>NC_136695.1:19912092-20512092 GCF_947650265.1 Symphodus melops
AGTGTGTGCCGCTGTGTTTGTGACAGTGTGTGTTGGTGTCGCACCACCATGCCAAGGTCTTTCCTGGTGAAAAAGGTGAAATTAGATGATTTCGCCACCGGGGCGGATCTGGAGAATGTCTACCGTCACCGGACAGACCTCAGCCTGCGGCTCCATGACAAAGGTAGGTCAGGCTAATAACAAGACCAGCATTAACAGGTGTCTCACCGATGAAGAGGAAGATGTCAGAAAATGATGTCTGTATCTATTATAGGTGGCTTTACCTGCTTTGAACAGGCATTCCTTGACTGATGTTGTTGTTTTTTTTAAACTGACCTAAATGTTTGTGACAGTGCAAACATGCAACTCAAAACAAAAATACAGCTAAAATTCCAACCAAGGACTCTTGCTGTGCTTGTTTTGATTTAAATTTCCATATTTTTCCCGATTGAATCCTGTGTTTTTCAGCCTCACAAGTTAAAACCGAAATATTAGCTTCCTTTAGGTCGGTGCATACAGATAAGCAGCCTGTAATCACTGACAACAGAACAACACCGAGTTTCACACGTGTCCTCTCTGATGAGAAATACAATCTTCAAGGCCCCTCATTATGGACAAAATCATGTCATTCTGGATGACTTCAGAGACTCATTCTTGTCAGTGCACTTCACAGGGAGCACGTGCAGGAAGAGATGGACACAGTGAACTGCCAGTCTCAATAAGCACCAACTCCCTGCTGCTCAGTGAGTGTTAGCACACCACATGAGCCAACACTTTATTTACTAGGCATGGAAACGCTGAAACAGGCTTGATTTGAAGTGTTTGGTCGGCTGTAGGAGTTGAATCGCCTCTGAAGCTGAAAGGTCACTCAAGAAATCAACTAAATCCAGCAAGTCCCGTGTTTGATCGACTGAGGATCACATTCAGCGGGGACACTTGTCTTTACACGTGCTCAAAGTCAGGCTCAGAGGGATAAAGAAGGGCATCAGGTGGTCCACGTTTACATAAATTGGAATTAGATCTCAAACAATGTGAATATAAGGGCAATGTTCTTTCACAGGCTATACGTGATATTCCGCCAACAAATGTGTCCAGTAGCCGCCTCGAGGTGCAGCACAAATAAACAGCACTTTAGTAATGCTTTATGTAACAATACTGTCGAAAGGAACCTTTTAAACAGAGGTCCAGTGTTACTTGATTGAACATAAAATACGATGCATTGTGCGTGAAGCATTTTGCTCCGTGTCCAGCTTGTCTCGTTTTTTTGCAGAGTCGGCAGATTTTTGCACGAAGAAATGAAACTAAAATACATTTCCATTTTAGTGTTGTATTTTTTCATTTTTTACACAAGTGCTGTGTTTACTGCCACCCTGACACTCTTATCTCAGCTTCAGTCACAGATGAGCTGTTGAATATAAGTGAAATGCAACAGATTGTGAATCTCATGAAGTGACATTTGTATTCCAATTGATTCATAATGTAAGATTATTGAATATGTAGGCTACATATTTTATTATTATTATTATTATTAAATATTCTTCTTCTTTCATTGTAATGGACCATTGTTTAATGCTGTTTTGTGCTCCTCTGAAGCTGTGAACTCCCTCTAACCATGTGCGTCACACGAAAAACAAGATCCGCTTTTAGCAGTGTAAATGAATCCACTGTATCTTTTTAACACCTCGATGACACTGACACTCTGTCGCACATGAACATGTGTGTTCAACTGCGCAGCTCTTGCTCTAGTTGTGCACTCGCGAAGCCAAAAGCTGTCAGTCAGCTTTGTGTTTATAATGTGCAGGTTAACAAGCCCAGCTCGCGCTGACACGCGATCTGCCGCCTCAGCAGCAGCGTGCAGCGCGTGCCTGTCCCGGCCACCTTTTGTCTCCATCCCTTACATCTGTTGCTAACAGCTCGATGCGGGTTTTACATACAGAACAGCACTGCACGTCAGGAGTAACACTCTGCTTTTGGAATAATTTATGTCCTATGTCACCCGTGTATGTGAGGGGACTCTGTATTCAGATGGGACGCTGAAGCAGATATTGGCTATATTGTGACATATATATGAGCTTGTTGCTTCTGCATCTTTCTCAAAGCCTCCAGAGAGACTCAATGGAAATTAACTCAATCCAAGCAAGAACAAATACAAGTGTAGATGAAGTCTTTCCTTAAAGTTGCACCTCTAATGAAATGATCCAGATGCATATGGTGGACTATAACCTCAACTGTTGATAATATGCAGCTCTCTCTCTCTCTCTCTCTCTCTCTCTCTCTCTCTTCAAATCGTTTTACCTATTAACAAGTATAGCTCTCCCAATGCATTGGGTCTGTAGTTATAATTTTTCATTGAGAGAAAACAGTGGAATGAAAAAGCCTACTGCTGCTATCGATGTAATGTTTTGTGTATTAATACCAGTATTCATTGACATCTCAATTTAAGCCTTTACAGTAACAGTTAATTCACAACAAACAACTATCATATCAATAATAAATTTAAAAGACAGAAGGGAGAATCTGCAAGTGGTGAATAAAAGTAAAGTGTATAAAGTGTATTTTCACTTGCTTCTGCTTCTATATTTATTTCCTGTAAACCAACAGACATTATGTGTGAAACAGTCTCGCCTCGCAGACCTTAAACCACCTCATCTGTGAAAACCATCCCCACTGTTGCCTGCTCTTTTTGAGTGTTTACAGCAGTCTCACAGTCCAGCTACACTGGATCTGTCCATGGTGCTGAGTCAGGGTCAGTGTGTGTCTGTGTTTATCTTCCACAGAGAGTGTGTGTGTTTTAACTGTAACCTTTGAGAAGTGAATTATCTCTGAGCTAATGCTGCTGGCTGTCTTCATTTTCACACTTCACAAGCCACAGGTGTGCAGGAGAGAGACAGATGTTCATTGGAACAATACACCAGTTCAGATCATGTTAAAAGGTTTGGTTTGCATCTCGGCATATTCTTGAAGTGTTATCAGTTTCAATCAACCATCCTTTGTTTAAACACAAAGTATTGCATATAACATCAAATGATCTTGTGGTACAGATTACCAGTCTCTACATATAAATTGCTGATCTATGATTAGATCTAATGGGTATATTATGTGTCACTAATAATGCTGCCATCTATGTTAACATTTCAAAACTGTTTCTCAGAACCACACGTCTGCATGTAAGCATTTGTGTGTTGAGCACTGCATGTGCTGAACAGCTAACTGTGAAGTTACAGGTTGTATGAACAAACTGTTTGGACTATTTATATTAAACCAAACATCTTGGTGATTTGTAATATGGTTCATGTTCTCAAGTGGGGCACAGTAGTAGAACAAATGCTATAAAGCTGTGGTGTGAGGCTGTATATCACTAATGGCGTAATAGAGCTGATTACTGGGTAAGCACTTATTTTAACACCGACTCAGTGATCCTGCTCAGTGTAATGACTACTGTCATTACTGTCTCAGTAAAGACAGATAAGCTGGAGGAAAGAGGACTATCTGATTTCACTCTTTTCTTCCCGTCCAGCTGGCTGCAGCAGTCTGATGGCATTGATCCAAACCTTCTTTTTCCTCTTAGACACACACATGCAGCAGTGTTTGGTAAAAGTTATCTCATCGTAAATGTTCCTCTTTTAGAATGTATATCGTGATATCATGACTGTGTTAGGGACACATTTATAAACTGTACAGAAAGTCATTCTGCATAAAGGCTTCTGAAGGTTTGATACTCAGTTTTTCAGAACTTAATACTGTTTTCTTTTTCTGTTTCAGCTGGTTACATTAGTGACTACATCAGTCCTGTTGTGTACGATGGAGAGAGTGACAGTGGGATCAAGGTACCTTCCCCTGACCCCCTCTACGATGGGATCCACAGTGACTATGGGGCCCCTGACTCTGAGTCTCCAGACAGTCCCAGCTCTGAAATCACTGACGGCTACATCAATGGAGACGCTGCGGTGAGCGAGGGTTACTCAGTTGATGCCTTCTTCATCACAGATGGCCGCTCCAGGAGGAGAGCCCTCAGCAGTCCCAGAAGCATCCAGAGGCACACTTGCAACGAGTGCGGCAAAACCTACGCCACATCTTCCAACTTGAGCCGGCACAAACAGACACACCGCTCTTTGGACAGCAAGCTGGCAAAGAAATGTCCCACCTGCGGGAAGGTGTACGTGTCCATGCCCGCCATGGCCATGCACCTGCTCACGCACGACCTCAAGCACAAGTGTGACGTGTGCGGGAAAGCATTCAGTCGACCGTGGCTTTTGCAGGGCCACATGCGCTCGCACACTGGAGAGAAACCCTTTGGATGCGCCCACTGTGGGAAGGCCTTCGCAGACCGCTCCAACCTTCGCGCTCACATGCAGACCCACTCGGCCTTCAAGCACTTCAAGTGCAAACGCTGCAACAAGACCTTCGCGCTCAAGAGTTACCTGAACAAGCACTATGAATCCGCCTGCTTCAAAGGCCCCTTCTCTCCTCTAGGCCCCCTAGATGCATGACCCCCTGCATAGATAAAACAAGAGACAAAACTGCAGACATGAATTACCATTATCCTTACACTCTGAACTGCAGACACAAACAATCTATTTTTGCTCAGAATATGACCTTGCTTCCCTTCCTCCTTCCTCCCCCTCATCCCCCCCCCCCCCCCCCCCCCCCCCACCTCGCTTTTCCTTGGAGCCTATTCATGAAAATGAAGATGATGAAGATAGCACAATTTTTTCTCCTTGAGATTTGCCCACTTAAGGATTAAACTGATCTACGCATGCACTTCCTCAAAAAACTGATCACCTCCTGTTCCTCTGTCCGTTGTGGATAAAGACAATAATAAAAACACGGCTTCCTCTTGGCATCTAGATACAGTATTGCACCATATTTTTTGGGACACTGATGAAGATGAGGATGAAGACAAAGACAATTGTAAGCCTATAGCTTCTGCACTTGAGTGCAGTGAAAGAGTTTTTCCTTCTGAATTTGTTTTTGGGGGAATAATAGTAATAATAATAGTAATAATAATGATAATAATGTTTTGCTGCACCAAGTGACCATATTCTCTCCACTACTGAGGTAAAACAAACTATTTATTTATTTATTTATTTTTTGACTTATTTATTAATTTTGGCATTTTATTGTTTTATTTGTATGTTTATACTTGATTTGATATCAATGAAAGCGGTATCTTATTTGTTGCACTTTAATTTCTATGTATGTATGTAGGATATTTGCCAACCTCTTTCTATCACCACAGGCCAAAGCATATGTCACTTTTTGAGTATTTTTTTCTTGTGTTTTTTTAAACCTTTTTTTCTTATTACCGTTATTGCATGCAAAAAAACAAAAAAGAAATCTATGCCAACATCATAAAAAGCTTATGATTTTTTTTTTGCCAAAATCCTATAGATAGAAACTTGAGGGCAATATTTTTCTCTTGGAGCCTCCGTAGGACTCTTTAAAAAGCAATAATCACCTAATGCATGGTATTTTATGATGAAGTTATGAAGTATTACCTACTACTGTATAGCAGTCTAAAAATCAGGTATGTTTTACTTCACCTATAGTCATAAACAGAAAAATAATATAACAGACATCAGGGAACATGCCAATGTAGTGTTAGAGCAACAAAAATAAAAGTCCTGTCTTTCCTCTCTTGTTATGCACTGCCTGCCTCTTAGTAAGTAGAACTAAAGTAGGACGTAGGCTAGAGAGGCTGGGATCAGCTGCTTGCTGGGTGTGAGGCCTATTGTAGGACAACTATAAAACTGACTGACACGCGCTAGGCTAAGGCTAGCAGTAAATAAGCCTGTTAAAACGTACTAGGAGAGGCCTTATTTTGGATACTACTTTCCAATATTTTACTGAACAAGGATCATTGGCCATACATGAAGGTGAATCGGTACATTAAAGGTTGTGAGATGTTAACATGACACCTGTGTCATGCAGAAAAGGGATGCAACAACAGGCCTTTAATGCCCATTTCAGAAATCAATATTACATTTACAATTATACAAACAACCCAACCATAAGATAAAGCTAAAACACCATCATATTTGAGAATTTTGAAAAAGATTTGCACTAGGCTAAAACGATAGTTAGCATATAGTCTGTTGTGACTGTTGGCATATTTTCTGTAGGAAACCTTGGCCAAACTTTATTGCAATGTCCAAGTTGCACTGTGGTCAACTTTCACTTTAATGCATTATTCAGCTACACTCCTAGGCACTTCCAAACCATGAAGTGTGCATTCTTAAGCCACAGAAAAAGCATGCACTTTAGCTGAATGTCCAATGCAGCTTCATCGTTACAGTCCAATAGTTATGCGACACGGAGTCTTTCTTGATCTGCAGTAGGCCTCATTTCACCCTTCTGGGCCGATCAGGGGATAACTCTATGAGTGATATACCCACAGACAGGCTAACTCTAACCCTACCCCAACCTGTAGATGGTTTGACCTTTGACTTAGGTGGCCAATTCCAGTGTTGCTGAACCCAGTTCTCTGCAGCTCACAAACTTTTTCTACAGATTCATGGAGCTTCCTGAGAGACAGACTGAGCACACATAGATCTGCACAAAATAAGAGGTGCTTGATTTTATGTCATATGCTGTATATTCATTGTAACGTTGCATAGACACGTGCATGCACACATGCTTTCACAGAGTGTCTCAAGAGTTTCAGGGGGTTCTCTTGTCTATGGTCAAATTTTGAACACATGAAAGAAATGGGTTTAATATTGAAATAGGGACCTCTAGCAATAGAACATTTGATAATTGCAGCGTGTCCTCAGGCTTGACAATAATCCATTAGAGCTAGGTCGACTGATATTCAACACCACATATGATCAAAGGGACAAAAGAAAGTTCTGCACAAATGCAGGGACATGCAATATTCTTGAGAGAAGAAGTTGACTTTTTGTGATAAAAGTGTTGCTGGTGATGAGTCAGTCCTTAAAGCCTTAACATGGAAACCTTTTTTAACATATCAAGTCAGTATGGAAGAGGCAGTTTTTGTTGTGAGTGGAGCGCTCTGTCTGTGAGACACCAAATTGAAGAACCTATCTCTCTCACTAATGTGTGAAAATATGAGGCATTCTTATTTGGATTGTATTAGATAATTAGTCATAGCGCTCCAACTTATTAGGGCTTCAATTGTATTTTGTCTTTTTTATCTGTGGATTTTCAGCCTAGGTAGGTAAATACTGTCGGTAAATACATGAAAATAGTGTGGCAAAGAGACCATGGAATATATGCAATAAAAACAAAAGAATTACTTTTATCTTTCTAAAGAGATCTCACACTGATCCCTGGTGGAGATACTTTCTGTTATTATAAACACAGACTCAAATCTGATTTCTCATTTACATTTGATTGAAAACAAAAACAGTATTAACACAATTTGTACCGTAGCTTTGGATCAGAGTGTGACGGGCATGAAGTCGGTATAAACAAACCACTAAGAATTGCCTCGTATCGTCAGACCCATTTTCAAATTCAAGATAGATCTGAAGCTCTTTGATGTTTGATTTGCAAGGGGCTAAAGTGCATTTTGATTACAACCAATCAGAGCTAAGGTAACATATAATGTAGTGATAGGTTGTTTAGGCAGGTACCTGGTTCCAACATTCAATGTACATATGCACAAAAAATGAGTCATATTTAGAACTTTACACATCAGTGGCAGCCATCATGACTTTCTGTGGAAATGTGTCAACAATGTCCCTTCTTTTAGCCTCAGATTAGATGGAAGGTTGTAATTGGCCTCACCAGAGTCAGGGTGGATGGGAATCTCTCTAAAAGGTAGTGGGGCCAGACGTATCTGCCAGAGCAAGTGCAACACAAGTTCACAGATGCTTTTGGTTCCCGGGCTAACTGAGAGTTTCTCCTGCTGCATTGTCTCCAGCTGTTGTTTACATGTCACAAATTGTATCATCGTGCATTAAACCTCTTTGCAACTTTGCACTGCAGTCTTAAAGTCTTGAGGGTATAAGTTGTTATTGAGTGGCTGTTCAGCGGCTTCAAGTCAGAGTGTGTGCGTCTGTCTCTGGGTGAGCTCCAGGTCTGTTCTCTCTAAGCACTTCCATTTTAGTCATCTCCACCTTAAAGAACGTAGCACAATGAAACTAACTAGAATTCAGGTAGAGAAGAATTAAAAAACCTTGTACTAGCTTGACCTCTCTTCTTTTTTTTGTATTTCCAAGTTGAAGAATGATGATAACCTAAATAATCGTTTATTGCAGGAGGGTTTGTAAGGAATCCTTGAATTGAGATGTTTTTACTGCTGTATAGCGATCTGACACACCTTATCTCAGGAGGTTTGGCTCTCTGCTGCAGAGAGAAAATCTCCTGAGGTTTTTTTTGAGCCAGAATAAAGACAATGTAAGCACAATGAACACAAAGCATTTTGTGGCACTTCATAATAAAGAATAATCTTAACCAACCAAGGCAATTTGTCTCGTCTATTTCACTGTTACAACTCTGTCTGTTTTTTGAAACACTTACTTTATTAATCCCAATTCTGGTTTTACACTCTGTACATGTGAGACAAATGTTTCTCACACACATAGGCCCCGAATTACAAGCAGGACCTATGGACATGCATCGATATCAGAGTTGGGCTGCTACACACTACTGCACAGGAAGCGCCACAGCTGCTGGGGGTTCTGTGCCTTGCCCAAGGGCACCTTGGCAGTACTTGGGAAGTGACAAGGGACCTCTCCAGCACCCCCATTTGAATAGTAACATAGAATCAGCATTGGATGGAACTTCCCAAGGTACTTCACTGGTGAGTAATACACATATTTTATATTCCATATCAACTTTTCTGTCCCCCATAATGTCTCTTATGTTTAAGTAGCTTTCAGTGCAATTCATGCTAATTAAGTACCTGTAAGTAAGATGACTGTTGAGTACATTTACATAGAATAACACTTATCTCTGGACTCTTTGGCCCATGCCTTGTGTTAGCTTTGTCAATATTGTATGTTTAAAGAGGGTCTGGTGGTGCAGTGTGCTCATTAGCACTCTTAAGGCTGGAAGCTATCTCGCAATAATGGGCTGCTTGGACAGCTAAATACAGCAG
Organism: Symphodus melops; assembly: GCF_947650265.1. Taxonomy (NCBI): domain Eukaryota; kingdom Metazoa; phylum Chordata; class Actinopteri; order Labriformes; family Labridae; genus Symphodus; species Symphodus melops. The sequence continues at coordinate 19,921,136 of NC_136695.1, forward strand.
TTTGTTAATTCCAATGTATGGGTATTTAGCAGTGGATGAGTAGCGTACCACTTTAATCCTGGAAAACTTTGTTTCAAGAATAGGTTCTTAGGCTTAATGATGCAATATTAAAGGTACAGTTAGAGAAAAAAAATGAAGGTATAATTCATGAACTTACAAGGCAAACTTAAAGCCACAGGACCCAGATTTTTTTTTCTGATTTTCACCAACAGGGTACCACATGTACAACTAATCTACTGTATATTGTAAGGTGCCGGTCAGTTGCAGGAATACAATGATTGGTCATGTGACCATACGTGTTCAACGCATGTTTATGCCCATTGCTAGATATACCGGTCGAAACAAAGGAAGCTTCAGGCAAAACACGTTGTTTGCACACAACTGACAGTAAAGTTATTTTCAGTGTGGCACAGATTATTGATTTATGTTTTCAGTAGCAGAAATATGTTAATGTGTTTGACATTTTGACTTCATCATTAGGGAAACGAGGGGTTCACCATCACAGTGTTAAGAGTATCATTTTTTCAGGATTGTGAATCTAAAAACATTTGTGTCTATTTGCAAAAGAACACAAATGTGATGATGTTGTTTTGTGGCACACTGTCAGAGTGTCACATTGTTGCTCTGTCGTTCTGCGGTCATTGCAGACATCAACAGAGGGAAAATGACCAACTAACCCCCATCTCTGGTGACATTGAATTAAAGGTGACCTAGTTAGGCGCTGTTTCAGCTGGATCTCACCTCAAATAGCTACTTTTTTTTTAGAACAGGTCATTTTGATCTCACTACAGGAGCTTCATTGCACTTATTGAGCTACAGATAATTTAACTTTTCTTCTTTCTATTTCTTTGAATCTTTTTGTCATCCATATAGGATTTTTTTGCTTAGTTTGTGTAATCCCCTGTTACATCATATTCAGCAGTAGGCCTACAGTATGGAGCCAGTCCTTCAGTGAAGCTACAGTCCAACCTTTCCTCCTTTTTGAGCACAGCCAGTCAAAATCTATTGTTGCTATGCCAACACTTTGGGTATCCAAGGCAATAAACTATCTTCAGCATCTATAGTTGTAAACTATCTGAACTGTCTCGACAAAGACACAATGCAGCCCTCTGCTGCTTTATGAAGTATGCTATATTTTCCAGCCTTAAAGGAAAAATTGGTTTCACAGCAGCTGTAAAAAGACAGAAAAAAAAAGACTGAGTGCCAACGTCTGGGAATCACCTTCTCCGCCCACCTCCTGTCTCTGTAATTCACCTCTGCTCTTCGTTCTCATCTTTTTACCTCCCATCAGTCTCTGCTCACATCAGGTTTATGTTTCTTCTTCCTCCATCTCCATTCATCTGCTTCTTCTCCATCCTCATGCATGATCTCCTCCACCCTTTTTTCCTCCAACCACTCCTTCTTCTTTCTCCCTCCTGCACAAGTCAAACCAGGCCATCGGGCCTTTGAGGACCTGAAAGTCATTTAACTCCTGCTAGATAATAAGTCTTAGAATATAGCTCCTCTCAGATAATAAGCTTTATCACTTGATTGCTCTGCACGCTCCCTTCTGTCTTTAGATTCATGTCCAGGGACCTACTCAAGCGAATCACACTATTTCCTCCCTGGCAAGTGGATTTAACAGTGTGTGTGTGTGTGTGTGTGTGTGTGTGTGTGTGTGTGTGTGTGTGTGTGTGTCGTGTGCGTATCAGCCACTTCAGTACAGGAAACGACGGATTGCTGAGATTGCAAAATAAAATCAAAACAGAAAACCTTTAACATTGTATTTTAAGATGTCTTTAACAGTCATGTCTATGTCCGCGTTTGTGACACTGCACCCTTTATTAAAACATCATGCTGACTTTAATTTGAATTGGAGCCCCACAGAACTATCTGTAACTTCCCCTTACTTCTGTCCTTTTATTGCTCTTTAACTTTAACTTTGGCCTCCTTTGCATCATGCTACCTCTTCGTCACGCTCTAATATCTCCTCTGTGTTCCAAAAGCCTTATCACACTTCTATTAGAATTTAAGTTAATGTGTTGCAAGGCACCAGCACCTGTTGATTTGACATTTATATGAATTAAAGTAGAGATGTCCCGATACCTGGACTTAAATATTTGCCATTTCGGAGAACCCCTCCGATACTAGTGTGGTTTAAAAAACATACATAATGTCATTGGAAAAACACTGGTTGCTGAATGTGTGCCAGCTGTGGCCTTCTCTGCCAGTACTGCAAGGTTGTTGTTTGTTTTTGTGACACTATTGACTCAAACTAGCAAACTCAAAGCTTGAACCAAAATAGTTGTCCATATTAAAGCAGGTTCCATTTGGATTTTTTCCATGTTATTTCAGAATGATTTAAGGTATTCACAGCTCTGAGATTATTGTCAATATGTATAGACAAGTTTCTGAAATTTGTGAAAGCCAAGAATGACTGAATATTTCAGTCTTCTCTAAAAAATTGACCAGAACAGATCCAGATGATGACCTCAAGGCTGGAGGAAAGTTTAAGAGAAGCTTGGTGATGTAACAAACAGCTGTAAGCAAAATCCTGAATGAAAGGTTTTGCTGACTCATGCAGAGAGATTGCGTGAAGCTGAGACGTAAACAATTACATTACCAAGCTAACTCCATTGAGCTAAGTTGTTAAATCAACCTATGTGGAAGAAGTCCTCAGTTTTAAATGATTAATGCTAAGATGGCTGTCTCCTCGTTTCACATCAGGGGTCACAGGTAATGTTTCTCACATGATGATGGCCATTGATTTGTCTGTAATCCATGATGAGCTGTGGGACATGTTTTGAAGGTTGAGAAAGTAGAAATGTAATGAGCACATCACTCAGACGTCCTTTCTTAACTACTTGAGTCTCCTCTCATACAGTACATGACACTCGCTCCCACACCAAACCTCTGTCGTATCAGACAGAGCAGCAATGAGATCCTTCCTCCTCTGGGTGCTGTGATGTCATCTACCAAAGAAGAGATCATTATATGCTTTATGAACTAAGTCAGGCCATGCTGTTCTGGGATAGCCCAATTCAATAAAGATCCCTCCTCCCCCCCACACTACTGTACATCACATATCTGCTTTGTACACCACCTGTTCCTCTGCTGCCAAAGGAGGAGATTTATTCTTTATGTTTTTTATGGATGGAATAAAGTTGATCATACACCGACGTAGATTATAACTTCTTCACATGGCCATTAAAGCATTTACAGAAACCAGCCAACATTAAAACAGGAGCGAGACAATTGCCATGACAACACTTTTGTTTTCACCTTCTTTGCTGACTTTTACAAACACCTCTAGTAAACTCTACATAGCTTTAAATCTCTTTTAGTTTATTAATTGGCTGTCTGGCCCACGACGCACTGATTTCAAGTTTTGTTGTTAAGTAGCTTTAAAAACCCTATGTTCTATCAAAACAAAGAGAGAAGTAATACGAAGGTCATGGGCAATATTTGGCATCTTATGAAAGGAAGATTTTCCTCCAGAGTTACACAGCATTATAGAAGGGAGGTGGTGCGGGTTGAAGGCTTGTCTGATAGGCTGGTTATGGTTGGTGTGGAGTGAACTCTAGCGTCAGTACTGTTCGGGGCTTGTGGGAAGCTGTTTGCCCAATACAACGACGAGTCAATAGAGCAGACAAGAAGTAGTCCTCATGTAGCGCCAGAACCGTCTCCTTATCTTCAGACATTTTTTCCAGTCAAGGTTATCACAAATGTGTGTTCAGCAGAAAAATAACACGTGGAGAGTTGTAGAGTAGTGTAGAGATTTGGGTTTTCTGCTTTGTGTGACAAATATCAGACTTCTGGTTTGGAATTTTATTACCTCTTGTGCATGCACAGACTGCACAAACTAATTCGAAATAGGTTGCTATCAGTTGGGTGTAAACAGTGCAACTTCGTGGCCAGACAGAGTCAGACAGAACAAGACAGAGCGGTCTGTTTTCGTAGCAGCGTGTTTTTTGTTGTCAGTTATGTGTATACCAGTCCGAAGACCTGAAAGAGAGCGGACACTGGATCTAAATTCACCTGAAACACAACTCCAAAGGAAGATTATTTGCTCTCTAATTCCAGATGTCTCAATTTTTATTTGCAAACAAGATCATCAAATCAACTTGAATTGAGGAATGTATTTCTAAATATTAAATTGACTAAAGTGCCAATAAAAATGAAGAATATCAGATATTGCAGATGTAAGTGGCCATTTAAAAACCAAGGAGCTTTTAAAAACCAAGAGCCGTCAGCACTTCGGCTGCACGGGGGGGGGGGGGCTTTACTGCCTTTAATTGAAATCACACAGCTGTTTTAACTCTGCAGTTTTTTAATCAGATGAAAATATTTTCACAAAAAAGGCTGAAAATCTCTCCAATCATTAAGCTCCAACTTCAGTTCAAGATATATTTTATTTCTACTTTTACTCAAGCTTCAAGTGTTGGAAGTGATAACACGTATTCTTTCAAAAACCTCCCATAGGAGAGAGGGATGTTGCACCAGCTTGGTTTAGTCCCATGTGGACACGGCTAAAATAAACAGTCCATATAGTGTGTATTCTCGCTCTATTTTCTCTGCTGAACAGCGGCTGATAAAATATCTGTTTCACGGCAGCCACATCTTCAACTCCCACTGCGGACATGCACTGTGCTGAGAGCGAAGTGGTGTAGGACAGGGGCTGTGAATGTTCTCACCACATCCCGGGCTATTTGTAGAGATGGCAGCTGTCATCAGAAACATCAACAGGCTTGCAGACAAGAGCTGTTCACAACTCTGCTCCGTGGAGGTGTGGAGTGAAGAGAGAGTAGGTTCAGACAGATGACAAACACTTGAGATTTTTCAAAACGCTTTGAGCAGCAAGTGGTTTGCTTTTAGAAATTAACAATTCATCTGTTGGAGAGGAATTTGAATCAGCTAAAAAAAATGCTTTTGTCTCTTATGACTTAAGCAAAATGCAATTAGTTTAAAGTTTTCTTTTTGTTTTTTTTTGTTTTACTTTTTCCTATGCACAAATTTTAATTCCTTTTAGACAGCTTGGTATGCAGTAGTATATCCATGCCAAAAAATATGTTCACAGAAAAGTATTTGCATAAATGTAAATGGCATAAATGATGCAAAGGAAACCCAAGAGCAAAATAATTTCCTCTTCTGGTTGAGACAAATAAAAAAGAAGTCAAAGCTAGAAGCACTTTGTCTCACCTCAAAATAGCAGCAACATGTAGCTCGTGTAGCAACAGGGCTGAGCTGTTAAACTGGTTTATACTCAATCTGTTAGCAGTGATGGCTGCTGACAGGATGAAAGGTGCCACTACACGATATGCAGATGCATATGAGAAGATGGGTTGGAGGACTATGAGTGCATGATTATACAAGTGTGTTCGAATGTGAGTGTGTGTGCTGCGTGCATGCAGCTATGTGTGTGCATTATGGTTTGGCTGAAGGCTGTAGCTCACCTACAGCTAATGAGTCACAGTTTCAGGAAAACACATAACAGCTTCAAGGGGAGCTGCAGGGCCAGAAAATAGACTGAGTCAAAAAAACAGGAAGACATCATTTGTCTCGTAATGTGACTCAAAAATTCTTTATAAACAAAAAATAAAGTTTTGTTGACCGTCAGCTTAATAAGACTCAAGTAAAAGGGATAACAAATCGGACTATGCACACACACACACACACGTGCACGCACACGCGCGCGCACACACACACACACACACACACACACACTACCGTGTGGTGTTTGTAGCTCCTAAATTGATACCTCTGTGGTGCACTGCAGGCAGGCAGCATATTTGAAGCGTCAGCAACAGCAGTACCTGCTCTTACGGTGACAGGAGATGTTGATGTGTTTTATTTATTTTTTAGTTTCCTTTTGTGAAGGGTTCCTCATTTAGTTACAGCTATAAGCAAAACATAACTAAATGTATAAGCTCTTTGGTTCCAAATTCAAGCCACAGTTTGTAAAAACTATGAGGGCAGCTGGAATGATTCCAATTCACAAGTTGTTGTTTCACATCCTTTGTTAAAATTTGAATGCTAATATTTAGATGATGAGTAAATCAGTCAGTCTAAAGATAAAGGTTGACAGACGCTGTCTCCATTAGCTTTACTAAGGCCTGCCTACAATCCAAGTGTTGTCCCTATCCTTGAATAAGACATGGAAGTGTCCTTGGCCAGAACACTGAACCCAAATTCCTTCCTAAGTCATTGTGTCATTGTGGCCCATTGTGTGTGAATGATTCGATTAGTTCTCGATGGGCAGCCTGGCACTTCCTCTGCCATTAGTGTATAAATGTGTGTTAAAGGGTGAATGCTGACATGAAGTGTTGCACTCTTAGTGGTCAGAAGATTGTTGTCCATTTAAAGGTCTTAAGTCCTAATATGTTTGTTCAGCCTTAACAAATGAAATTTAGAACACTAATCCCGGTTTGGGTTTTGGATGGTTGGAGCCGATTCCAACTGACACCCTGGACCGATCGAGGAGAAAGAAATGCAGCCACTCATCCACACCTACAGACAATTTATAGTCACCAGTTAAAGACACGTCACACGCTCACACTCTGAAGAAAGCGAGAGACATTCGCCGAAACTGTCAGGTAAAGAGCTACATCTACTCTGATACTATGTCTGAAAAAAGGAACAAAAACACCTCTAGTTAAAGGCAAGGTTGGTAATTTTCTCCAGATACACTTTTTAAGATTATGGTTGAAATTGTCTTTAGGTCCTTACAGGCATTAACAACTCATGTGATCTGAAAAAGAAACAAAGAAAAATCTGTCATCGCGAGCTGTTGTAAGTATTCAAATACTTTGACCAATGTCTGCCATGAGGTACCAATTTGATGAACCAATCATGGCTCCCTGCTCGTTCTCCACCCAATGCATGCATGAGCCCACACTCGAAACACGAGTTGAGGTCTGCTTCTGGACCAATGTCGACCAATGCATGTAAGTTAGTGGCGTGGCATTTGAGGGAGCACAGAGGGGAGGAGGTGGGTGCAGACAGAGCACAGATAGAATGCTACTTTCTAAATGACCAACCCTGCCTTTAACTGGGGGAGCATGTCTTTGGACTGCATGTGGGAGGAGAACCCATGCATGCACAGAAAGGACATGCAAAGGATGATATACTTCTGTATCCATATTTAGTCCTATCCATTATAGCAATTACCATTTTAGAACCATACAACTGACACTTCATAAACCAGTAAAGCCAGTAATAAATCCAACATAGTTCAATGGCAAAAAAGGTATTCATCATCTAAAGCTTATATTTAAACAGCTAGGTTTGGTAGGAGAAGTCTCGGAGCTTTGAAAAGAGTTCTCAAAGAATCGGAGCAATGAGGATTCTGTTGGCAGAACTAATCCCACTTAACAAACACATACATGAACAGTAAATCTCAGTGCAGTCAACAATATCCAAAGCTTAGCACAGAAGGAGGAGGTTGAGGTGGCGGAGAAAAGCTGGAGTAGAGAACAGTGTTGGCGTGCAGCAGAGTGATAGCGAAGACTAAAGCTGCCATGTACACCTGTGCGAGTGTGATTGCATGTTGCTAGATGCTAGACGAACAAGAGGCTACATAATGTAAACCCCTTCTTTCTGCTTTGCATGAGTCAGAAATGTTATTACCTCATGTGCAAAACACACGCACGCAGAAAAATAACAGAAATTATTCATCATGTTCCTTAAAAAATTTATAGGCGTCTTTATTTGACTTGGACACTGGCTGAGAGCACAGGCCTGCCTCTGAGCTCTGTAGCAAAGCAAATACTCACCCAAAGAGAGAAAAAGAGGGAGCTGGAGAGGGAGAACGAGAGAGGAGACAAAACAAGAGAAGGTAGGAGGAGAAAAGGGGGAGAAAAGGAAAGAGACAGAGAGGAAGAGAGCACTTGGGGAGTTGAGTCGAAAGAGACACAGTAAGAGTTGGCAGGAGGAGAGAGAGAAAAGAAAGGGGGAGGAAGAGGAGGAGGAGGAGGAGGAAAGGATGGAAGGATAGAGGTAGCTCAGGGAGGAGAGGAGGGAGACTTGACCCAGATTGGGAGCCGAACAGCAGCAGCAGCAGCAGCAGCAGCAGCAGCTGAGTGAGCCGGTGAATGTTTAATACTGCCAACCACTTGCACGCTGACACTCACATACATGCACACTCACTCACACATCCACCAACCCCCACACACTCAGACGCGCACACAGACACTGTTGACTGTGACTCTTGTTGCTGGAGTTCAGTTTTAGGCCTGTTGAATGACTGTAGTGGTGATGTGATTATCCGTGCAATCAGAATAAAATGCACAGTTAAACCATGCAGTGGATTTCCTGCTGATGTTTGGTGAGTCAGGACCACGGGAGAGATCCTCCATCTGTCTCTGCATCATCCGTTCACGGATGGTCAGTGTAGAAATCCTGCGTCAGGCGTATGCAGCGTTACACTTTCTACATGTTTCACTGTCTTCACTGCATTTATTGCAAGCGAAGTGAAAACACAAGCATATTTCTCAACAGAAAATAATGAATAGACTCTATAGGCTCCAAACTATGGCCTGTATAATGAATGGAAAGTGGAAAACTTTTCCTCCAGTGAAGCCAAAACATTAAGAGCTCGCTCTGCCCGACTCAAAGTATCGGTCATAAACAATCTTTTTTTTTTTAAACGTTCACCATGACCATGATCATTTTGTGTTTACGATTATTTTTAACGAGTTATTTCATGCCTATAAAATGTATGAACTGAACATGTTTGAAAGCTTGGTTGATGAATACACTTCCTGGAGCTCATACTGGATTAACGGGGTAGAGAGGAAATTTGCACAAGAAAACGTAACAAACCTCAATAGATAGTCATAGAATTTCCATAACAGAGTGTTCCACCGTGGCATGTCACTGACCTGAGCGATGTTTGCTGTTTTATTGGTAAGTTCGGTGTGTGTTACTTGTAAGTTGAAGTGACTGGATCTCAGGGTGCACTCGCAGGTGGAGGAGAGTTTCTGTTTGGGGGACCTCAGAATTGGTTTGAAAATGGCAGAAATGCTGCCTCGGGTTGGGGAGTGAGACACTGCTGATGAAGGAGTTCAAGTATTTGTTCACGAATGAGGGTAAAACAGACTGTGAGATGGATGGATAGATTGGTGCAGCATCAGCAGTATTGCGGACGTTGTGTCGGTCATGGTGGAGCGGCAGCTAAGCGCAAATGCAAAGCCTCTGGTTCACCAGTCAATCTACATTCAACCCTAAACTGTGAGGTAACCTTGACCCGGAAAAACAGAGGACAAGGGATGGTTGGATGGATGAGAGTAAGAGGAAACGGCATGATGTCAACATCCTGGCTCTTTCAACTGATCCTTAATGCCAGACTCTGGTTCCAAATTACAACTCTGGTTGTAATATGACAGCAGCTGGCACAGGGTTTTTTTTTGGCTTCATCCTTGTCTTATGAGGCAGGCAGAGGCAGGCTGTCCTTTTTTTTTTTTTTTTTTTCTATGCCCAAAAGACGAAAATCTCAGGTTCATAAACGTAATAATTTTCTGCTAAAATGACAACGATAATGCATGTGGAACTAAGTGGAACTTATGAATCATTGAAATGTTGGTCTGATTTGCTTATGAACAACACTTGAGAGTTTTAAAGAAAAAGTTGCAGCTATGCTTCCAAGGTCATTGTTAAATTAGGCAAGGTCAAGTGAAAGAGACATATGAGAGCAACAGTAGAACTTTGGGAAAATAGAAAACAAAAAGAAAAGATTTGAAGGACAAACTGTGGCCAGGCCCTCCATCAGCCCCCACCCCACAAATGCAGGCATATAGTACACTGCCTCTTGAATCTCAGCGCTACGCACAACTAAGCAGAAATGAGTCTGAAGTGTGAGTTGCGCTCTAGTCTCTTATTTCTTTGTGCTTGTCAACCTGTTTCTTTCTCTCCTCTGCCCCTCTCTCTCTCTCTCTCTCTCTGTTTGCCTTGTTTCAGAAGTCAGCATTCTTGTTCATGTTTTCAGCTCCAGTGAGTCACCCCTCTGTATCAGTGTGTGTGTGTGTGTGTGTGTGTGTGTGTGTGTGTGTGTGTGAGAGAGAGAGAGTGAGTGTGTGTCAGGCTGCTATTTCAGCACTTTCCAGCGCTATCGATTCAAACCAGCCTGCGGGGTAAAAAGCAGGCCCCTTACAGCCACTCACACAGACACGCACACAAACACACACACAATTACCTCTATACAATTGAAAAGACAGATGTACACTCACTCAGAGATACAATTAAAGCACGCATTTGGATATAAACACATACAAGTATCAAACGTTTATGAAATGTACTGTATGTATACTGTGTGTGGTTTAGTAAATGACCACATGCATGTGTTTTGACAAATATGTATTTATACAGGATGCATGTGTAGTGTGTTCATGGTGTGTATTATTGTGTGACCTTCACTTACAGTACAGTTCAGACCCAGCAGGGAGGGAAGAGAGGAGTTACGCACAAGCAGTTGGATGACTCAATGCTACACCAGAGTCTTCACATTTCACATGTACGTACAGTGTGTTTGTGATGTGTGTATGTGGTGTGTCTGTCTGTGTGTGTGTGTGTGTGTGTGTGTGTGTCTCTGTGTGAGAAAGAGAGTTTAAAATAGAATGTTAATTTGTGTGAGTTTACAAGGTTAAACTATTTTTGTGTGCTAACGTGTGTAACAAGGTGTAAAGGGATAAGAACATGTTGAGGTGAGTGTTGTGTGTGTGCATGTGTGTGTGTGTGTGTGTTCTCAGTTTACAGTACCATGCTATGCATTTAAAGCAGTTTGAGTGCAACTGGAGTATTTGTGTGTTTGACAGTGCTGAAAACACAAACAGATGTTTGTTTCCAGGTAGGACTGATGGGACTGTGTGTTTTTGTACACTGAATCAAGGTCACACACAAAAACAATCACACACATACACGCACTCAGTGGACACACTCCAATAGCTATTTGTTTGTATTTGGACACATGTGTTGCATATATGCAGTATACACACATGTATACAGAAACACACACACACACACACACACACACACACACACACACACACCCTCCAGTGCACGAGTGAAGGATACGCAGCAGGTGTGGGTCAAACCAACAGAGCCACGTCACACCTTTCAGCATGACGTACTCCTCCGCCGCTGACCTCAGCTGAAAATAGAACCAGGAAGTCATTATTTCAGGAGCTCATTTCCACCCACAACAGGGGTATTGCACAATTAGCAAAACATTTACGTAAATCAGCCCGCTACCTACTGACGCTTCACAATGTCCCTTGGTGAAAATATGTGGAATAATTTCTCTTTGTTTTGCAATCTGCTTCCTACTGAAATGAATTTGGGGATCATTGCAACAGATTTTAATCTTTTGAATCATTCACTGAATCAAAAATAATGTAAGTTCATTATAGTTCATCATAGCCAACTCCCTATCTCATAAAAAAACATTTAGAAAGTTCAACTTCCCTGTGTTGAATATAAACTTATTTAGATAAGACAGGGTTCTTTAATCCAGAAAACATTTTTACACTTTCCCCATCAAAAGATACACGGGGCATAAGTAATGCTCTCTGAGGTTGATGTGTTAATTTGACCCTTTAGACGAGTCATAAAAACTAGTGACGGTTTCCTTTGAGCAATAAATATAAATGGTCACAATAAACTGATTTAACTGCTTCTCGTATTCTTTCTCTAAATATAAAACTGATATTTGTAGCTCGATTTGCAGACCATAAAGGAGTTATTTAAAAAGAACTTAATACCACCGTATGAAGCTACTGATATCACTCTGTCATTTTAACTCCCTTTTTGCTGCTCCTTCAATTCCCAGGTTTTAGCTTCTAATTCCATTATATCCTGCTTAACTCATCCTTTCTCCGCAGGATCTGTGTTTCTCTGTTATTATAGTTCTCCTGGATTTACCTTTCTGCCTTTGTCTCAGTTTCTTCTCCATCTATCCCCCTACGTGTGTGTTGTCTAAATGTTTTGTCTTGTTTCTCAGTAATTCTTTACATTTCTCTCCCATTCAGGTTAAGCATAGAGACACAAATTACTAAGTGGGGAGAGCAATGGTACTGTCTAATTAATTCATATTTTACTAAAGCAGGGCTGCTTTATTATGGATATAAAAACAAATGCCACATATAAGATCAATGCAACATCAAGGTTTAAAGCCTTTGAATTTCCTGGCTCCTTTCCCTGTCCTCACTCAAAGATCAGTGGGCTACAATTTATTTGTTGTACATTTTTAACTTGTTTTCATTGCCTACTGCTCCACCGTTACCATGAACACCTGAGGATCCTTTAAGATGACCTTTAAGCTCCTTTTAGGACTTTTTAGCTTGACATGAAATAGAATGAATTTAAGAATGATGAATGTAATGATCTATAAAAGCAAATGAGACCATTAGCAATAAGATTGATCATTTAGTCTAGTCATATTGCCTGAAACGCCTATCAGTAGCTTTCAAAGTGGTTACCAGCATACTGACTGCGAATAATCACTTACTGTTTTGTTAACTAAGGTAAACTAAAATGAATGTGATGTGGTTATGTGTGGGATAGAAAGATGAAAAGTAAAATAATAAATTATATATGGTTTTAAAAACACAAAATCAATGGCTGTTATACATCTGCAGACGTTTTGGAGAAACAAAGTTTCATATTCTTCAATGACTGCTTTTCTGATCTCATTTTTAGTCCAGGAGTCGGGTTAATTATTTTCTGTTTATGAACACTTGCAGATTAATCTGTGCACATAATGGATTACTGTTTTGGGAATCAATTTGGCAGTCAGCATGGTGGCGTCACTAAATGTCACTGCAGGAAATCTGGGATTGAAAGATTGGATCAGAACTGAATGGGGGGAAAGCTAATCTGTCTCTGAGTGTGTTTGTGTATGTGTGTGTGTGCTCAAACAGTCAAGTGTGTGTTTATAATGTATAGCGATGATAAAGCTGCTCTATAGCTGCTATAAAATGGGATAACTGAGAGGATGAGACGAACTAAAGCAGCAAGATTAACTGGAAGTGTGTCTGTGTATGAGGACACTGCATGCAAGGTAACTATCACTTACTCACACAGACACACACAAAAATGCAAATGCTCACAGACACACACTGTCTTCCTTGTCTCCATTAATCTTTACAGGAAACATTTAGACAGTGAAGGGAAATAGTGTAACAGTCAGCCAGAGTTCTTCTATTGAACAACTTCCACTCTGTAAACTGATGCATCACCATCTTGGAGACGGTGACATCACTGGAGACGTGCCTAATTGTTTCCCTTTTTTGCTAATCGTAAAACAATTAAAATCCATTCTCATTTCCTTGCTTGCAAAAGCTGAATAAAAAATAGAAAGCGTAGATTCTGTTTTTGTTATTGGATTGAGTCACTTGCCAAACTGATTATTTCCCTGCGAGTGTGTGCTAGAAAGCTCCGGATAAAAAATAAATAAATAAAAAAACACTGACGAGCTGTGACGAATGTTTTCATTTTTTTCAGGTTATGCTGATGAACAGCTTTTATTGTCATTTATAAGGCGTCGATTGGTTTTCACAGACTATAGTGAAACAGGTATGCTATTATAAAAATACAATTGCATTCAAAGTGCTGTGAGTCACAATGTTTATTTTCTTCTACTATCCTTTTTCCTCTCCTACATATTTCACTGCAGGACAACACAGCACCCCCAGAAAGAACCAGAGATCAGACAAAAAATAAATAAAATGTTTTTCTTCTTTTTAAAAAAAAAAGCTGTCTCTATTAAACTATTTCAAATTAATCTTCCTACTTCTTCTTGTGCAATGACAGTGGAGTCAAATTTAACCTAAAAGTGCTTTGTAGAATTGTTTTGAAGAGTAATACAATTTGGAAGATGTTAAAATGTTAACGCTTTTAAAGCACTCTCAAGAAGTTACAGTGAACGATTTTATATTTTGCTTTAAAGACACTGAGCTCATGTGATAGAGTGGAAACTAGAAAATCAGCTACAATGTGGATTGTACAGTATTATTGTTGTCTTAGCTCCTGTTTCAAGCTTCAAGGACTACAGACTAGTATATACTTTCTGTCAAGTTAGATGAGTGGATTAATATCCTTCTTTCATGCTCAAATGAAGCTGAAGCTATAAAAAACTAGAATAGCTTAGTTAGTTAGTTTATTGGTTGTCTCCTTCGGGAAATTTGTTTTCACCGTTGTCAGGGTACATATTTGAAAAGGTTGTTTAGACAAACCATAGAAAAACAAAAACATGTGCTTAGCTTAAAGACTAAAAGAAGAAGGGCCACAGCTAGCCAAGTTTAGTCTAGAATAGCAAAAATATTAGAAGAAGCACCAACAAACAGTGCTAAGTTATGATATGCTAATCTAAGACTTCTGTTTCTGACAAATCCTAAAGTGATATTCATCTTTTCTTCTTCTCACAAGAAAGTGAATATGTTCCTGTGTCAGAATGTCAAACCCCTTTTCAGTCAAAAAAAAATAAAAAAATACAGAGTCCTTAGTGTGAGAGTTCTTAAAAGCTAACAGATCCAACCCTTAGCTTCAAGACATAAAGTATGTTTCTATGCAATTCAACGAGTCAAGTTCATGCCCCTGCACCTGCCACTCATCTTGAGTGATTGGCTTTAATGCAGGAAAAAAACACTGACATTTTTTTGTCAGTTGTAAAAAACAGAGATCTACCCTTGAGCTATGTGTTTCTGTTGTGTTTATAAGAGGTGCAGCAGAACCAGTTATTACCATCAACTATCTCTTCGGAGGAACTTCAACTTTCACAGTATTCGCTAATTCCTGATGAGCTGTTATTTGATCTGTTTGTGGGTATTGAACCAACTCTTAAAAACATTTTCATAATACTGTACAACAGAGTGCAGAGCTAACTCTATGCATATGTTGATTTAATGCCGCTCCAAAAATTTACTGGAAACTAATCTTCACATCAACATTGCCTGAAAAACTTGGCCTCTAGATAACACATGTTGACTCAACTAGATACTAAAGCTCTCTTATAGCCTCCAGGCTCCCTGCTTTAGTTGTCACTGTTTATTTGCTGTATAGTTTGGAAACGTGGGAAACTTCAACACTTCAGTTATGAGAAATATAAGCACAAGTTCAATTCCTGTTCAGATCGTCTTTTACCACCCACTGTCTCCCCATGTCTCTTTTTCCTCCTCACTGTCTGTCTGTATTTATCTCATTTATATCTCTCTACCTACAGAAGTGTGCAAATCTCTCTTCCCGTTTGCCTCCTTCTCACTCTCTCTGTGTCTCTGCTTCAGGACAGGGTTTTTTTTTTTTTTTTTTAATCTCAGATGGAACTCTGAGCAATTCTCCATGTTTACATATTTCATGTTTGTGTGTGTGTGTGCTGGTTGTGTGTACATTTTTGTGTGTTACAATCGTGTCAACTGAGTGTAGCTCTGTACATTTGTGTGTGTGTGTGTGTGTGTGTCCATGTGTTAGTGAACTTTTGTGTGTGTCTAACTTGCTAATTTGATTAACGGCTGTAAACAGCTAACGGTAATGACTACCAAGCAGTCTGCTGCTGTAGCCACTGGGCATCATACTGATTACTATCATCATGAAGATAAACCCATACAGCGTATGGTGTGTGTGTGTGTGTGTGTGTGTGTGTGTGTGTGTGTGTGTGTGACACATCGCTTGTTTGTGCACAGTAAGCTTGTGTGCATGTGTATTCCTGAACGTGTGTGCATGTGCTTTTGCAGTGTGTTTTTAGAGCAGTGCTACAGTCAGTGCTTCGGAAGTTTGTGTGTTGAAGCCAGTCTCTAATCTATTACAGCTCAAAGAGAAGTTCAGCAGGCAAAGATAAACTGCCAAATTCCCACCATTAAAACAACTGTGGCTGAAAATAAAACTAACTGTGACAGTAAACATCTAGACCCACAAATCCCACAGTGCAATGAAATCATGATCATGATAACATTCTCTCCAGAAGTCCAGATATGTGTTTGTTCCAAGTTTTAAAGAGATATCGCCCCGTTCAGTGTCCGTTCCAGCAACAAGTTCTTACCAAACAAAAAGCTGCCTTGTGAACGGCATACAAAATAGCACACTCAAGTGTTTTTATTTAATTTCTATTCATAATTTCTAATCTGAAACCGCAGAAGTTGACATCCCCTCAAGTTTTAATGACTTAAACTATATGGTTATAAAAAAACAACAAGGTTGACTGTAGAAACAGACACTTAGCATGCGCAACGAGCCAACCCAGCCTCTTCCCTCAGAGGTTTAGCAGCATATTAACAAAGTCACATAACATCCCTCTTAGCTGCTCAGGCGTTCTTAAGTACAGCCACAAGCGGTTTCTTGAAAATGTTTCTCCACTTAATGAGTGACCAAAGCTTTCTCTTTCTAATGGGCATAATGGGAGTGACCAACAAACCTTTGAAGCAACAAAACAATAACATTTCAAAATGTTTGATCTAGCTTGTATAGGTAATCCAACAAGAGATAAATCCATTTGTACCAGACCAATCTGTGGATAAATGCACTGAATACTCATGTAGTCTCACCCAATTTGGCTGTAGAAAATAATCCTGTCAAGTGGTCGAAATGCTAATTTAGGCTTCCATTCGGTCCATGATGAGAAATTCAATGTACAACTTTTCTTCCTGTTCCGATGAATTTGAAAATCTTCGATTAAATATGAATTTGTTGTAGCTTGCATCAATAACCTACTTTTAATCTGCAGTGGAGTCTTATACTGAAATGTTCCACAATATGCTCTTCTGTTCCCCTCACGGCCCTCTGCTCAGCGTTTAAGTTCACACTTACAAACACACAGTTGTACACAGTTCATGCACAAACACAGGCATGAAAGCTCACAAGCAGAGACACTAATAAATAGAGAACACACACACAAACACGCCAGCACTCACACAGTGGCAGAATGCAACTGGGAGGCTGCTCCCTTGCCTTGCCTGGAGAGGGAGAAGCTTATTATGGAGCCTTATTGAAGGCTTCAAAGAGTTTAAATTAGGGTGGAGAGGAGGGATTAGGAGGCGAGTGAGAGAAAGAGGAGGGGAGAGGCAGAGGAAAAGCGGGTAAGAGAGAAGAAAGGAAGAAGATATAAAGAGGGAGGAAGTGGGAGAAGAAAGAGGTACAAATAGAAAGAGGGGATAAGATGAGAAGATGTGTGGAAATTCGAGGGGGGAGACGGGAGGGACGGAGAGGGCATGTGGGAGGAGGTGAGTCAAAGAGTTTGCTGGCTCATGCTGATCTTACACTAGACGATGTTTGAAGTGATTTCAGGGTTTATTTTCGAGGTGGAGTCACAACACTTGGTGAGAGTAGAACTCAGTCACTGCAGTCCAGATAAAGTATTTTTCCTATAATGAAAAAAATCCCCTAAATCAATTACATGAATTTGTGGTCGCACCTGCAATAAAAAAAAAGTCTCTGTTTATCTTATGCAGAAAAAAAGACGTGTAACCAACCTTAACAGAAGAAGCGAGACAAGTGTGCTGAGTTTGACACAGCCAATTTAGTTAACTACAACTAAAACTAACTGTACGTTACAGTTTTCTATACCCTCAAGTTAATAATCTTCACAGCATGCCGTTTTCCCTGTCCTGTCATTCTTGGGTAGGGAAGGAAAACAATGCTCTAATTTAGTTTAGTAGTAGTAGTGGTAGACTTTATTGTCAAATATGCTCCATGTTAAACATACAGCACAGAGGAAATTACATTCCCCTCAACCCACAGTGCAAACCTGCAGTGCATTAAAAAAAGCACTAAAGAATAAAAATAAACATGACAATTAAATAAAAAAAATACTTAACAATAGCAATACTATAAAAATAACAAACTCTGAGCAGCAAAACTTAACTGAAGACATTTGAGACAAACAAATAACAAACGACAGACAATCAACAGACAAGGGCACTTGTGATGTTTGTGATTAATTTCATAACATAGAAAATCTGACAAATCTTTATCACTTCTAAGATTTCTAATTCATCAGCACTGAATGTACAGTGAGCACTCTAATTGATCATTAGAGTAGCTCTCAGAACACAGCAAACATTGGCATTCAACCACTTCCTAGCTAACGTTACTGAAGCGTAGTGTTAGTAAAATACAACAATAATAAAAAAAAGATAAATAATAAAGTTTAACAGCTTTAAAAAAAAGTTAGCACGCTGTTGTTTAAGTTTTACAGCTAACAGTAAAATTAGATGGTTAGCTGTGAATCTGTCTAGTTAAGAGTATAGTTAGCCGGTGTATTAATAATGAAGCAGTGTTGGGAAAATTTCAGCTCTGGGATGATTTAGCTAGCTAACAGTAAAGTTCTTTACAACGAGGGCTATTAAAATAACGTTTACTTTCAATTGTACCGTGGACATGAGGGGCTTTAGAGGACGTCACAGGTGCTGGCCCATGACATCATTTCTGGCGGAGGCTGAGTGTGGACTTCAGGGTCGGAAACACTAGAAAGACTTCCATGCAGTGGTGGCTGTTCCACACAAAGGACGCACCATTGTTTATTTCTTTAAGAGCTGCAGCATTGAAGCATGGCAATGAACTTTATGAATTTAGTTAATACAAACCCAAACCAGACACACAGTGTTTGTGTTATTTGTTACATTATTATTTATTGTATGTTTGATTATGCTGTTTCTGTTCTTAACTGTTACTTGTCTGTTTTATCTGTTACCACTTATACTTTATTCTTACGGATACTATTTCAGTTTTTACTTTACTTATCTTTTACTGTTGTAAAGCACTTTGTGATCTTTATCTGTGAAAAGTGCCTTATAAATAAACCTTACTTATTTACTTATAGGCCACTTAAAAGTGAATAAGGTGGCTCATGTATTTTTCCTGACATTATATTGAGGTATTTTACCTAGCATTCACATTAGCCTCTCCTATAAGACAGACTGAGAGTCATGCTTTATCCTGGACAGTTATTTTACAATGAGATGTCTCATTTTACAGCATTTGAGTTTTAAGAGGGTCATGTTTTGTTCAGTGCTAACTGTTTTATATCTAATGGCCGTATGCTGAACAGGTTACAATTAAATGACATTTTCTCTGATGACAAGTCAAGTTCTGGCTGCTTGATGATAGAGGTGAAAACATCAATATGATGTCTTCTTTTTTAAGATTACTTTACCAAAGATTGTGTGAAATTATTTCTCATTCTGAAATAACTTCCCGGACTTTGCAATCAGTTTGTATTTAACTTGACAACACAACATGCTGATATTAATCACAGGCTGTAAATAGGGAAATATGTAGGAGGGCAACAGAACGGAGAGAGAATAAATGAAGTGAAAGAAAAACTGTGGAGTGACAAAAAGAAAGAGAAGACAGAGGGAAGAGAGAGAGATGGGGAAACAGAGTGTGAGTGGGGCTGATTTTAGCTGGAGGGATGGAAAAGGCTGTCAAGGTTGCTAAACATGGGGTATGGAGGAAGAGACCAGCACAAGGGGACGAGAGCAAGAACAGAGAGCAGAGCAGATCAGAAGAAGGAAAAAGGACAAAAAAAAATGCATCAAAGAGACGAGTGAGGAGATAGGAGAGAGAGGGGGAAAGAGGGGGCAAATTGTGCGACTCAGAGGGACAGCGAAAGGCTGTCAAGGTCGCTAAACAAGCAGCAGAGAGGAGGACCTAAAGGGATTGGCTGCAGAGCTGAACAGCAGTGACCTGTTAGTCATGGTCATACACACAAACACACAAACAAGGAGGCTAAAAGAAAAATGAATTTACTGGCAAAACAAAGATGACAGACAAATAAATAATGGCTGAACAGATGGAAAGAGGAAGGAAGAGGAGGGGGGAAAAAAACACTGAGAAGGGTTTGGCTGAAAGTATTGCCGTAGCATTGAAACCTCTTTATGTGAAACAGTTAATAATGCAAAATAAATGCAAGAGGTAGTTTGGTAGGGTTTCCTAAAAATCTAGTACACATCCACAACAACTGACTAAAATTAAATTTAATGAGCTTATCTTTTTCTCCTCCAAGCTAAACCAATTTGGGTCGATTCAGTTTGCCTGAGAACCTTGTTGTTTTCTTAAATGTGCCACCAAAATACTGAACACCACTGGGATACACTGATGATGCCCATTCTGTCAGTTTGATTACCTGTATATGTGTCTGTCTGTCTGCTAATAGTTCAAAGAGACGAACATGAAGACAAGTCAGACCTTGTGTGTGTCTGTGTGTATTAATGTCCTGTGTGTGTGTGTAGGTGTGTGTGTGTGTGTGTGTGTTTGTATATATGTGTCGCTCTTTGATTGCCCCAGGGAGCACACCATGGCATAAAGCAACAGTCACCTGTGTGTTTGTGTTTGTGTGTATGCCTTAGGGCATACAGAGGTAACAGCACGGTAACAATATAAGTCTCTGAGTTTGCAACAAATTGTCAAACTCAACTCAAAGTTACAAACCTGCAACTGACATACACATATGCAACTGCTGTAGACTTTTTAATTAAACACATATCACTTCTGCCTTTACAGGAGATATAGATGTTCCTTACACTTGTAACTTCATGTCATTTTGTGGATTCAAACATAAAGTAGAATTATCACCTTGCCGTTCAATGCCTCTGCCTAACAGTCAAGTTTCCAACATTCAACCACGTTTCCAAAAGAATGACTTGTGGATGTGAAACAGCAAAGAGACGATGGGATACATTTATGTCTTTGTATACAGTATGTTTGAAGAATATCATTAAAAAACAGCTTCAGCAAGCCTAAGAACTGCAGAGCTTGTGTCTCAGTCAGTTGTAACATGGATTTCTTGATTAAAATATCTATATATGTACATTTGTGGTACTAAATTCCTGGGCTAGACATGCCACAGTGACTTAGAACATTGACTATTGAATACCACAATCAAATTCAACAATGCTGAATTCCAGTGGACATTGTGCTAAATTTTAAGCTATATTCTCTGGGCGCTTGAGGTATCACATTTAAAAGAATGGATTAGTAATCATGACCACAAAAATATACTGTGGCTTTAGTGAAGTTAGTTTTTAGTTTAGACACTTGTTAACACATTAAGTGAAAAAACTTGAACTATATCACACGGATCCCAACCTTGACCTTTTGACTTCCAACCAAATTTGTCCTTCAGTGATCTAACACCTCCTGTCAAGGTGGTCACCAGCACAGAAGCAGTAACACAAACACAAGTTTAGACTTTTTAAACCCTGACTATGTCTGCTGTTTGTGTTTCCTAAAGCTGGTAAGTGTAAAAATCGGATTCATTAGTGTAACACACCAACTGTTCTGAAACGATCAACATGTAGAATCTTTAAACTACAAAAATGGACTTAACCTATATTCTGTATTTTATTTTGTTGAGTACTTACATTACCTCAGATATTTCCAACAGTTATCAAAGCCAGAAAAATCTGTAATTTTAGAGTTGTAACAGGACGTGTCTTGATGTGGCCGCCGACATGACATACATAACATGTTTATTGTTGCCACAGAAACACCAGATGCTACGTCAAACACTGCTGCAAAAGGAAGCAGAAGCTGCTCCTGAAAGCCCCGTCCTGTCACTGTATGTGCTATTGCTAAAAAACATAATGGAGTGGATGGAATAACTAGCTGATGTCCATCTTTTACAATTTAGCTATATTTTTTTCCCTCTTCTACCTCACTTCAGACTTTATATTTACTTGCTTTACTTCTACTTCTGTTCTGCCAACAGCATACAGTGGAATATACATCTGCTCCCTCCCTGATCTCTCTATTCTGTTGGCTTTGTCACATTCCTGCAGTGTTGTCTGTCAGGTACTCCTTAAGGAGTTCAGATTTGAACATGACTCCACATGAATGCAAATTTCGCTCTATATGCTGCTGATGTGAAACTAGCAGCTGTTTGTTAACTTCGAAGTTTGTTAAATGTCATAAGGTGGCTATTTGTTAGAGATGTAGTCTTGATCTGCAGCCTCCTGAAATTGTTAATTGTCATTGTTGAACCTTAATGTATATTCTTTTAAATTCTTCTGAAGCTCTTTTGACCATCAACACTGTTTGTTAGATTTTTTTTGAACTGCTGTCCTGTAAAATGAATCTTTTTTGATGTTTGGAATATCTTGCTCTTCACTTGAATCCCATATAAAAGGGAGGAGCAACAACAAACATGAGGCTATGTGTCATCTCAGGATTTGCTGTCTTTCTTTTTTTCTGCATTCACAGGGTTTTCAGCAAACACAGACCATGAAATGAACTATGGATGGTCCTAAAGACATCAAAGCAGCTGGGTTGTAGAGTGTGTAGATGTAACAAAATGTTAAAAAAAAATATTTGAGGGTGACAGCCATTATCAAAGTCAAATTAATATGAATAAAGGAGTAGCAGTAACTCAGCAGTCGAGTGAGGCGGCTGTCAAACACACGCAGAGGTAGAGGTAGCTTGTCCTGGGGATACTGTTGCATTGCTTTTGAAAAGGGGGCATTTAAACATGGAGTCCACTTCCATATCAACAGAGTTACGCTGACGCATATATCCTGAAAGCATGGTAATCATTTCTACTTCCACTCTCAGTTTATGGAAATGTGGTGTCCTTTTTTGTTTGTTACACCCAAATAAGCCATATTCCATAACAGCACCAGCAGCTCTGAACCAGAAAATGGGCCCATAGCCTTGGAAAATGTGTTTTATTCCAGGCACTGTTCATCTAATTGATTTATTTACACTGAAAAAGCAGTTGCCAATTTTTGCTGAATGTTTCATGTTGTGTCTTCTGCAGTCTGCTCTTTGAGGACTTGGCAGCACTATCAGCTTTCTTATCATTCTCCCTGTTGGCAGAATAAATCAAATTGTTACGAAACAGGATTTGGCGTGTGGCTCAGGGATGACCAGAAATAAATGTCTGAGTCTGAGGATGTTTGTTAAAATAAAAAGTGATGAATTGAAATTGAGTTTTATGGATGTATTTTAACATATTTATGACATGGTTTCCCCTGTGACTTCCCTCTCCCTCCGCATTTTTCTGCCTCCATTCGTCACTGACAAGCAAAAACTCAAGACACACACCAAAACAGATTTAACTGTGACTATCAGAGCATTATCTCTGCAATGCAGACTATTAAACATTGATGTGTTGTTGTTGTAACAGCAGCAATCTGGATCATCCGGGCTGAATGACCCAAAATAAAAACACTTCAGTTTGCGACAACAAGGAGTCTCTGATAAACAACTGTTTTGTCTGCAGCAAGCAATTAGAGAAAAATTTTACTGGGACCCATTTCAGTGCAAAATAACTTTTTTTTCAGGAAAGTTATTGTTTTTTGAAACTGTTTTGGAAAGCTAGTTTCTATTAGCACTGCTAGGAAATGCACAATCCTTAAAAAAAAATCTGTGGATGTGACCAAAAGTTGTAGGATGTACCACCATGCATCATTGCTATCAGTGAGGGATGATGCACTATTTCTTGCTGACGGCATCTGGCACTGGGGGAAAACAATTTCAAACTCTGTAAACATAATGATCGGACATGGTGAAGACCAGCTTTTTCCCTTGATGGACTATGTTTAAGAAAATTAACTATCAAGATTAAGAGCAGTTTACTCATCATATAATGGTGGTCTAATTAGGCCACAGGTGATGTTTAAAGGTACAATTTTATTAGAATGTTTGCATTAAATATCTAAATCAATAAAAAAAAAGACAAAAAGTATGTTAAATGTGTTTTTGTTGAGTACTTACATTACCTCCAATATACGGCAGTTATCAAAGCCAGAGAAATCCTTAATTTTATAGTTGTAATGGGACGTGTCTCGTCGTGGTGGCCACCATTAAGAGATGCCATGACAGACAAAACATGTTTATTGTTGCAAAGGAAACATTGGATGCAAGGTTTTCCAATCACATTGCTCAGATGGATTGCTGGTTTTAGAAAGTTACTGATACAGCATCATGTGAGTTTAATTTCTGTGCCGAACTGAACTCAGGACTATCCATTTAGTTTTTCTTCCACAGGTGTTCCAACAGCTCTGAGGAAAGAGGAAACATGAAACAGACAAATTGAAGTTAAAGAATATGTGTGAATGTCTTTCCATAGTGGAATTAAGGAATTACTGGCTTTCAGGGTGACTAATAGACAGACAGAAAGGTTAGCTTAATTCTGATGAGACTTGTGCCCTCTCTCTGCCTCTCTCCTTCTCAATGTGTGTGTGTCAGCAGCTCAGTCAAGCAGGATAATTCAGTTCTCACTCTGCGGATAAGGACTTCTATCCAGCTTTAGTCTGTCACAACATTTGTTCCACATTTAAATTAGACTTCTGCAGTGGGATGATTGCATATAGATTTGTAGAGGAGGGGAGAGGTAAAGGGGGAAATATGGGAGGACTGAAGGAACGATCTTGCAGAAGAAAGTGAGAGAGAGGAGGCACCTAAGGAAGGAAAGGAGAAACAGGGGAACAAAGGAGCAAAGACAGTAAAAAGGAAGAGAAAGGGGGAGAGAGAAAACACAAAGGAACAGTACTACTTTTCCTGCCAGAAACATTCAGTACAATCAACTGTTGTTGTTCCACTGTCAATCTGGTCCCCACGACAACTGCCCTGGATTCTGACGCATCTCAAACACAACAACACATATCTATTATAAATAGGTTGGAAATCAGACTTAGCATTTAAAACTGCCAACAGCTAAGCACATGTTCTCAGAAGAGCCTCACACAATACACTGTTGCTTCATGCAATCAACAGCTGCTATATTACAGTTTGCAGAGGTGTTTTTCATTTTCTCCAAATGATCTTAAATTTATCATGAATATTGATTGTTTACATTTTCAGATCACCCATTGCGTGGAGATGTCCAGACAAGTTGAAGTCTGATCAGAAGTTTTTTATAATTCTGACACAAGCACATTCATTATGAATTTGGGTGTAAAGCGAAACAAAATCATCGCCTGTACAGTGGAGGGGGTTTATTTTCTAACCCTGTCTGAGCTCAGGATATAATGCCCAGTTTTTATGGGGAACAAGTTAAAGTACTTTAATAAGCTTCTAAAGTATGTGACACAAAACTCCACTAAAAGTAACAGGCTGCCGTTGAAATGTGGTTTACATTGCAGAGCTTTAGATAAATGTGTTCTTGTATCAGGAGAAGCACAAAGTGGAAGCTTCCTGTTTCACTGTCGAGCATATTCCCACTAAATACATTATAGAGCAATTCACTGTTCATTCCATAGCCAGGAGCAAAATGTGCTCTCATTTATGGCTGTGAGTAACATATTGTAGGTTTTTCACTTTGTGTGTGTGAAAGTGTGAGGTCTGCAAGCAATGTAAAACAAAAGTGTGTGCCTTTGGTCTTTACCTATGATGCTTATCTTTTATAATAGTACATTGCATGGACATGTATTTCAACATGAGTGGGTGTGTCTGTGTGCGTGTTGCTAGAGCGTTATCTCCTCATCTATGAGTCTCTTCTTCTGTTGCTCCCTCTCTCCTCCCTCGCTCTCTAACCAATGGTGACAGTTGTTCTTTTTAAAGCAGAGTGGATCAGAATGCAGGCGGGGCAGCTGTTAATTATGGATGGCCTGTTTATCCTCCTAGGAGCACCCAGGGAGGAAAAACATCCATTCTAACTTTGCCAGCTAACGCCTAATCCGTGCGTATATGATAGGAGTCCACGCAGTGATTTGGCTAGCTAACACCTCAAAGTAAAAGCCCTCTTAACCTCTGTTCAGCTCAAACAGAAACAACAATAACACTAATTCATGTGGAGTACACGTCCTGAAACTATAAAGGGCCTGACACAGATGATTAATATACAACTGTTGGACAAATAAAACAAACAACACTAATGTCGACTGGTCTTATTATTCATCATCGCTTTCATAATAAACAGGCGTAGAGATCTGAGCAACACAACACATGTCCTGCTTGTGTCATTCATTATATCATTGTTTAATATTTATATACTACATGTACATAGGGCTGCTCAATTTTGGAAAAAAAAACAAGATTATTTTTGATT
Source organism: Symphodus melops (assembly GCF_947650265.1). Lineage (NCBI taxonomy): Eukaryota > Metazoa > Chordata > Actinopteri > Labriformes > Labridae > Symphodus > Symphodus melops. The sequence continues at coordinate 19,947,081 of NC_136695.1, forward strand.
GATATTGACATCACGGTTTTCTTGGTATGATTGTCAGAAGACAACGTTTGAATTGAAATAGAAACATGATTCATTATCTAATTATCGTGATCTGTCCTGTAATTCTGTTCTATCACACCATGATATAAATCACCATCGATGTCTCCACATGCTGTGAATAACTCGGCCCTGAGGTATGAGCTACATGTATTCATGTTTTCAAGGGTTATCGAAAGTAAACATAGAATGTTTCGTCTTTATTTGCATATTAAGTTGGAAAGTTCCCATCACAGGAGACAAATTCTGAGACGCAGTGATTTGGCGAAGTGTGAATAGCTGTGTATCTTTCTCTCTCGGTCGGCACTGACAAGCAGTTGTCATACAGACAGGAGTGAATTAGCTCCACTCTTGTTTCCTCACCTCTCTGATTATATTCATTTTAATGTTACACTGTGAGTAGCTTTGTCAATATTGTCTTCTTCAGTAACACTTCGTACGACTTCATATTTACAAGCCTTAATGAACTAAAATCACGCAGGGAAAAGAAAAGAAGAATCATGCAAACATTTGACCAGAGTGCATTGCAGTGTATACGACAATGGTTGTCTGCCTGTGAATCTAGTGTTTGTATTTGTAAGACATACATGATACCAGTGTAACACCAATTTTTTTTACATTTTTTGGTTCATACTTTACCATATCCCATTGTATTAAATCAAATCATGTCTTATTGTATCATTTATATTGTATTCTGTCTAGTTGTATCTCATTCTAAAGTTATGAGTTTTAAGTTATTGAACTGTTATGATCTATTGAACCACATCACATCATATGATATTGTACTGTAGTCTACCCTATCACAGCATGTCATGTTGTAGTTTTATATATCCTATTTTATGGAATCATATTATAATATGTTTCCCAGAATCGCTTCGTATCTAAGCTGTGTAAGTGTCACGCTAACCCTGTCACTTGTCCAAGAAAGTTTTGCTTTTTTTTTTTTTTTTTACATCTGTCTTATTGTCAGATCTACGTCAGTACAGCTCCCACAAAAACCATCAAAGACTGCAAAATGTGTCATCGTTATTGCAGCATCGGAGCTGAGAATAAGAAGAAATGTCATACTCTTGATCTCGGTGGGGCGGGTGTCTCCTCTCTGGTCTGCAGACACTTCAGAGCGCAGGTCACTTTTCTAAAAACACCACATGGGGCTGCTGGAGATTTAGTATCTTCTTCTATGGTGCAAATATCTACTTCTGATTGATGACCTCTCTGAGACAAAAACAAGTAAAAACTACAGCTACAGTAGGAAAGAGCAAGCGGGCGACACGGATCATAGAGGAAACTGCCTTCTCTGTCTACCTTTATATTTATGTACAGAGTAATGTTTAACTCAATCCTAGTGACAATTTGTTTGACAAAGTCAATTTGTTTTCACCGTGTTAAAGGCGAACGAGAGCGGCATGTTCTTCGCTGCAAATGGTCACAAAAAGATATTAGCTTAATATTTCAATTTTTACCAAGAAAAAAACTGCAATTTGACTGCAAAGTACTGAAAGAGATCACGCACGTAAATCTTATTAGACCACACAAACAGGTACTCATGAAAAGAAGGGTTTTTATGCCATCGTTTCATTTGTGTCTGATTCTTCATTATCTTGTGAGGGCATCCCCACACACCACTATTTTTGGCTGCATGAATATGCAGTTACACATGCATTAATAGATGAAGATGACTTGTTCTCCTAGTCATCAGTGCGTCATTGTTAGACTGAACTTTTATAAATAAGTGATACCCAAAGTAAAGGTCGTCTTCTCAGTGGAGGGAAGTCTGTTCAATATTACAATGTGCCGAGATTGTATTCAATTCTGCTACTTACAGTATGCAGCCAATTGCCTCTGCTGTAAAGTGGAGGTATATTTATATTAAAATAATATGATCATCTTCTATTTAACATCAAGGTAATTGTAACTGTGGCTGGGACCTTTATAAAGGGAAACGGCTCACTGAGCTGCTAAAACAAAGCAGATGTCTTTTTGAGTGCAGTTAATCCTTTTTTTTTTTCAGGCTTCAGTTCAAGGTGCACACATTATATGAACTTCCATACCGAGTGAAAGTTATATTAACAGGATTTATAGATGCTTGATGTAGTAATAATAATATTAGCTATCTTCAAATTTTCATTTTGAGTTTTTGGGGTGGCTGTAGTTAACACTGAAATTGTCCAACTTTTTTATCGAGAGGATGCATTAGACTGCAGAGAGAGAGAGCTACAGTAAAATCCTGAGCTTTCTTTGTTGGCTTGCTGTGTCTAAAAACTGAAGTCTTGTTACTCAGCCACATTCGTCTGAGAGTCTGCCTTTTCCAAAAAAAGACAAACAAACACTTTCTACATGTAGTCCCACACTGAAAAGTCTCCTCTTTTTAGATTAATGTGTTTCTCAGAGAGCATCTATCTCACCCTCGAAGCCCCAAACCAATCAGTCAGTCCTCTGATGACTGAGGCTCACTTAGCTCTCCCTCGATTGGTTGTGAAGGGAAGAAAAGAGCCGGGATTGCCCCAGTGGGAGGTTGGGAATCGGAGTTTTAAAGTTCTTTATGTCTTTCTCCTAATTTCCTCAAAACTCTTTAATGTCTGTCTATATTTAATGTATTAGTGCGTGACTCCTCCAAGTTTGTGTGAAGTCGACTGAGAGTGTAATCAAGAGTGTTCGAGTCAAGCTTGTGCGCATATATAGGGACGTTTTTTAATTAGTTGATGCTGCGACACATTGTGGCAATATGTGGTAGATGGAAAAGCAGATGTTTATTGTTTTTAATAGTCCAACGGTGCTGAGCTCTCCCTGCGCAGCACAGTGAAGAAGTTGCCTACTGTGTCAATAGTCAGAGAGCGATAGGAAAATAAGTGTGAAGTTTTTACTTGGGCCCTCAGCTGTGCGGATGAACTCAATAACTCAGCTTCTCTGTGAGAATTAAGGCAAAACTATGTAATATAGTAATACTGTAAGATGTGTATCACAGTGTAGTACCGTTAATTATCTGCTGTAAAACTCCACTACAACATTCACAGTTACTTTCCTTCTTATCGACACACATTTCACCCTCAACACACCCACTGCTATGATAGTACTGTGTTTACATTATTTACCAAACATTGTTGAATGTCTCAGTTCATGTCTCCACAACTATGTAATGATTCAGGTAACTTGAGGAGTAATAGCAAACAATACAAATCCCTATCAAAAACGAATCAGAATCAGCTTTATTGGCAAGGTAATTAAATGAGCAGAGGACGGTAGTGTAAAAATGCTGAGATAAACCCTCATAATGAATATGAGATGATGTTACAGATGTGTTAATTTACATGAGGTAGAGAGTGTTTTACAATAAGAGTGGGCATAGACTGATATCAGAGGAAGATGTTACAGGTTTAAGTTACTGACACTAAATGATCTTAAATAATTGTATGCATTCAAATTGTGTGTTTGGTACCTGAATTGCACAGCGGTTACAGCTCTGACACTGACTGTTCAGCGTTTATCAGAGTGACATCCTGGGGAAAGTAAGTGTTCTCATGTCAGGTCATTTAGGCCTACAGTGATCTGCAATGCCTACCCTGCAAGTCTGCAGTGATTCTACCTGCCCATTTCCAGACCCTGGGCTGATATAAGTCCTGGATGAGGGGCAAGTCGGCACTGAGGATTTTTTCCACAGTCCTGATTGTCTGTTACCATCTTTAATACAGACAGACAGACAGACAGACAGACAGGCAGGCAGACAGACAGACAGACAGACAGACAGACAGACAGACAGACAGACAGACAGACAGGCAGGCAGACAGACAGACAGACAGACAGACAGACAGACAGACAGACAGACAGACAGACAGACAGACAGACAGACAGACAGACAGACACTTTATTGATCCCGAGGGACATTCAAGGCAGTTACACAATGAGCTGCAATAACCTACGATAGAGTTCTTACCTTGAAGTGGAAATAATTCAAAATGTGCACATTCAGCTGCAAGTGGGGCAGAACATGTTCTATCAGGCATGGAGAAATGAAATGAAATATTAAAAAATGAAGACACATATTGTAATTGTGTCAATGGATTTGTTTTGTAGAGTCACCATGGCAACATGACAAGCTTGTCACCACAACATCCAGTCTGAATTGACTGAGAGCGAGAGCGAGGGAGCGCTACGGGTCTGCTGGGATTACATTCATGTGCACACTATCAATACAGATCCCAATGAGCTTTAAAAGGCTGCCAAAGATTTTTAATTACAGAAAGTTTGGAGATCTTTCTATCACTGTGTCCTAAGTATGGCACACATGTCAGGTAAAAGTATTCTCAAAAACTGCAGTCACAGCCAGTAAGAACACAGAATAAGAAGAAAACTCAATCAAACTAAAAGTCTCGCTCACCTTGTGAGAAGCAAGTTTTCCCACTTGTAAAGTTGTTCTCTGTCTGGGAAAATTAAAAGTTAAACTTGATTATTCTTTTAATTTCACCAAATCATAGTTTACAGTCAATTTAATTTGTTGTGAATTTTCACAAGACCAATTCAGTAAACTTTTAAGTAATGTTGTGAACGTTACAAAACGAACTTTAGGACAGGAAGAAACCAGGAAATGTCCACAGGTGTTGACCAATCACAGTCAAACACACAGTTGGAAAATCCCTTTAGGCCTGCCCACCACAGACCTCCATGCACACACACGGGCTGGTCTGCATAGTGTGTATAGGCTTGAGAGGACCCACACAATCACACACAGGCCTTCCTATAGGTTGTGTTGCCATGGTGCCTATGGGAGTAACACCAGTGTAGAGAGGACACTGGGAAGGACTGCAGACACGCACACAATCACGCACAGACTCAACCAGGAACATGCTCACACACACGGCTCTCTCTCACGTACTCGTACATACACAGGGGAGCAGGATAAAAATACTGTGCTGACAAGTCAATTAATCAGATGTGAAGGTGCTGAGCAGAACAATCCTTTACAAGGCTGGAGTTCAAAAACAAGGTGTGTGTGTGTAGGTGTGTGTGTGTGTGTGTGTGTGTGTGTGTGTGTGTAGCATGAATGTGATATTGAAGTTTTTGTGCTAAATAACCAGTGTCATAAGCTGTGGATCAGACAGTTCCACACAAATAAATTCAAGGCTCCCTAATTCATCTTGTATGGTGTTGCTCTATTTTTGACTCCCTTTAATTCTCTATTTTGGTCCCATTTTAAGTTAAAAATAACATTTTGAATTTGTGCTCACAAAATACCTCAAATGTTTGTTCTAAGATTCAAGAGTTCAACGGTGTTTTACGCTCTTTAATTACAAACACTCATGACATCACTTGACTTCTGAATATTTGCTTCCACTAAGCACTTTGTAAACTTCTGTTTTTGAAGGTGCTATAAATAAATGTATTATTATATATTATATTATTATTATTATTATATTTTTATTACTGGAATCCTTGAGTGCATGCGGTGTAAAATCCAATTAGTAAACCTTACTTTAAAAAAAACATGCAAACAGATTGTCCTAAAAAAAACTAAGTAAGCAAAGTTTAATGAGGTTAGTAAAGCAAAGTCGGTTCTGTGTGCTGGGCTACCTTTAGATTTGTTGTTGCAGTTGAGTTAAGGAAACAAAAATGACTTAATCTAAACTACTTTAATTTCTGTTACAAGTCCTTAGGACTTTGTACAGACAACCAAAAATCTTTCAGACAACTTAATATTCTTAAGTGAAATAAGCTATGAGTGTGTGAAAGGCCTGCAGAGCACAAACACGGCAAATAGGTGGACAGTAAGATTGAATAAAGACTAATCTAAGAGACTGACTTCAGACGATGATTCCGTCTAAATCAGGAGACATTTTCACACACACTGTTGTAAAGACTGTTGAATGGGATTTTTTCAATTCTTATCCCACATAGGCTAATGATTATCTCTTGAGGGAAATGAACAACATAGATAGATAGATAGATAGATAGATAGATAGATAGATAGATAGATAGATAGATAGATAGATAGATAGATAGATAGATAGATAGATAGATAGATAGATAGATACTTTATTGATCCCGAGGGAAATTCAGGCAACATGATACCAACCAAGAAAAAAACATAAATTGTTTGAAACAAAAAAAAAAAAACTCAATTAAGTTGTGCTTAAAGATGTTTCACTGCGCTGACAAAAGCTGACAAGGAAGATTCCTCAATGAAAAACATCCTCAAAGGTCACAAACCACAGAAATGTCATTATTAAAATATCATCTGGTGTATTTTAGAAGACTTGTGGAGTTTCTGGTTAATTTCACAGTATTTAACCTCAATCAAAAGACAATACGATTGAGTTTTTTTCCGGCCCCTCCCCGGCGCCACAATGAGAAAAATGGATCCTACAGGTAGGTCGATAACTTTGTGGAGTAAAAAATGTGGCTATAAAACTGCCTCCATAAATCGCAGATGGCCGCTTGGCTCTGTCAGCAGCTCGACTGTGTTGACTTTGGCTTGAAATCAACAGTGTGACTGACTGACTGACAGCTCCTGAGCGCTGCTGAAAGCAGTCAATCAGCTGTGGGTGCTGCAGTAATGACAGGGATGTGTGCACTCCCCGAGGACGAGCTGTCAGGTCAATAGATCACTGCCACTCTGACACACACAGCACACGATGAAAAACAATACATCGGACTATAAAATATACCGTCATTCTGCGTGCGCACACACAGTTAAACTCTCTAACACGCAAACACTTCAGTGTTGTCCTTTTCTTCATCAGGGATTCGTCCCAGAGGATTGACATGCAAATACAAACACGTACTTTCTTTGCATCCACTCAACTGGATTAGAAGTGACGCTGTGTTTCAGTATCAGCATACGGAGGGTATCTTACCATACAGAGAGTTGTCTGGACCACAAACACAAAGAACAACCTGAATTTTGCTGCTTGATGGATGCTTCCTAATCCTGTTTGTTCCAGGATATTTGATCTGTCCTGTTTCTCAGGCTGAGCAGCTACAGTTTCTCAGCGTTGGTCCCAACACGACAAGAAGGCTAATATGTTTTAAATTGGCCTGAGCCCTGGGGTGAGACTCCACACTCCCTCTGTTTGGGTTCCTGTGTGACAGAAGAACTATTATATTATAATGGAGCTGGATCACAGGATTATTTTTCGTCCGCTCAAGTGAGGCAGTGTTTCTCACTGCTGGTTCGGAATGCATTGTTCAATTCGCTGCAAACTTTCGACAGCTATATGTGATCTTAATAATAATAATAAGAAACTCCTAATAATAATTTAATGATCTACAGTATATAAGCAGTTACATGAGATCAGTTGGTTGTGTAGGGGCTCCGTATACAGAGACTTCATCCTCCATGAATTGGCCACAGGCTCACCCCCTGGCTTCATCTCCTTGATGCATGTCTTCCCCACTTTCTCTTCCCCCCTGACTCCCTTTAGCTGATTGATGACTAAGGTGGAAAAAAAAGCACAAGAAACAGCTGTCACTGAGAAGTTTAACCAAATTCATAAAGGAGACGTACCCTTCTTATTAACCAACTATGGGTGGCTAAAGTCTGTTCTCATTTTAAGTCCTTCTTAGAGAAGTAAACCAAAGTAAAAAAATAAAATAAATACAGATACACGAGGAACATTATGATTACATCCATTAAGCGATGAAGGTTGAAATGCACTTACTGCATTATGCTTCGCTCACCTCGTCCTGTCCTCCACCGAGCCACAGTTAGTCAAACAAACAGCAGACTAACTTTGACTTTGGTTGAGACTTCAGAATCACAGTGTTGCTCCTGAAAGCTCCTATTTAAGGTCTTTCCATACTCTGCTTGTATACTTCAAATCTTCCAGATCTTCCCTTTTACCTCCAAACGACTTCTTTTTTAGGTCAAATGATGCAGGCTTTGTACTTGGAAATAATCTTTGTCTCAGTGAAGATAATCATTGCTGGAAGTGTAATTTCCATGTTAATGAAATGATTCAGGGTTCAGACAGTTGAGATGGAGTAGACCAAGCAGCAGACAGGTTGTTCTAATGACCTTTCATATCATGCAGGGACATGGTTGTTTACGAACAAACAGAAAGCGGTCAGACTTGTTTACCAATTAAACAGTAGTGACAGATGTGTTTACAATCCACAAACACGGGTGATTTTAATATTCATACCTGGCCTCATCTGAAACCTCAGAACACGTGACTGGGGTGCATATAGAGCTGCAAAGAGGAAGAGTATAGTATAGACACTTTAATGTACTCAGATGAACTGAGATGAGCTTTTTTTTGTCAATCGGTGGATAAAATTGAAACAAGCTGAAACAAGGAATGAAACAAGCTTTGAAATTTAAGATGATTTCAAAGCTTGTTTCATTCCTTTCAATTTAAAGTTAAGAGTCTGTCACATTCAAATGTAACGAGGAGAAGGATTGCTGCATTATTTTTACATCTGCTGGTGGACAATCTGTATTACACTCTTTTTAATCAATGCAACTCAAAGCAACTAAACTAAATATATATTTTTTTCTTTTACCTTCCTTTAACTTGAAAATATCACTTACAAATACATTTTGTGAAATATTCTTGTCAATGGAGAATTTCTGTTCAGAATTGTATGGCAGTGTCAAACTTCAAATACTAGGGAACTCGTGTTACAGAGCGTAGCATATGCTGTATTAGATAAATACTGTGTCTGTATATTCTGTTAATAAAAGAGCAGCCCTATTGGTATGTAACATTACACTGTTGAACCTGTCAGACTGATGAGTGATCAGCGTTCTGGTTCGATCAGTGACACCGCTCTCACCAGAGACATGACGATGGAAGATTTCTACAGGACTAAGGCCTCTGACTTGTAGATTTTTCCTGATTTACTGCTTTTGTTGTCATCATATCTGCAGTGTAGTTCACTACAGGTGTAGCTGCCTATAGAAGGGATTCATAATTTATTTCATGTGTGCAGCTTTTCCTCTGCTGCTGCAGACCAGTGGGGAGTAAAGAGAGGGCGAGAGCAAGCGAGAGAGAGAGGGGGAGAGAGAAAGAAAGAGAGAGACACATAAGTCAGAAAAGGAACAGAAGTTAAAGTGTGATATGGATGGAAATAGAAAGAAATATGGAAGAGAGGAGTCAAAGGAGCCAAATAAGAGGCAAAAGAGTGAGAGAAAAGACAAAGAAGAGACCATAAAAGAGAACTTAGACCTGGATCTTTCATTTCGACTCACTGAGTACAGATTTTCTAGTCCTGTTTCTGGAAGGAGATGTTACATAAATGTTGAGAATATAACATCAAAAACAAATTCTACGTAATTAAATACATCTGCTTTTTTCTGTTGCTTCATGTGTTACTAAAAAAAAAAAGTTGCCAAACAGTGTAAAACATAGAGGAAAAGATCGAGATCAATGCATGAAGGTTTGGGTTAATCTGGAAGCAAACATTATTGATCCCAACCTGAGGTGAAGTTTCTCTCTTCTGTTTCAGAGAATGGTAACATGCAGAGGGGGACTTCACATGCATATTCAAACTGTGCATTAGGCCTTTGATTTTGCCTTCATGCACTATCTTCTTGCTCTTGAAAATGTTCCCACGCTGAGTGATCCTCGCCACTGTGGGCTAAGTTTGCTTTGATGCTGGGAAGGAAATTCATTGTAAATTAATGAACTTTAGACCTAACATTCAACCCGCTGCTTCTGTGTGTTTTCTCATTTAACCGAAGAAGACATCAGCCAAGTGAGAAAACGCTGAACCTCTGTTCGATCGTACTTATCCTTAAAAATATCTGTCGACGTGTGGACTATGCCTAAATTGTAATATTTTTTTAAAAAAAGAGAAAGAACAAGACAACTTTTCAAATTCTAAGAGAAGTGAACTCTACCTATAAAACCTTTAAAATCACTTCTTAAACAAATGAGCCACCATGAGAAACAAACCTAACTCGCTGATTTTAAATAGGTTTTTGTGTGATTTCAATTTGAATGCATCCAAACCCTGTAAGCCAGGACATGTTCTGTAAAAAGCAAAGTGACCCTTGAACTATAGATTTTATTCAGCTATAAGCAACATATCTTATATCTGTAAGACAACACAAGGTCGTTCTGCACGGCTTCACATGACCTTAAACACCCTCACTGACTCCTCAAAACCACACGAAGAACAGAAAGGACGGTATTTATGGGTACTAAACGTTGCCTTCTGCAAGCTGAACGTCGTCCAGCTTCATTTAGTAGTCTCCCCCTCAGGGACATTCTGTCTCCAATTCAGCACTGCATTAATCAATACTCTGAATTAACAACTTCAACACGAACTCAAGTGACAATTTCACACAGAAAAAGTACACTGACTATCTTCAATTTAAATGCAAAGACCCCTGTCTCTCTGTCTCAGGCTGTGTTTGCTCTGACTAAAGTGTGTTTGTCAGTTGGAGTTGTTATTTTTCTCTGCAGCATACGCCTCAATGGGCTGTCTGTGTTTTTGGATGGAGCTGGGCAAGACAAATTGACAGCTTCAGACACACAGACACACACACACACACACACACACACACACACACACACACACCCACGCATACAAATATATATATATAAAAAAAGTGTGAGGTTGTGTACAGCCACAATGGCTTTATGTGCACGTACAACTCCCAAACCACAGCCACATAAAAATACACACACACACCCACATGCACACACAGTCATATATTGGCTGACGGACTGAGTGACAGTTTATTTTCAGTACTTAAATGAACAGAAGGAGAGACTTGATGCTCTGAGGCGAAGGAGAGCAGCGTAAGCAGAAGAATATGAGCTGCACTCACCGCCTGAGGGTCGATGGATTCCACATTATACCACACACACACACACACACACACACACACACAGACAAACACACACACGCACCTGCCGTGCACCTGTCTGTCCATGTTGCATTCAATGACCAATCCTGACAGATTTGCTGAGAGAGCTACACAGAGAAACAGAACAAAGGAAAGATATTGATACGTGGTTTTAATGGTGACCCACACGCCTCTTTGACTTCAGTCCTGCAGCAGAACTGCGACAGCCTTTGGAGAGCTCTTATGAGCCTCACTGAAATACAGTATGTAATTGGATCTATTGTTATAGAAAATTCCTTTCTCTCAGACAATTAGATGTCAAAACCCTCCTGGATCAAAATGTGAAAAAGAGAAGAAAAAAAAATGCGAATGTTTCACAAATTTCCACTCAGTGTGGATCAACAGCGCAGCAAAAAAGAGAGAGAGACTTTGATCGTAGTGGAGTTTTTTCAAAATGAGATAGTTTGGACAGAATCGGCAGCAACCGAAGCAGAAATGTGTTTAATTAGGCCGAGGAAAGGTCTGAAATATTTTCCATTTTGTGAGCAGGAATAACATGACATAATTTGAAAAAAAGAAAAAAGAAAGCAGAGAAGAAAAGCCTGGAGAAGAAGAGCTGACTTTGGAGATTTTCCTCCCCAGCAGTCTAACATTACACAGCAAAGGGGGGGCTGCAGAGCGAGAAAAAGGAATAAGAAACGTGAGTGGATGTGGATGAGGCACAATCCTCTAACCTTTACCTCCTGTCCATCTTTTTGTCACCTTGTTTGAAGGTCTCTTTAGGCGACATGCCACACACTCTCTAGTTTGTCTGATCTGCTTCTTTTCTCTTTTTTCCTCTGTCCTCTCTTTTTTCATCCCACTCTCTTATCCTCAGGCTACATATCACATACATTTCCCCTATGTTTCTCCTCTAATGTTCTCCTCCTCTTCCACCTCCCCGCTGTGACCAGATGTCCTCCACTCTCTTGTCCTCCCTCTCTGTTCTCTCTCCACTTTGTCTTGTGAAAGTTGCTTTTTCTTTTCTTTTCTATGAAAGATTTCCTCCTTGCCTCCCTTCCCTTTCTCCATCACTTTTATTGTCTCCTTCCTGTCCTTTTCTTCTTCCCTTCTTCACCAAATCCTTCTCCTTTTGCTGATGTCCTCTACCTCGGCTCAGTTCCTCCTCTTCTCTCAACAACTGTCCCTTTTCTCCTCCTCCTCCTCCTCCTCCTCCTCCTCCTCGTCCCCATCCCAATCCCGGTCCCAGGGCTCGTTAAACAATGTCCACATTCACGTGACATCACCTGCAGAGAGATGCTTATAGAGGTGACAGTGTGTGTGTGTGTGTGTGTGTGTGTGTGTGTGTGTGTGTGTGTGTGTGTGTGTGTGTGTGTAAAAGAGAAGCATGTATATACATATGGTCCAATTTTAGTTTTCGACAGGAAAAATAAGCGTATATAAAGCCCTGCTTTCACCAAGCAGTTCAGTATGGATCAGTACAGTTTGGTGTGGTTTGGGTGCTAAAGCCGATCCTGTTTGAGTTTCCACAGCCAACCGTGTTTGGTAGGCGGTGTGTAAACCAGTTGCCGATAGCTGCATCAACTACATAATAGCGTCACATCATAGCAGCTAATCGCTAACAGCTACCCTCCTAATAAATTCAGCAAAGGCGAAAACCCGACACAAACGAAACCAACGATGGAAGACATCCAGCAATTCATCTACTTTGTCACTGGCGTCTTTGTTACAAAAACGTAATCCAGCTTTGTTTCAGAGCAGGCTCTGTGCCGCGATGAGAAATACAGACGATTTGAACTCTGCAGGGTTGTGTTTGTCCGCTGTCGCATGGAAACCGACGATTCTTTTGACCAATCAACAGACTGCAGTGTTTAGCTCCACCTTTTAGGGTCATATCGATATACTTGGCACCCCAACAGAAGGGTCCAAAAAAGTAGGACGGTAACAGTCGGTAATTTGGGGATCTTTCCCGGCAATAATCTATGGAAATGCCACAAAATATGTGCAGTATACCGAGACGAACCAAAATGAACCGCACCAATAACATTTACCTTAAACATCACATTCTGGGTGGTAGCTCAGGTGATGTTATAATATTGAACAGTGTACTTTTTTTTAAGGGACTGGGGAAAGTATTTTAAAGTCATCAATGTTTGAAATCCATGAAGCGACTGTTAAACAGCATTGGCATCAAACTAATTCCTATAACATAAAGCTACCTTGGAAGTGTATCTATAGCTATCTTTAATCAGAAACCATGTGGTAAAACACCTTGTCTATCACTTAGCTATAGGGTCATAGGGCTGAATTGCTTTAAGTCGTTGTTGTCATTTCCTATTACGTGGTGTGTTGCTGTATGGCACTACTGTCTTTTTACTATCCATTGTCTTTACTGTTGTTGGTCTTTTAAGAAGAAGCAACATGGGCAAGATTCACCTACTGGAAGCCCAATATTTATGTAACTTACAACCAGGAACATATCAGTACTACATTTGACAGGACCATTGATTGGGTGCAGCTGCTGTGAGAATACGGTCAGCATACTGAAGTCTGAGAGAAGCACAGGTTTTTCACATTTGGTTTCTCTGAACAAACAAAGTATCATGATCCAAATAAAACTGAAATGAAAGCGCGAGCTAGGAAAATACAGAGGGGGATAAAGAGATGTACAGTATTTTGTTTGGGGAGTTTTTGCAGTTGATGCTATCAGTGCAGAACAATTGGTATTCACCAGCGTTAAGAACACAAGCTGTTGGTCCAGATACAAGCACCAATCCCTCTGTCACCCCAAACCTGACCAATCACCTCTCCAAGGTTTCCAATTTCCTCTTCTCTGTTTCTAATTATTTGTCTGCAGTCATTCACACATTAAACTTTCTGTTCCTTCCCTTCTGCAACTCTTTAAATGTTCTCTCCATAACTCTTTATTTGGTTTACAGCTATTTCTCCCTCTTTTCTCTCTCTCTCTCCGTCTCTTGTGCTTCCTCTCTTTGGATCCTTTGATGTCCGTTCATACCTGCTGTCACATACCACCTGTTCAGTTCTCAGCCAGACAGGGCAGGATTTAGCTAAACTCAACTGCAGTGAACAGGACTGAGCGAAACTGGACCAAACAGAACAGATTGAGAAAGCTGGAAAGTAACAGAAGGGAAGATGCAATAGCACACAGGTGAATAGTTTACATCAACTTTGATGACCCAGGTTATTCCCTAAGGTGATGAATGTTCATTGTGAGGCTTTCTTTTTTCATGCAAACAACTTTTTACCACCTTTAAAAATGTTCAGAATGAAGGCAAATGAAATGTGTTTTTGTCCTGTCTCATTGTTTTTTGAGAAATAGTTGGAGTATGTCAAGAGAATGCTTTCTACACTGTTTTGGATTTTTGAAAAGAGTTGTTTTACTCAACTGCGAAAAAGAGCATACATTTAAATGATAGAATATGTTAAAAAAAAAAAAAAAAAACCTTCCAACTTTCCCAATCCTTTATTTTCCCTGCTAGTTCACACTGCTCCCAAGATATTGGGATATATATAAACCCTACAACAAGCCTTGAGTTAGTAGCAGGGTCTCCAATGGGAGGAGGCCAGGAATCATCCAAATTAGATGCTTCAAACTTCCTCCTGAATGTAAACAAGCAGTGCTTCTACTCTAAGCTATGTCGGGATGTCTACTCTTGTTACATTTTTTCTAATGCTAACCCAGTCAACCTGCAAAATAAATTGTTTCAGCTACCTCTACCATGAATATAAAAAACCCATCACTACCATAACATGTCAAAAACAGGTCATAGTTGAAACAAAGTTTAATTGGTAAATCCTCACGATGAGGTTTTGGTTTAAGGCCTGCAATACTGCACCATACCGTCTGTCTAACAAGCAACATTTTACCCTCACACAGCATTAACACCCTGAGATGTACAGACTCACTTGCTTGGGGCAGAAATGCATTCCCCCACCGTGTTTAACAAAACACTTTTTTGCCAGCAAACCATGTCCTCAGTTTTGGAGGTACTAACTATTACACAATTTAATACTTAGCTGCAAAACTTCCTGGTGTCTGCCGGTAGTCACAATAGGAATAAGTACAAATAACTATTTCATCTACAAAAAGTCAGCTAAATCTGCATTGTTTTGCCTATGTCTGAGGTTTCTCAGTATCTGACAATCAGATGGTGCCATCTCTCCAGCACCCTTGGATAAACTTTAGAAGTGTGCACATCCTTTGTTCCACTAACTTGAAAATGGGAGCCAGCCACTCAGTCTACCCAATTTACCAGCAATGTATCAGACCTCAAGGTGACATTGTTTGCAATGTCAGAAAATGGAGCCAAAAATTCCAAGAGCCTTCATTGTCTCTGGGCAAATCTTGGCCCCTGAGAAACTGCTTGATTGCCTTTGGATATGTGTTGGTTGAGTACAAGAGTTCCTCAAAATGCTGTATCAACCACCTCAAGAGATCCATATTGAATGCTTATATTGGGCACAGTTTTTCCTCACCGCCAAAGACACTATCAGTCTTTTATCTACTAAGATGTCTTCAGTTTGTCTTCATCCCAAAGACCAATCTAAAGTCCCCCTCAATGCTAATTCTGCAATCATTAAATCCACAGCCCTCCTGGCCTAACCAATAGCTGTCTGCTATTGAACCTGGAAGACCTCTTCTTCGACTCAACAGCAACCTTCAGAGCTAGTGTTCCCAAATGGGTTCTTAGATGTGGCCAAGCAGGCACCAACATCCTTCTGCCTTCAACTCATAACAGCTGCCTTCACAACGGAAGCTTTGAACATGATCCACGTGGATGCCCCCTACATCCCCCAAGATTGATGAGAAATTCTTTCAGAGGTGGGAGTTGAAAGCCCTCTAGGACAAGAACCTCAGTCAGATGATCCCTGTTCACATTCACAAGATTTGAAATATTGATGTCCACGACGGACAGTCCCAAATCTACTTATAAATCAAGAAATTAGATCAATTTTGGCCAATGGTGTCCTCAAACTCCATTTGACACTTCTTATTCCTGGCAACTCAAGAATATGAGAAAGTCCAAGGGTTTGTGAATACCAGTGCCACGTGTGGAAGGAGACCTAATTTTAACATAACAGATTGTTTTGTCTGATACAGCAGGCAACCCATTTGCATTCACCTGAATCACTGGTCCATTGTGGTTTGTCTGTACAGCTTCATTGTTTTCTTGATGTTTGCGATGTTAATATTTCTTAGTCTCTCATTGCACTGCCAACTATATCTCTATGAACAGGTATCCAAGCAATGGGGAAATTTAGTTCCTTGCCATTGAAAATGAAAATGTATGTTTTCAAATGTTGTCAAATGTGGCCAGCACTATCACCTTGTCCCAGATCTCAGCCCTGCGCCTTGTGTATCCCAATAAACACATACCATCAAGCTGCTCTTTCTGAACCGTAAAAAAATGTAAACACTTTAACAAGTTACATTGCGTCTAGGCTAAAATACCATTGATTTTAAATCCTAGAAGGCTATATTTTCATTACAGATGTATGTTTTAAATCGGTATAATATTTGTGTCATGCTTGAATCTGAAGATTTTCAAAGTTTGGGTTCTCCCAACATGGATTTTCTCAAGGAAAATCACAGACATCTTGCATCACTTTTAGATTTCTGGTGGGACAGATTAAACATAATGCACACTGATTCTTTGTACTTGGTATGTGCTAGAAAAATACACATTTGCCAACCTTTGGGGGGAGCTGAAGTGGAATGATCACAACCACCAGAACTGAATGTTATGGATCAGTAGCACGTCAATTAAATGAAAAATATGCAAAACACAATATAAGCCCACATATTGACCCAATGGAGCAAAAATGTCATAATGAAGTCAGCAATTCACACATTGGTGAAAGTGAGTTGTGCTGTCGATAATTTATAATGGTAAAACATATATTGACTTTGTTTTGTGTTAAACTACTTTTCCTTTTTCTGTTAAATTCATCCAGAAGCTTTTGTGAGGAGCTGTCCCCTCAAGCAATTCCACATGGGCTTAAACATTTGCTTGATTTTCTTCTTTTCAGTCTGGGTTGGCTCTGATCTTTATCATGGTCATTTCAGTTCAATTCAGTGAAACTCTTTTCTGTTTTAATCTGTCCGGTCTGACATTGTTCAAATCAGCTCTTTGTGCTCCCGCTCTTTGCCTCTCTCTCTCTCTCTCTCTCTCCTCTTTGATCAGCAGGAATAGGTGAGTTGAAAGGTTAGCTTGTTCTTTGACCATGACTACTCAAAAATCTCTAACAGAAGCAGGAGCACTGCTTAAAACCAGAGGAGAGAAACCAGAGGGGATGTGAATGTGTGTGATTGTGCGTGTTAGTTCTCCCAGGTGACACAGCATGGACGAGAGAGATACTCGTTTGATCCCTGGAACAAAGAGAGAGAGGGGAGGGCAAAGGAGAGAGACAGCAGGAGGTGGAGAGACAGGAAGAGAGGGAGACATGTAGCTGAGGGTTGGTGGAGTGAGAGACAGGAACGAGAGAGAGAGAGAGTGAGAGAGAGAGACAGTGGGTTAGGGGGGGATCAGGCCTCACGAGAACAGAGCTTTGTTGAAGGGGGTTTGAAGATCATGAGCGGCTTTGTAAGAAGGAGAAATGTTGTGTCCAAAAACTGCTCTGTGCACGCTATGATTAAAACTAAGCATTAGACAAACATATTTTTTTAAAAGCTCCCCTGAACAGAATAGAGCTCTGTAAATATATTTGTTTCAAGCCTTTTGAAGATATGTCTCTGCCTAAGTCCGACCACAACCAAAGTTCATTGAATTTTAAAGGAGACTGTTCCAGTATACTGATCACTTACAGCTAAACATTTAAAAAAAGAATGAATTGATACTGAATATGAACACATCTCTTTGAGGATAGTTTTGAATTTTAGAATTGTTTTAAATAAAAAAATGGCGATAAGCAAATGTTTTAATACCAACATCATCTTTTGGTTGTCCAGACATATAATTCAAAAAATATATTTTTAATGCTTAAAAAATACTCCCTGCAAATATAATCACTTATAACAACCAATGTTTTATTAACACTGGGTTATTTTTAGGTCCTCAAATGAAAAGTGTAAATACAGTAAGTCAACACAATAATAATAATTGTATAATAAAGAGGAGACAGAACAAGTTTACTTTTAAATATTGAACCAAATATCCAGTCTGTCTCTCACCTTAATTTAAGATCTTCATCTCCTTATTAAACTAGAACTGTACACTTTGTCTTTCACTTCGTCTTTGTTTGTTTCTTTCATCTTTGTATGATTTTTGTATTTGATTCATTTTGGTTTAGTATGATGGCTTTAGGAAATGTTTTATCTGAATAATCCCATAAGGGCTCAGCCGTTTGAGACGAGACATATTTCACATGTTTCAAACCTGGGAAAAAATACTCTTTAAACAGGCCCTTGCACAAGTGATTTCAATTTCAAATCCTGTATCTGTGGATCACTCCACAATTATTTTTTGCAACAGGACAGTTTCATCATCGGTAATGCTTTATTCCCGGAACACCTTACCCATGCAATCAGCCCCAGAAAACAGCCTACACCACCATCAGAGCATTTTACTGATGTGGGTGAAAAAAAATGCAAAGGAAATCATTTTACACCCAGTACGGTCATCAGGAGTCCTGATCAGCAGGTACCGTAGTGAAGGGGGTTTTGACGTGCTGAAACAACGAAAAAAAGAGGGCAGGTGGAGGAGGGGAAACGCTGGAATAAAAGAGTAGAGGTCATAGCCTTGAACAATATGTTGTATGATTTAGCTGGTTATTTTTGATAGCCCTGACAAGCTTGTAAACTTAATGGGAACAGTGTTTACAAAAAAAAAAAAAAAATCATTTGAGGATGAATGGAGAAAGTGTGATGTTTCTAATCCAATCAAAATTGAATCTGGTGTTGTTCATACTTCAGATCTATGCAATCCAGGGCTACAGCATATATTAAACCGTGTCTGGATCACCTTCATGCACATATGCACACCATATTATTATGTACACGGTAAACCAGTCCCCTCAGACTCCCTCTCCTTCAAACCCCCCATTTTTTCACCTCCAACAAAGACAGCCACAGAGTGCAGTTTATTAAAATGTTCTACTGTACATGTTGGTAAAAAATAATCTTTTCTTGTCTGTAGGCTACTCGTATTTTGAGGGTATTTAAGAGGTTTCTTGAATTTAAACAGAAGACATTTTTTAGTGTACAGGAATTACATGAAAGATTATGTGATCTTGAAATGTCCTCAGCACAACATTCACATATAAAACCTCATTGGTATGTATTCAGATGTCCTTCAGGACACTGCTGGATCAGAAGTTTGTGCATTGTGATGCTAATAGTGAGTCTAAATACATGGGAAACTGTGCATGTACTTAGACAAAGATAAATAACAGTTTCATATAAAAGGCACAGTGACAGAACATCTTTACAAAGTGTTGATGCATACAGTACGAGTGATCACTAGTACATCCCCCATCATGCCTCTCTTCTCCTGCCTCCATAATGTAAAGGGCTTTCATCAAAAGTGCTTTAAAAATACCAGGAACACTGTAACTGTACATCTTCCTATGGATGTGCCCAGTGGGAATAAAAGCAAAGATAAAATAACATCTTTTTTTTATAAATATATATATAAATGCCAGTTTAACGCAGAGTGACTACCCCCCCCCCCCCCCCCCCCCCCCCCCCCCCCCCCACACACACACACACACACACACCATCCACCTTTTTATTCTCTTCCTCGCACAGAGACTGTTATTATGATCCTCCAAACATGCCCAGGAGACATGTGAGTCACTCACACAAGTTATTAATTTCATCTGAGTGTTTGGGTATGATGAGGCACAATGCTAAAAATAGAAATATGTCTGATCAAAGACCATCACAAATTAAATAGGTTTGTACATTGTAAAGGTGACGGAGTACTTAAAGATGTTGCTGGGAATTGCAACAAATGAAATGGCCTCACTGCGTTCAAAGATTTCATTTTAAATAAAAACAGACTACAAGAGTGTGCTTCCTTTGGTATGACTTCAATAGGAATATTGACTAACTGCTGATTTCAATCATTTAGTCCTATTCTAATTATGTAGCTTGTTCAACTCTGCACAAATTACACCCACAGTTGTTAAGCTCTTCTCAATTTACTAATCTAGTCAGCACATGTACAGGTACATGAGCAGAAGAGAAACTATAGAATTTGTAAGGTGAAGAGATATGATAGCTCATAAAATAAAGTACACATTATTAAATATCTAAATGAATAAACATTGTGAATTGTGCAGATTGTACACTCATAAATATGTGTTGTTCAGTCGGTAGGCTGGATCATCAACCAACATAAAGATCAGCAGTTTGATCTCAAACTTCTCCAGTCGTTTTTATGCGAGACACCAAACGGCTCCCAAAGGCCGTGCAATGAGAAGACATGTAGGCAAGAGAGCAGGGCGAATGGCCTTTATTGATCAGGGGACTGAAGGTTTGGTCCATTCTTATGTGTGGCCCAGATGATCTTGTGTAATGGGAGGTGTTTGTAGATTCAGTCTTTATCCCACTGGAGCACTTACTCATCTGATATGTCTAGATACTATCAATCATGCTTCATCGAGAATCTCCCAGCTGCTGTTTATTTGATGGGGTTATGTGATGTTTCAACTGCATTTTGCAGAATGGTGATTAAGAGAGAAATTATTCCCCTGTGGATGATCCTGTTAACGGCTGTTTTGTATGCTGATAACAAGAACCACACAACTATTTTCATTCAGTAGAAAACAATAACACATCCTATTTTAATATCTGCTGATCTTGAAGGAAATATAAAACTGACGTTTTTTTTGTTTTTGTTTGCCTCCCCCTCCCAATTCCCCCGTTTGGCCTGAGCATGATTACTTCTGGTCCATAACTTTGTAATGTAACACATCCATGGCTTTAAATGATCATGAAGCAAGATTAGTTTACAAGACAGAAGGGATGGGTGGTCGAGTCCGCATCTGTACGTCGGAAAAAACAACAACACAGAGAACATGACGGCTACTTTTACTGTGGTCATTTTAGTCACACAGTCATAAAACTGCGGGATTTCTCAATAATGGAGGCGGCGATTGATTATACTTCATGCCCATGTTGTGCTCCACATGAGCAAGTGTACCTCTTCCAACTGTGCCAGAGCCAAAGAAGTGTACCGTGCTTGAGCATGAAACAGAGAGCTCCCACTAGTCAAACAAACTTTGAGGGTAAAGCGTGTTTCGGCATGGTCTGCATAGAGTGAGTGCACTCTTAGAGTACTAGTGATTTAGTTTCTACCACTGGCTATAAAGCTACCTTCAATTTAGCTTGAGGATTTGGTGTTAATAATATTCCTACTCGTGCTGAACAGCATACCCTTTACAACAAATGCATACTTTACTCTAATTATGTGTTAAAGGTGAATAGAAACAGAAACAGGTCTGCTCATTTACTTCTGGCCTCTCTCTCTGTCATTTCTCATTTAGAGGTTGAACTACAGTGTTGAATCTGAGCTGATCGCCCCCCATTTCCGCCCTCCTCCTCCTCCTCCTCCTCCTCCTCTCTCTGTCAGACAGGAGCAGTAGAGAGTGCTGACTATGAGCTGGTAGCATGGTGAGTCAGCCAGCAGCTTTACATTTAACACATGCCAACGCTAGCAGGACTGAAAAGGAGCGTGGTGGGGGTGCTTCTCTCCCTCTGTCTTCGTCTCAGACTGTGGCTCATTTCCTTCTTCTTTCTATTCCTCTTTTACTATTTCTCTCTATTTTTCAATTTTAATTCCATCTTTCCATCACATTACCTATTGTCTCTCTATTCTTTCACTCCTTCCCCCTCTCCCTCTATCTCCCTCTTTCTCTCCCTCCCTATTCTTCCAGTGGTCTTGCTGTGGGGCATATGCTGTTGCAGGGAGAAGGGGTTGTCAGCTTGGATTTCAACCCTGTCACAACAGGGGCACATACACACACACACACACACACAAACACACCTACACACACACACACACACACACACACACACACACACACACACACACACACACACACACACGCACACACACACACGTGCAGGTTTACAGGCACAGTGAGAAAAATGGTCACTCAGACCATGTTCCTGTCTCATACACATGCGCAGTCATGGACACAAATGTAAACATAAATCACATGGTCACTTGTGTAGTTTGTGTGTGTGCACAGATAGACAGGTACAATAAAAACAGTCTCACCAGGCTAGCTTGTCAGCAAAGTGGCTGACAGGCAGAAAATGGCCCTGTCTGAGGAGGTGTGAGAGGAGAGGAGAAGAGAGGAGAGGAGGGGAGAGGAGTGGAGAGGAGAGGAGGGGAGGGGAGGGGAGGGGAAAGGAGAGGAGAGGAGAGGAGAAGAGAAGAGAAGAGAGGAGAGGAGAGGAGAGGAGGGGAGGGGAGAGGAGAGGAGAGGAGAGGAGAGGAGAGGAGAGGAGAGGAGAGGAGAGGAGAGGAGAGGAGAGGAGAGGAGAGGAGAGGAGAGGAGAGGAGGAGAGAGATGAAGAGATGTAAGGGAAGGAAGTTAAAAAGGGAAAAGAGTCCAGACTGGAGAGGCGTTGAAAAACACTAGAAATTAGTAGATAGAGGACCAAACATGAAAAGACATCATGTTTAGTAGATGATACTAGAACTAAATTGAACCAGAAAATCACTTTGAGTTAAATGAAATGTTTTCAAGTCATCGTTCCCTCCTTTACAGTTGTTTTCCAGTCAGTGTTTTAGTGTGTTTGCTATACCCCCTTTAAAAAATCTCTGTGTTTTTGTCTCTAAGCTTCTGATCTGGTATCAGTGACCTTAGCTTAATACAGCATGGTCACACTGGCCTGAGCAGAATCCCATTACTGACACCCTTCATGTGTAACATTACTGCTATGTGTGGGCTTCTCTGTGTGTACCACTGTATACTCGCGTGACATTGCCCTTTCCATGGCAACAACAATATTATTTGTAATGCCTGGCACTGGCAGAAAGACACAAACTGAAGAACACACACACTTGGACCCTAACACACACACACACACACACACACACACACACAGACACAGACACAGACACACACACACACACACACACACACACACAGACACACACACCTACACACACACACACACACAGACACAAACAGTAGATAAAAAAATACTTAGCGACAAGCTCTCTTTGACAGATTGGTAAACACACACACACACACACACACACACACCTACACACACTCCAGAAATACTCAAGTCTTATTATTACAGCTCTCTTCTCCAAAGTTATTAATCCCCTACACAGGGGTTTTTGAAATATTTCCGTCTGGGAACCAAACTCATTAAAACAGCGCTCATGTGGATATTGAGCAAAAAAAAAAAAGTGCTCAGAAACAATATCTGAGTTGACACTTAGTTTACAGCAGCAAGAAAGTTTATATGAAACGTTTATTTTTTCAGTTTCATATCACACATGAGGCTTTAAATGTCCGCTATGGTTTAAATGTTTTAATAAACATCACTTAAATAGATTTTTTGGGGATGAGGATCATCTGCACAGCTGGCTCTGAGGGTTTTATTGTGCACGCTTTGTTGTGATGTTAATAAACTGAAAGTTTACAAAGCTTTATCTGGGGGGCATTTCCACACACAAAGGGAAAAGAAAATTTTAACCCAAACCCTTCCAGTCAAGGTAAAAAAAATGTTGGTGTTGTTGACTTACGTAATGTTAGCTTTTTACTTTTCTTGGTTGCATTAACGTTTCAAACTTCATAACACTAATGTGTATCAGAAACATGTTTGACACAGAGCAAAACTGCAATGATCCAAAATCTAATGCAAAAATCTCACTAGCACAGTCTCAATAGTCCCAATGATGATGCTACTTCTGGGTTAGCCAAATAAAAATGTGTCATTTGGTTTGTTCTCTATAGCAGACCACTAATGGACAATTACAAGGGACTGGTCTATTAAATGTAATCACATCATTCCACAGAAAACTTGAGTCCATTCGATTAAACAGCAGCCTGATTACTGAGAGAATAAAAACGATAAAAGTGACTAAATCAGTGGAGAAAAAGAAACTGCTGAGTGAAAAAGAAATAGACACAAATAAAGAAGGAAAACAGAGTAACCAGTAAACAGAACCTGATACAGGATGCTATGTGTCTAAAGATGCAAAAGAAAATGTTGACAGACTTTAACAGTGACTTGGGAGGACTAGTTCTCACTTCATCGTTCGTATTTTATAAAATGAGTCATAAAGGCTAAGTCGACTGATTTTAGGATGGTAACAGAGATTCAAGAAGTCCAAGTAGAGTCTAAGGGACTTTTTTTTTCTTTCAAAAACCAACACATAATGTCTGAGTCGATCATTTGTGTCAAATTGTTGAATCATTTTGTTCAGCAGCTGTGCAACTAGGCAGATTTTGAAAAGCAGAGTAATATTCTTTAAAAAAAACAACAACAATTCTTTGTGTTCATCTGAACCCCACCTGAACAGGATATTGCGAAATTGAGATACCTGAACAAGCTTCAATAAACAACATTCAAGAAATGTTGCTGAGACATGCATGAAGGCTCCTATATGGCAAAAGACCCGATGAAGACCTTTACTTATGGACTGCAGGGTTGATTAGAGTTGAGTTGAACAGAAGAAAAGATTTGATTTCATAAGCTGCTGTAGAAATCGCTGCATCAGCCCTATAGTGGCCATATGGTTTGTTTTGTGAGGATGGAACTGGCAGCCATGACGCTCCTATTTTCTCAGTAAAGTTACGGTTTAACTAGTTTTTACACAGTAAGCCAAGGATCTGAAACAATCGAATGTGGGTTTTTTTTTTCTCCTCAGAGAAGGCTGTCATCAATTGACAATTGATCGAAGAGCACCAAAAGATGTACATATTGTGTATGAAAATTGGAAGAAATGCAGAATCCTGCACCAAAAAAACCCCTCATGGGTCGCACTCAAAGCTTCTTATCTGACCGTATATTATGTTATAGCATACAGAGCCAATATGGTGGCTGTCAAATTCAACAAGGTTGGCTGATTTTTCTGCGAATTATTCCGAATGATTAATGGTCTTATTACGAAAGCGGCCCCTCCCTCCTGCTTCAAACGCTCACAAGAGAGAAACAAGTGTATGATTACAGGGCTGGAAATGAGAGGAAAGAGGAGCGGAGCAGAAAATAAGAGGAAGACAGTGGATGAAAAACCAGGAAAGTAATCTTACAGTAGATGTTGAGCTCGTTGCATAGCTCCACTGATTGATGATTTTTTTTTTCCACAGCATCTCTGGAGGCTTTTATTTAAAAACAAACTAAAACAGAAGACATTTTTTCACCCCATATTGCAAATTAACGATTGTTTGGTTAAACAGATGTTGTACAAAGATTATATTATTGTCAAATTAGCATTGATAACCCTCGCATAAACACAGTTAAGTTTTTGTTTTCCTTTTTTTTCGTAGCTGAGGTGAATAACTTAGCACAACAAGAATAGATTATTCAGAAAAGAAATTCTAACAATTCCGTGAGCAGTGTGAGACATGTGAAAGCTTTTTTTAGCCCTTCAAGTGGAAACAGCTATCATTGCTGTAGAGAGAAACAACATGTAGGAAAGGAGCCACAGGTCAGACTCGAACCCGGGTCGCCCGCTTTGAGAACTACAGCCTCTGCACATAGGTTGTGAGAGCTGCCAGGCCATGATGCCTCTTATTCCTGTGTGTGTGTGTGTGTGTGCGTGTGTGTGTGTGTGTGTGTGTGCTTGTGTTTGGGTCCGCTAAGTAACCAAAGACGACATGGTGTCAAAACAGCTGTACTGTTTGCCAACAGAAATTTTTTCAATAAAAAATAAAATAAAATGATAATAATAACAAAACACTCTGAATGCTTGTCACCATTCTTTGTGTTTGAATGATTCGGGTGTTTCTTGTGCGCACCAAAATGAAGCAGTTCATTCTGGGTAAATTAACATCTGTTCCCCCTGTTTGCATGACGTTACTTGGCATTTTCATGGTTTGCTTAACACAAACGTCCTTGTAATTGGTTTGATTTCCTGCTAGCAGATGCAATAAGTGCTGATGGAGGTAATTCTCTGCCACCGAGTGTGTGGACTCTGTTATTTGCAGAACAATTAATATACATTATTGTGTTATCTGGATATCATTTGTAGTGGATAACTGTGGATTGTAATTGCAGTTATTTAGCAGAGTAGTGATCAGTGCTGTTAAATAGCAGTTCTACTTTATTACACTTTAAATATAGCCTCACAGGTTTCTGTTCAGACCTACGTGTGTGTCATCATCTAGTTTTAAACCCACTATGTTTCATTTGATTTCATTGTTGTTATTTAGTCGGGCATACTAAATGAAATAGGGGTAATCTTAAATTGTTGCATAAAGTGCCCTTTCTCTGAGTTGTGTAATTGTTATCTGTTAACACAAGTGCAGAGTGTTGAGGGAGAAACCACACTGCTGCAGTGCTGAACAGATGCACAGAAGACAGGCGTCAGCAGAGCAGAGCAGCAGACTCACCAGGACAAGAAAAAGTGAAGAAGTGGCCTCACTAATGCTGGATTAGAAACCTAAATAATTAGACCAACAACACAAAGTGCACAAACAAGCAACTCTCTGTTTATCTGAACCACTGCAGCAGTGCTCAGAGGGAAGAACTAAAACAACCTCACATCCTTTGTGCTCGTATAGTTAAATGAGACGAAATATCCGGATATAGAAACAGCACTGTAAGTGACAAATATACTGTATTTTGTATTGAGCACTTGCAATTAATCCCAGCCATTTGTCCTACAGTGAATCACAAAGAAGGGAGGAGAATAACTCACAGAGGCCAAAGTCATTGCCTCAAGTACAGTCCCGTCCCGTCCCCCCCCCCCCCCCCCCCAAGCTGAGGAGCAAAAAAAAATAAAAACTGCTGCTTACGTCACTCAAGCAGTACTGCAGATTCACTCTCCAAAAGTGAGTGTGACAGAGAGAATGTTTAAAAGTGATTCAAACACGTGACACTGAAAGGTTTCAGCAAATTCAACAGTTCAGAAAATAATTGCTTTGTACTGTTGCAGATTTCATCCGATGTTCAGCTAACATTAAGCACAAAAAAAACGTTCTCTGGTAATGCTTTGAAAGCACTTCTTACAGCCACAGCACAGCACCAGCATGGGCAACAGATGTGTATAGATGCCTACAGATGTTGCATTCATGGGCAGATATCCGTTCATAGGAAAAATGCTTTCTAAATGAGAAACCAAAGAAGGTGAAGAAAGTGAAACGAATGAATCCCGTAGGTTCCAAGGAGGAGTAATTTGATGGTGTTGGAGTTACACAGGGATGCTGACACAGACACAGAGAGGGAGATAGTAAATGAGTGAGGTGAGACAGAATGGAGAAATAGACTGTTGTGATTAGAAAGGTGTGATGCAAGAAGCAGGATGAGTCACTAATGACTTTTTTTCAGCTTCAAATTCCAATGTCTCACTGTGACCTTAATAAACAAATGACACGTGAACACACACACACACACACACACACACACACACACGCACACACGCACACACACACACACACACACACACACACACACACACACACACACACACACAGACTCACACATAAACCCAGGTTTGTGACTGCTTGTGCACAACCGTTCAGTCACACAACCACAACTACACCCAAACACTCACAACACACACACACAGTGTGATGAAAGTGTTACCTCAGCATTTTCCAGCTAAATGTACTCATTAGCCTAGTTGCACATGGCTGCCTGAGAAAACAACAAAGTCAGCTGCAGAAAGCAGAAAGCATTCATCTAAGAGGCTGTCAGAGCAGCAGACACAGAGCAGAGGTCTCAGCAACACCACTAACTCAGGGCTGCATTATTCTATCCGACACCAACTCTGATTAGATGCTAATATGTGATTATTCGGGCGTTTTTTTAACTTTATCGCAAAAGCCGGCCCGAACAAGAGTCGTCATAGAGAATGCCAATCGTCTATGGAGACTAAGACTAACTGCTGTCTATCATACAAGGCAAACCTTGTTTGAACCACAACCTGAACAGAATAAATAGAAACCGTTACCCATGGTATTGGCAAAGAGACACTGTTCAGATAAAAAGGCTGCAAGACAGAGTCAAGATAAAGTCAGAAATGGGGTTTAGTATGTCATCTTCTGAGCACCTGTTGCTTCAGGCTAAAGTTTGAAAATTCTCCAGAACAACAAGACAGATATGAGTTTATCATTCAAAAACAGATTAGTAGTGTTCATGTTTGAGTTAAAGGGATTAAAGCTCCGGTTTTAAGACGGTGGATATCTCATAGGTAAAAATTGCAGTCCTTTACTTACTCACAAAACCATTAGAGTACTTCAGGGTCACAGGAGCTGAAACATGTTGGGTATATAGGGCGCAGCCTTGTCGGCTTATCAGAGACTCCGTATATAAACACAATGCCCTTCCAACCTTCAGACAATTGTCGCTTAAACAATGCCGATTCACCCCAGTAATGCTTCGTTTTGAAACGTGTAAAGGACATGGGCTGAATGGTTGGAGGAAGTCGTTCCGCCCCTGATCCACCATCAGAGTTAATAACACAGAGGTGTAATGGGGAGCCAGCAGGGCAGAACGTGCAGCGCTGTGTGTATGGCTTGTCTCAGTGTATGTGTGTATATGTGAAGGTCCCACTGTGTGTTTAAATGCTGTGCCTCTCGCACTTCTGCAAAGCAGTAACACAATAATCAGATATTGGGACACCTTTAACACACCGTTGAAGAGGCAGTGTGTTAGTGTATTTACCTGACCTGCAAGTCTTTAGACTTAGAGAGCAAAGACACAAGTAGGATACAAGAACAGTTAGTGTGAGGAAAACAGATTAAACACCCTACATTTTTAATCTAACCTGTCTTTAGAGCTTTGGAGAAAAAGAAAAGGTACCACAGTCAGATTTTTGTCAACTTTTTCTGCAGGTTTTAGTTGTTGCTTTGAGATGAGCAAATGTCTGCTCTCTAATTTCTCCAATCAGAAACAACCAGATACATGGCAGACTTCCCTGCCTCAGTATAAGAACTCCAACACTGATTGATTTTTGTCAATCTAAAAAGGAAAAACTGTTTTTTAACACTCATCAGAGTCCGAAAGGGCCTTTTCTGTGGCACTGAAGGCAAAGTGACCCCTCCGATTCAAAGACTGAGCTTCTGGCAGAATCTGCTGGGCCAGAGGCGACCACGAGAATTTCTGGTAGCTTTTGTACATGTTCCAGTCTCATTCAAAGCCTCAGGAGTCATGAGGCTTATGGTTTCAAGGGGATATGAGTGGGGGACACTGAGGGGAAACACACGGACACATGGGAGACTATTTCATTTAGCTTAAAAATGAGTCACTGTGATCAATCAAATGTTGACCACGATTGTGTCTTTTTCCAGCTACCTTAATGCACATACAGTTTATTTCTTGCCATATTGTCATTTATTTGTGTCTAATTACACAAGTGAACCTTTAGAGTCTCAGTCAAATTTCAGGTTGATCAAATGTTTTTACTTTTCTTGTTGACTCTGTATATCTTCTGTATTCCCCAGTCTGTGCACACAGGCCTTAATGTGAGACTCAGGACACGTTTGTACATTCGAGCTATTCTCGGGTCTATCGGATGTGTCGCAAACAGAAGGACATGATGTTTTGAAATGACATCCTGGCTAACCTAGAAACTATGAGTTATTGCTAATATACACGTTTTAATTTTACAGTATAATTGCAACTTATATTGTCATCGCAATATTGAATTATTGCACATTGCATAATTTTCTCATATTGTGCAGTTGTATTGCATACCCTTACAATTTGTATTTTTGCTCAGGGGAAATAAAATTAGATAAGATAAATACATCTATTTAGAAAAAAACACTGATGCCAAAACTGCTCTAAATCTTCTAACTGTTAACTGTTACGTTGTTTATTATTGTGAGAAATTGAAGTATGTATGATTCTAAATGTTCCAAAACACATAGACTCTTTGTTTTGCTCTACATATTATGCCAAAACTCATCGCTCCTGCTATAAAAGCATGTTCGGATTGTGTAATGATACAGCAGCAACTGTTGGTCCCAGGTGTGTAAAATAATTGAGGCAGATAGGTTAGAGTCATTATTTATGTTCACTTTTGGACAACACTGATATGAAAGATAAATTTACATATACTACAACCAGCGATCATTAGCGTGAAAGAAATGCTGGATGAATATTTCATACTGAGTATAGTTCCTACTGCCTGTGGATCAAAAACATCTTCATCTTAACAGTAAGTGTTTGTGGAGCCTAATGTACTTTTCTGTTGTTAATATATAAATGAGTCTGTGTGAGATCCATTTTCACTCTCAGTGTGATGTGATTTAAAGGTAAATGCTTTAGCATCATGGCTGAGAAATACATTCATTTGGCATATTATTATTGAGGAGAACAGTGGATTAATTGAGACCCAGTGGTGGGGTGATAATTGAGGAGTTCAATTTATACATATTCATTACTCCATAATGTGCTGTATACATAATCTGTGAGAGCTGAGCTCGAGATGCAAACAAGCTCCCAGTGAAACGTTTTAATTGGCCTGTTCCATTTCCATTTCAATAAGACGTCCCCCTCCTCTCCTCTTCTCCTCCCCTCCTCTCACTCTTTTGTCCCCTCCACTCCTCTCAAGCTGTCCTGTCTGATATTTGACACGTTGGCTCGCTCTCCTCTTCCTGCTAATGGATCGGTTAACTCCATAATTTTGTTGCTGTATGTGAAGACAAGTGCATGCGAATGTGTGAGTTTGTGTGCGGCTGGTTGCAGCAGGACAAGAGTGAAACAGGAAGTTGAAAGAGGAGGATATGGGGAGATGAAAGGGGAGACATGAAAGGAGATGGGACCAAGAGAGGAAAGTTGAGATTTCATGGAAACTACAAGTGGAGTTCTGGCAACTGAGAAGAGATGTACTTCAGATCAGAAGCTATTACAGAGTGACACCACCAAAACTGTAATCCACAGTTATTCAGAATGAGGCCGTCTTATCAGTCCTGGAATTCAAGTCTCAGAAAGTTTTGAATTTTGAGTTCAAACCTTCTTCTATTTCACACAGGGTTTGACACATGTGATGTGCCTGCGTAAACATCAATTCAATCTGGGAAGTCGGATAAAAAATGATTAGAGGGGGATTCTCAGAAACATAATGGTCACTGTTTGCAACAAACTCAAGAAGCAGGTGCTGTTAGTCATAGATATGACAAATGATTAATGCAACAAAAACATTACTGGACATTAAAAGTCAAAGATAATTGTCAGCACATTTAGAAAGATAGTGTTAATGCATCCTTAACCTTTGAAGAGAAGAGTTTAGATTTAATCTAAATGCAAAGAGTATAAACAGCCATTTCATGTACGCTGTGAAAACATTGATAAATGTAATCAATAACTGAAGTAAAAGGTCTACTTAAAAAACAAGAAGGAAAAAGAAAACTTTAAATGATCAAATAATGAAAGAAACCGCAAGCTTTACTTCAAGCTATTGATTACGAAGTTGCATTTTTTTTTTTTTTCGAATAAAAATACCTAATCTGATGAAATCTCATCTGGGGTGGAGTAATTGCTCTCTATCCCAATTTAATTGTATGTGTTTGGATTCAGATAAAGAAGAAAAAGTTGGAAAAGAACAATGGAGGAGAAAGAGAAATCCTCCTTTTTCCCCATGCTCCTCCTCAACCATCTCTTCTCACATTTAGCCTATTTTCTCTTCTTCTAGTTTGATTTTTACGTCTCTCTCTGTCTCCCAACACTGCTTGCCTTTTGTCTTCTATTCCAACTGCCTCTTCTTTATCGCTGTCTCGGTCTATGTTTTCCACAAGATTCATTATTTTATCTTTCATGTTCCTCCCTTTACTTCCATCGTGGTCCCTCTTCAGCCCCCCTTCCTCTCTGATGCATTAGTCTTTGTGTGCCCTGCCATTCTCTGTGCTGCCCCGGGCTCAGACATATGGCGCTCTCCTCTTTGCTATTGTCATCCATTAACACAGTTGTCGGTGGGAATTACCAACACATAACGCAACATGCAGGGCTGTGCGCTAGCTTCTGATGCTGGAGACGGAACAAGGCAGGGAAAGATGTAACATGCTTTAAAAGGCTAAGAAAAGGATCAGGCAACTGTATTTTAAACATACTCTCAGACAAGGGACGATCGTTCGTGAAAGAAATACATTACATCCGTTTACATGAATAATGCTCATTTTGGTATATTCAGAAGATGTTACACTTGCTGCTTAGATAGCTTTACACATACATGCACAGAAATACACACACAAACAAGCTCCTTCCATCAAGTCTTTTTGGCTTGTTCTGGTTGTCAAACACTTAAACCTGATGATTTAACAAGGACAGAGACAGCTCAGATTTGCACCTTCAGTTTATTTTAATTTTAGATGTAAGAATTTTCAATACAACCATAGAAACTTGACAAACCATTACCAAAATTGTATCTGTAACAAAGCCCTTATAAACATCAGAACTCAACCCTAACCCAAATGCTACGATTAATAGCCAGTAGCATTTTCTGTAGCATCTTGCATTTCTTTCGAAAATGTATTGCTCAAATAAAACTAAATGACATTCAGTCTTGTTTATGTCCAAAACATGTTCAATACAATACATTCAATAGCCATCAAAAGATGCCACTATTGCAAGCTAACGATAAACTTGATCCTGTGACTGGGCTTTAACATTTGCTACCTAGCTAGCTTAATTATTTTTTAAGCTACTAGGCTACCTTTTGCAGTAGCTAGCATCTTATCTTATGACTGTGACTCTGTGACACAAAAGGAGGCCTAAACCAGTTTAGTTGTTGAGAAGGCCATAAACTGCAGATAGAATTTTGAAGTTTGTTTATCCCCCATAAAATTGAAATTACATTTTTCTCCAAACATGTATTTTTGTTTTTCTTTTCTTCTCCAGAAAGCTCTGAGAACATTTGTTGCACGTTACGCTCACTGTCATCATTACACCACCTCATCTGCACGATAAACACGGCCTTTTCATTCTGTCATGGCAGATTGAACACAGCTGCAGCTTGTAAAATTAATCATGGGTAGGTCTGATTCAGGTGCGCTGATTAGCAAGTGGTGACAGAATTACCAATAAAGCTAACTTTGATCATTAACTTCTCCAGCATAACTTCAAGCAGCGGGTGAGAAAAAGGAAATTATCTTAGCTCCTAACAGTGAGGAAGAATGTTTGTATTTTGATGGTGTAAGATTAAAAGTGTCTACAATAAATGTATTCCCAGTCCCACTCATAATTCTGTTTTTTGGGGCATTAAAGACATTTGCTGTAAGGTACAAAAAACTAAATAAGAACACGCGCTTTGTATGCATCATTAAAAAAAACAAGGCTCTACAATTCTGATTAAAAGCATCCCGGATGAAAGTAAAGTTTGCATTTCCTTCATCAGCAACAGACTTAATCACTGAGAGTTTGATAAGAGTGAATGGAAATTCACAGCACACACACACACACACACACACACACACACACACACACACACACACACACACACACAAAACTTCTTCAACGTTCTAATTAAAGTGGTTGTGATGACAGAGCTTGGAGTGTGATGTACAGTATTACACAGCAGTAACGATCACATTCAATAAAGTGTGTCGGTGTGTGTTGGTGTGTGTGTTTCAGTGCGACGGAGAAGGATAACAGCTTATAATCATCTATAGGAAATGGTAGAGCAGAGAGCTGTGACAGCTAGTCCACCAGCCAACTGTCAGATACACAAATACATGCACACAGACACACACATACACAGATGTTAATCAAACCTTACAGTTGTTAGGTCTTATCTAAAGTACTATTTGAAGATGTTTTTTTACCTATTGTGTAGTATGTTGTAGAGATAGGGAAGGGGCAGTGTTTGTTTGCTATGTGTGCAGCAGCTCAATGATAAGATTACTTTGTATGACAAAACAACTGAACTCTAACTGAAAGTGTTCAAAGACAGGGTGAGAGAGAGAGAGAGAGAGAGAGAGAGGAAATAACATCATGTTTTACCTGAGTATCTGTGTTCAAAATGATATTGCTTGTGAAGAAGATGCAACCCAGTCTCTATGTTTTGTTGATGTATGTTAAAAATATGAGAGTAAATACAGACAAACATCTGTTTGTTTTATAATCTAAGTACAAATATGGCTTTGTATTAGTAAGGTAGAGATGTTGGGGCCAAGTTTATTGCTTTTGCTGAAACTCAAACCGAGGACCGATCGGCAGGTCAACCCGCTAAAATACTTCCTTATCAACAACCCAAACTGAAAACAACCTGCCACCAACACTTCCACCTTATTTTTCTTTAATTTAACCTTTATTTATCCAGGAAAAGTCCAATTAAGGACTGTGCATGCTGTCCCAGGTGCTGATCCTGCTGCTGGGAACAGCTAGCAGGCTGTGTTTAAAGCTCTCGCTCCCTGTGGAACAACAGGACTAAATGAATAGAGAAAATAAAACGTGAAATTTAAAATAAAACAATAAAAATGTTCTTAAATCTGATTTATTACAGATGCATTACATTTCAAGAGATAATAGTTGATAATAGTTATAGTTTGAGTATTTCTGGCAACTAAATGTTGCCTTGCTACTTAGATTTTACATATGTTTAGAGCATTTGCACAGGATTTGATGCTGCCTTATTGTACATCCATCTCACATGTAAATAATTTGAATATCAAGCCAAAAATAGTAAAAAGCAGTCTTGACATCTTTTTCCTTTGGGGTCATTATGGAGCTGTGCACTGGTTTGCAACATGAAAGAAAGTATTGACGGTTGGTGCTGAATCTGCGTTAACACAGGATTGATAACACTCTCTGAAGAAGGTAGAGTGAAAAGTAGACAGATTGACAGATAGTCAGGTATGGAGACAGGCTTTCAGACAGACAGGGCCTGAGGAGGTGTGTTTGCATCTCTCCTTCATCGTCTGCAGGTTTTGAATTTGTTTGATGTTTTCCCTTTCTGTGATGGGTTTTGTTAAGTCTTGTCAGACTGTTCTCTCGCTTTTTTCCCCTAAGTTGTCAGGACAAGACATCTTTAATCTTCCCTATGCAGCACATCTGCAAAGAAAAGACAAATACAGCTCTTTTACTTTGCTCACTCATAATACGATAAAACTAACTGGCTGTGTCTATATTCTGATAATCTAAGGCTTACTTTGATATCGAAGTTGTTAGAGGGCATGTTGAACAAAATTGACATTTCAGATATTAAATAATTTGAGCATACCAGGGGTTTATGGTGGAACAAATTGAATAATTAAACTGTGTGGAAAACCTCTCCTTACTTCCAATACACTGGAATTAATAGCAGGGTTGGTCAATTTATTCAGATACTTAGAAGAAGCTTGAAGGATTTGGTTGAAAATGTCTTTACGTCCTGATAGACATTAATAATTTATGTACTCTGGACAAAGACAAAGAAAATCTGTCATCTGTATTAGTTGTAAGCATGTTAAAACTGACCCGGTCTGCCACAAGGTCCCAATTTCATGAACCGATCATGTCTCCCTGCCCGTTCTCAACCCCTTGAGTGTACTAACTCACATCAGAGTTTTTACTGTGAGTTTGTCATTGGCTGTTGTGAGTAGTAAAATAGTCATGTTTTTTTTTTTAAGTTTAGTGTTTATGTACTGCTCAGTGAGATAAGAGACAACGTAGCTTCTACACAATGCAAGATGAGCTGAGGTCAGCTTCTGGAGCAACAACGCTCGTACATGTAAGTGAAGGACGGGGCTTTTGAGGGAGCAAAGAGGGGAGAGGAAAGACGCAAACGCAGCACTGAGGGAATGCTATTTTTAAAATCATTCTCAGTTTTGTATTAAATTACCAATCCTGCCTTTACATTAACAATCTGGAGATATAATTCAAAAATTCTCCTTTAATAAAGAGAATTGTTATTGTTCCTGCAGAGCTCATGATGAAAAATTAGAGCGCTGCGAAGAGGGAAGTAGCGAATGCTGTTCTTCTTACTACTATGACAAAGGATGTGAGTGTTAACAAAATGGAAACAGTTAAAAATGCAAAGTGTATTGCAGCACATTAAATCAGTCAGTGTTTGCATTTTATGGTTTTACAAATGAGTTTTACTGCAGGAGAGGATCATTCACTTACAACACAAGTACAACCAAATCGTGAACATCTGCAAGCATATATTCAAAGAAATGCTTCTAAATATATACTCAAAGTAAGTAAAGGGGATAAGAACAACCATTATAATGGTTTGATTATATGATTGAGGCAGTAGGAAGAATACTTTTCTGTTTGTTTCAAGCATTGAATAAACATCTTTGGTTGCTAATCTGCCTCCTACTGTTATACGGCATAACATCAAATCTAAACAGAGGAGAGGAGAATTCAACACAGCAAACAGAACATCATTGGACCCTGCTGAAGTGATATAAACGCGGAAGAAAAGCTTCACAGGCGAAGAGCGGAGAAAAGCGTCATTGAACGTCCTAATCTTCGGTGACTTTGTTGGAAAGATCTGGAATCCTTGACCGTTAAAGTTAATCTCATCATAATACGAGTCTATTTTCCAGCTTGCAGTTTGCTGACAGAGGAAATCATCATGCTGGGGAGAAACCAAGCGTTCACACTTCAAATTACCGGTGACCCCAACTCATACACACACACACGCACACACACACACCTACACACACACACACGCACGCACACACACACACACACACACACACACACACACACACACACACACACACACACACACACACACACAAAGACAAGACCAGGATCTCAGCACAGGAGAGTTGGAGCAAATGAACAGATGTACAATGATCACATGCTGACACACACATGCACATGCACAGATGGACACACTGACACACAAACACACATGTCCCCACCTGAGAACATAACCCCACGGCTTCATGCTTTTCAAAGTGGTGATTACGACCGCATGATTAATTGTAAAAATCCCAATCTCAAGTCACACATACATATATGTGATGGCAATTCACTTCGTATTTTCCCTCAGCATTCAGAACAAGCTGCATTCAAGTCATAGATGGTACTCTGGTGGGCAACCCAAGTATAAAATATTTGTACCTTATATTTCAAGTTTTCACTTATTTGCTTCACAACAATCAAAGGTTCCATATCAGTCACTCTGACACAGTGTACAGAAAAACATGTCACACATGTAATCCATCAATCAGGCCATAGACTGCTTTTGATTAAGAACAACTCAATTACCTCTCTTACTCATTTGTGGCACTGTGCTGTTGGCCGGCATTACTATAGTAACCCCTCGTGGCGTAGGCAGACACTTGAAGCAAGGGCTGCAGTTTTCACTTGTAAGTAAAAAAAAAAAAAGAAAAAGAAAAAAAGAAAGTAATTACGTGAGGTAATTATGATCTTAATTCTCTGGGAGAAAAACTGAGATTCATTTTTAAGCCAGAATCGTGCATCCTGAGTAGTGACACTGATGACACGGGTGTAAATATGTGCACTCATCCGTGTGCAGGGAAGTGAGGAAATCTCATGCTGTGTCAGAATTCTACTTCTTCTGAAGTTATCTTATAAGTCTTGTTTGATATAAACTTTACTTATGTACAAAATGAGCCACTCTCCAAGAGTCGTTCTAACTTTTATATGTTTTTGCAACCCCGTCATTTTAAGATGAGCTCAAATATTTAGACAACAACCGGAGAGAAACTACCTACTACAAAAATCCCAAATCGGTCAGGCCTTAATACACAGATAACACATACACTTGTTCACAGCTCATCCATTACATTTAATCATTTTCTTGTTTCCAATTAAGAAACATAATTGTATAATGATGTATTTTTAAGGACATAATACGGGCTGTTACTGGTTGTGAATTTTTTAGTCAGTGTTGGAATGATTTTCTCTTCTATCCCTGATTCGATATTACAAGAACAGTTGTAGCCTTTAGGCAGCGCCTCTGCAGGATCCACGATGAAGCCCCACCTGTTTTCTGTTTTGCAGAGGCATAGCTCTCACAAAGTTTGTGTTGAGTCTCATTTAAACACACACAGGGCCACTTAAGAAAGAATGTAAAGAGCGAATGTGGCTGAGACACACGCAGAGTGTAGCAGAGTGCTTTAAAAGTCACTTACAGTTTGGAGGAGCTACTTAGTCAAGGTCATTATTGTACTGAGTCTGTATTTGTGTGTCTCTGCATATGTGCAAATATCTGTGTGTCCGCAGAGTGAATACAATAATGCCAGCCATTTTCAGCTACAGAAGAGAGCAGTAAAACCATTAAGTGTCTGACAGAAGTGCTGACTGTAGATTACAGCAGCTCTAAATCTGAGCAGGACATTATAAGAGCAGTGAGCTGCACAACACTGGTCGTCCTTTTCAACACCCATGAATATAGAATAACAAACAACAAGCAACTTGTTGTGCTGCTTTTATTCCACAACATATTTGCTGATACATGGCGTCCCAATAGTGATAATGGTGTTGTGGTGTGGTTGCCATTCTGAGGGGGACAGATTCGATTTTTAGAAAGAGCCAGAAGCATCCAGCTCTGTTTAGGTGTCCTTCAGCTGACCCATAATCAGCATACAGAACAAAATGTACGACGTCTCTGAATGAACGTCACACTGTGGTTGAAATCTGAAAGGGATTAATTTGGGGCCTATAAGGAACAGAA
Organism: Symphodus melops; assembly: GCF_947650265.1. Taxonomy (NCBI): domain Eukaryota; kingdom Metazoa; phylum Chordata; class Actinopteri; order Labriformes; family Labridae; genus Symphodus; species Symphodus melops. Next base: position 19,985,640 of record NC_136695.1, read on the forward strand.
CTCTATACCCCCACCTGTACTTACCATACAAGATACAGCACAGAAAGGAAAAGAAAATGCGACCAAATTCCATTAAACTAATTTGAAGGAAGAACAGATCTCTTGCTTGTAGGTGCATGTAATCAAATCATACCGTGTCAAATGCAATGTGAAGTGTAATTTCTCTAATTTATGAAAGAGCTCGTGGGCCATCAAGCAAGCCATTTTTTCATTACTTTTATTTGAAAAAAAAGTGCCAATGTATGTCTATGCCTGTGGGTGCTTAAAATCTAACATGACTTGTTGCAATTTTGAAGAAAAAAAAAAACAAAAAACAAAAATATTTCAGCACCTTAGATAATTAACAGCCAAACATGCCTACACACACTAATGACACACACCACACACAGAGAGTCAAAGCAACGACATCTACCTAAAACTTCTGGTTCACATGAAAAAAAAAAAGCATAGACCCAATAAACAATACGACAATACGACTGGATATATTCCAAGCCGGGGAATATAATTTTCGTATGTGTACATAAAACTGGAGCTGTCCATGGTGCTGAAAAGTTTGTAAGTTTCAGCAAACTGCTCAACTCGTTCATTGATCACAACCTGATATGTCTTACCATGATCACAACATGCTTTTAATGATACAGATATGACTGTAAATCTACAGTTTAACTAATGGCACATACCAGAAAAGTAATAACCATCAACGTAATGCTATAGTGCTATGCTATCATCACTGTGGACAGCGCGGTGATGCACAGTCCAGAATGCTGTGCTACAGTCATGCATTAAGGGGGCAGTGTTGGTTAGCATGTTTGCACTGCAAAGTCGCCCTACAGGACCAACAGTTAGGGTAAAAAACAAACTTCACCTGCACGTCTCTGCTTCTTTACAACAAGACATACAAAGAAAGGATGCTCCTATTTAAACACAACCTCACAGTCAAAATGAAAAAGAAAACGGCCCTACTGAACTACAGGAAGTTTAATAAGCTTGGTGATCTCTCAGACAACATGGTTCTCAAGTTCTTCAAGTTCTTCTCTCTGACATCACTATCCCATGCAAACATATGCTGAGGGAGATCAGTGATTGGTATTTGCTGATTCATTTTTTTGATAGGCCTTCTGTGCTCAAGCCCCGAAGGACCTGTGAGGAACTTCTGACTTGTAGTGATTATGGCGCCCTGTGGACAAAGAGATCTTTGCTTATCTCGCTCTATACACATGTATGGATTATTGTGTTTAAAAAAAACTCAAATGTATCACTTACTGTGAATCTTTGCAGTCGAAATGTAAAAAAGCTTTTATCAGCAGCTTGATTTTAATCACTTAGTCTGATACCTTTCCCATAGCAACAGGTACAGCCGTTAATGATAACAACTTCAAAATAAACCACCTTTTCAAGGATGGACTAGTTTGTTTTAGTAGGTCATAGCGAGACATTGGTTTTAATTTCAGTGTGTTTCAAACCACAAAAAAAATCCACACAGGAGTTTTAAGTAATAAGTTAAAAATAAAAAATAAAACACTGGAGAAAAGGTTATCTACACTAGAAAAAGGCCTATCGTGGCTATGCGCAAACGTCTATACATCATGGCTGGCAATCATATCGTTGGGAAATAATTGCTTCAAGTTCACTCCAACAATTAAGCTCGGGGGAGGGGGGGACGAATAAAGTAAAAAAAGACAGAGCAGAAAGAGTGATTGAGGATGCAGTTCGGGAAAAGGAAGAGAGAGAGAGAGAGAGAGAGAGAGAGAGAGATAAGCAGCGTGTGTGAGCCTCTAACCACCAGCTGACACTCTTCATCTGTTGTGTTGTGTCTGCACGCCTGTTTCGGAGCAGTGTGGGTTTGTCTGAATACATCAAAACAGCCAGAAAAAAAGCGAGAGACAAAGAGCAAGGAAGAAATAGAATTTTCTTAGAGAGACTCCGGCATCAGCTTTCTGTCCTCCGTTCTCTTTCCTTTATTTCTCTCTGTGTAATATCATTTCCCCTCTCTGTCCTGCTTTTATCGCTCTGCCCCCCCCCCCTCCCCTCAGCTTCCCCACATTCTCTCTCTCTCTCTCTCTCTCTCTCTCTCTCTCTCTCTCTCTCTCTCTCTCTCTCTCTCGCTCTGCGTCTCCTCTCAGAAGCAGAGTTGGGAGTTGGGAGCAAAAGGCAGGAGACAGACAAGATAAAAGCTGTTTCCTGATTCCTCAGCGCTCAGCTTCTCTGCTGTCAGGCAAGTAGACAGCTAGTCAAGACGGAGAATTTCTTGCTAGAAGTATCCCTGCACAGCTGCTGTCGCTAACAGGCAGACAGTCAGAGAGCGAGGAGGTGGAGACAGACAGGAAGAAGGACAAATGCAGAGGCAGAGAGACGGGTGTGTATGGAGACAGGTAGAAATGGAAGCTGACAAAAGATGAATGTGCAGACAGTCACTTTGACCTCTTCGGTAAAATGCTAACAAGTGTCTTTTTCATGTAACCATCATCACAACTTAGTGCAGGGCCAACTGTTACCTTGACCTGAGTCCTGGTGAACAAATAAAGCTTTACAGTTGTTAAAGAGTTGTTAACTTAAAACTCAAACTTTAACCCTTTCAACCATTGTGTTTTAATTATGTTTTTGTTGTATTGCCTTGTTCTTGTTTTTACCCCGGAAAGCACCTTGTGCACCATTTGGTACTGGAAGGTGCTATACAAATAAAGTTTGATTGATTGATTGATTGATTCAACCAAAACAAAGAAAATGACCTCACAATGAACAAAGTTCCACAACAGGATTTATTCACACTCACACACATGCAGCAACAGCAGTTCACACAGACACTTGTAAATACAAAAACACACACTTGGTGATGCTTTCTGGAAGTGAATGAAAGAGCCCGTCTTTCTGTGTCTGTGATGGTTGTATACACACAAATAGTGTGCACACACATTGACATATTTCTACCATAACACCATCCTTTGAAGCCCTGGCCTCAAGCTTGTTGTCTTTGTAATGTGTTAGTTTTTTTTTTCTTTCCTTTCAGAAACACTCTCTAAATTCTCCCAGCAGATATACCACAGTTGAATTAGAAGCATGAGCTCTGCTGGTTGAAGGTCTGACAGTCATGTTGTAAACTTAACTTTCCAAAAAATTCCCAAATAAGAAATACGTTTTATAGAAACATTTGACAGCGGGGTTATTGTTGATTGTTTGAATTTTATTTTGGTCACAAAAACTATTTAATGGTCAGATCTTGTGCAAAATACTCTTTACCATGTTTTTCTAACACTTAATGTGTCCCTAGTCTGTCAACAAATGCCCCAATTATTAGAGCAGTCCATCCTCTCCGTCTTGTGCCACTTTTCAGAAAATGCTAACTCAAACATCCAGTTTGGAGATTTTTCTTGTCATGACATCACAAAGGGCCGTAACCCCTTCCCTATGTGGGTGAAACTCCCACAGCTACAGTAGGTGTTTGTACTGTCCTCCGAGTCCACCTTCTGACCATAAACAGGTGGGGATGGTGCAAGAAGATCCAAGCCACCCAAGCCTCTCAAGAGAGGCGTTAATCTGCTCAGTCACATTTAAAGCTACAGACACATAAACAGCCTGTTCTCAGCACGGCTCATAGGCTCAAGGTGTTCATAGGCATGATAAAATACAGGATCAGAGTGGATTTAAAGCAAGAAAGTTCACACACATTTTTTGGGTACCTGTGGGACTTATTTACACTTGTTGAAAGGGAGGATAAGATGTGACCTTTAAGATAAAATTATTGAAAAGGAGGATAATACTGTATGTGATCTTTAAGGTTAACTTGTTGTATCACTGTTAAACAGGGAGTGTTGACTTTGCCTACAAACATTAACAACATCTTGTTCCAGGAAACATGACTGCATCTTTTTGTTCGCTTATATGTTTTAACATTTTGCAGCGGAACACAACAGTCCACAGGATGAAGATTTGAAGGCAACATGTTTCTGTTCCCTGAACGCTCGTGGCTTTGTTGGGGCTAGAACGCTCTGTGATCTACAGAACATATTTCGCTGGTCCCCTCCTATTGTTGGACTGAGCCACATGGAGGTGGCCGAGTGCAGATCCTGATAAAAATGTGCATTAGTCATGTTTATTGCGTATTTTTTACAACAGCACACGCTTCAGCAGTGCTTTCTCACGGAGTCTCTTATGTGAGCGTGTACAGCACTTCCACTCGTCTTAATGAGAACACACCTGAGTGCACATGTGTACAGTCGCCCATGTGACACACAAACAAGCGCACTCTCACTCATAAACACACACTTGTTTCATGCTGTTACTTGCATATTCCATATGAATACACATCAGTCACGCTGCTCGGTTCAATCTCCGACGCTCCACTTAAATTATTCACAAACAGTTTCTCTGGTTGGTGATGTGTAGTGTGACACTGAAGGTGTTCCGAAAGCCCAGCCAAAAAAGACAAGCTTACTAAGTGATTTATCTTGTATTCTTGTTCATGAAGATTGTGTTGAGTCACTTAAATTCACATTAAAGCACTGCACATGCTATCATCAGTAACTTCCCAAGCCTCGCAGGACAAACACCTTACAAGTTGATCTCAGCAGGATGCCTGTCTGCCCGTCTTCTCCCTGACAAGGATTTAAAATGAGGCTTGTTGCCAACTTGAATGAGGCCAAATGTCAGTTAAATCACGTCTATGCACGCTAGATGTGGTGACAAAAGTTAGTTATACATATGAGGCAACCTGCTGAGACTAATAGCGGCTATTACTCATGCATTAACATGTTGCTTTTTTAGTCGTCACTCTGTCCCCCTGAGGGGAATACATCCAGATATGTTATTATTTCTTAATTCATGTTGACTTCCAAGTGTGTAGTTACTAACTATAGCATGCAAAAGAAACACACAACCTTCATGCCTTGTAGCTGCCACTCTCTTTGACGATTGTGTTGTCACTGCCCAAAACATCTGAATCTCATAGCACCGAGAAAACGTCTTCCTTTGGCTCAACTTTTTCTTCACTTTCCATCGGAGTAGGATGGGCGACACATCCCGTGAGAGTACAACCTTTCCTTCTTTAATGATAGTGCTCACTTGACACCATTTTTTGTGACACTGTCTTAGCTACAGAAACATACAGGAAGAGCAATGTCCCATCAGGCAATGCTGCACTCTCTCGCTCTCTTTCTCTCAACGGAGCTTGGATCTTTCTCTCAGTCTTTTCCCCATACATCAACAACATTTTGTCATCCTCCTCTCATGTGTATGTCTTATGTGATCCTCTGACTGTGGATGGTCTCTGTTCCTCTTCTCTCTGCCTCTGGGATGTAGACCCTTGGTTTTTTTTGTTTGCCTGTGTCTTTGTGAGAGATGTGTGTGTAAATGTAGTTTGTGTGCATCCCTTCCAAAACCCATAGGGGCCTGTGTACAAGTCTGGTGCTCTCTGCCTGCCATTGTTATGCCAGCTTTGTGCCTTTGAGCAGCAGAGAGTGTGTGTGTGTTTATGCCCATGAACGTCTGTATGTGTTTGATACATCCGCTTGTGTGTGTGTGTGTGTGTGTGTGTGTGTGTGTGAGCGTGTGTGCAGTATGTGCATTAACACACCAAATGTGTGGACGGGACTGTGTTTTTCTGCCAAATCTGCTCCTCTCTGTGTCCTTTATTGTGTCCAGCGTTGTGTTCAGTAGCTCTGGGCATTTGGCCGCTACAGAGGACAATGCAGAACAGACAATAGTCGGACAATAGATGGGATACTCTGTGGTGCAATGGGATGAGGCACCTCGTATGTACTTACAGCAGGAGCCTGAGTGCACAGCCCAATCTGTCCTCATGCAACCATCTCTCTAAACCTTTCTGCCATTCTCTATTGTGTACAAGATGTAATGTTCTAATCATGGCTTGTAATAAAACCTAATTAATTATGCAGTAAATTGCAGTGCTGAAAAAGCATCAGGTCCAAATCAGACTGGCAGCCAGGGCTGTAAGATGTGTGTGAGTGTGTGGGCTACTTAGCCTTCTAGACTTAATGCCATGCACCACCCTCCCCTCCTCTCCCTCCAATGACCTCCTTCGTTCACAAGAAGCCAACTGGCAGCTTGACATCCCGTATCTGAAATCTATTAGTCATCCTTTCTCCATCGCTCCATCCATCTCGCTGTCTCAATAAACCATCAGTGGTTTTGGTTCTGATCCAAATCAATCCCGTTCTGACGCTGACCCGAATCATTCATCTCTCCCCGCTGTCTCACTCTATCTTTCTGCCTTTCTAACAGTAGGAGTGTGTAGCCAGCTGCCAGCCAGCATCAGTCATGTTGTCAGGGTCTGGCTTTGGAGCTTGCTGTTGGCTTTGAGGGCAACTTCTGCCACGAGTTTCTCGTCAAGTCTGTCCCTGAACAGCCCTGATGCACTGAGGGCGTTTAGTATCTTCCGCCTGGTCACGTGAATCAAGAGGAAAGTTTTAAGGCTGCTCAAGCAAAAATATGCAGATGACTTCAGGGACATCCTCTTTGATAAGAAGTCCAAGATATTTGTGATCATGCAAAAACATTTGGTTTAATTATAGCCAATAATAATAATTAACACTTTTGTCAAACTACATTTAAAGTAAATCATCTGCATCTTATGTTGACATTTTGTTCATTTAAAGCATTGGATAAGGGAGATTTTTTTCCGAAGCGTGTAATGGGATTTGTGACCTATAGGCACATAATGAATAAAAACTTTGTTTTGAAGGTACAATATGGGAAGAAAGCAATAATATATATTGAAACAGCAATAACGTTTGTTTAAAGAGAGAATAATTATTCTGTGTTTGAACAGTTTGAAAGTGAGAATATGTAAGTTAGGCCTATAACTTGAATTTCCCTCGGGATCAATAAAGTATCTATCTATCTATCTATCTATCTATCTATCTATCTATCTATCTATCTATCTATCTATCTATCTATCTATCTATCTATCTATCTATCTATCTATCTATCTATCTATCTATCTATCTATCTATCTATCTATCTATCTATCTATCTATCTATCTATCTATCTATCTATCTCTAGCACACCATTCTTTCACAGTATTTTCATGTTTTCTGGTTTTTTCTTTGAATAAGAGCAAACACTAAGAACACAGAGAGCTATTGAAGGCAGAGGAAGTTAACTTCCATAACCTCGCAACAGGAAGCCCTGGTTAAAAGTTCTCTGAAAGTGAGATCCAGAGCGCTGCCGGTGCAAAATGCACCGTTACTGGACGAAGGTCCTTATTCACCTGAATGTTTTAACTTGGTTGTTGTGGCAAGAGATGTTTTAGTAATGTAGTAGCTACAGTGTTCTATTCAAATAAAGAAAGAAGAAAAATGCCATGGTTGATTTTTACTGACTTATTTTGTTGTGTTCAACGTTGATTCCCCCAAAACTATGATTTTAATTCAAGTTTTATGTTTGTGTTTAGTTTAGCCGATATTATGGTAGAGATTTAAAGGCTACAGTGCATCTACTGTTAACAGACTAGCTGAAAAGTTGGACATAAACTGTTAATGTATATGTGTTCTTTAGGGTGTGCGTGCACCATGACACTGCTGATGGGTGGTGTTACTGTACATACCTGGACCAGTCTGGCTGTAAATAACTCTTCCCAAAGATCTTTACACTTATTCATACCACAAAAACTAAATTGCTTTTAACTTGTGACAAAGTGTAGATCACTTGTGGTTCATTAATTGAAGCACTTTTGCAGCAATTCACAAGTGCTCTGCTGAGCTTCCCCACTTGAGAAAAACTCTTTTTTTGCTGATGTGTTCAGTATGGAAATGCACAGCGTGAACAGCTGCTTCAGGTTCATAAAGGCACTGAGAGTGGTATCCCACTGAAAAAGGCTGATCTTTATCTCCATGCATGTCTGGCTGATGTGAAACTTTGAAAAATGTGAAGTCTTTGAAAATAATGTTGAATCAAACAGGTTCACGGTTCACCTGTGAATTGTTACAGTCTGTCTGCCAAACAGCTGTCCAACTCCTCAGACTGAGTGCCAAAAGGAAACAGTTTCTTGTTGGGCTTTTCGGCACAACAGCTTGTTAAGTAGACTAAAATCATGTGATCAAGATTAATTTCCAATTTGACTCTTTCAAACAAATGTGTAGTTGGTGTAGTTTTACTGTAATTAAAACTGGGACCAATCTTGTTAGCTCTGCTAACTTCAGAAAACATTTTCTAAAATTAAGAAAAGATTCACGACCACTCACTTCCTCTTTCCAAACCCAATCTTATACCTTTTTCTTCTCCCTCCTTTCCTTACAGATTCCCTAAGATCAAATCCAATCTATCTACCCGACATGACAAGCAGTTAACAAGCAGCTCTTCCAGGCCTTTAAGATTAAAAAATGTAAAACTATTCAGCTTTTTTAGACATATTTTTTCCACCAAAGCCCACAGAGTCTCCTCCGGATTTAATTGGCCCTATAAATAAACCGTTTCTGCTGCAAAAGTCTTTTGCGGAGAGACAGAGAGAAATGAAGGGGAACACACAGAGAAGAGAAAGAGACAGTGATATGCAGAGATAGAGAGACAGGCAGAGAAGACAGACTAGGAATGAGGGTGTGAATTACCACAGTAGATGAATGTAATTCTCTAAGTCTTGCCTGAGCAGTGTTCAGACATCCGACTTGGGATGCAGACAGTGATGGCTTCATCAGAGGGGCTGAGGGAGGGAGGGAGGGAGGGAGGGGTGTGCATGTATGAGAGAGAGAGAGGATCTGGATGCCATGAGGAGATGGAAGTGACAGAAAACAACAAACTTAGAGGGAGAAAGGGACCAACTCATGGAAACAGAAGAAGCAAGATGGGGAGGAAGGAACATGATTGATTGAAAACAAGCATCTTAGACCACATAAGTATTCCAGTTTAAGAAAGGGACGTTCATTTTGTGTCGATCTTGTTGGCCCCTGTGGACAACTTCGTTTTTTTTTTTAACCTGGTGTAACATCTTTATATTGCAAGCACATTTACTTGTTTAGAAAGGAAGGGAAAAAAAAGATTCAACACACATTTGAGACTTTTTTTCTTTCGTTTGTAGGCTGCAAGGCAATAAGACAAGGTATCTACTGTAAGTCTTACAAACGAATATTTGTCATGCAAAAATGGCAGAACAAAGTAAACAATTTCTGAGTTGCGAGACACCTGGAATGCAGCTGCCAGTTTGTCCTCCTCCTAAGTTTCGGTGCAGAAGGTTTTTCTTTCTTTGTTTTGATCAGAGAAGGTGGGCAGTTTTACGGCACACTTTGCAAGACAAACAACAAACCAACAGGTGTCAAAGCAATGAAAGCAGGCATGCCAACTTGTTCAGATATAACAGATTTTTGGAAAATGATACCTGTTATCCATTGTTAGGCGTGTAGCTAACCTGACTGACAGGTGGGCACGATGTAACGGTTCGTCAAGAGGCTTAAAACCCGCCTCAGCTTCAGCTCGAAGGCTGTTAGCTTGACTGAAAGTTAGGCTGAGACAGGATTCCCAGCATGGCAGCAGCTGCCGATGAGCCTCCGGAGCACCCTGCTGTTACAGATGGCTGACGTAACAAAACTAAAAAAAAACCCTGATCCATCTTGTGTCCTTATAGTTGTTGTCATATTGTGCATCCTCATCTTGTGACCCCATTTTTTTTTTTGTTATTCCTCTTGGGTTTTCTTATTAAGGTTGAAGAGTTTACACCATATTGAAGTTGACGTGTCTGAGTTTCAGGCACTAAACCTTATGACTCAGTAAGTTGAATACCAATTAGCAGCTTCAGCTTTGATAGACGTTTAAGAGTCATATTTCATATGAGTTCATTTCAAACAGCAACATAAGGCTTGCTAAAAAAGAAGGCCATTACTGCTGCTTGATTTGCTGGTGCATCAGTCACATGAATAGAATAATTATGTAATGTGTCAAGAGGAAAAGCACAAAACAAGGATGACAAATTCCAAACATATGTCTGAAATACTGCGGCCCAAGATTTACAGTTGATTCATCGGCGAAAATATATAATAAAGTCTGTCTCTTAAATGTCTGTATGAATCAAAAATGTGTGTTCTTGTGCGTTAAACATTTTTGTATTTGCATGAACGACTTTTAGCGTATATGAATAAAGTGAAGCTTGAGAGAGAGAGAAAGGCAGGGAGATTTGTTATTGTGCTGAGAGACAGACACCGAGTGCGGAGTCATTGCTGTGCGGGGTGTTGACTCCACGGGGATGTGCAGTAACATGCCGTGTAATTATCAGTGTCCTCTCAGTGGTGCGACTGCTGGTTCCCACCGCCCCAACAGCCATGATTAAAAGAGTTGTTCTCAAAGGACGGGAAGCACTTCCAATTCACTCCAAATACTTCCTGGCTGTCGTCCATACAAAATCACCCATCTCATCTTGACCAGAACGGACGCTCTTTTAACTGTGCCTCTCACTTTGTCTCTGGGTCCTCCTCCAACACGCACACACACTTTCCTCTGACTTTTTTTTTCATTCCCTTCATCTGTGCAGCGCTCTTTTTTTTTTGAGGGGGGGGTCTCTCGCTTCTCTCACCCTTGCTGTCTGCCAAGGCTTCACATCAAAGCTGATGATTGGTTTCTAACCGTTCAGCAGGCAGTATTTTATCCCACTTTGTGTGAAGAGACTAAAATAATCAGCATGAATATGGAAAAACCAGCCTCTATGGTAATATCCAGCCCAGTAATATCCATATCAGTCAAACTAACTTGGCTTGATTTGACTTACATGCAAACGGATGGCACCACTTTACTCCAAAGTCCCCTTGGCTTGGAGTCACATTGTAAAGACTGACTTTGACTTGTAAGTATAAATAAACCAACTTGTCAAGGTTGTTGGCTCAGCGCTCAAATTAACACTTGTACGGAAAACAACCATTTACTTCCATCTTCTTCTTTTGTTGTTTTCTTGGCATCATCTCCACCTCCTGATGTAAAGTCTCCTCACTTTAGTTTGACTTTTCTGTACATCCCCACAGCTCAAGGTTGTTTCTACAGCAAGGTCTTTAAGTTTGACTCAATACTGAAGTGGATTTAAATGAGTGCCTTGTCTTTGGGTTTAAGTTTCCCTTCAGATTAAACATATTTTGAACAAATTTACATGAACGGATAATCACTGTGAGAAAATGCACAAACATTTGATTTCACAATAATTGAATGAATAAAACCAATGCCACACGTGTTGACAGAAGAACATTTTATAGTCAAACCCCTGACGACAAAGGTTTGGATACGTAACCAAAGCTTTCTTGAAGCTTTGTCAAGTATTATAAAAAAAACAAGGAAAGCTACTTTGTCTCTGTGTCTCTGTTTCTGTCCTCTCGTTTTTAGAAATTACCACAACTCTGCAAACCTTGCCTCTCTCCTGGAACACAATATTCAGAGTTATGATCAAATGGATGATGCAGTAATAGTGATGACAGTGTCCTCTGTTTTAGCTTTCTGGCACTTTAAACTACACAACCAATATGCTTTGCTGCTAGCTTTTTTTACACTAATGTTTTTTTACCTTGATGTCCATCGACACTTGTAAAAGCATAGCAAGCATCATATTTTCTAAAAAAAACAACAACAACCATATGGTCCTTGAAACTAAGTCTCCCAGAATGTGTCCAGTAAAGGAATTGCAGGTGAAATAAACCTCCCTCACTACTGCTGACACCTCAAATCTGTCACCTGCAGCGTGCCATACGAGCCTCAGATTAGCGGCTACAAATGACACATTCAGAAAATTGCTTCCAGTGTGTTCAGGTGTTAACTCCAATCAACGCCTGGCCTCACTGGCAAGCTTTATCCTCGTTTCATGAATTTCGGAGGTGGATGTGACAAACAATGTGTGTACCATTTGGAGTCTTCACCTCTGGATATAATAAGTTCTGTATAAGCATATTTTGATAGAGCAGTATTAGGCAGAATCACTAAAGCTCCGAGGATTAAGTCTTGTGACATGATCTGAATCCTCAGTATTTCTGTAGCTGCTCCTGTTGCTCTGAGCAGAATTGCTTTCTATGAAGCAGAAAGTGAAGGAGTAATACACAAAGACTGGAGCAGATTGAGGGGAATACGGGGGAGGGCGGAAGAGACATTTTTCTCTCTCAAAGATTGATAAAAGAGAGATCTTTCTGTAACTCCAGGCTAATTCAATGAGTACTGCCAGATCTCGCTGGGGAGTTCCAGGCCTGACTTCAAAACAATTAGCTGGAGAATGGAAGCCGTTTAAAAAGACAAGGAGACGAGGAGATCTTAATACAGCTGTGGGTATTTCCCCATGGAGGAGTCATTTTTACAACCCTCTTACAGAATCCCTCTTTCACTGTAATACTGCTAACCAATCTCCTCTCTATCATTCGCACAGAAGAATTTTGTGAAAGTTGCTGGAGGGAAAAGCGAGAGGAAAGGGGGAGAAAAAGAACTAACAGCAAGAAAGAAAGAGAGTGTGGTGGGGGTTAGATAGACAAATGGGGACACTTCAAGGCAGAAAAGTGGGAGATAAAAACACAATTGGACAGAGGGAGAGAGGAGACCAGCTAGCTTAAAGGGTTACTTTACCGGTTGAAACATCTGCTTTGAATCGGTTTTGAAAATGGGGAAATATGTAGTAGTAATGTAACATAACTTTGAAGTTGGTGCCTTCTTGACCGAGAAAAGGCAGAAAGTGTCCTTTTGGCTCATGTGGTTGAAAGACTCCCAGAATGCACAGCACCGCAGTTGCCACCTCAACTGCTCGTCACTAATATTGCGGGTCATAGAGATAGACCTTCAAAATCCCCTTCATCCATATTAGTTTGAAGATGAAACATACTTTCCGCCATTGTCGGTTCTTCTCAGCTTTCTCCACAGAACCTGTTAACATAGCTTTCAAACAAGATGGCGGGCCTTTGAATTGCCCCCTGGGGACAAATAAAGTTTTTTTAATTGAAATTGAATTGTTGCTTCTAGATTGTGGTAGTGAGGTCCCTCCCACTGATCTGTAAAAAGATCTGTAGCTTCATTGGGTCCCACCCCCCTATGGGCGGGTTGAAAATGTGAGGAACTAGTTATATAGTTTTACCTGTTCCAACCAAAGCAGCCTCTGATGACACAATATGACGATTATTTTTGCCTCATCGGATGCTCCTTTTCAGAAAACGAATACAGAGTTTTCCTGTCTCAGGAGCAAATGAGGGCAGGATGCACGACCATTCAGAAATACTACCAGATTCCTAAAGAAACAAAGCTTGGTCCGTTTCCCTTTAAACGGTGAGAGGAACAGAAAGAGAAAAGCTCTTGAAGACAGGTATATACAGCTCAGCAGAAGGCTGCTTGTGGTCGTCTTGGGAGCTGGAAGATTGAAGATCTCTCTCCCTTTATGAGGACTTCCTGCTTGCTGCTCTGTTTGCCGAGGGCCAATCAGTGAGTCCACCTGTCTGCTGGGGCCAATCAGTGACAGCGCAGGAGAACTAAGTCAGCATGTCCTCATCCACATAGGTAATCAAAGGCATTGTTAAACCTCTGCCATTCTGAAGCGCTTTTCATACCCTCTTAAAAAGGGGTTTTCAAACTGTATCAAGTCCAGGTGGCCTTGAGGCAGCTTGTCACGAAGGAGTAGCTAAATCTGGCTTGAGTTACTGTACAACGTTAACCTTCGACTCACACCTGCAAGGCTTAATCTGAATGCAAGTGAAGGTAATAATTTTAATTACAACAGGGATATACATTTTCCTGCAAACTCTGCTGTGGGTGCTTAAGAAAAAAAGTGCTTTAGGCTAGGCGAGCTAACATATGGCTTGTGTCAGACAAACTCAGGAAGTAATTAAATGCAAATTTAAAGCTGCACTCATCAATATCACAAGACAAACAAGATACCACGAGACTGTATGTGATGTGAGGGAGGCTCTTAAACCCACACAAAATGATCACCATACTTTGGATGCACACACCACTGAAGGCCCGTTTAGCACCTTGTAGCTAATTGTTTTGTTCTGACAGATGGTGATTTTGATTTTGTTTACTCTTACCCTTTCATAACACAGGACAACGTTAAGAGTAACAAGAACTAGTGCAGGAACACTGCATGTCTTAACCAAACAGCCAACAGACAAAATAAAATCTATCTTTGGCAGCATTTAGGAGCATTTTTTAAAAAGATTTATTGTTTGAGCTTTTTTCAGCATTTATTTGATAGACAGTTGATATTAGAACCCATCTGATTAATCGGTGAGCCAATAATAGCATATTCAGTAACTATCTGTATCGGCTAATTTTATCGCAGATATACACCAATGTTCACCAGCCAGATAGCTTTTAATTTGAGTTGTACTGTACTTCACTAGCACTACTCTACCTGGCCGTCAGCAGCACAGTGTTCTATGGATTACAACAAGCATTATCATTCTCCAGTGTGTCCAGAGGGGACGCACGTCCATGCACAGTTTATTTCTAGTAGATTGACAATCTTGTCTTTGTCTATGTGTTTGATAACTGCATTTGAGGGATCAACCTTAAAAGTTTGTATATCTATATCTATCCATCTTAAAGGATCAAACATAGCTCTCAGAAAAAATATTGGCAGATACACCCGCATTAGATTTTTTCTGGTATCGGCCCAAAAATCATGTATCGGTTGGGGCCTGTAGCTGACATTGTAGGAAATCTGGAGAGAGTGGGGAAGACATGCGGGAAGGGAGCCAAAGACCAGACTTGAACCCAGACTGTCGACCTGGAAGACTAGTCTCTATAGTCTCTGTACATGGGGCGTGACCTAACTGCTATGTCATCTGCACCCAAGAGAAGCAATTTTGCTGGCAAGAGTGCCACTCCACAGTTAAAATGTAAAGATGTGAAATTATAAAATGACAAATAACATGTGTAACTGAGCTTTCTGGGTTCGCCTAACTGAATAATATTAGTACATTTACAAAAGTTTTCACTTTAAGTTACTAACATTTTGTAGTCTTAAAAATACACATTCCCTTTTTTGTCTTAGCTGCATCACATTTTACTCAATCACTTTACTTTACATCGCTGTCGGTCTGACAACAATAATTACCAAGATTCATCAGTAACAGTATTTGCACATCCCATCCACAGTATAAAGGCATGCAGCAGCAGTTCCCTGTGGTGCAGCAGCCCATATCATCAGTATACTCCCACCCACACCTCCTGCTTGCAGTATGATGAATGGACTCCTCCCTGGAGAGTAAACAACAAAGTCATCCAACCTTAACCCTACCAGTCACTGTCACATTCAGGTATTCAGAATCGCAGGTTACAAGAGGCAGAAAAAAACCCCAGCTGTTAGACATTTAGACACATAGTGATGAAAGCGTGTTAAATGTCAGACGAGGCAGTGGCGACGATCGGAGGACTCTTCTGACCTGCAGGGCTCATGGAGGAGAAAGAGCTGTAAGATCAAGTTTAGGGACAAGGCAGAGTTTATTTTATCTGTGCACTTACATTTAAGGCATGACTAGTATATTATATAGTAGCTTGTGTTGTTAGACGGGGCTTATCCATACTTGTCTCACTTTTCTCCCTCAAAATGTACCTGTATCTTGTTATTACATCCTTCCTTCGCATGCCAAGAAAAGTAAAAGCAAGCACTGGCATTGAGTTTTAGAATAATAATTAGCTGTGTCTGTTACTGTTGGGTCTGTTCCTTTTTAAGAGTCCCATATTGTATTAGGCTGCTAAAATCCTCAGTATCAGCAACACAAAACAGTCCATATCATTGAACATACTGGCTTTCTCTCAACCTGAAGGCTTTTATAAAAAAAAAAACTCTTATGTACAAGTTCAAAAATTGTCTGACAACCACTTGTGAATTCAAAAGCTTCCTTGCCTCTGTTTTCTGTTTTTTTTATCCAGCGTTTTTGTTTTATTTGCATGTAAAGGTGTCTCTCTCGCTGGGGACCAATTAAATGATAAAGCAGAGCTGTTACAGGTTTATGTAAATTCACTCTACAAGAGGCTGGTATTGATAAATGGCGTGGAATTACAGAACAGCAAATAACTGCGGGTGGTGTGCATTATTTTCCCTTTTTTAATTAATAAGGTTGCAGAGGAAAATAGAGTGTCTTAAGATGAGTAGCAAACCTTTCTCAAGGGTTGTTTATGTTCACAGGAAAGAAAGGAAGAAAATTAAAGACATACAGAGAGAGACGGAAGAATAAACACCAAGACAGAAAGTAATGCAGAAGCGCAACAGCTCGTTCAGCACAGGACATGAGTCAAAAATACAGGTTCTTAATGTGGCAGCCAACACCATTAAAGCCGCATTAAGCAGTTTTTTCACTGAATCAGATGGTTCCCTGAATCAACAGCCTGGTCTAAAAGCTGCTTTCAAAATCTGTTTTTTCTGATCATTCTTGTGCCTTACAGGAAAAAAAAAAAAACCAAAAAACGAAGAACCGCAAAAAAGCTGCGATATTTGAAAAAAATCACACAAACAAGTGATATATTAAAAGTGACTGGTGAGAGAAGTTTACCATGTTGTAGGCCAAAGTGACAACAAAAGGGGTTTTCTACCATATCTGCAGTCTCTTTGCATAATAAGATGTCCTCTGGAGGGGACGGCTTGCTGCTGTATCAGTGTGTTAGCCCAGGAGGCCTTGTCCCCGGCAGCAAAGGCCGGCCTCTCTCGTAGATGGACGGAGCTCCACAAACCTCCAGCTCTGGCTCTGGACTGAACGTCCCTGGCGCCCAGCCACCACCATCGGACAGTGTCAGTCTCCTGTAAGTACAACCACCGTCGTCTTCGTTCATGCACAGCCTGCTACAACCTCCAGCTGCAGGGCAAGGAAGTGTGGACAACAGGAGCGTGTGCAATACACAGGAGAACTCCTTTTACAGTGACGAGCATTACTGCCACATTGTTTGGTGAGTGGAACCTGTGACGTTCTTGAATCTCTTCTCATGTGACTGCATGCACGTTCGTAACAAATACAAGTGCAGTTACACCCCTTTTTGTCAGAACACAAAACCTGTTAATTGGCTTGTAACTTCAAAAACAGCTTGTAAGAAGCTAAACTACTTACAAGTCACTTGTTATCTTTCATATCAGAAATGATACGCATTAGGAAGATGGTTTAATGACTCAAAGTGAGTCACTCACAGCGTCGTCACTTTCAAAGAGACTCTTCCTAAATGACGAGGATTGATTTTATATAAAGCATCTGGAATTTGTATGAAGCATCAGCTACTTACAGGAGACTGACAGGCACAGACACACACACAGGCAGGCAGAGCAAAACATGTACACACACACACACACACACACACACACACACACACACACACACACACACACAGACACACACAGCCATGAGTAAGTGAGGCCTCTTGATGTTCTCATCAAGCCAGAAGGCACAGCAGGGACTGACGACTCACTGTCAAGATACAAATGAGTACGTACACACACACACGCACGCACACACACACACGCACACACACACACACACACACACACACAGTAAGAGGAATGTCTAAATATTTCCTCAGAGACGCAGCAATTCTTTCTTCAAAAAGTTGACTCGTTATGATTCTGTCTCCATATAAGAAAATGTGTGTGTAGTGCTCTGAGTTGGTGTTAGTGTGTCTTTTCAAAGAGACAGGAAACTGTTGGCCTGTGATTTCTTCATGAATTAGAAAAACAGATAATGAAGAAGTGTGTTGTAGTCAAGTTTTTTTTCTGGTAAAAAAAAAAACTACTTGAAATGTACTTTTTTTTTTTTTTGCTCCAATTAACTACCTCTCAAACATTTTTGAGAGGTAGTTCTCAACACGTTTAAGAATTTTATCTGAAGAGATCAAATCTTTCCAGAATGTTTGTTATGAACCCTGTATTCCTTCATATTGATGCTTCACCAGCTCCTGAGAGGCAACAATATTTATAAGCCTGCAAGACACACTGGATCTGAGTTCACAGAAGGGCCCATGCGTCAGTCTAAGTTATATGTGAAGTACTGAAGGTCTCAACATTACTACATGTCTTCCAGCTACAATGCTGTGTTTTATGACTTCCGTGTAGTTTGCAGTTAAATTGTACATACTGGATTGGTCAGTAAGCCCTGTCAAGGTGATTGATCGGTTTATTCATTTCATATTGTCCTGATGGCATCTGAGGGAGCTATGTATCAATCATAAAATCAAAGGATATCGTACGATAAAAAGTGAGAACTACAAAAAAGTGCTCAAAATACTTCCATTCACTGTGAAGCTTACAAAGGAACGAGACATTTTGACAAGTCACAGTTGGAAAGAATGTGTGTGTAATGATAAATTGAGGGATCACGGTCTTCTTCTTCGTTGAATTTATTAGAGCTGCACGGCGTCTGGCTGCCAAGACGTCATGACATCACATAGCTTACATGGTTACCGCCAACCGGCTTACAATCAGCTAAGAATCACACCCTGTGATCTATCCCACATATGACAATGCATCACTTATAGTTATGCACACAAATAAACTTCTGACGAAACCAATGAGGTCCAAAGAATCACAACATGTTTCAGATCAATTCATTTATTTCTCCCTTTGGCTCATCTCCCTCAACGTCTGTATTCACAGCGCATGCTTTTTAATGGCCTTTAATTAAGCACTTGTAATTGTTAATGCCTTCTTGCAATCTGTTGTTGTCCTCGGTGTCTTTATGAAATGCTAATATCACAGCACTTACAGTGCAAATAGACTCTACTGTAAGTGATCCCAAGGTTGGGTTTAAAGCTATGGTTCTTAAAAATATGGTTGTAGGAATACAAAATAAAGGACAAAGATTTCACACAAAAGAAAAAGGGAACAAATGTGCCTGGCTTGGTCTACATCAGTTCAGATGAGAATCTGCTGGTACACATTGGAATCCAAATTATGAAACAACGCCCCAATGTGTCTTTTCCACTGTTTTCAAAGGCTTTAATAGAATTGGACGAATTACTTGAAATCTTAAACTGTTATTTCTTTTTGTACTCTAACAAAAAAAAGTCCATCATTACAGTTAATCTCCCTATATGAAATAAATTGGATAGCCATTATTCGCCCACTAATGACTCTGCTAATTGGGCCGTTGTGACTATGTGGGTGTATTCAATTGGCGCTTGACTGACATTAAGCTTCCTTGTTAGCTTTTCTGAACCTGCTTTGGTTGGACAAATTACCCCTTCACTAATCTTATTGGTACATGTAATTCCCATTATAGGTCCTCCCACCTTTAACCTGAGCAGAGGTCTAATCAAACAGAACTGGAAACACCTGTGTGGGTGTGTGAGACTTAATCTGACACAGTGAGTGAGAGCTTCATAGCAACTGGAGGTAATGAAGTTGTCCGCATTGCCTTGGTAACTCAAGTCAAAATATTAGAAAGAAAAGTTAGCACTGTAAAGAAAAAAAGTGTAATTTGCAGTGGTCTACATTTGATGTGTAACTACAACACAACCGCACACCACAACACACACTTTATTTTACAAAATCAGTGCTGACTGCTTCAGAGCCAAATCATTTGGCCTGATGTACAAAAATTGTGGAGTTTGTTTGATTTTGGCAATTAACTTCACTGTATAGAAGCTTCGGGAGGTTTCTCTTGTGAAGTGTGAGGCACAATGACCGCAAGTTTTATGTCAACATCGGGCTGGAAATCTTTGTGTGTTTCCCGATTTGATTTGAATTCTCGAGGTCACAATTCGATTCTAAACGATTCTGGATCCATTGATCCATGGCTTTAAAGTCTATCTACTCCAGTCATCTGTGGGACTGGCTATATTTGTTGTTGCTCTATTTTACATTCTACTGAGTTAAAGAGCGAAAAACAGAACAAAAAAAAAAGCGTGTTATGAGCTATGAAGTAAATGTTAAATCTTAGAAGAGAAGAATCTTGATTTTTGCATACATATACCCATCTCTAATTATGAAATATATGGTCTCTGACAGTCTTGTCAAAGTGCTTTCTCCACAGGTGGGCATTCCTTCACAAATGAGGGAGGTGTGTTCTTTTGACCTTTCATCTTTCCAGCTCATGAACTCTTGACAGAACTCTTTCCTTTCACGTCATTTTCAAAGCATGGATGAGGGGGAGATGTTGTAAACATGCACGCACACTGAGAAGTAAGAGGCTGCAGTGTGCTCTGATTACTGTAAACTGGCTTTAAATCAATAATGCAACCACAGCTGCAGCATGGCTGATGCGATGAAATGACAGGACGGACTGACTAATGGGGCTAGACTTTCTTCGGACTGACAGCAGATGTGAACGAGATGATCCGTGACTTTCTAATCATCAGTGTGTTCTCTGTGAGGTTTAGGGAAACTTTATCAAGAGGGCCAGTAGACTAACCAAAGAGCAGCAGTTTTCACCACCCAACTATTCCCTCTTGATTTACATTGAAAAATAGTTACAAGGCCTGCAGGAAGAAACTGATTTAAAAAAAAGTAAGTGCGCTTTGCTTTGGAGAGCAAAAGGCAGACATGTTTTGCTCAAGTATGTATTAAAGTAGACCCTGTCAATGATAAATTATTGAATATCATGTCGAATAAATTAAGAAACTGCGGTAGAGACAGTTAAAAAAAACATGAGCACAAAACAAACACACATCCCCAGAATTCAAAAACTTTTTTTAATCAGCTGATAAAGTAAAAACATAGGAATGTATTCAGCGAACCACAATACAAGTTTCAGCCTGGATACATTTTCTCCACATTGATACAAAGGTAATATGTCGAGAAAGGTGCATTTTGAAGTATTTCACAAACATACTGTTGCCCAGGGCATCACCACGAGCACACTCCATGTCAGAAGAGAGTGATAGAAGAGACAAGTGATGAGGAGGAGGAGGGAATTCACAATCAGAAAGAGCGCTCGCAGAAAAATGTGCAAGCGAGGGGAAAGGAGGCAAATGAATTATTACCAATGTTTCACTTCTCACGTGGACACCGTCTCTCAAACACAATACTTATGGTTCCTCACGGGCAACCTGAAGGTGAAAGCCCAAAGTCGCCTTTTTTTTGGGGGGGGGGGGGGGGGCTCCAGCCATGGTCCGAAACTGTGTGAATTTGCTCCGTTTTAGTGCCGATTGTTCCGTTCTTATCGTATGAAACGAACCTCGTGTTACTGTTTTCTTACTTTAAAAGTTTACCTGTCGTTCTTAATATGTTTCACAAAACTGAACAAAGGTGAAACAGATTAGACCAGTTACATTCATTTTTTCCAATTCAGCAGGTGTCCTTTACTTCTGTCATCTTAACAACTCTAGACACCCTCGGGCTTAAGCTTTAAACCTCTGTGTGCGTGTGTGTCTAGCTAAGAAGGAAACTCAGGGAGACAGTTGCCACCACCATTTTAGCACCCAGCAGTAAAGTATTGATCTCTTGTTTCAGCTGCTCTCCCTCTCTCTCGCTCCTCTTCCATCTCTCTCTCTCTCTCATCCCTCTTTCACGTCTTGTCCTTCATCTGTCTTGTTTTTCTATCGCTCCCTTTCATTCCCAGTGTCTAATTAAATTTCATTTTCAGCTTAATTTTCTATTTCTTTCTATTTAATATCTTCCCTAACCCTCATGATACCCAATCTAATCTCATTTAACTCCCCTTTCTTTCTCTTGTTGCCTCTCTCGCTTTTTCCCCCTCTCTCTTGTCGTCAATCTCTCCCCCATTTCTCCCCCCCCCCCCCCCCTCCCTCTCCCTCCTCCCTCTCTCCTCTCCTCATGTTGTTTCTCCTCCCCTTGCAATCCCTCTCTTCCTGACTCCTACAGATGTTAACCTTGTAGCACAGTTTCCTCAGGTTGGAGAGACACGCGGCAGAGAGGGAGAGCAGCGATGCAGAGCTCAATACCTCCACCCTCAGGTGATGATGGGAACTTTTTCTTCCACAGGTTTCGCTGTAATAAGATGAAAACCTTGATGATTCATGGCTTTTTAGAGACGTGCTGTAGAGGGCTGTAAATCAGTATACGATATCTGCCTCATAAACCTTGGCACAGAATCATCGTTCCTATGCAGACAGAGATGGATAGCGGCAGGATGCTGCTCTAAAGAACTACTTTTGTTCATTTGAAGCCTTCAAAAAGGAATCTTCAAACGCTTTTAGTCAAGCTTTTTTCTTTTGGAATAAAGCTCGAAGAAAGACGGTGTAATCTTTCTGCTGCACAGATTTTACATTTTACATTGAACAAGTGCTTTTCTGTTACATGTCTGTCTTGATGGATGGATGGATAGAAAAGATAGCGTAACATCTTTCCAACATTTCAGTGGAGGAGCTTACAGGAAGGGGGGGGGGGCATGCACAATTCAACATCTGTAAAATTAGCCACGTCTCAATGGAGTTTCTTGCTGTGGAGACAATAAAGGGTATGTGATTCTCCACATGTGCATGCATAATATTAATGAAAGTAATTACAGTGAGACAAAACACATCATCAAACAGGCCATATGTTAAATAAAAGCAGAACAAGGGAAAGTGATGCAGAAAGATTCTCTGAGCTGTCAGTCACTTACCGCTCTAAGGACTGATTTTGTGTAGGATATGCTAAAGTAGTCACGAGTGCTTAAACTGCCATAAGGGAAGCTGTGAAACTGTATTCTTAACACAGGTCACTTTCAGGCGTGTGGTAATAAATGTTAAAGGAGCGAGCGGTGTGGCCTGGTCTGTGGCCTGCTCGCTCTCTGCTGCCCCCCCCCCCCATCTATCTCTCGCCGCTTGCTGCACACCTGAGTGCAATTAGAAGGAAAGGCAATTTGGAGTGCAGGAGGCAGAGGATCTGGGCCAGGCGCTCACACACAACTCTGGGCAGGAGATGAGGAGATCTTTGGCTCTCCTGTGTTTCTGTTCCCTCTTTTACCAATTATTTATTTTTATGCACAGACATGATTTGATTGCTGGGATTTGTTGTTTTAGTTTGAGCTGGAGTATGGGAGTATAAAATTCATTATATACATTCGATTATTTATGGGGGGGAAGATTTTTTTAAGCTACAGCTAGGAGTTAAAACATCTGTGTGGTGTCTTATATAATGGGCAATACTATAACCAGTATTGTGTTTGAGCCTATATAATTACCCTGATTCAGGAGGTTTATCGCCTTTGAAAAAGACAGTTAATGCACTCTTAAGAACTTGTTTTTTTAATAACAATTTTAAGAGTTAGTTGACAATTTTTTGTTACACAGACTCTCATATCTGTCCTCGTGCATTTGTTGGTAAAAGGAGCCTTTTTTCAGTGAGATGGTAGGCCTTGCCACTACAAGTTGTTTTTTTTTTTTGTCTTTTTTGTAAAGGTCTGCTGAATGTACATGTTGAAGGCCTTTCTTTGTTCTGCAGATAAATTGCCTCGGAAAGTTCAGGCAAGGCTAGTTTTCATCTCGAGACCAAAAAAGTCCAGGGTCTGAAGATCAACTTCGCCAGCATAAACTCTGCATTGTTTGTCGCTTCCATCAATATCAAACCAGAGGAGGAGACGAAGTAATAAGGTCAAGATGACAAGCAGCACGAGAGCAACGAAAAGACGAGAGGCAAACGAGAGAGGGGTTAGAAAAGGAGAGGCAATAAGTGGAAGGGACAGAAAGGAGGAGGGACGGTAAGAGGTTATACTTATAGCAAACAGGGAAGAGGATGATGAAGGGGGTCAGCGGTGAAGAGTGAGAGAATGATAGCTCATGGTAAAGGAGACGCGAAGGAGACTGAGACAACATTGGATGTCAGTCTCATCGCAAGTTACGTTACTTCACTGTCAGCCTGCGTCAGCTCAAACACTGAACTTGGCATTTTTCCCTGAAACAACACACACACACACACACACACACACACACACACACAAGCACAAACACAAGTCCTACAGCTCACTTCCACACACTCAAACAAAGTCATACTGTACAGGAAGTTGTTGACAATGTGTCCTCTGCACACATTGTCACCAGCACTCATGTACGGAATGGAGGATAATAAGTGAGGACTGAGCGGCACTTCGTTTGCACAAGTTTATATCTAATTTTTGAGGGAAAAGCTCCAGAGTTCTTAAAATGACAAACGGTGCAATATTTTTCAAGAGGGTCAACCAAAAGATAAGATTTACCTCTAAAGGAAAAAAAAGTTTTAAATAAAAAAATAGGCTACGGCAAGTTTTTTAGAAGTGCATTATAAGTAAAGATTTAAAGGAAAGTTGTGAAGCACTTAAATGTCATACTGCACAAAACTAATTCTACAAACTGTACCTTTAATAATCTTTATTCTGAACAGAGTCGAATTCTGCTCTTTTTCAAATGAACTTTCAGCTTCTCCCTGGACCCATTCATATGATTGATGTCTTCACACTGTATTCGCTCAGTTTATTTTCTGCTGTAATACCAGTTATGTAAATCCCAGCTGCTTCATATTACATGAAACTCTTGAGTAAAAGTTATCAAGAAATAAAAATCCGGCAGTTTGAAGCACTTAGTTATAACATTTCTCAAACAACACTTCACAAAGAGACTTCAAATAATCCCTGCTACGTCCCTGATGGCTCCATCACTTTAAATAGCAGGCACACACACACACACACACACACACACACGCACACGCACACGCACACACACACGTCTGCCTTCACAGATACACATTGAAAACAAAAGATACACACACACACATGCACACACAAGTTTTCATACACACACAGATCAAGAGAACAAAGCTCGTGTTTGTGTTCATGTGATTTGCGGCCCGTGCATGCTTGTGCATAAAAACAGAACTGTTTCTTGGACGAATCCAGTCGTAATAATCATCCTTTCCTGGCCGTCCAGATACCAACACTGTGTCCCGTGAGGCTTCATTACTGTTGCTGCTAATTAAGCAGCTCCAAATAAACACCATCGTCTGCCTTCATTAACACAAACACAGGAGCATCAACACATGCTTCGACTGGATTCATTTGTTGATGCTGACATGAATAAGTGAAGACATACATAATATTCTGCTAATAGGATAGAAAATGAACACTATATATTATGACGTATTTACTACCTAAGAGACTCCAGATACCCCACGGTTTACATTTCACATTGTCCAAACCCTCTGGTTAGAATCCTCAGGTAGATAGATGTCTTTGATTTATTCTTTCCAATCACAATATTAGAATTAAAAATGATGTTTCATTGAACAAAAAATTGAACTATTGATTTGAATAATAATAAAAAAAAAAAGATAACAGCCAGAAATTGGAACTCCTTAGTCTTCAGGGAAACCTGGGATCTTAAGTTTGGTCTAGATTATTTACTTTTAAACGTAAAAACGTAAAAGTATTGAGTTTCAATTATTTTCCTATTGATAGAAATCGATCTTTATGGAAAAAATATGTACATCAACAACAATTGATTTAATAGCCTTTCTTCAGGTAAACTGACTATGTCTTGGGGCGACGGTGGCCTTTTAAAGGTTTAATCTTTTTAAGGGGCAGCTTGTGCTGAAATGGAGAAGTGCTTTTTTTTTTTTTTTTTCTTTTTAGGAATGCATACATGAAAAAAAAAAACTTTTACTTTCTGAGAGGGCAGGGCAAGGGGAGGGTGATGACAATCTTACCACAGACAATCAAATCCTTCACACAGCAGACCTTCAATGCCTGAACAAAACCTCATGGCCATCCATCTAATAAATGGTGACATCTCCATGCGGAATAAAGCGATAAGCGTGACCAGGTGCGGGGGAGCTAACATCGACATCCCTAGCACCTCCATGTCTAAAAATGCTGCAACATTTACCTGTACGAGTGTCTTCATTCTAAGGTTATAGTGTTTTTAATGTCCCACATTGACTGCAGGTCACCCTGCATGCACACTGAAACCTCTTCAGATGATTCAGGATGGTGCTCGCTCACGGAACAGTGACTCCTCTCTACCTACATTTAGCTCCCTCATAAAGTTCTACAATCTCTCCTGCCCACTTCCCCTATGCCAATGAAAAGGCGCCTGGTCGCAAGTCAAAAACTAGACTCTTCTGCTCCTGCAGTCCCTTAGAGGTGGAATGAGTTGCCAAAATCTATGTGATCTGCAGAGTCTGTTTTCACCTGTGAGAGACCCACAGCTCTTTCGTGAACCCCTACGCACTAAATGATTGAATAAGATTTATTTTGATGCCTTTATTGGAGAGACAGAACAGTGGATAGAAATGGAAATCAGGGACAGAGAGTGGGGACTGACAAGCATTCGAACCTGGGCCACCTGCGTTAAGGACTACAACTCCCATACATGGGAGGCGTGCACTAACTAACTGCACCAACACAACCCGCAATAAATAGATATTGATGATACTGATCATAATGAAGATGATGATAATATTAAGAATGGCATTGATCCTGAGTAGAATCAGAAATCTTCAGCAGACCCGGGCTCATGGCGGACCAGTCATCTGCTAAACTGTGCTGGGCTTGAAAACGGGATGGAGGGAGATGGGAAAAAAATGCAGAAAGAAGGATGGGATAGGAAAGGGGGGGGGGGGGGGTTGGTTGTTGGATGTTTAATTACAATATGAAGAATTATTTGAGAAGTAGGCAGCTGCAGACCTAATTAGCATTTTTTATTTGTATATGTGTTGGTGCTACAATAAAGAAATGACCAGTCATACATATTAACACCGTCAACCCCCACATGCCTTCCATTTAATACTGCACAAGCATTAAGAGAGCACAAGTACTTAGACTTGCCGACTAAGTAGTGCCGACACCACTGACTCATATTGAAGAATTAAGCCGTCCTTTACCATTTATTAACTGCATGAGCACTAACTCACAGTACGGATATAATGGAGAGTCACAATATAGCCACCTCCTCCATTTCACCAGCGGTGTACACGGGATGTGATTTATCAGCAGCAGGCAAAAGGGCAAACAACTGAAGATCTGGTTTAATTCATTTGAGTCTGTGGTGAAAAGTGTGCCGTTACAAAAGACCTGACAGGAGAGAAACCATTCGACTGAGGTGAACGACGTCCGAACTGTGCAAGCGAAAGGTTTAGGAGACCTTTAAGGACAAACATACACTCAGTAAATATTGTGACATTTGTGTTGACTGAATATTCATACACTGTATTTGCTGCTGCATTGATATGCTGTGTCTGCACAGCACTGTGAGTCAGTGTGTTTGAAATAATGAGCAGAGGATGAAACATAATTGTATGCCGAAAACTTAGTACTTCAATTTATTCCTTATTACAGCTCAGAGTTCAACACGCTGCAGAGAGAGAAAAGTCTTTGATTACGAAGCTGTTAAAAACGAGAACACGACGTAAACAACAGCAGGCCGTCACACTGATCTCATTTCGCTTTTCTTTTATCCTAACAGAATTGATCCTAGATTTGCATACAAGGACGTTTGCCTACAAAATGCTTGTAATGTGCAAATGTTTGAGGCATTTGTTTGAAGACTGCAGTGTTGCACTTTTCTTTTTTTTCTGTGTCAGAGTTTGGCTTTTCACAAGTGTGAGGTTGATAATGTCAGAGGAGCTGCAGAGTCTAAGAAAAGGCTGTGATAAAAATGCTTCATAACCCCGCGACTAAAGGACACTTCGTCTCTCTTTATAGAAATCCCCAAATCTCAATTTTTCACTTCATTTTCCCATTTCCAACAGTTTACCCTTGAGCACCCTTTAGGGAACCAAAACAGGTGTCTATGTATTTTATTTTGAAGTCACAGAAGACCAGGCCGGAGTATGATGGAGATAAAGGAGGAGACACTATCAGTATGTGTAGAATGGTTAAAGGGAAAACATAGAGGCTTGACATTTTCAGTTTTTAAAGGGAACAGAAAATAGCCTGGAAAATAGACGCTTCAGATAATCTCGCTTTTAAACAAAATCCCACATGAGAACTCATCCTGTGAAGGACTTTGCAGTGTTAATTAGTGCTGATATTTCAGTGACAATTAAAAGGAGATGATGATTTGATGGAGTGTTGTTTGTTCCCTTGTAGTTGTGAACTTTGCTCTCGAGCCTCAACTGTCAGAGAGTGTATTTGATTCAGCCTCGATGGTATGGAAACTTGTATCAACCACAGTGAACAGTTTAAGCGTGTTTTATTTGGGTTTGATATAATAAAGCTGGAACTCAATCAAGACGTTAGGAATGAGGATTGAACTTAAAATGGAAACAATTCCCAACCAAAGAATGGGAAGTTTGGAGTTGAATGTCTGCTTTCAAAGACTTCATCACATCATCACAGAACCGCAGCTGTGAGGGATTTCTCACAATCCCACCGAGTAAAAATTATAAATTCAGCAACGGTGAAATTCAGCCTCACAATCAACTAGAGTCGTCGTCCCATTGTTCATTGAAAAAAATGTTAAGAAATGGTTTATTGAGAACCAATGACATCATAACTGATGATTACATGACAACATTTGATTACAAACAAGATCAAATGTTGTCAACTCTTGTTATTGAATTGTTTGAATATTGAATATTTTGTTTCTTCACCATTTTTTTTTAATCAAAGATGTCAAGGAAAACATTCGGCTCAGGGACCGCTCATGAAATTAGCATTTTTGGGGGCGCAGGTGGCCGAGTGGTTAGCTTGCGCAGCCCCATGAGAGGCTGTATTCCTCAAAGCGTGCGGGATCAAATCTGACCTGTGGCTCCTTTCCTGCACGGCTTTCCCCCCCCCCCCCCCCTCTCTCTCTCTCTCCACGATTTTAGACTCTGTCAACTATCCTGAAGCACCAACTTCAATCTTTTGAAATAATTACAAGAGAACTTGGGTACATTACGGCATGAATGCTGATTCATTGATTTACATTTTGAAGGTCTAGTATCAAAACGTTGCCAATAAATGTTTGTTTGCAAGTTAGACAGTGTGAGGGAGTTTCCCTGTATGTTTTTGATGAACACATTGCTCTATACCTACCTGTGTATTGAGATGCATGTGCAAATGGTTTTTTTCTATTTCCCTTTTCAAATAAAACCAGAAAAAGAAACTCATGTGACACCCTATAAATGATGTATGAGTATGAACTCACAAGTGCATGAAGTGTCCAGTAGCATTCTGCCATCCCAGTTGTTTGAGAGAGAAGAATATTACTTAGTCTTTCACAGTGGAATGACTGGAGTTCTGCCACACTGCTGAATCTTTAAAATGTGAATGACATCCACACAGAGAACGAAACACATCTAAATGTAACCCTTTGACTGCTTTGAACAAATGAACTAAATCTGGGCCTTCACTCACTGTGAACTGATTTGTGAAGACTGATCTGAATCAGTCAAAGTTGTTTAGCTGTAGCTTCACGAAAAGAAATTCCATTCAGCAGCCATGACCTTTTCGTCATTCTCTCCCTTTGTACTGGCCTTCGTCACAATTTTACAGCACAAATATCCCCCGCCACAATCATGTCTGCGCGCCCCTAAATTCCCCCAGCATGAAGTTTTAAAGGTCTCTTCACTGAAAGCAGATCTTATAAAAATCAGAGTCTAAACTCACCTATTTCACGGCTGGGGAAACACTGAGGTTACAAAATGAAGCAGATTTCGTGCTGCTCCGTTGTTACCCATACAAAATCATTTCCACTTAACATCACACTCATTCAGCGAGTTATGAATGACATTTCCCTGGGCAGACTGTTAAACATGGTCTGCTTCACATGCGTGTGTAAAAAAAAACAAAAAAAAAACTGCCTTGTCCATCGCAGCTCTTTGTCTCCATCTAACTCCCACTGGTGCCCTTTAATATGATGCAGCTAGTCAAACTGTGTGAGCTGCTTATGCGTGTCCAACGCATTTCACAAGAGTAGTAAACTGCTCTGAATGAAACCTTCAACGCATTATTTGACTCTAAGATGTATAAACTGCAAACTTTTGTTGTGAAATACAAAACTGACACGTGGCAAAGTGAAGGGTTGAGAATGGATATGACATCAGACAGGCTGTGATTTGTTACTCAACCCGACAGCTAAGCCAACATGAAACATGTGTTTACAGCCAACTACATTTAACATCGGGCCGCAATTGACAGCACGAGCTCCTTGTAGGGAAACGTTGTCAAGTGGTCAAAAAATGAATCATTTTTCACTCATTTAATCCAAACAAATGATGGCAGTTAACGATATCATGTTTAACTACGAGCTGTCTTTTCTTCAGGGCTGTTAAAGGTTCGAACACCAAACAGGAAACTGACATGTAGCATAGTGTCAGCAGAGAAGGTCTCACGCACACAAGGATGTGTCCTTGAATAATTGCACAGATCTAATGGTATCATCAACCCCTTCTATCAAGTGTCTTCTTCTCTAAAACATCCGCCTACACAGCGTTGATGTTTATTGTGTTAACTACCACGTAAAAAAGGGAGTGATTTAAATCTCCTCAGGTGCTTGATTCACGTTATATTTGGACCAAAGCACAACACAGCTGTTTCATTTAGACGACAGGGGACTGTTTGAAAAAGTTAAAGAAAAAGTATGATATGTCCCCTTTAAAGTGAAGAATATTCAGATCATAAATAAGATGACGATGAATGCGCTGCATGTTTTAAACCGGGATTTCTGGAGCTTTCTGAGTCTTATGAAAAACTTGTTGCAGTACGTGAGCTGCAGCTAACATGGCTTGGTTGTGTGGGCTAGTCTTGTTTTCAGGATGTAGTGTACTGAACCAAGGCGTACATCAATGAAAGCTATAACATGACAAACATAAAGGTTTTTTTTTGTCTTTCCTACTCCTGCGACCTAATGATATGATGTTCTCTTTGACTCACTACTATCCAGGAGAGCCGGGTAATGCAAAATACTTACGTCACTTGTCAAGAAAAGGTTTTACCAGAACATCTTCATATCAGAAAAGAAGAAGTTAGTGAGCAATTCTGATTAGAGACCCCTAAAAAGTCCAATGCATTGTTACATATGCAATTAATCCATTTCAAAAGTCTGCATTTCAGAATAAATAAGCCTAATTATTTGACGTAAACAAGTAATGCTTTATCATTAAAGATGCATACATTTTACCTATTTGTTGGAGGAAGCTATGATGGCCATACATTCAGACCACTTGGATGCAACTCAGGCTAGGATGCAGCTAAAACACGGTGAACAGCAAATAGACATGAAAACTGTTGTAAAGCTCACATAAACTCTTTCATTTTTTCATTGTATCAGATCATTATCACAATATTTTCTGCACACATCAGATGTTTTTTTCACATTGTTTAGGCCGGGTCGCCCTTTAGGAGCACATTTTTCTGCAGCGAAGTGTGAGCAAAGAGCCCTTTAACACAGCATGCTGCACGAGCCAGAACCCTGGACACACAAGGGGGAAGCTCTGCTAACTGCTTGGTTGAGTTTTCAGTTTGATACAAGCAGCTTTACAGTGCCGATCTACACCAGAGTCCTTGGCAAGACAAAGTTCACTATTATTTCTTTCCCTGCACTCTTTCCCCACTCTCCCTCCAATTCCAGGCATCTAACAGGAAGTCTCTCTCTCTTTCACTCTCCCCCACCCTTTCCCTCTCTCAGACATGTGGAGATGGATGGACAGCGTGTGCTGAAGTCCTTGGATGAACTGTTAGTGCTGACGTGGCTCCAAGACCTCTTACAGCGTCATGACGCGTCAATCTGTCTCTCCATGATGCACTCTCTTTTCTCTCTCTCTCTCTCTCTCTCTCTCTCTCTCACTCACAGGTGTGTGTATATACATAGAGTCTAGCTTTGCATGTTTACTTATTATTGTGAGCCAGAACAAACACAGAAAATGGCACTCTTGCATTACATCTGCACACAGATGGATGTACTCACACCTGCAATAGCACACAAACACACACACACACGGGTGCAGTTTCACATGTTAGCAGCAACACACATACACACTCCTCTATCACTCTCTGTCTCTATAGTGACACCTTTATCACTCCGCCCAGTCTCCTATACAATCAGCATCAGTCTCTTTTGTCACATACACTCAGACCACATCATCACTAACACACACACGCACACACACAGGCTGCCTCATATATGCACCCATCCACACGCACACACGCTCAGGTCAGCTGAGTGATGTTATAGTGTGTGTTTCTCCTCAGCCTGTGTTAAAGTGAGTCATCTATCCTTCCACAGCTTCATTACCACCTGCAAGGGCAAACACTATCTCTCGCTCCCTCTGCTTCTCCAGATGGAGGGAGGAGAGATATACAGTAGATAGAAAGTGAGATCATCCCCTCCTCTCTCTCTCTCTCTCTTTGTATCCCCTCCATCCTGCTCGTTCTCACTTGATTTCTTTAGCTCTATATTTATCTGCTGTCTCCATCTATCGCCTTACATCTGTGTTTTCAATCACACTCTTTCTTCTCCCACCTCGCCCCGAGCAAGTGCCAGGATGGCTAAGCATCCTGATGTAAACATTTAAAAAGCACTGAGAGACGCAACAGCATGGATGCAACAGAGTAGATAAGACATAAGACAGATGTGGCCAAAAGTATGAGGACAGCCCTGCACAAAGCTGAACGTTACTAGTGTTTTTTGAAGAGTAAAATGTCAACATGTCACACATACTGTAGGTGTGAATCAACTGTGTAACATACCTTTAACACTGAATATATATTAGAGACAAAAATGTAGACATGCTATGGAATAATCTAGATATGTAATGCACAAAAAAGGTAATTTAAAGGTCATGTTTCTAAAGTGGGAAGCAGAGAGACAGATAGAGACGAATGAAAAGAGAAATTTTGTCTTGTTCCTACCTGCCTATCACCGCTCAGACAGAGCGCTTGCAGAAAGCTTCCGTTTTTGAGGCCCTACAGAAAGCATGAATAATGCATAGGGAAAACCTCTTATTCTCTAAATTTTAAATGGCTTTCTGTTATCAAAAATAACTTCATCTGCGGAGCATTAGCCGACTCGCACGCAACAGAGTGACTTCCACAGTAGACTTTAATAAAGGAGATGGCACAGGCACCTGTTTATCTTCATTTTCCCATCCCTCTCTGACTGATCTTTACTCGGATTTCTGATGTCCATCAGAACTATCTTAACAGCTTATTAAAACACAAAGCCACTTTTTTAATTATGAATGCCCGTGTGAGATGGCGTGTTGATTTCTCATTGTATGGTTGGAAACAGACTTTTTTTTACACACAACAAAAACAGGCTTGATGCTCTAAGTAAGACACAACGAAATAGTATGACTCATCCAAAAGCAAGAACAGGATTTAGGTCTTGGACTCCCTCTGCTGGTTCTAGGAGCATGATGGTAGAAAAGGTAGGCTCTGGAAATTGTTACACCGTTGTTGCTGTGATGTCTTTTCAAAGGAATTATACAGCGCAGCTTCCCTGCAGAAGATGATTAGAAGCTGTAAGAAAAGAAACAACCACATCCTCCACAAAACTTTTTACAATCCAACAGCTGACACGTTTTTAATCATCTCACAGTCTCCATGAACAAAAAGCGAGATGAAAACCAGAAGAGTGTTTTAAAAAGAAACTTGAAATATGTCATGGTTTGGGGGGAGTGGAAGAGTTAAAACAATTAGTGATATTTTTCCTATTGATCCCTCTCCAAGGTTTCTTATCCCAACAACTGCAGACAGGCTCATTACTCTAAAAGACAACCTTATGGACAGCAAGGACTGATAACGTCGGATCAATGACTCTGATCAGTTCCCACCACAGTAAGGATAAAGGCATAGAACAAGAAAAAACAGAAAGGGTGTTTTCATCATAAAAAAAGCTATTTAAACAGTTTTTTGGCTGACCGAACAAAAAACTAACTTTTTTTATGTGGTGTATTTTGCATTCAAGGAATAAAATATTCAAGTGTAAAAAGATACTGCCTCAAATAATATTGGTTATTGGCTTTCTTTTGCAAACCCCCCCCCGTTGTCTATGGTCACTTTGAAAAACAATGCTAGGCTGCTTATCTAAAGGGGGATTTCAGATGTAGTGTCTTAATGACATTTCTTCAGATATTTCTATTCAGTTTAGTGTCATCTGGGAGGAGCCCGGATTGCATGCAGACTTAGTTCCTCATATCTCTTAAGTAAATCCTCCAGGTCTGACTCACCTCCAGGTTACAATGTGCAAAAGTCAGTCAAGTCACATTTCCACATCCAAGATGCTGTCAAATGTGACGTCATGAACACACACACACACACACACACACACACACACACACACACACACCTACCGCCATGTCAACATACGGAAACTTGAGCTCTGGGCGGATAGTTTGGAAGTCAGCTCCCTTCATGGACTACAACGCCACTATGCTAGCAACAGGCATGCTACTCCTTTAGAAATAAACTGTAAGTGAGTTTTGTGGCAGCTCTTTTCTGTTTCATTATGGGGGACTCGGACCTGGCCAAGGCCTCAACTCGCAGGAGACGGGCGACTTTCGCCGCAGGGAGAAGTAGCAGTGTGCTGCCGGTGAACGGGAAGTCTGCAGCCGACTATGAGAGCTCACTGCCAGCTGGCATTAGCAGCTTCAATGGCCAGGGAAAACCGGACTGTTCACCGGAGACAGTGAGCTCTAAATCAAAGAGTGAAAAAAGGAAACGGAAGGGTGACATAGGGGACAGACTAAGGTGAGTTCTATTACTTTGGGTATGGTGCCAAAGTTTGTCTGTCTTGTGAATATCTCCCGACAGGCTGCAAGCAGCAGACTGCTGACGTCACGTATGACCGTCTGTTTGCTTCAGTTTGAACATGAAGTTATAATAGAAAGATACAGTAGTCTGGCATGCAGGTTGTTTGGAGTAGCCTCGTGTAAATGACGTTACCTTCAACATTGACGCCATTCATCCATTCATTCATACACCAGTCTTTTAGCGATGCTTCAACATGAATGTGCGTTTGAAACATAATATGCACATGGTGCCTGTTTCATTGATCAGCGGCCCCATTAACAGGCCTGATAATCTCCTTTGGCCGCTTATATAATGTGTATACCTTGTTCGCCCATTAAACACTAGATTTAGGTATTTGTTGCACAACACATCTTTATATATATTTATTAACCTTCAGATTGCTGACCCTTTGCCACAAAATGTGTATTGTGTAGCTTTTGTTTTCTTCTACTGGTGTCTACTTCCCTCTTGTTTCCTTTCTTTTTTACTAACTTGAACTGTCAGAAATTCAGGAAGTCAGTAGAGGTTATTGAAAGAAAAGTTTATTTTCCATATTCATTATTTATGATTTTTTTTTTTTGAAAAAAATATACAACAATTCGTTAAACTCATGATATTCTCTATTGCTTCCCCTATAAATCCAACAAACCAATTTCTAAAGTTGTCATAAAACCCAGGAGTCCCTGCTGAGTTCAGCCAGTGGTTTCAATAACTACAGAGGAATCCTCAACTGGTGCGTGGTCATGCTGGTAAGATAGAAGTTTTTATAAAGTCAAACAAACACACTGAACCCAAACTACAAACATTTTGATCTCTACATTTCAAACATGAAATAGCAGTTCAGTTAAATAATATTTGTTACCAATGACTTTGTGATGTCTTTTTTAATGTCATGTGTTGGTGTAATCATATTAGTGCATGCATTTTTTTTTTGATAATTCAGCAAATGAGGAATTAACTGTAGGCTTTTTAAGCAGCTAACGTTACAATCAATGGTGATACAAGGACATGACACATTTTCTTCTATGGAGCAATACGCAAAGTATGCAGCTGCAAATTCAGTGTCTGCCTGTCCTTGAAAACTTCCCACAACATGGAGGTACAGGTACACGTACTTATACGTAACACTGTTGAAATACAGTTAGTCTGTGCTTAACATTTCAAAGATTACCGAAAACAAAACAGAGGAAATAGAATATTGCAAGTAAACACCCAAAGACTGAATGTGTTTGTATTGGGTAGGTGCTGAGTAATTCCCGCCTCTTCTTAGAAAACCTCTTAAGGTGAGCATGTCTTTTTTTCTTCTTCTTCAGATCAACAGTTAGTGATTACTTGTTGTATCAAGAGGCTGGTTGTGTCTTTCACCATTACTTCCTTTTTTTTTTAAAGAGATGTTTCAGTTATCTCTAAGGGGATAGGTATACTGGATTTTTTTTCAAAGATTTCACAAACTTTGGACAGCCGTCTTGTAGAAAAAAACTTAAATGTAATGTACAACACATGTTGTAATAAAGACTGTTTTTGACTTATTGTGGGTGTTTCAGTGGGAGATTATTGTGCCGCCAGATTTATTGCAATGCTTAACCTGCACTCTTTATGAAAATGTTCTCAATCACATCTGTGCATTTTTTACCATGACGAGTCTTTTGTAAAGACAATATATTGTTTAAAATCCCCCTTTTTTTAAGGTACGGTGTCTTGGTTGACCCCATCCAGGTGATTTCCTTGTTTGTGAATGATCCGTACAGCTGGCCAGCAGCATGCCTGCTGATTGGTGGGTAAACCGTTCATCTGTCAAACTACTCACCTGCTGTGAACGCAACAAAGACAACCACGGATACATTTACCGTGACACAGTTCTAAACTATTGCATATTGGGATTTTTTTTTTCTTAAATGCATTGTTTAAATTGGAGTTCAAAACTTTGTTAAAATGAACACAAATTATTTTTTTCTTAAGTAATTAAAATGAATTCAAGAATATTGAGCACAGACTAGAATTCCTCCTCACCAATGACGATTCTAAAAGATAAGGAACATCTTATCAGCAGGTTCAGCTTTATAAACATGAGTACTGATAGTTTAGCTGCTGATTAAAAACATTCATCTGACCATGTCAATACATTTTACCATTGGACCTGCTCACTGGTATCTGGTGTGACTTTAGTTTAGTTGCACTTCGAAATGTGACGAAACATGTATGATGCTCAAACTGCATTTAAAACTGTGTACAAGGTACTTTCTGTTGCTAAGTGGTGGGATCTCTGTTCAGCCCCATGCTAGATTCTAAGTTTTGCTGAATTTATGTATTTGTTTTAGTGCAGTAAAAGTCTGCAGTGGTGCAGCTCCCAGTGTCTCTTGGGTAACAGTCACCTGCCCTATTTACTGCACACTGGTGCTGTGCTGCAGGAACAGGAAGAGAGTGAGGAGTGTGGAGAAAATGAAGCGACTCAAAGATTATGGAGAGAGAAGTCAAAAGAATATGTTTGCAGGAATGAAAAATTAAAGCAAGTTTGAAATCATGAGGAATGAAGCAGGGGGCGGGCAATGCAGAGAGAGAGAGACAGCTGCTGTGTAATGCTGCAGGAGAATTGAGGGAGGAGGTGGAGGAGGAGGAGGAGGAGGAGTTAAGGTAAATGACTGCACTGACAATGATTAAGAAACAGGTAAGAGAGGGAGTCTGTTTACAGTAACATGGACGGTAAAGCAGCTCATTTCCCAGAGGGCAGTCAGCAGTTGGGGAGACAATGCAGCAGCTTACAACTCTTTCTCTCTCTCTCTCTCTCTCTCTCTCTCTCTCACTCACACACACACACACACACACACACACACACGCTCACTCTACCATCTAAAAAATCTTTAGTCAATGGCTGCCTTCCAGAAAATGTAATTCAGTCTGTATTTATCTTTGCATAGAATCGGGCCTACTACTAATATTTGCTGCATAATTTTAATGAAATATCCTGTATAAAAAGTCTGTGTACTTTACACTACATTTGGATGAAACTATTCTGTCACTGTTTCTCTAAAATGTGGATATTGTTGCTGTTTCAGCCAATTGAAAACCTTGCTTTAATTCAGATCCTAAATTTACAAAACTTGTGCGTGAGGCCGTAAAAATAGCTACAGTTGATTATTGTGTTCTGTGATTGTGTGTTTTTGCATGTGCACGTCCATGCACATAAATACACACACTTGCTTTGTCACCCAACTGCCTCGCAGTCGCCGTGTGCTGTGCAACACATATGCTCTGTTAGTGCTGGCTCATTTCTTTCACCAGGTGCTGCTGTGTAACCATGTGAGAGAGTCTGGCTGTGTGTGTGTGTGTGCAGTAGGTGTGTGTGTTTCAGCAGTGTGGTTTGATGGTGAGAGCGCAGAGAGTCTCTTTTTAGAAAAGGCAGCTAAAGACTTCATTTATTAAAATGCTCGGTTTGAGACTAAACCAGAACAAACATTAGACGTGGAAATTAGCTTTTAACATAATCGTAACATCACTAAAGTTGTTTATTCAGTATTAGATATTCCTTTGCCTCCTGATTCTGCCCTTGGTTCTGTTAGTTGCCTCAGAGACTTTGAAATCGGATCTTAAAATAATCTCACTTAATAACATGTTTACCTATTTCCTTTAGTTTAACAATAACAACCTTTCACTGTTACTCACCACTAATCAAGACCTATTGGGGCTTGGAGAGAAAGATGTCCATGTTGTGAGATTAACATACTTTCATCCAGCAGAGCCCCTTCAGATATGGATCCTCTGGGTAACGCAGTATCATGGACTGTTTCATGACATGAATCTCTCTTTGTGCTTTGACAGTGTCCAACATCTTCATTGTGGTGGCTCTCTACACAGAGAGGCAGCTGTCCAAGGTAAGTGGAGAAGCCCTGCTTACTTTCAACACCAGAGCACTGCAGATTTTTTTTTTTTAAACTAAACTGTTGCATTTGGAGCACTTGCACAACCCCCAGGAGGGATTATTTTTCTAAAACTGTTCTCTAAAAACTGACCCTCCCCAATTGCCTCTGCAAATTTAAAATGGTAAAATGAGAAATTAGTCTCACCATCTGCATGTAGGGCAGATTCAGCTGAGCTCTGTGTGTTTGGCATGAATATGGAACATCATGAGCTTTTAACAGGCCAATATAACTCAAAACTTTGGTTCTTTACTCAAGCGGAGAAAACTCGTACTTAAAACCAACTTTTTAAAGTTTTAAGAATAGATTTTACGAATTACTTTTTTAATAAATCTGAGAGGTTGGAGTAAAGAAAAAAACTCCTGTAAGGAACTTTTACTTTCCCCCTGGCAGCAGAAAAAAGACATTAGAATTAAATTTTTAGAAAATGTCCTTCTTGTTGCAGATGGTAATGTTTGCCTTTGTAGCTCATAGAGAAATATCACTATCATTTTCTCTCTGTTTTATCTGCATTTAAAATTCCCCACAGGGGCTTTAAAGAGATACAGCCACCTGATTTGATGTTAATGTTTCAATCATTCTGCCCAGGATTCATTCAGTGAAGTTTTTGGATTTCTGGTCCATTGCACTAACCTGGCAATCATGCTAACATTCCCTGCTGCAGTGGTCTTACTGGTCCCTTCCATGACTCCAGGTAACATGTGTGTTTTTTAAGTGTTATAAAATCTTTGCTTCCCAGCTTATACCTACACATAACAAAGACAAACAGCTGACTCAAACAGAAGCGTCCATTTTACAGCCAAACCATTTTGCATTCATTGGCAATTTACAATGTTGCCATGTGTGTTAAACAGAATGAATGTAGAATGTAATGTGTACTAAAGATTAAAAGGGTCATTCATATTCTTACCCTTCAGAGAAACAGTTGACCAGTTTGATAGAGCAGTAAAAGCTACCTCCTATACAGAGTCATAATTGGAGACGGTGAGTGGTAATGGACCAGTTGGTCATAACTGGACTATTTCCAGCTGGCTCTGAGAAGACGAAGAAGAAGGGAACAAAAAAAAGAGAGGAGAGGAGATGCCAGAGTAGGTGTGGTCTGCAGTAAGAGGTCATCCAAGGGTCACGTTGTTGTGTGTCCATCAGGCTGTCTGACAGAAAACATGGCTGCCCCAGAATTTACTTTGCATTAATAAGGATTACCGTTTAAGGCATGCGGCATAAGCATCAGTGATTGATTTTAAATCTTTAGATATCACGTGTGCCAACTTCACATTCATTCAGTTTTAAAATGTTTACATCCATTAAAATGTTATTCTATGTTTAGTAAGTAAATTCAGATGAGAGCTATTGGCATGTAGTTGTCTGTTCTAGTTCTAGTTCTGTAACAGAAATTGTAATTATAATGTCAGAAATTATTCTAGAAAAAACATGTATCCATAGAGCCTCACAAGTAAAAATTAATCTGGAAAATGTAAAATATTTCACAACCACTGTAGATTTGTTTTAAGTGATATAACAACTTTTGGCAAGGCCCTTTATTCTTCATGCTTCAGATGTGACACTTAAAACTTTGATCAATAGACAGAGAGATTGTGAGTTTTTGGTGTAATTTTGACACGTTTTAATATTGATCTCTTCTTCTCCTCTCCTCTCCTCATCTGTTCTCTCAATGGGAGGTCAAAGAGTAAAGGAGTCAGTCCATCTGTCTGTCTGTTCTCCTCTGTGCGCTGCTGTTCACACAGGAAGGGCAATAACAGAGTGCAGGTGTACGAGTGTGCACATACACGTGTAGGTGAATGATATCGCGCTGTGTTGTACACACACTGTATACCTAACAAGTAAGCCCAACACTGGGCGTATGCAGCATTCAGCCAGTGTGCATTAAGTTTAAACATTTTGCTTTTGCTTCCTGCCTTGAAGCTTGGATTAAGTTTAAAGTAAGAGCTTTGCTGGTGTTCCAGATGAAGCTATTTAAAAAAAAAACGAAAAAAAAACATGTAAAATATGAGGGAACATTATCTTGATGCAGGCATACAGACTCCGAAGGAAGACAGGACAAATATTCTTTTGAAACCAGGGTGGTTTTTATACACAGTTTCACTTTTAGATATCTTAGTTAACGTCTCAATTTCAAAAGAATTGAAGATAATTATCCAGCTTGTCGAGGCTTGAAAAGAAGTGCTGGCAACCGAGGTTCAAACAGATAGTATCATATCACCTGACAGAGCTGAGCCCTGCTTATTTTTTTCTGGTTGAACAAGTTTTTATCAAAGTTCTGCCCAAAGAGGTGAGACACACCACTCCACAGCAAACGTGTGTTCCTTGTGTATTAATCACTCTCCAAGCCTCCGAGTTACCAAAGTCTGAAGACAGAAAAAAAACAACTAACAAACATCCCTCTGAGATTTATAAATTCCAAAATTGTTTTTCCACCGAAGCCCGCCCCCCCCCCCCACACACACACACACACACACACACACACACACGAACACAAAACAGATGGTTAATGGATAAGATCTGCCGTGGTTTGATGCCAGGTGTGCTGACCTCCACCTCACCCTGTTGGCATGTGTTCATGCACATGGATGGTCTTGTGGGTTTCATAAGTGTCTTTTCTCTAAAGCATATGGTGGTTATTGATGCACACTGGGTAGGAAAACTGCTCAGCTGGCCCGTGTGGTCGTGTACTAAAAGTCATGTACTTGTTTTAATATTTTAATGACTCACAAAAACATTTTCACATTTAGTTACATTTTTATGAATTCACACTAACAACCACAGAACCACGCGGTGTCCTAACGGTTTAATAATCTCTCTTGAACACTTCGGGTTGAGGTTAACTACCAGACTTGTTTTTTACAGTCTGTGTGAAATTAAATTGTCTCACCTCTTTCGCTTCTTCTTTCTCTGTCACATAAATTTTGTCTCCTCTCTTTTTTTATCCCCTTCTCTCCATATTCTACCTGCTCTCCATCTTACATGTTTTGCTTATATTATCCTCCTCTGTTTCTCTATCCCCCTCTTACTTTCCTCATTCATAGTTTCAAACCTTGACCCACACTCGCCAAATGCAGGTTATAAGCTGGTTGCGTGTTCTTACTCTATACCTTCATGCCATTCGTGGTATTAACTATCAAATGTTCTCTCTCTAAGTTGGAGGTGCGTTCGTTCTTGGTACTTACACCATCCTCTTTCTGAAGCTGTATTCCTATAAGGACGTCAACAGGTGGTGCAGAGAGCTGAGCACCGTCAAGGCCAAGAAGCTGACCAGATCGCTGTCCTGTAAGTCACAAACACGTGTGCATATACACAATATCAGACTAAAGGGAGGGGGAATAGTTTCTTAATTTGAAGATTAGTTCATTTAACCCTACCTGTGACCATCCCTCAGTCCCTTGGTCATGCTGTTACAGTGACATCTAATGGCAGGTACTTGATACTGCGGCATTAAAACTAAACGCGTCGGAGAGTTCAACAAAACTTTCAACTTTTCTAGTTGCGTGTAAAAATTATATCAGGAACTTTTCAAATATCAACACCCACACATAATGAACATTATTTTGTGCTTTAAAATACATCATCTCACTGCATATTTTGCAGTGTCATGTGCATTTCAATCAGGAGAGATTTAGGATATAACTTTATTGATCCCCAATGGGGAAATTCGGGATTTAAGTAAGAATCAACAATTATTTATGGCCTACGAAATGTGCGGCAATTTGTGCACAGTCATTTGGTGAGTACACTCCTGAAGTGAGGCTGACCCTACATGAACCAATGTGTGAACGATAGAACCAGTCTTTGTGCCTGAACTTACGCTGAGCTCCATTTGTGTAGGCCCTTCAGCACAGCACCTCAGGGAAGTCAAAGTGTGTTACCCTGGCAACCTCACCATCAAAGGTACTTCAATACACCATTATCTTGTATGTATGAAACCTTATCAAAATCTGTTTCATGATGTCACTCTTTTTGTCACACTCCTGCGTCTGCAGACATGTACTACTTTGTCTTTGCTCCGACTCTCTGCTACGAGCTCAACTTCCCTCGCTCACCTAAGATCAGTCTGAGCTTCCTGCTAAGGAGACTGTTTGAGATGGTGAGGACATATCTCACAAGCATCATTCAGCAAAGAAAAACACCTTTACCAGAGCGGAATGCTAATTTAAAAAGAGCCATCTCGATGCTTAAATCATGTTTACTTGAAGGTCTTTTTGTGATATCGTTCATATTTTACAAACACTTTAGAACTTAATGTTTAACCACGAGAGGCTAATGTACATATTTAAGGTAGTGCTGCTCATTTATGGACAAATGAGGAATTGTGACTTTTTTATCTACAGATGTTCTTCCCACAGCTGTTAGTCGGTCTCACCCAACAGGTACTTTCTAATCATATAAGCCTGACCTGATGTTTGGTGTATTTCTATCTATTCAAATGAACAAAATGTAATTAAATGACTTGAAGCCAACCCAGGTCTAATGAAGGTCTTACACTGCTTGTTTTCTTTCTTTCTGTTAGTGGATGATTCCTATTATTCAAAGCTCCATGAAACCATTAGAGGTGAGTGTGAAAGGCAAGCTAACACTGCTCTAAACAAAGTTGTGTCGCGATCTATAATGAATGGCTCTCTCTCCTGTAGGACATGGATCTGTCCCGAATGACTGAGAGGCTTCTAAGATTAGCTGTAAGTAAAAAAATAAACCCACAACACATTCAAGTCCTTTAAGCGAATAGCAGGAGTGTCACTAATCTCACTCGTCAGATGCTATTAGGAATATGTTTACCTGTCTTAAATTAAAAACCTCCACCTTCATGGTTCATTTAACGTTCATGATTATCTCTGATCCACAGTCAAAGCCAACTCAAACATTCACTTTTCATCGATGCCTTTCCGAGATGTTACTTTTTCAAGTCAATAAAAACATCAATTACAAAAGACATATTGCATATTATTGTGTTTATCATAGTGATTAACTGACTTTATGAGAGTGTACCATATCTTGCATGAAGAGCATCGGTAGAAAAACCTGTTTAAGTTTTTCGCAAGGTTTTTATTTGTGGTTTTCTCCAACTTTTGTATTTGTGCTTCCATTTGCTCAAACCCTCCCCCCAGGTTCCTAATCACCTGCTGTGGCTCATATTTTTTTACTGGTTCTTCCACTCGTCTATGAACTTCAGTGCTGAGCTGCTGCGCTTCGGAGACCGACAGTTCTACAAGGACTGGTGGTACGTTACTGTTTGATTGTCCTTACACGGAGCGATGATGGGTTTTTTTAAAAGACTTGCTGAGCTGGTAAAAAAAACAGTCTTTTTATTTGTAAAGTAACAGGAATACATTTGACATCTTAATTTATGTTTTGTTACCGCATAAATCAATACCATTGTAGAAGTTTTACTTTTGACTTCTACTGCTCGACAGTCAAGATTTGAGCCTTCTTTTATTTCCATCAATGTCGATATAACTGCTTTCAATCCATTATTTAAACCTTGAACATCTTGGAATAATTCACTCCTCTTTCAGGAACTCTGAGACGGTGACATATTTCTGGCAGAACTGGAACATCCCCGTCCACAAGTGGTGTCTACGGTGAGTTGTTCAAGCACTAACACACTGAGAGCCTGCAATGAAATTTATAGAAGCGAACAAGGCTTAACAAGGCACACCGATGTATTTTGGGTGAAATTGATTCTTCCGGCTGTGAGTAAGTGGTAGTAATAAATACAGCGCCTGCAGCCACTTCCACGTTCACTAACACAGAGGCAGGAGCAAACCCAGCGAGGTTTTTATTCAGCAAGACAGATTAAATGAAATGTCTATTGAAAGGGTTTTAAAGTCGGTTCACTTTGTATTTCTGTCAAGTAGGGAGAGGTAAAGGCTCTCTATAGTACCAGTTGTCAAAATACAGTTG
This sequence comes from Symphodus melops, assembly GCF_947650265.1. Classification (NCBI taxonomy): domain Eukaryota; kingdom Metazoa; phylum Chordata; class Actinopteri; order Labriformes; family Labridae; genus Symphodus; species Symphodus melops. The sequence goes on from NC_136695.1 coordinate 20,029,964, forward strand.
GGGAAGAAAACAGATACTAAACAGCTGACAAAACAAATCACTGAAATCTTTCAAAAGTCATTATCAGAATATTTTTTCTGCGTTCTTTTCACTCTCTGGTTTTATCCACTTCAATATCTTTGTTTTCTGTTTCTGTCTCGCAGACACTTCTACAAGCCGCTGTTGAGGAAAGGGTTCAGTAAAATAGTCAGCCAATCAGCTGTCTTCTTCCTGTCAGCATTCTTCCATGAGGTAATAGATGAATACAGACCTCGCTGTATCAATGTGTTCAAAACTCTAACTTGGACATGGTCTTGTTCAAACATGCAGATAATATTTTTATGAACATATAATTATATGATGGATATAGATAATTATCTCTCTGTTTGTCTGTTATGTCTGATTCTGGTTCAGTACCTGGTGAGTGTTCCTCTCAGGATGTTCAGATTCTGGGCCTTCATGGGTATGATGGCACAGGTGAGAATCTTTCAGCTGAGGTCACAAAGCTGTACTGTACTGATGCATTTCATTGAAAACCAAAATCATTCAGTGTCTTTTCCAAATTTCTAATTTTTTTTTTTTATTGTTTTACTCTTCAGCTTCCATTAGCCTGGTTTGTTGCTACCTTTCTGCACGGTAACTACGGCAACGCTGCAGTGTGGATCTCACTCATCATTGGTCAGCCATTCGCCATCCTTATGTACGTTCATGACTATTACGTCCTGCACTACAGAGTGGAGACTGACTGAAACACACACACACACACACACACACACACACACCTTTCCATCCATTGTCTCACTGTTTTCTATCTATACAAATACATTTTCACCAGCATCCGGTTAAAGTAACAGATGGTACTTCTTTTGTTTTTTATTTAACATATTTTTGATGAAATACCTGCATTGCTGTGTGACTTTTCCATATGTGTTTTTGCTGTTTAATCAAGTATCATTGCACTGAGACAGACCACATCCACTCACTTACAAAAGTCTATGTAGAAGTCAATGAATGAGTGTTTGATGTTATTTTTCTATCAGATGGGCTGCTGCAGGGTGTATATGTGATTTACTTTTTTTCAAATTGTGTTTGATAATAAACATGCCAAGAATACCTATAAAGTCTTGTTATCAGCGATCTGTTATTTTTCTATTGATGTTTATCAGGCTTAAAGGTTTTTATCATGCGGGTCAGTATTTCATATTTTGATGAATTCATGACCTGCATACAGGAAAGTGGGTCAAACATTTGTGAGTAAAAAATAATGAAGGAACTATTCTGGTTACTTTCATTCTTGGTTTGACCCTGTGACCTGTGTTTTATAGCCTTTAAAAAAAAGACTCATCTAGCACTTGAGCTTCCAATGTACATGTCTGCAGTCTGCTGTAGAATTTAAACATACAGTATTTCAAAGAAAAGTTATTGGCTATCCAGTTAAGAGTCTCTTTTTGACTGAGGGCTCAAAGTGTGTTTTGTTTGTTTTCACTGATAAACTTTAAGAGCTTGGTCACAGAAAGCTACTTCTTTAGACAAATTTTGACCTGTAAATATTAGCCATGTAGCTTGTAATATAGTATTTGGTACCTAAGCAAAATAAACAGTCACTGTATCAGAATGAATGGTTGAGAAAAACCATAGACAATAAACTGGTCTTCTTAGACTGATAATAGCCAGCACATCTTTTTGCGCTTTTCTAGATTTGCTCTGTGAATCAGATATTTACTAGCACAGGGTGCTGGAGTCATTTTGTTTTACCTTATTGAAGAACCCGCCAAAAAAAAAAACTCTGCTAAAAGATAGTAGGAACACATAGGACACGACCTCCGAGGAGCTCTGCAAATTTGTGCAGGTGGGTGGGGGTTCGGGGGAATGTGTTTTCCTTTACAATGTAACAACTCTTCTCACAGCTTCTTATTGTTAAAAATGTGCTAGTTTGGTCTTACATGTGTTTTTTCTAGATGGCACAAATAGTGAAGTCTGTTCTGTGTCTAGATAATGTCATTGTCAGTTGTCACATTTAAGTATGTAATTTAATTCACATTCAACACAATGAGGTTAGCAATCTACCAACATCTGAGATCATTGATATTTATTATGATAGGGTCCCTACATTTACTGTGGGTGTGTGTGTGTGTGTGTGTGTGTGTGTGTGTGTGTGTGTGTGTGTGTGTGTGTGTGTGTGTGTGTGTGTGTGTGTGTGTGTGTGTGTGTGTGTGTGTGTGTGTGTGTGTGTGTGTGTGAGAATACTTTGGAAGAGAGTCATTTTGTGTGTGTGTGTTTGAGAACAGAGGCTTGGACCTGTATTTTGTCAGGTTGACAGAGAATTAAACAGCCAGTCTTCGGGGAATCTAGTTAAATTTAGTTAAACAATCCTCAGTGAGCTGTAGAGCGTTGATGTGACAGGAGGACACATGGATTTCCATTTTAGACACAACATAGAGGTGGAACTTGCAGTAAAAACATTATTTGAACCTTACATGCTCCATAAAGCTTCCTTTAACAAAATAATCATATCCAATATGTTAGATGAATTCAGATGAGTTCTTGAATTACAAGATAGATAGATAGATAGATACTTTATTGATCTCAAGGGAAATTCAGGTCACAGGACCACAGGACCTACAATTACATCACAGGACCCTTCATGAAAGCATGTTAACGGTCAGTGGAGACAGCGGACAAGAAATGTGTTTCTAGTTGCATTTCAATAAGAGGGATTTGTGCAATTATTTGTCCAAGCAATCAATTCCTGACATCTGTCCTCAAACTTTACTCATGCGCTGAAAATTGAGCTTTTGCTGTGGGACAGCTGTAATCCTCCATCTATCCTCCTCTAATTCCTGACAAATAAACCATCAGAGGACAGGGGGAATGGCACAGTAGGGGAGGGGGGAGAGAAAAGTGAAAAAACATTGTCATCTTTTATCTCTATCATCAATGTCCAGACAGACGCTCATGCGCACTGTTTTCCATCTTCCGTGTTGGACTATAACAGACAGTTATGTGTCTTTCCCGACACACAAATGCATGTCATTTAATAATCCTTGTTGGTTTCGATCTCTCACTTCTCTTTGTCTTATTCATACTTTACCCTCCCCCCTTCTCTCTGTCCCTATCCTGCACCTTCTTTGCGCTCGTCCTTAGTAACAGGTTGTCCCATGGCTCTTGTTCTGACATCCGTTATTCCGGATCTTTCCACAGAATGCTGACAAGCTGTGAATGATAATGATCCTCTAGACAGGAAACTCGGAGAAGCAAACCTGTCTCATTGTATAAGATGGATGAAGTTTAGGCCCAGATACACGTCATACAAACAGACTTATACGACTTTTAGCCAGACGTGTGATGTATTCATACAGCAATCTGTATACAATACAAAAGAAAGGAGATTTACAAGATCACATTTCTTGCATATTTGTTTTGACCCAGTTTTTCTTTTCAACTTGAAAATATAGTCATGTCTTACTCACATTTTCCAGCAGCAGGAAATACATAGAACAGAAAACTTTTTTTTTTTTCAAGAAATGTAATAAATGATTCTGTAGTCATGTACATTTAACTTAATATATCTGATAAAATGTATTCAATATAAATGCGTCCTTGATTTTTGTGGCATTTATTTAAGTAACTTTCAAACAAAAATGTTTAAGATAGTATCCAGTCCCTGACAAAAGTCTGGTCACTTATCCATTTTGGTACACGGGTAGTCAGTCAATCCAGGCAGTGGTACAAAAACGGCACGCAAAACAGAATCCAAAAACACTCGGGGGTCAGAACAAGAACATTAGACAGAATAATGCTGGAACGCTTACTACAATGAGATGAGACGAACTGGCAAGGAGTGAGGGGAAACACAGACACTTATAAACTGAAAGAGGGTGGGGTTTAACAAGACACAGGTGAGACACATCAGGTAATCAGACAGGAGGGAAACAAGGAACAAAAAGCACAAGACCAGAAACTGAGGACAAGAACAAAGTAAAACACAAACACAGGACATGATACAAGAAATAGAAACAAACTAAACCCTTAACCAGGGAATGTGACAGTGTCATTCCTGGATATATCACAGCACTGCTTAAAATGTCAACAAAAGTGTTGTTGTGTTTTTGTTTGTCTTAACCGACAAAAATGTTCCTATGAGGTTACAAACTTTAAATCCAGTTCTATGAGTGGGAGACGTCACAAGATGACTGTTATTTTTATTTTTTTAAATGTTGAGTCAAAAACAGTGTTACGTCCTGGCTCATGGAGGGAAAGGGAAGCAACATAAAACCAGATGTTTTTGATATATACAAGTTATTTATTACAACAGAAGCAAATTGTGAAACATAACAAAAGGTGAGGCAAACTGAAAGGGCCAATGAGTGCTGTTCAAAAACAGAAGGACTTTAAATAAATGTTTTACATACTAAATCTAAATAGTGAAATAAATGAAAATAAAACCTAACTACACTAACCAAATTGAACAACAACCAACAGCACTCCTAACCCGAGTGTTTCTAAAGAAATACAAAACCTAATGTGAGTATCAACAAAAATACTAATACCTGACCCAGCTGAACACAAGAAACAAAAGTCCCAGAAAACAAAAGACAATAAACAAGAAATTATTTTAAGGAACATTAACATACAGACGAAACAAATGAGAGGCACAAAAGCGAGCTTAATACAAACAGAGCTGTGTCCCGACTGCTGGCTGAGCAAGTTCTTTTAAAGGTGTGTGGCTGCAGGGCTGTCCTCCGATTGGTTGATTGCCTATGCTTTTCCAGCAGGCAGCACTGGTGATAAAAATCAGTCCTAATGAGACAGTCACACACAAACGCTCCAAAACAAAGACACTGTAACAAGACATTGTAAGACACACACTTTTACACAATGTAACTTATTCAATGTATGAGTGCAGGGTGTAATGCTTTGTACATAAACTTGTGAACCCGTACCAGTGTTTTTTGTGAGAGATAGATAGATAGATAGATAGATAGATAGATAGATAGATAGATAGATAGATAGATAGATAGATAGATAGATAGCAAATATGATTATATATAATAAAAAAAAAAAAAAAATTCTTGTATGGACACATGTTGAAAATGTACTTTAAGGCATCCTCTTTTCCCACGTAATTCTAATTATTTTGAAAATTGCTAACTATAGTTCTTAACTGTTTGAAATCAAAACAGTATTTCAGTTTTGAAAATTGGCCGTAAATTAACAGCAATTGCTTACAGTGTAGAGTGTTCATAATATAGCCCAAGGGCATGCATGTGCTTGTCCAAGCAGAATGTAAACACACTAAAACTTCCTGTGAAGGCCAAACTGAGAGGAGATTTAGAGTAAGGGAGGGAAGTACGGAGACAGGGTGAGTAGGGAGAGAGAGTGTGTTACCAAAAATGATGTTAACGGGGGGAGAAAAAAGGAAGAAGCGAGGAAGAAACACACTTTGAAAGGAGTAAGATGTACGACAATGGAGGGAAGCAGAAAGATCTGAGGACATATGAGAAATCTATTGTAAAAACAACGCTGATTAACTTCAGACAAGCTGACTAAGTGACAGAAATGACAGGGAGGCTTCCTGATTCTCAGATCTGGAGATGTGTGTTGATTTCCACAGTCATTGGAGAATCTAAAAGAGACACACCACTGACACACTGGTAGGCACTAAGGAGAGAAAGTGACTTTTGCAAGTGGATATTTAAAGATCATACAGAGGTTTACAATGCACTAAAAGTCGAAGTCTTGGAACAGACCGAGTGTCATCTATTTTGATACTGAACAAGGATCTTTGGATTTGGACAGACAAGAAAATTGAACCTCAACAGTGACAGGTTTGAATTTACTTCAGTAAGTCTAATGTTTTTTCCTTTTCTCCAAGAGTTTAGTTTCTATATGCTGTGCATAAACCTGGCTGTGTTTCTGCTTGTTTTGTTTTTTAAAGATACTGTAGGAATAGGGAATAAAAGTATTAGTTATTTTTCGTCTCATGCAACAAAAACACCCAAACTCTACCAAAATGTATTAAACTTCCACTCCACATCCACTCTCAAAGTTTGTTTATTTAACTGATGCCATTGAGGCCCTAATTAATGAGATTAGGCAAACATTTGATCATCAATGGCCATCAAAGAAGAGCGTTAAAAGAATCTAAAATCATGATGTATCTCAGAGCATGATAGTTGCTGTTCGTATCACAGTATAAACAAAATGTTCATTTTGCCTTGCAGGTCTTTAATCTTTGAAGCTATAATTTGAAGCAGGACAGCGTGAGATCTGTATTCCAATATCCCATCCTGTCTGTTTCATTATATCTTAGGCATGTACGTGCACAATTACATACACACACACACCCATTGACTCTACCACCAAAGCAGGGCTCCCACGCTGCTGGAATTTATTTGGACAGTGTTATTTGTGATCAGCCTCTGGGCCCTCTGCTCTCCCCTCTGTATCACTTTACAGTCATTACATCAGCTCCCTCTCTGATGTTGGAAGAGGAAGAGCAACAATGAAGAAAGCTGCAGTGACGCATTTGAATTATGTCTGATTATCTGTGCAGACTCAAACCTGGGACCGTCGCATTTATTTCAGTATTATGCCCATTTTCAATCAATAGCTCCAAAGACAAAGTTTTTAATGAGTTTTTAAATGACGTCATTGATTAATGAAAATAAAATATTCTATATGATAATGTTTATTTTATTTCTTTAAACACCACAACCAAAGAATTTATATTAGATTTTTTTTTTTATTCTAAATTTGGGGCTTATCACTTTAGCTTTAAACTACCGGATTGTGTTGCATATTGCTGGCCAAAATCAATTTATTGATGATTTATCACTCTATTCAATACACCATGCAATACAGGCTCACATATTGATTTCATATTTTTTCGTATAGAGCAGGAATGGGGCCTTTGATAAGAGTCAAAAACCAAGCTCACAGCTTTTTAAGTCTGTACTAGGGTATACATGCTAACAAATTAGGTTTAGCTTGTTAGCATGCTAACATGTCATGACCCAGCATTAAGTTGAACCAAGCTAATTGAGCCAAGAACCTGGTTCTAGCAGTTAGATATGACGAGGATCCACAGACCAGCTTTGAAAATCCACCATTTAGAGCATCATATATTCAATGCCTAAGTTCTGAACAGAAGTATGTGGTTTAATGCACTTTTTCATCAGAGCGATGATCATAACACTGATACATTATTAATGTTGATGTTAATGATGATGAACCAGCTCCAGGAAGCTGAACAATAAAAAGGGGATGTCACTGTGAAAAAAATCTATTTATTTCCTTCAGTGGTCCTTGTTTGTTAAGACCGCTCTTTATAAAGATGAATTACATTATTCATGCCTCACCTTCAACTGAGCATGTTATTCTCTATGGCTTTTCTTCATTAGCTGGATGATTATTTCTCTGCAATAGTTCACTTATGAGACAAGACAAAACAATATGCATGGGCTTCTTTGACTCTGTTTGGGATCAACATGAGCAATTGAACAACATTGTCAGAAGACAGTAGTATGCTAACCTCAAGGGGGGCCTTATGCAGTTACATTTCCCTTTTATATGAAATCAAAATGTAACTGTTGTGTCACTGGAGAGTCATAAAATCTTGAGTGGATCTCTCTTGTTTTTGACTCTTCCAGGCTTCTGAGGCTTTTGGATGTATTGTATTTATTCACTTTGTCACTTTCCAATATCGTGGGTTTAAAAAATAAATCTTGAAGTGACACCAGACAGACAAATAACAAAAACACACAAAAAATAAGTCCGCTATAGAAGTACCAATATTTTTCAAGAGGTGAAACTACAGTCACAAACAGGCTGAAGTATCTTTCACTGACTAAAAATCGGTGCACATGATCTTGTAAAAAAAAATCTTCCATTGTCCAGTCTTTTTCTCTCTACATCACCCATTTTAATGCTTTCATAATTACAGGTGTCCTTCAAAGACCCTAAAGGCTCTGTCTTAATGTGGCCATTGACTTCTCAATGATTTGCATCAGCAGACAAGGAAACATTAAAGAGAAAAAACATCCAGCTATATATCATTGAGCTATTCAGTGTGTTATAGTAAGTGACTGCCCTCTGCTGTCTGTAATATTCACACCCTAGATTATAGTTTATATTTGCACATTTTCCTTCTCATAAATGAACACACCACATGGAAAGGGTCACACTTGTATTATCTCAGAACTTCAGGATTTTGTGTTGCCCTTTAAAAATAAATCCCAACACTATGGAAATGTGAAAATGTCTGCATCAATTCTCATAGATGTCCCAGTTTACAACCCCTCTTTATTTCAATTACAAGTAAACTTCTCCGAAGTTACTAAAAACAAACAGGCCACATTACCAGGATTGTTTTTCTTTGTTTATTTTTTCAAGAATTATTTTGTGGCTTTTTTCCCCCTTGATTTGATAGGACAGTGGATAGAGCAGGAAATCTGGGAGAGAGAGTTGGGAATTGTTTGCGGGAACGGAGCCACTGGTCGGACTTGAACCTTGGCTCCCTGCTTGGAAGACTTTTACCTTTGTACATGGGGTGTGACCTACCGCTAGACCATCTGCACCTCCCCCAGGGTTTTTCTTCTGAGTCAAATGTAAAATTTTGGAAGAAAGCAGTGCTGTTTGTGTCCATGTTAAAAAAAAACAAAAAAAAACGCTGTGATATTTAAATGGTTTATATCAATACATTTTTAAGAAATAAATATACCTGATTGCCTCGTGGAAGAATGCTGAGGCATACATATATACATATGTCTAAATACAGAGGATATTGGTTTGGTTTGTTTGGCTGTGCCATCTGCAACATCAACACTGAGGACACACTGAATGTTTGTGTGTGAAAGGGGCGGTGAGATTATTATTTAGGTCATGGACTAACTGACTAATCCTTGGCCAGGCGTATGATGAAAAGGCACATGTTGAGTAGATTTCAAAACAAAAAAGGCATCAAGCAAATGTGGTTTAAGTTTAAGTTTGAATCTTAACAGGTCACATTATGTTATCCCTTGGTGTGTATTTACTTTATTTCCACAGTCTACTGCGAGTGTGAACGTGATCTGGTTGTCTCCCTGCAAGTTGTCCATTGCATGCTGGGATATCCTGCAGCTAAAAGTTTTAGATAGAGGTCAAATGTAATGTAACGTGGCAAAGAGGCAACTTTTAATAACACACAAACATCAGTATTATTTGATGTGACCACCCGACCATAAAATGTGTTTTTGTCCAACAGGTTCTCCACCAACTCTGGATCATCTTCAACATTCACAATATCACATTATGATGAGCTTTAACAGCACAGATTCCTGGCTTTTCATCAACACATCATCTTCCATCCTGCCTGTAATAGCCGGACCTGGTAACAGAAGTGGCATGGAGGCATATCTTCAAAGACTGGCTCATTTAGACGAGGGGCTCTACGACGACTTTTACGGCCTCTGGATTACACTCATGGTCATAAACTCCCTCATATTCTTGGTGGGCACTTTGGCAGATATTGTTACAGTTTTTATGTGAATTTTTAAAACTGACTCGGACAATGGAAATCTAAGTAAGCGCTCTCATTCTCCTTTTCTCTTTCTCAGGTTGGTATGGTGCTCAACACAGTCGCACTCTATGTTTTCTGTTGCCGCACGAGGCAGAAGACCACATCAGTGATCTACACCATCAACTTAGCAGTGACAGATCTGTTGGTCAATCTCTCTCTGCCCACTCGTATCCTCCTTTACTACAGTGGAGGAGCTTGTCTCACCTGTTCCTACCTCCACATCTTCAGCTACTTTGTCAACATGTATTGCAGCATCTTGTTTCTCACCTGCATATGTGTCGACCGATACCTTGCTATTGTGCAGGTGGGTGTGGTCTGTCTAAACCCTCCCGGTATAATTTTCTGTAACTCTAACTTCAAAACTAGATGGTATATAAACAACAAATGCTCTTTTCTTTTGTTTAGGTCGAAGCTTCTCGTCGGTGGAGGAACTCCAGCGTGGCCAAATGTGTGTGTGTCTCTGTCTGGCTCTTTGCCATTGTGGTCACATATTCCTTCCTCTCCACTGCGTTCCAGCACCCAGGCTGCTGCCTTTCTAAGCTCCTGTTCCTCACCATCTTTGAGTTCTTCCTGCCACTCATTATCATAGTGGTCTTCACATTAAGGATCATGTGGGCACTGGCAGACCCTCGTCTGATGCAGCAGAGCAGGTTAAATCAATAAGGATAAACTTTAATTTGTGTGTTACAGCAGCTCCAAAAAACAGTAAAACAGGTCATATAAACAGCATCAATAGCAAAAAAGACAAAGAAAAAAGAGAGTGAAGTTTTTTTGGACCACTTGTTTTTTTTCGAGTGCCCTACTGCAGTGACTCTGAATAGCTCATTTATTTGTTGTGCTCATTTTTATTTCCTCATCCTTTTGCCTTTTTTTTTCGGTTCCGAGAAAGAACTTTTATATATTTTATCCATCTTTTTGTTGTCTCTAAATCATTTAAGCTTTGGGGGAAAGTGGAGAAAAAAATCACTGCACAATTTGCTTTGATCCCAATTGGCTACACAAAAAGACCCTTTAAAAAAAACCAGTGCATTAGAAATGAACGAGTGACACAAAAGCTCACGTTTTCTGCAATGAAAGCGCTGCAGGCTTACTGCTGATGAGATGTCAAAGTGGTGTTTTTACTGACTTTATGCAGGGACAGGAGACGGAAGGCTGTCCAGCTGCTGACCACAGTGCTGATCATCTTCACCGTCTGCTTCACACCTTTCCACATCAGACAGGTGAAGGGGAGACATTGTTTTAAAATGTATCATCATCATGTTTTGGCTTCTCAACCATTAGGATGGAGATTAATATTAAGGAATTGCAAGACTAAAAGGAATAAGAAACAGAACATAAGAAAAGTATTGCATCATCTCATGGCTTTGTGTGTGTTGTAGGTGGTGGTGTATTTCTACCCTGACTTGCCACATCATGTGATAGTCTACCACCTGACAGTCACTCTCAGCAGTTTGAATAGCTGTATGGATCCTGTTGTATACTGCTTTGTTACAAATAACTTCCAGGTAAGACTGAGCAAGGTTTTCTTCACCATTCTTCCCCTAGCATCACTTAATTTTCATTTGTCCAGCACAAATTCATAACAAACATTATTCCCATTGCACACAATCCTACCTGTCTCCCTATCTACCTTTCAACCCTCCATCCACAAACTGTCTATCTCTCACTCATCTATTCCCTTATTTACTAATCAATTCACTGGAAAACACACTGCCTTTTTCACCTCAGGCAACTGTGAGGAATATTTTTCGTCGTGCAGAGCCCGAGCAGACCAGTGGTGACATCATCAGCATGCAGCACAGCTCCAAGGCTTCAGGAGGGACAGCCAATGCCATCACCAAGGATGTGGTTGTGATGACCAAGATTTCTTCTTCACTGCAGAAAGACAATGCATAGAAGAACCACACTTTGTGAATGCTATTTACACTGAGTGAAGATAGATGAAAGTGACTAAGAATGCACAGTTGCTTGATTTAAACAGGCTAATATTTCTGGACTCTGCAGCATGCTGTCCAATGTATAAATGCACAGTTCAAAGCTCCCAGGATCAACAGAAAATAATGACTTGATTGATATCACTGATAAAGTGCAAGTGCAACAAAAAGTAAAGGACTGCTGAGGAGCTGGTTCAACTATGAGTTTAATAAATGAATTACAACATTGAAAAGAGACAGCTTAAGTATGCAAATAAGCATAATCACTGTGTTTAACAATCTCATAAGATCTTTAAGTAATTAATTAACTAGTAATAAACAAACATTACCAAATCAAGGAACATCGTTAGTTGCCACTATAAGAGGAGCAGCACTTGGACAATGATAGCTTTGACTTTTTTTTTTTTTTTACTTAACTTTGAAAATCTTATGGCCATGGAAAAGGAGCTGGCTTTAAAGAAAAGTTCCCACAGTAATGGTCATCTAATTAGAAAAATGGCCATATTCACCAATATAAAGCATTATTTGTTGAAACAACATCAACAACAAACAAACAAAAAACCCTTGTGAAAACAAATCTTTTTTTTTTTTTTTTTTTGTATTTAGCAGTGATGACCATTTTGTGCAGCAGAGGGCAACAATGCACTCCTTTTCAAAAACTATACCAGACAGAGACTTCAGAAAGTACTATAACCGCTCCAGAAATTTATTTGTTGACTGAAAACATCATGACTATGAATGAGTGGGCTGTAATAATATTGTTTTTTCAATTAAAATAAATGTCAACACAAACATAAATCAGAAGGCCCTTACGTGTGAGTAAAAATGTCTCAGTAATTGTATATTGCAGAAATCTGGGGGGGAAATAAAGGGATGTTCAAGACAGTCACTTTATTAAGAGTTGATCTTGTACTATTGTGACTTAAGACTAATCTTCTTGACCTTTTTATGTTGACAGTATAGACAAATTGAATATAATAAGTGAAAAATCCATGTAATGTAGAAATTAATGAACCATCTAATTCAGGGTACTTTGTGTAGACTTAATTAAGTTCCTTATGTCTGGCAAAATTATGGGAATTGTGTTCGGAATAAAACGCTGAACATATAACTTAAAATATTAATTTATTTCAACCGAGAGATAAACACCTTCTTTAAAACTGAATTATATAAAATCATTGTATGAATTTAATTGTTAATTTTTGTATTATTTATCGACAAGAAATAAGTTAAGTATCATTGCATTAACTCACCGCCTCCTCCTTAAGTGAGGGAGATTAATGACGTTATGTGCGTGACTACGCCCCGCTTTGTTACTGTGGAAACCAATGAGATGGATGAGTGTAGTCATCCAGATGGTCAGTTAGCTGGCAAAGGTTAGCCAAATTGCTAACCGAAACCAAAGTTTTTTCTGTCGCGTTACCGATAGTTTACACAATGAAGAGCCGTTTGGACCGCATCCTGGCGGGGTAAAATCCCAGGTATGTTACATTTTTTTTCTGATTTCAATATAAGGGAATTTGTCTTAACTTCCTGCTGTTAGCTGTTTGATTTATTAGCGAAACAAGCCTGCTATAATAATTTTAGCCTCAAGTAAAACCACAGCTTATGTAAAGTTAATATGAAGGTGTGTATATAGAGTACAATGTGAGGCGAACCACTGATCGCTGGAATGAATTAATGCATCCTAGTGTACAACAGGTTATAAGGTAGCCCAGGTAAGTCCGTGTTACCGCTAGCGTGACAGAAACCTGTTGTGACACGCGCACACACGCACGCACGCACGCACACACACACACACACACACACACACACACACACACACACACACACACACACTGTCATTCCTGAGAAACATCTCTTTTACCTCAGCACATGTCGAAGAAGGAGCAGGTTACTTCATGTGAGTTATGATAACGTTACACTGCTCTCAACTGTCTCCCACGTTTGAGACGTGTTTTTATAGCTCAGTTTATTTTGTCTATTCATTAACTTACATGTGACATTACCTTTTCATCTGCGATACTAGCCCTTTGTTAACCTGGGAGCATATCGCAGAGGGGATTGAGCAATAACCACAGAGAAAGTGGGCTTCATGTTAAACTCTAAAACAACTGTTCATTGGGTTAGGGTAACATGTAACATGTTCATTGACAGCCGTCACATATTAAAGAAGCAGATCAGATGGGCTCCAACGATTTAATCTATTGTCATAACTGTAGTGATAGGTGATCTTTACTTCTGCCTTGTTGCTTCACTTGTCAGGTGTGTATTAAAGGTTGTGGTTACTGAGGTTATGACTGCAACTTTCAATTATTTTCATCATCTTTTAATTTTTCTAGTATTTTCTTGATTGATTAGTTCACTCTAATTTGTATTTGATATTTTGTATAAAAACTTCAAGTTATTACTCTGTTTTACTTAAACTGGGTTATTTGTTTCATCTCATAAAAGTTGACTGTAAAAGAAAATGTTTTTTTTTTGGGACTTCTAGTATTTGGTGTTTGATCCCTTCTTCTTCCTTCTTCTTAATATATATATATATACATGTGTGTGTGTGTGTGTGTGTGTGTATATATATATATGTATGTGTGTGTGTGTGTGTATGTATGTATGTATGTACTTTGATGATGATGTGTTTCTGTAGGAGCAAACATTTAAGACAATCAATCATTTAAGACAGGCAATGTTCCCACAAGACCAATGCCCCCTCATCTGCTCCTGTGTGGAGTTTAACTTCTTCAGTGTTGATTTTGCAGGTTGCTGCATGATTCAGTGAGTCTTACGCAAGAGGTTTCCAAATGCTTTGACCATGACTTGTTTAGAAGTTAACACAGACCTAGCTGCTGATCCCAAATCTACAGTAATCTTGCACAATCCTGACACTGCATACAGAGACAAACCAACAGAGACAAACCAAAGAAACACCTTTTCAGACCTATTTTGCTTAAGAGCTTACAATAAGCCCAACTGCAGGGACCATTTCTCCCCCTGCCTTCCACACAGACAGTACATACCTCTGGGGCTGTGCCTGTCTGTCTATGCCTGTCTTTTAGTGAATTTTGAATTTCTTAAAGCCGCAGTGAGGAACACATTGCTTTACTCTGAGGTACTAAGCCATGCCACACAGTCCGGCTTGATCAATGTGAAGCTCTATGATATATATTTTTACAGCATACACTTGGAATTGTTGCTATAACTAATAACTTACTAGCAAGTATCTGACGTTGAACTTGGGGGGGGGGGGGGGGGTTCGGGGGTTCTTATTGGCAGAGAATCTCACTGATCAATCTTTCTAACCCTGATCTTCTTACACAGGGAGAGAGATCAGGAGGAAAACCATGGACACTTCAATTTCTATTCAAATGTAACATGTACATAAGTTACTGTATGATGCACACTCAATGAAAACCAACCACCCAGCAATATAAATGGTTCCCCTGAAGACAAATCAGGCTATGATGGGAGAAGAACCAAAAGAGAAGCAGGCTTCAGGCCCTCCAGAGAAGAGAAAAGCCCAGGAAGAAGAAGAAGAAGAAGGTGACAATGAGAAAGAGGAGGAAGGACGAGGTGTACGCATCCCTTTGCATCGCTGGGTAATGCACGGAGCAGTGATGTTTGGACGGGAGTTCTGCTACGCCATGGAAACTGCCCTGGTGACGCCAGTGCTTCTGCAAATAGGTAAGGAGACACACTACAGTCATGTGGTGACAGACACCACCGTCCTCTCTAAGGGATATTTTCTAGTGTTTGCCATCATGAATATGGGATTCAGCTGTACTGGCAGCACTGGAATTTTCCATAAACTGAAAGTATCTAGTGGGAAGTTGAAAACACCAACAACATTGCCTTATGATATTTCAGAGCAGCTGTTCATTCTTCTGGCCCTGACAGGAGTCTGAGTGATATGTTCCCTGCTTCAAGTAGTGAAAACAAGTATATCCTTAAATGTAAAAAAAAAAAACCCAAAACAATCAGTTTTGAGAAATATGACTGTAAGTGCATCAGCCTTAGCCATGCTGGATCCATGGGTTTGAAGTAGCTACAGTGTAACCTGTGCAGGAGAAGCTAGCGGGAGAATGCAGTTCAATGTAAGGTTTGTCACTGTAGCAGAAGGGGAACAAAAGCATTTTCCCTGGCTAGGTATGACAAGAATGTTAAACACAGCACATTTCTGTCTCCCTGTCACCCTGTATTGACATTATTGTAGGAAAGAGTGTGTTTCATAACTTCCAACCAAGTCCAGTGTGGGACTTTCCTCTGTTGCTGTTAAAACAGATGCTTGATGGAAAAAAACAAATCAAGTCAATGAGCCATACACATTTTTTTTTTTTTATGTTCATATTTGCGATATCGTGTTACCAGTTTAAAACCTGGAGGAAGCTCTACATTATCATTGTGTTGCTGTTTCTCATCGCTTAAATCACTCGTGCAGAACCATTGATCTCATGAGCTTGTGCATCCCTTTCTAAATGTAAGAGACAAACACAACAGAGAGCCACTCATTAAAAAAAGCTGCGTCCAGAGGTGAAAAAGACCACAGGGTGTTGTAGTGATTCTGTCGGCCAATTGACAGAGTTAAAAGTGAGCAGCGATAGAAAAGTCGGGAAGGAAGAAAATGTTCCTGCTGCGAGTAAGTCGTGTTGTGTTTTGTTGACTTAAGAGAGAGAGAAGACAGGAGCAGAGTAAAGCAGCATGTTCCCGTGAGAACCAGCCAGCTCACCCATCCAGATTCTTTATAAGGGGTGGAAAATAAGGATATTATGTCGCAGAACTTTTTTTTTTTTTACTATATTTTGCTGCTGACTATCCCACATAAATTGAAGACATGTTTTGAAATGTCAGTGAAATGAGAAACTGCATTTGTATTGAAATGTCTGTAAGAATGAGTGTGTCCTGCTTCAGTGCATGCCGCAGCTTGCTCCTGTCTTATCCCAGGGTCAGTAGGAGGTGATTTCAACACGTTTCTGGCTGGTTGTTGCAAATTTCTGTGAATTGTTGTAACGGGCCACATCACTATGTGGAATGTCAATGCCACCCTGAAAGCTGTCAGCAAAGGAAGCTGTAGTAATTCTTTAACTATGAATGACAGAGCTGTCATGAGTTTGCTTTTAGAAACATGGCCATAGTAACAAAGAACACATGTTGATTGTAGTGTGAACAAATAAAAGTAAAAAAAAAAAAAAGGTTTTGTGCCTGAATATTCTGCATGCATGACAATCTGGACTGGCTTTCTAAAGTAACGTTTTCTTAAAGGTCACATATTGTCCTCCTTTTTAACAAGTTTAAATATGTCTTTAAGGTCCCCAAAACATGTCTGTGAAGTTTCTTGTTTAAAATCCACTCTTATCCTATTCTTTAGCATGTTTAGAAACCCCGCTATTTCAGCCTTGCTCAGAACAGGCTGTTATCTGTCTGTAGCTTTAAGTGCAAGTGAGCTGTGTTTGACCACGCCCCCTCTGGAATGGGATGTGCCTTGGGCTTTCATGCACCATGCCCTATTGTTTACGTTGAGAGGGCAGACTCAGAGGGCAGAACCAACGCCTCGCTGTGAGAGTGTCGCCCCAAACCTAGTGGAGGGGTTACTGCCCTTTGTGATGTCACAAAGACAACCTCTCCAAACGGCCTGTTTGATTAAACATTTTCTGAAAAGTGGAGGTAAAAGACAGAGAGGATGGAGCTTTCTCATTGCTAGGGGGGTTTGTAGACAGACACATAAGTGTTAGAGAAACGTGGTAAAGTGTAAATAACAGCTGAGACAGATCTGATCTAAAAAGTATCTGGTCTGATATTGAAGTAATTTAGATATCGGACTCTGATTATCGTCACTGATCAAGAAATATTGTTGGACTTGAAACATTCTCAGTTCACACAGTCTGACTTTGAAGACAGTCAGACTGAACTGTCCGAGGTGCCCACAAATTGTCTCCATGACAAATTTAAGATGAGAAGGAACAGTTCGTGTCCATCCCCACTCCCTCTCCCTGATCTCCGATCCTATCCACCGTCCTCTATAATAAAATAGTATATATAAAAAGCAAATTTCTTACACTTTTGTGTCAGATTGAAAACCTGACAGTTGTTGCTGTTTGTCTGTAAAGTCAGAACAATGCTCACCTGGTCTACTACAGCTTTGTGTAGCTGACAACAATAACATTATTAGTAATGGTAATAGATATCGATATCAAATGTATCGGAATCAGATCGGAACTGGAAAAAATGCGGATCAGTAGATCTCTCCTTAAGAGATGACAAGACACGGTGCAGTGAGTGAGCAGTACAAAGAACAATCAGTAGATATATAACCCAGGCAAAGACAGAGTTATTACAAAAATACGAATGAAAAGATTAGACATAACTAAAGATCATAAGATAAAGCGTAACAAGAATTTGCTCTTAATAAACAGACAGTCAGGGGCAAACACAAAAACGTCTATTTAAGATGTAACAAGGCAAGTTTTATACTTGGTGCTGCCTGACCAAATAAACAGTGAAGTGCTTGATCTTTGTCACACATGTTATTTTAGGATTTATCCATCAGCAGATAAAATGTAATGTGCTTGTGTTTAATCTCTGCTCTCATATGATCCCATCAATTCAAATTAATCTGCCATTGATTTTTTATTTTTTTTTGCATTGTAGGTCTACCAGAGCAGTATTACAGTTTAACATGGTTCCTCAGTCCTATCCTGGGTCTCCTCTTCACACCTGTGATTGGCTCAGCCAGTGACCGCTGCACTCTGCGATGGGGCAGAAGAAGACCCTTCATTCTGGCCCTGTGTGTCGGTGTGCTCCTGGGAGTGGCGTTGTTTTTAAATGGCTCATTAATCGGTAAGTTGGAGATTAAAAAGGAGATCCCCACTGCAAGTTGGATGTATTTATGCTCAACCAAAAGTTATGTGGCGTTCTGTCAGGCCTTTCTATCGGTGACACTCCCAGCAGTCAGCCAATTGGCATCGTCCTCACCGTACTGGGCGTGGTGGTGCTGGACTTCAGCGCTGATGCCTCTGAGGGACCAATCAGAGCTTACCTCCTCGATGTTGCCGATACTGAGGAGCAAGACATGGCCCTGAATATTCATGCCTTCTCTGCAGGTGAGACATAGACATAAACCTGTATAGGTCACACGCTTCCTTTGTTTCATAGACTTTATTTAATCATTGACATGTGCACTGTGTCTGCGTGCTTCTGTGCAGGTCTTGGTGGAGCAGTGGGCTACATGCTGGGAGGTCTAGACTGGACTGGTACAGCTCTTGGTCAAGCATTTAAATCCCAGGAGCAGATCCTTTTCCTGTTTGCAGCCATCATCTTCATCATCTCTGTCACACTGCACATGCTTAGTATCCCTGAGCAAACATTAGCTCCCTCACATCAACTGAAAGTCACAGGAAGTGGAGAGTATACCAGCCAAGTGACTTTTAGGCCGTTTAGCCGCACACCCCCTCTACTGGATGTGATCGATGAGGAGGACGGGTCTGCTCGAGCCCCTTCTCGAGAGGACAAAGGATCAGACTCTGAGGATGGGGACTTTCTAGCTGTGGAGCGAGTGCGAAGTAAAAGTGATTCTGTGTTGGCAATGCCGGATGCTACAATCGAGTTGGATTCAGACCTCGAAAGGGATAGACAACTTTTCCTGCCAGACTTTCTGCAAGAGACGCAGGAAGGGCTGGATGATGCTTTTAAACCATCAGACCACACCACTGACTCTCCATCACCTGCCGGTGGACCTCCGCCCATATCTGGTGAGATGGTGATCGTCGAGCCTGCCGATTCAGCTCATCCTGTCCTTCAGAGCAGTTCTGGCTCAGCAGACTCCCATCTAAAAACACAGGTGAAAAAAGATTTTTTTTGGATGAGGTGACATCGCCAGAAGAGTTGAATAGGCAAATATAAAAAGAAACTGAGACAGAGAATTACATCTTTATTTTCCTCTTTCCCCGTTTAATATTTAAATCTTTGTATATCTTCTGTCACAGCAGGTCAAAGGAACCAATGGTGTCAATTTAATGAAAGGCAGTGGCTCCACTAGGCTGCTGACCCGTCCCTCCAACTCCTCTGTGACATCACGGCCACACCCCCACACCTTCTACAGACAGGTATATTGGCATTTAACAGTTTTTGAAGGACTTTCTGTTATAGTTTTGTATTTTCAAAACTTAAGAACCTGTCATCAATCTTTTTCTTTTCCCACTTTTTCCCAGCCCTCCTTCACTTTTTCCTACTACGGACGTGTGGGATCCCAGCGCTTTCGACTGAGGCGCACGCTTTTAAGTCCTCAGCCAATCACAACCTCACGCAGTCTGAATGATCTGACTGACCTCCAACGGCGCGCTGACAGGCGGGAGTTGCAGCTTTCGGCAAGCAGTCTTTCATCTGAGGGCTCCAGCATAGAGGAAGAAGACAGGGGTACAACTGTCCGACTGCTGTGGTTGTCCATGTTGAAGGTGAACCAAGTCTTAAAACTTGTACAGCATCAGATTTACAGCTTTATTAGCAGGCACTCCTGCAAACAAATCAAACCTTTTTTGACAATTCCTCATCAATATAAACCTTCTATTCTTCACTGTCTCACGACAGATGCCGCGGCAGCTGTGGAGATTGTGTGTGTGTCACCTCCTTACATGGTTCTCCATTATTGCTGAAGCTGTCTTTTATACTGATTTCATGGGGCAAGTGATCTACCACGGGGACCCAATGGTACACACACGTTTACACTCACTCACACTCAACTTTAGCTGACATCCTCCACACTACACAAATACAGTTATCAGGATAGATAGATAGATAGATAGATAGATAGATAGATAGATAGATAGATAGATAGATAGATAGATATTCATTGATCCCAAGAGAAAGTCAAGAGTCTAGTCTGTCTTTGAAATAAAGTGTTAGACAACTTACAATGTTTCCCCCCCCTGTTCTTTTTTTCCCTCTTTCAGGCACCATCCAATTCAACAGAGCTCCAAAACTATCACAGAGGAGTACAGATGGGTTGCTGGGGACTAGTGGTCTATGCTGCTACTGCTGCTGTGTGCTCTGGTAATTGTTTGACTTTTCGGACTCACTGCTGAGCAACTAGCGTGGCGGCCTTCATTTACGCACGTGCTTCCCTACTTCGTCTCTTATCATATAATGTGTCTCTTGTCTTGTCGTATCTCCTCTCAGCCCTCCTTCAGAAGTACCTGGATAATTTCGATCTGAGCATCAAAGTTGTTTACATTGTTGGAACTCTGGGATTCTCGATCGGTCAGTTGCCACAATTGAGTGAACAGCTGAAGATAATAAGGGTCAACTAAATTGTGTAAATTACCCCCCCCCCCCCTTTTTTCGTTAGGAACTGCTATCATGGCGATCTTCCCTAATGTTTATGTGGCCATGATCATGATCAGTGGCATGGGCATCATCTCCATGAGTATCTCCTACTGTCCCTATGCTTTACTTGGGCAGTACCATGAAATCAAAGAGGTAAGTGCACACTTACAGTAGACACGTTCTCTGTCCCTATCTTCCATACACTTGAGATAGAAACGGGTATTTTCATGCTTATTTTTTCTTGGTCTTTATTAGATCTAGAAACGAAAAGTTTTTTTTTTTTTTTTGGTGGTCATTTTGCCTAAAAACCTCAGGATAGGCAGTAAAAACACTTGGCTCTTAAATGGTTACCCACAAACACTTGACTTTTTCTCCTCCACTGTTCGTTCTCCTCAGTACATTCACCACAGTCCAGCCAACACTAGAAGAGGTTTCGGGATTGACTGCGCTATCTTATCCTGCCAAGTGAGTATACCTACTTTTCTTATCAGATAAACAATACCCAATTATCTCTAACTCCAATTTATTGATTCTCTGTTTTTAAGCTTTGATATCAAGGGCCGTGGGCTCTTTTCTTTTGTTTTAATGTTTGGATGAGCTGAATGACAAACGATGCTTCGTTGAATAATTCTGGGTTTTTTTGATAACCAGGTCTATATCAGCCAGATTTTGGTCGCCTCAGCCCTGGGAGCTGTGGTCGAAGCAGTGGGCAGTGTGCGTGTCATTCCTGCAGTGGCCTCTGGGGGCTCCTTCCTGGGTTTCCTCACAGCCTGTTTCCTGGTCATTTATCCTGATGTGGAGCCCAGCAGCTCCAAGCAGGACCAATTGGTGGTGGGTTTATCTGGAGATTCGAATGGAGAAAGGAGCAGTGAGCAGAGGTTGGCTCTGTTGAACCTCACAGATGGAGATAGAGTAGACTCTGTGGCCTGAGTATGAACATGTGAATAATCTACACGGATTACAAGCCACAACATGTGGGGAGTACTCCAGCTGCAGTCAAATGTGACAGTCTGTGACTTTAATAGCTCTTACTTTGAAAGACAAAGAGCTGACAAGGTATCTACGCAAATCTGAATGGGATGATTTCCATCTTCCTGGAGAAAGAAACTGACAAACTCTCTTGGGCTGCTCCACTTGTTTTTTGCTACCTCAACCCTAAAACAGAGAGGTAAAGGTTTGGATGGTTGGACTGAGAAAAGTAAGCCATTGAAGCACAAAGATCCACATGACACTGAATTGATCTGATTTTGAAAACAGAGAGAGAAGCACACAGAGCACTTTCTGTCTAACTTCTGAACCGTAACCCTGAAGCTGCAGAATGATGTTAACTGTGGCATTTCATTTCAGCTGCTCTATGACTACATATTGGACAATCATAAATGTGTCAAATGACACTGCTTGTACTTCCACATTAGCCATTGGCTGACAAAGAGGCACGTATTTGATCCAGGTTGGTTATAGAAGTCCTTGATATATGATGTTTTATAAATCCATGAGGTAAAGCCTCTGCGTTTGTTGTGCACACAAAATATATTTCTAAATACCATACCATTTTTACCGTCACATTTAAGATGCGTTTAAAGTGTTGGATCCCGTTAAGACTCGCTGTGTGCAGTTCAAAGTGCAGGCTTTTGTTCATGCCTGTACGGAAACACAGAAATCTGAATGCCATATTCTCTTATTTTTCAAAAACACACAGGATACGTTTGGATATAATTGAGTTAGATGATAACACAATGGCTGTTTATCATGGCCTCTGAGATATAACTTTGATTGGTTTTTGGTTTTGTTGTTTTACTTAAAACAGGGTGGTGTTCATTTTGCGTTCTTGTGATCTATTCAAGAAATCTATTCACATTCCAAGTAGAGTTAAACTGGTAGATATGTTCAAAATCAGCTCAGGTTCCTTTCTTCCTGTCGGCCAAATCTAGATATGCAAAAAAGGATAGTAATCTGCTGACTATATCTTTAAACAACTGTAACAACCAGTAAAAAAAAAAAACCTGGTCCTGTAGTATAAAAATAGCTCCCATGCTGCCATGTTTCATACTACCTCAGAGTAACTAACACAAGAGCCAACAGAGAGACTGTAGATGATTTTTGGGACCATTAAGCAACCTGCAAAATAATGTTTTGCACAGTCTCTGCCATACTTTAACGTACTGGCAGCATTGGAAAACTACCACAATGTTCACTAAGTAATAAGCTACTTGTTAACAAAAATAGGGGAGTCTGTCATTCCTTTAGTAGAACTGTAACACTCATGAGTGTTGAGCAAGTGCATGTGCTTTTTGTCTGAGCACCTTTACGTTAGTTAAAAACAAAACTATTTCTTTCATCAGCACTTAAAAACTGTCATGCTGCTGTTTGAATTGTAGCAAGGAGCAAGTACTGTAATATGCAAGGCAATGGACTGACCTATGCACACTTGAAATTCCCTTTGTTGGGGTTTTATGACCAAATGAAGCACTTGGAGAGGAGCAAAGGAGCTTCTCAGTTGCGTTTCCTCGCTGTAGACATTTTTTTTTCCCAGCTCAGAGGAAACAAGGCCTTAAGTTAAAACATCGTAAAAACATTGCACAGATTTTTTTTTTTTTTGTAGCATAACATTGTCTACTTTTATGACCTGATTGAGAGAGAGGTGCCTTTTGTTTTATTTTCACAGCCTGATGAACAAGCAATGCAAGGGTACATCAGAATGCCGTGACAGTTTGTTTCACTAATTCAAGAGACAGTGTTTCAAAGAACCAACACAAAGTTCGATCATTTGTATGTACATAATGCAGAGATTATGCTTGGGTGTACCATTGCGTTCTTTGGAAAATGTCTCCAACCTTTTAAAATATGCCTTTGACACAACTGGCATGTTGAAGTTATTTCGATTCTATGCTGATGTTAGGACTTGATTAGGATGATAATCATTGTGTTGGTTTTAAAGTCATGCACTGGTATGTTGTTGTAGTGATTGGTGGTTCTCTTTGCTGCTGTACAAAGGTTGTTCAAGGAAAATCAGGTATTTTTGTACCAATTTAAAAAAAAATACAGAATGCTCCTTTACTTGTGTCTGTGTGTTTCTGACTATCACATTTTATTTTATAATCTTTATCTGAATTAGATTAACA
This sequence comes from Symphodus melops, assembly GCF_947650265.1. Lineage (NCBI taxonomy): Eukaryota > Metazoa > Chordata > Actinopteri > Labriformes > Labridae > Symphodus > Symphodus melops. Next base: position 20,053,870 of record NC_136695.1, read on the forward strand.
AAGGGGAATCAATGATCAACTATGATATATAATTCAACTCACAACACTGCATAAAGAAATGAAGGCTATATTTGGACCAGTATGTCCCTCTGCATGTAAATGTTTAATTCTTAGCACTCGCACCACCTTGAGGCCAGTATGGTGTGTTACAACAATCAAAACAGCCGAAGACTTGACATGCGACACACACACACACACACACACACACACACACACACACACACACACACACACACACACACACACACACACACACACACACAGGAAACAAGCAATGTGACAGTCTGTAAATACTCAACGAGATGACCTCGTGCCATTCAGTAACGCCAGTTTCAAGGCTTCTGGCCAGATTGAGTCATAAAGTGCCGCCTGCTATCATGAAAGCGGAGGGGGATGATTGAGGAGTCGCACGGTGGTCTGTGAAGAGGTGAGTCAATTGAAAATTAAGTCTAGATGTTGAGAATAGTTTATTTTATCGACTAAGTTCTTAGAGTTTGTGTTTGAACTTAGAGAGGCGGGCTGTGAAAAGCATCATCTCACCTGTGCAGCTTGTGACATTATCACATGCTTCTATAGGCAATAAAACAAATATGTCTAAGTAAGTTTAAAAACAAGTTTAACTCACTTCAACTTTGCTATACGCTCATTGTGTGATGGAGTGATATTTAATGAAATAATGGCTCGGAGGCACGCGCAGAAATAGAAGAGTCATAACAGTCAGGGGTTTGAAATTAACGCGTTACACTCATTGAATAGCAGGGCATTTAACTTTTTGAAAAGCTTTTCAAATACTTACTTTCACTTTTTGAGGGGAAGTACTGCGCTACATAGTAAAAAAACAAACAAACGTCAAAACAGGAGATTAAAAACAGCCACTCAATCACTTGAAAGTAAAAGAGTGATGTACTGTAGGTGAGGTAGGTAGGTGGTGGAGAAATGACAAATACTCTTCTCATCTCTTCGGTGTGAAGGCTCGTCTATTTCAGCATGATTTTCCTGTTTGGTAAGATCACATTACACAGAAGTTAAATACACAAGGTATGCGGCCAGCTCTTGGCTTGATTCAGGGAGGAGGACGTCGCCTTCTTTGTATAGTCCCATGAGCTGCAACATTTAAACAACTTGGCAATTCTCATAATTGGGCATGAGACACAAGCTTAGTTTTGATCACCCTGTAGCTGGCCACCTTTGATGAGGGTGTCTAGTTTTAAAAGGCTGAAACAGCCCGTGACTCTTAAGTTCACTACTGATGATGTTTCGTGATTCTTATGAGTTCTTGACTCTTTGTTATGGGTCCCTGAATCTTTTCTGATGGACCCACGTCCAAAACCTGTTCTATTTATTAGATGTTTTAGTATAGCTGCACTGTTGTTCATTTACTGCTCTTTGAATTGCCACTTAAGGACATATAATGGTTTTTTTTTGGTTTTTTTTTTTAATTGAATTGAAGAATGGCCCAAAAATGTAAATCATTCCCATGTCTGAGATACAGCTCTCACACCACTCTCAACATCAAGGCAAACCTCATGTGTATAGCACCCATTGGTATAATGGACAGTTTTCCATCACGTCCTGTGTTCCATGATTCCATTGCAAACCTTACCACTTAAGTTCTGGATGATATAGAAGTCTGATTGTTGTGTTCATGGCATGAATTTCACTGTGATCTAATTATTAGATATACGACCTTTAAACATAGCATCTAAAAATACATTTATTTCTTTGATGAGGATTTGTTTCCTGTTTCAAGGATTATATAATGGTTTAAAGAATCCTCGGATGGTTAATGAAGGGATGGTCATGGGATCTGCTCATTTAGTGGTTATTAGCTGATTTAGCTGGACATTCAGACTGCTGATTGGATGTGAAGTTATTTAAACTCCTTATTGAGGGAACATTGCAACATTTAAACAACACGTATGGGTAAACAGTTTAAAACAATGTAACAGTAAAATGAAACTGTAAACACATAAACCGTAACATTTCAGAATACCTTGTTTACTGGGCACATGAAACCATTCTGTGCAGATCAGCTTGAGGCGATAAATATGCCAAGGTAAGCAGTTAAGTAAGATCTTCTTCAAACTCAAGCCTTGGTGAGATGAACAAAAAGCAGACGTATTTCCTAAAAGACACAATGCAGTGCGACTTAAGAAAGACTGGATATAATTACTGCGTGTCATCTGTCATGTTGTGGAAAAAAAAGTCGGAATCAGATTGTTGCTTGTAAGCGTAATAAATACAGCAGAATTCATTTCTGTAGTCTGAGTCTGAAAACGATCCTGTGAAGGAAAATGTCTGACTTGGTTGTTAGAAGCTGTTGATGAGAATAGTGATAGTTCTTTAAAGATGATTGAGACAACAGCCCACATTATTAAAAGACCAGCTGATACAAATGTGAATGTGATTATTCTCTTACTAACTGCCCTCCTCGTTCTGCTCTGTTTTCAGCAGCTTTTATTCAACAGGTCTGAGGTGGCCCTACGCCCAGTTCTCCTGGTCATACCAAGTCCTGGTCTGGTGCTGGTGATGGCCGACCATCTGCCTCCTGTCCTGCTGGAAGCCTGCGTGGTGGTTGGAGCATCGAGTGAAAAACTCAGAGATGTTTACCAGGTATTAACTGTCAGATTTACTTTCAGCTGAACAATGGTTGTGATATTGTCATTTTTAAGTGATTTGTGTGCAGCCCCAGGTCATAACTGCCCTCTTATGAAGCACCCTAATTACAAATGTATTCCTTATAGTCAGTCTGGTAATTTTTATATATTTTTTTTCAGTATGGGTAATGTCTGTTAGCTCAATGTTTATTAATGATGATCCCTTTTATTAAAGGTTAGTTTCTACTGGGATTAGATCCACGAACGGGTCAATCAAAAAGCAAAAATGAAAATGAGAAATTACCATCAGTGGCCTGTCAGAATGCCTAAAAGTTCAAATTAAAATAGTGTTTAAATGAATGAAAAGCAGAGTCTAACCTTAAAAGGCAACCTTAATCATGGAATAATTGTTCTTTTTAAATGACATCAAAATAAATATTTGTGAAATGAGTTTTGAAAACTTCACAATCAATGAATTTTCATTTAAGAAAAGTTCTCCTTTTTTGCCATGTACACAGGAATATATAGTATAACAATGATGTGGACTGAGTGATGTTAATGAATATTCCTTGTTTCAAACGTAAAATAAGTACAGTGCTCTAATCCTTCTTTTACTGTTTTTGTTTCAGACCATTAACGATAATGGAACTTCAGAGCTGCTCCTGTTGGAACCAGAGGTACTGCATGTCTTGGCGCCTCCCTTCTTCAGCCGACCTCAAGCTGAGAGCGAATCATTGAGGCCGAAAGGGAAGAGGAGACGCTCCTTTCTCAGGAAGAAGAGGGAAAAACCTACTTCAGCTGCAGCAACTTCTTCAAGCTTAGGTATCTGCTCGTCTGGTTTTCTCCACATGTCCTCAAATGAAAAACTGTTGTGCGGCCAACAATAGGCTGCTGTCCTCAAGGTGTCTGATTTGTCCCTGGTCTTAATTAGCCTACGCTGTCATTAGTCATTTTTCTTTTTCATGGTAGGAAGTGAAGATATCGGTGTCCCTAAAGACATCGACCTCATGGCTTTACCTCAACTCTGCTTCCCAGGTATAAATCAGTGTCAAAACACTCGTGTATGCATTATAAGCACATAGAGCAAGAAAAGTACACATCTAAAACAAATCCCCCTGTCTTATATATCCACCATTAAAATATACATCAGCGTTTCAATATATGGTCATTCATCAACCTGTTTATTTGTGACGTTTTGATGTGCATATACATGTTCAACATGTTCTAATATTTATTTGTTTTTAGCAGGTGGTCTCAGGGTAACCAACAAACAAGAAGATGAACAATTCCACTTCTTGGTTTTCACTGACGTCTTTGGCAACAAGACTCACGGAGTTGTAATGCAGTGTTACCGACCAATACTGGTACACGGAATATCTCTCGCACCTCCACACAGTTTGCTTTAATCCAGAACCTGTTCTACTGCTGCAGCCAGATCATAAACCTGTATACAACATACAGCTGCCATACTAACTGGCAACTGAACCAACCAGGACTAACAATAACTCAGATCAAACCAAATGACTTATCTGTTGTTTGTTTTACAGGACGGGTCCTCTGTCTTCCAGAACAGAGCTGGGTCCTCTAAATTCTCTAAGCTTTTCTCAGCTTACAGTATCTGTGTGATATCCAAGTATCCTTACTTTACAGCACTCAAAGACTGCCTGTCATGGTGAGAAACAGGGTGCCACAGCAAACTGCACGGCTTTTGAATTGATTTACTTTATCATAAAGCAAATTACTGTATGAAGACGTGCTGTTTACTTATGTCCAGTTTATTTCCAGTTTTCTAAGATGTTCCTGTCAAGAGTGTGTTTAAGCTGCAACATTGACTAATTCAGTGAAATTGTTTTTAAATAAAAAAGACAATTAATACGGTCTTTATCATTATTTTTGTAAGTTTTATCGTGAAGAGTTTCCACTGATTTGTCTTAAATTCATATTCTTTGTGTCTTCCTCAGTCTGTTGATACAGCTGAGATCTTGTCGTTTAGCAGACATGGAGGAGCGAGTAAGAGAGTTTGCAGCTAAACTGGCATTGGTGCCTATCCCCCCTCCTGGAACTCTACATCTGGTGTGTGTTTTGTGTGGACTTGAACTATATTTAAAGACTCGCATAGAGTTTATGTGGACAGTTTTTGCAAGCATTTTTTTAAGCATTTCTCCTGGAAATGAAAACATTTGTTCAATCTTTAGCAAGACGTTATTGATTGACTTGAAACAACAGTGTTGTATATCATACAGTATGCAGTAGTACAATAAGAGAATCATACTTGTGTTTGTGTGCTAGTATCAATTTACATTTGTCCTTTAAGTATGATCGCAGCCAGAGCAAACTTTGAATACTTTGTATATTTCACAGATGTTTACCCTGCGCCCTCTGACCATTGTGTTACCGTCCAGAGAAGACAAAGATCACACAGCTATAGATTTAGACCTCCATCTGCCTTTCCTCTGCTTCCAACCACAGCAACTTCTTCAGGTATTACACACACACTGGTTGTGTTAATGTTGTCGAAACAGAGGGAGACTCACATTAACTTTCAGTTCTCTTTTCTTGTCTTGGTTTTTGGTCTCTGTCTCTGTAGGTGATGTCTTGTCTCCTGCAGGAGCAGCAGGTGGTTTTGTTTTCTGCTGACTGGGCAAAACTCACGCTGGTGGGAGAGAGCTTGTTGCTGTTTTTGCAAGTTAGTGAAATAATGTCTGCAAAGAGCAAAATGGTGCTTGATATAATTATGGTTTATCTTGAATTTAAGTCAACTCTGATAAAAATTAAAATCACATATATTTTTTTTCCCATGAAAATGATTGACATTTTTAAATGTTGATAGACATATAGACGGATAGATGTGCTTTAATTTTTACAAATAACAAATTATCAAGAAAGTATCCTTAGATTTGGGCTCTTTTATAACTCTTCATTAAGCAGTCCATATTTTACTCCTTTTATTAAATCATTTTACTAACTACCTCACATATCTTTTTTTAGCCATTGTCTTGGCAGCAGCCCTATGTTCCTGTGCTGGCCAGAAGCATGATGGACTTCCTTATGGCTCCGACTGCCTTCCTAATGGGCTGCCATCTTAGCCATTTTCAAGAAGTTGCTGATGTGAGTTTAAAAACACCAAAAAGAGTTAAAAACAAACACAGAGGGGAATATTTTTCATTAAAGATTGTAGTGTATGGAAGAAGGCGTTTGGATGAAGTATAATTAAGTGAATTGAATGCTGGGTTACTTTTTCTTTCATTCTCCATCTCTAATTTTTAAATTATTATAAAAACAGTGAATGAGGTCGCACTTTGTACTGTCTTAAAGGACTCTGACATTAATATGTGTACTGCAGTCTAAATTTAAAACTCAAAGATGTGTCCTCCGACTCCTTCCTCCTCAGTGCCAATGCGCATGTGACCTGTCATATCCTGGACACTGAAGCTTCAGTGTTTAGCCAGCTCTCCATCAGTCTTGAAAACTTTCTCTGTCCTCTCTCCATTTTTTTAGACGCGTCTCCAACATTTATCCTAGTTTTACCGTATTTCTGCTCTGTGAGCTTATTGGAAAAATTTGGAGGCTTTGTATGTCGGGTAGAATCAGTTATATCTTATATCTATATCAGCTTGTTTTCATTGTTTAAATACTTAATGAATCAGCAGCACAATTACATATTGCTTGACAAAATTGAAGTCACTGATCCATTTAACACTTTACATCAAATGTAACTTTGATTACTTGTTAGTCAGGTCATTAGCTTGTTAGTCTTACATCAGGAATGTATCAGACAGTGATCAAACAAGAGGAGAACATTTAAATCATTAAATATCTTTGTACTTCCAGGAAATCGATGATCTGATCCTAATAAACATTGATAATGGAAGTGTCTCCACTTCTCATTCTGAGACTCTTGGTCTGCCAGAGATCCCCCAGGCTGCTGCGGAGTGCTTCATACAGAGGTACTCACTGTGCACATTGACAGCTTTTCTGATTCAGTATGCTTATTTTGTACAAACTTGGCAAAAATAAATGAACCAGTTTCTGTTCAAGTGTTTGCACGTTATGGCTGTGTTTCTACAGGTGTCAGTCCCTGCAGATTCATTTTGACCTGCATCAGTGCAGCAGCACGAGCTGTACAGACATCAGTGAGCAGCGAGCCATGAGAAGAGCGTGGCAACATAACCTCAACCACGACATCCAGAGGTTCACACTGGAACTGATAGTCAACATATTCAGGTTCTGTTTTTGTTTTACATGCATCTAATGGGATTGTTCTCATGGAAACCGCTCTGACATTATACACTATACTTCTATACATACGCTATATTGACACTATACTTCTGTGTATTCAACAGGGATGTTGGCAGTCATCTGAACTATGAACATCGAGTTTTTAACAGTGAAGATTTCCTGAAATACAGAGAGCCGTCTGAACAGCTGTTTTACAAGAAGGTACACACTAATTTCACAATGAAAAACAAGTTGATTTACCTGTTTTAGAGAATTGTTCAAATTACCGTGGCTGTGTTGCAGGTGTTGGAGACGCACATTTTTCATTCCTTCCTCAAAGATCGCCTGAACCGGAAAATGGACGACTTTGCTCGAATGGAACTCAGCATTCGTTCTGAGATGAAGAGGTAACTTAATTAAATAGCAATATTCATAAATGTATTTTTCTGTCCTCCTGATATCCTGATGTTTTGAACTCATGGTACAACTCAATACATAAAAAGCAACACTCCTTATAGCCTTAAAAAAAGACAAGTGGTATACATTTCTCATATTCTTTTTCAGCTTCAGAAGTACCCAGACAATCCAATAAATCGTTCATGTGTTCACTAGGATGAAGGCTCTGGTTGAAGTCCCACGCAGACCCACCATGCAGGAGATTCAGGCTCGTAGAAGAAGCTCCTTCACAGAGAGACATCTTACGAAGAGACTGGGGATGAGCCTCCCTAACCTTCAAGATGATCAAACAATCATGTCTGAGACTGGTGAGACTGGAGGGAAAGTTTGAGTGTGACAGAGGAGCTATATGTCAAGATTTAGTTGAAAATATTATATTTCACTTTCTTTCCCATTTTGTCCTTTTTTTCCATCGTCCTCCGTGTATATTTATCTTTGCCCTTTCTGTTTTTTAGCCCTGAGAACTCCTCCTAAGCCTGTAACGATGTTTAAGCTACCAGATTTCCCAGCCTCCCTGTCCGTTCCCTCCATCCAAAATTACTATGGTGAACTGATCCAGCAGCTTGGCAAGACCATTTTCTCTGCCCAAAATGAGAATCCTTCTCTCCTGGCCAGGTAGTCTGCTGTTTCCCTTGGCTTCTCTCTTCATTCTTAGTGCATCCTCTCTACACCACATTTCTGTTAGCATCTGATGGTATTATTTTCAATTATCTGGGTTTTCTTCCCTTCAGTCCTCTGTTTGCAGATTTAAATTTTTCCCTTTTAAGAAAATGAATCAAAGGCTTGAGTATAATTGTTTACAATCCGCAGATTCTACTACCTGCGTGGTTTCATCAACACACTGTGTTCTCGGCGGCTCGACGCCTTGAGTGACTTCCAGAACCTCTACAAGACGGACACCGCCATCTTCCCCACACAGCTGGTCACATGGCTGGTGGACTCACTGCACAAAGACGAGAGACATCAAGCCGATAAAAGACCTGAGCTCAAGAGACTCATCCTCAAGGTCAGTTCAAAACATAATGCCTGTCCAAATTAAAGTGTGTTGGGTGATGGGGCAAGCAGTAGCAGCTGGTGCAATGTTTTCCAAGGGGTCCAATTTCCCCTTTTACTTAGGCATAGATCTCCGAAATCAGGAGACAAACCTAAAATATGCTCTGCCTTTCTCTTCATGCATCAGGTCATTGGACGTATACCTTTGCAGCCTACTTTTAAATGGTGACTGAGTCATGCGTTTCTGGGCGCATTTTTACTGCCCCTCTCGATGCTCTTATTTTTTGTATTAAAGTGGTGTGAATGGACATGTGCAAATTGTAATGAGAGCCAATGGAGGCCCAAGAATGGAAACACGTCAGCATTTAGTTTAAATCAACATTTTTTTAAATTTTTATTGCAGATGACGGTATACATTTTCCTCCGTTTTTTAAACTAAGTGTAACTAACAATCTGTCTGTCATTCTCCGTGGGGAGTGGTTGGGTGGCACCCTCTATTGAGCAGCCTCCACTGCTGCTAAGTCAGCCGTAGTTGATGATGATGATGATGATGATGATGACGACAATGATGGATGTGAACGTTGTTTTTCAGGTGAAGACAGAGAACGAGAAGCAGTCAGTGCAGCCTGATGACCGTGTCAAGGAGTTTAAGCTTCCCCGAAGGAATCTGCACCAGGAAGAGTTTGTGCGCTGTGTGCAGGAGTGTGGCATCATAAAGGATACTGCAACAATACACCGTCTGTTTGATGCTCTCAGTAATGGTAAGTGAGGACAGGACAGCTGATGTGTATTTCAGTCTTGACTGAGATCTGGTATTGTAGTTTTTGATCGTATAGAGCCTTACAAAAACCTAGGCCATATTTTATTTTTTTACCCAAATTTAAAAAAAACTTTTTTTTTGTTTTTTTTCTACATACCTCTTCATTAGTTGTACACTGACTTAGTGGACACCATAATTTCCTTCTCTAACAGCATTACATGAAGAATTTAAAATGATTATTCTCACTTGCAGACATTACAGCATCAAGCAGATTCAGATGATTTGTTGCAGCCCTTTAATAATCTGTATGTGTGTAGTACAGTGTGTACAGCATACGCTCTTCAGTGCAGGTTTTTTATTGGTGCAACCAAATTGTTTAAGTTAAGGTTACAGATTCATAGCAAAATCAATTTTTTTTTTCCTATTTATGGTCAGTCAAATCTGACCTGATTTCATGTTAGTGTTGGTGATTATTTACAGTATGTCTTTGTAAATGCATCACAATGTATCTCTTAATCTTTGTAAACATTTTCATAAACGTGAACCAAGACTAAAAGCAAACGAAAGAAAAATTAGGTTGTTTCATGAAAGATGCCTATTTAGTAACACATCAAGAAATGTTCTTACTTTTCTGATCTATTTTAGATCAGTGTTTTTATGCACATTTTTACAACTTTTATGTGTCTCAGTGTGTCTTGTTTGTGTGTCTGCTTGTATTTCATAGTAATATACGTTTCTTTACCAGGCCAGCCAAAGCATGTGGACCATGAGCTCTTCAAACACTTCTACACCTTCTGGAAGGACATGGAAGCAGAGTCACAAGACGTCAACTTGCCCTCTGAGGTCATAGATCATCTTGGCTATAGCGAGTGTGTGTACAAGTTGTCGTCGTGTGTCAAGACCTCTCATGGTGTTGGTAAAATTGCCATGACACCGAAGCGTCTGTTCTTGCTTACAGAGGGAAAACCCGGATTTCTGGAAATCACAAATTTCCGAGACATCCAGGTCAGAGTCCCAAAGTTGTTTTAGTTGAAATCGTATTAAATAACGCTGAAGTTTCATCTCAAATGAACAATAATGGATAACTCTCCTTTCTCCGTAAAGGAGGTGAAGATTTCCACAGCTCCTGTTCTACTCGTTCGTATTCCTTCCCTTCGCATCCAGACCTCCAGCAGGCCTGAGGTGTTTGAGGCCAACTTGAAGACAGAGGCTGAACTCTGGAACCTAGTCGTAAAGGAGATGTGGGCCGGACGCAAGATGGCCGACCAACACAAGGTGCAACAAAGTCTGCTCAGAGATCCTAATGTACTTTAGCTGGCTCTACCACATTTCGCTCCAGGCATGTGTCTCATGGGTTCGTTAGGTAAAAAACAACTTCGAAAAGAACCAGAGTTTAAACCAAACGCACCCCATCGAGAATATTTCACTTAATTTGAATTAAAGACGGAGGGAGCAAGTGTAGAGGTCTTTCCTGCTTCGACAAATGTTGCATGATTTCTTAACATGATCAGTGTCAAAGTGACTTTGATCTTTGTGAGTTATTTTGTCATTTCACTTTCCCTCTCACATGCGGTTGATATCTTTTCTTTTGAGGACCCTCACTACATGACTCAAGCCCTGACCAATGTCCTCTTAATGGATGCTGTCGTGGGCTCCCTGCAGACTCAAAGGTCGGTCATTGCTGCCTCAAAGCTGGCTTACTTGGATCAGATCAAACAGGACGGTGAGGGCTCACTTTTGAACCAACGATTATTTTGTTGTTATAAAAAATCTTTTCTGAAAGTGCTAGAAAATTGTACAGAAATCTAAATATCTAACGGTCCAAGATCATTGTTTACCAAACAACAATTTAAAGCAAAACACATTTACTTGGACCCAACTACTGTTTGTCATTTTTTGGCTTTATAATAAATAATCAGTTCTCAGAAAGCTCTCAGATAATTTTCTATTTAACTTAATATCATCTCATTTTTGATGTAAGATCTTATTTTCCTCCGATTAGCCCCCATGAGGGTGTCTAACACTACCTCAGAGACTCTGAAACACAAGATCAACCCGTCACTGGGCCTGGCTGAGCCTCAGACTGTACATGTGCTGCTTTACACACCAGGTACTCTCTCACTCTCTATGTTCCTCTTTAACACTTAATACAGTATGTCTATGTGTTCATATACAAACTGTACTTTAACCATCAAAGAAGATCTGTGTGTTGATAATCAGTTTATGTGTGAGTAATGGTAATCAGTGTTCACACAACAGAACCCTGTCTGAGCAGACGCATCATCATGTGCTTTACATTTTCTTTAGGCTTTCTTCTCTCTGATTGATTGACTGTGGAGCTGCATGCCTGTTGTCAACCTAATTTTAAGGTCACAAGGCACAAACTGTGAAATTAAGTCATGTTGTACCAAGTTATAGTCTTCTAATGCTCGACTGAAGGTCACAGTAACGAAAAATATGAAACGGCAAACAAATGTGTTCCTGTGCCACGAGGATCAGTTAAAATCTGAACCGTGATTTCTCACTTTGTAAATGTTTGTATGGGAACAGAAGCTCCAGTCATACGTGTCCACATCACCTGATGTGCTGTTTAGTAGCACGGATCGTAACAGCGACGTGTTAGTGTGTGATTTGTTTACACCATGGGTCTGAACAAAAACATGTAAGGTCTGCTGATGTGGTTTGAATGGATAACAGTGTTCAAAGAAATGAAAGAGGCAACACATCCTGATAGAAGCTAAACTATGCCCTGATCTAGAGTGTGATGAATCAATAAGCTATTTATAATGTGTGTAGGACAGTGGGGAAAAATCCAAGAGGTAGAGATGTTTTTATTTTATTATTTTATTCCGCGCTGTGTTGTCCTTCTTGCTTGACTTATGTGGTTGTGTCAGCTCTCACATTTCACCGGTCCTCTAATCTCCCTTTTTTCTTCCTCTTTGTTTCTCCAGGTCAGTTGACCGGCCATGACTCCAAGGGTGGGACGAACCCGAAGTTGTGGGTCGCTCTCAGCGGGGGCAGACTAGTTGTATTTGATGCAGCGAGCTGGTCCATGCTGCAGGACTGCATCGAGGTCGGACAGTCGCATCTTGTAAGGACATCGAGCTTTACTCTGTTTCTGCAGTTAGATTCTCAGGTCTACTTGTACACTGCTGCATTACTTGCCTGCATTGTAGATGCTTCACATTACATTAGACACCGGAGGCATAGCTGTGACTAAACTGGCAGCTCTGGAGTTGCAATGTGGGTACTTAGCCTCTCAGTTTAGACGAGCAAGAAAAGTACCTAGAATACAAGAGGCAGTACCTCGTTGGATTCTAACAAGAGTCTCACAATATCACAAGACTTTGATTCAGTAAGCCTCCTATATCCTTAATCAAGATAACATGTGCATCTTGTGCTGTGTAGAACTGCATGCTGGGAATGGACGGCCAGGTGTGGATTGGCTCTCAGGACTCCGTGATCTATATCATCGACACTCACAGCATGTCATGCAACAAACAGCTGACTGAACACAGACATGAAGTGACTGGACTCACAGCGGAAAACAGAGCTCAACACAACAGGTGGAGACTTGATTTTTACTGTTTGTCAGCTACGTGGGATTAAATGTGTAACAGTGTGAATGCACTGTGAAAGGATGTGCGAGTCAATCATCTTTCTCAATTAAAACCTTCTCTCCCAGTCAGCAGTCGTACTCATGCAGCAGTGATGGGACGATTCTGCAGTGGGAGGCAGCCAGTCTCAAAGTGAAGCGACACCTCCAGCTCAGCTGTGACTTTCTCTCCTCCATTCAGATCTACGATGGTATGCTGTGGTGCTGTAAGTGCAACAGTTGTCTTCCGTTGTTTTGGCTAAATTCTTTAAACCACTTCCTTATGAAGTAGTTGTTTCATTGTTCTCCATGGAAAGCGTATGTTGCTGCTCACTGGCTGCATGTACCTGGTTCTCTGTCTGTCACTGTGGTTTTTAACTTCCTACTATAAGAAATAACACGTGCCAATTTCTTCTAAATACAACGTACCAGAAAAAGCTGATTTTAAAATAGTGAACATAAGTATCTGTGTTCAGGCTGTGGTGACAGCATTGTGGAACTGAAAAAGAGTGGGACTCCTCAAAGAAGGCTGGAAATTCCTGATGACCTCCAGAGCATGCCCAGTAGTTTCAGCTCTTTCGTTTTCATTCCAGAGGTAAATTTGTAGCTGTTCCACTACTAATTAAAGTCGCTCAAGTCAATTAGTATCCAAAATGATATGAAAGCAGGCAATCAACATGTTCTAGAGACAGTGTTATACAATGAGTTAGACATCTCAAAGTTTAATTTGTTGTTCAAACATGTTTCTATGTATATAAATAGACTACTGTTTTCTTCCGAGATTGGTTATGCAGATGTCTCCTCATTATCATCATTTGGTTACCAAAGATCTTAGTTTTGGTATACATGAACATTTACTTGTTGTGGTTAAATTTCAGGGCCACTATTCTTTTAGCGAACATGCTTTTTTGTTCCAGCGAGGTGAACTGTGGACGGGCTTTGCAGACTCTGGCGAGCTGTGTCTCTGGCAAACTAACAACCGCAGGAGTCCCTTTAAGAAGATCTCCCTGCCAGACTGTCCAGGTGTCACCTGTATGATTCGAGTCAAGGACCAGGTAAACTTAAAAACACGAGTACTGATGGCACATTGAGACTCGAAGGAGACGTTGCTATTTGAGAACATCATGTTTGAATGAGCTCAATTGAAATGTGACATTTTTAAGAAATTACAACAGATAAATATTGTATATTACGATTCTGAGGCAACCTCTATATATGACGTACTAAAGATTCTTTTTTTTTTACATGCTGTGCCATGGGATAATATTTAGGTTAATTCTCTCACTTACACAGTTTTTTTGTGTGTTGCTTCTTTTGTTTACCTTCTCCTTTTGTTTCACTCTTCTATCATTGTTAGCAGAGGAGTGTTTTTACTGGGTGTTTTTTCCTCCCCTCAGATGTGGGTGGGCTGTCGTGGTGGGAACGGTGCTGGAGGTCAGCTGACAAGTCAGGTTCTGGTGATTGACTCGGAGACCCAAAGTGTTACAAAGGAGCTCCAGGCCCATTCAGACAGCATCCAGACGCTCTGCTCGACTGAGGATCGCTACGTCCTGAGCGGCTCTGCTTGTCGCGATGGAAAGATTGCTATCTGGAAAGTTGAGTAGAGACGACATACATGTGATGCAGATGTAGCGGTTGTGTACTCTCTTGCGTTGTGATATACCAGGCAAACACTGCAACTTTTTGCATCAACAGCCGTTTAATCTGGTGATTAAAGAAACAAATCTCTCACAGCCACTTGTACTCCAATTGCTAAAACACAACACAGAAAAACAGTTGAGCCAACTAACAGGCAGCTACACCACTGAGATAAATATCAAAGCATTGTGAACATAAATGAATGAAAACACAACAAAATGATAACAGAAAAATTCCACAACCATTTTATAAAGTCTCTCAAACATTTTAGGTGGAAAATTATGACTTTCATCAGGATAAACAAACTTATTTAATTGTATTTTTAACGGAGCTCAGTAAAACAAACTTACCACGGGGACAGCATGGGGCACACTGGGAAAGATACACGGGCTGCACCGCTCAAGTCTGCACGGGCCCCAGCAGAGGGCGATGCAAAGTGATGCATAATAACAATATTTACAGAACTGATTAGTAAAATAACCCAAGAGATGGCAAGTGGAATCATCACCTCCATTACATAGAGGTGCATCTTAAAAGGACAAAAACGAGACATTATGGGTATACAGTATTTGTATGTGACAATGACATAATTCTCATTGAGGCTGTAACCATCTTTGAATGGTAATGAAATAATCTATCTGGTAGCTCAGATGATAAACATTTCCACATTTATGGAACACCAGAGCCTTTCATCATTATATGCATGTTCCTGACACTGGCCCTTGATAATGATGTCATATTTTTGTTGTATAAATGTGATTTAGTCTAGGTGTCAACAGAAGTGATTTAAGATTTCAAATATTGTAGTCATCATGTTTTGTGAGAAGCTTTGATAATAAACATTTTCAGATGTTTCTCTGTTTGTTGATGTCCTTTCCTTTTCAATGAGGCTTAGTTTGTTACCTTAACCAGGGTGAACACTCCTGTTTTAGTATCCTAGAGAGAATATTGCTATGTGATTCTTATTTTTAGAAAATGAAAAGTTTTCAATGTGTAGGTTCAGCTGAAAAAACCCAGAACACCTTTGGACACACACACACACACACACACACACACACACACACACACACACAAAGAGAGAGAGAAACGGTGGTGCTTAAATCAGATCAAAGTTATTCCTTGATGTTTGGGGGGTTTACTGGGGGCCAGTAACAACCACACACCTGTCTTCCCCCATCTTCTCCTCTATTGCTTCTACAACACTCAGCACATCTGTTAATACACTCGTCTGAAGGTGTTTGTGCACCTTTTGGATACTACAATGATTATGTTTTACTAGCACAATAAAGACTACTCCATGAGCAACTGAGTTCAAACTATGTCCATAATTTAAGGTTTTATTGTTAAGGTTTATTGCACATTAACATTTTGAATTTAATTACTTTACGAAACGCATTATAAAACCTCACCTCAAAGAACTTTATGTCCCTATGAAAGTCCGAAGGTCACCTCAAACACATTCGTCCATTATCTTTGAAAACAGGAAGATAATCTTCAAAAAGACATACTAAATTGGCAGTGTTCCTCATATTTTATCCATACAATTTTACACCAGAAAAAGTTCATTAAATATATAAAAAATCCAGCGTAGTTGTGTGTGTGTGTGTGTGTGTGTGTGTGTGTGTGTGTGTGTGTGTGTGTGTGTGTGTGTGTGTGTGTGTGTGTGTGTGTGTGTGTGTGTGTGTGTGTGTGTGTGTGTGTGTGTGTGTGTGCGTGCATTTCTATGGGTTAAAGCAGCTCCTGTCCTGTGACATTTCCTATCCGACTGTTGCCTTATGAGTCGAACATTCTCAGCCAATTACAGCCATGTCCGCGGTTCACGTGACACCGCCATCCGACGTCATCAAACGGCGACATCTCTGACAGAAAGCTCCATGTGAACTGGTTACATCAAAGTTGTCATTAAATACAGGTAAGTCTTTTATCAATGTGACAGCTGTTGTCACGGTGACTTCCTTCAGCTCTCTAAGCACACCTCAGCGTCGAAGGAATGAGTAGCTGTTGTGAAGCTGCGTCTCAGAGGTACTGCTGCTGTTCTCGACAAGGTCAGGATTGACATGTTACATGACAGAGAAACCTCTCCTCTTGCTGCTCCGGTTCCCTTAAGTCTACGTGAAGATTGCGGTGGCTATTGTGTATCTCAAAGCAGCAATAACAGCTCTATTTGTGATCGTAACCTGGCTATATATTGATTTTTTTTTTATGGCTGCGGTATGCGTTTACACAACGAGAATATTCGTGTTTTACTAAACCACCTGCAGTACGAGCTCTGTGATGATCATAGATGTGGAAGTTATAGTCAGATGAAAGCTTTAAGTGCTGTATTAAATGCAGAAAATAAAGCTGTTGTTCAATGTCCACATGTTTCTTTTTAACCACACATGTTGCTGAACTCTCCTGCCTCACTGCAGGTTGGTTCTGGGATGGTGAGTCTGTCTGCTGAATTGTAAAATAAACCCCTCCTCCTGCCCCACCTGAGCCTCCTGCCTTGTCACTGAGACCAGATGGCCAGTCGCCTGTTTGGCAGGTATGCCCGTTGGCTCTCCAGGGTCTCACAGCAGGCGCCATTTGCAGCTGCACGCCTGCCTCCACCTGTGTCTGGACCTGCAGCGGCGCAGAGGGCTCAGGGCCTGCAATGGAACCCAGAGAGGTTGATGTGCGAGGGACGGACAATCACAAAGGAAAAAATTTACCTCCATTTGCCTGCACGCACCCAGCTGGACGACTTGTTTGATAAGGCAGAAGAGCCAGAGAGCATCCTGCTGGCATGGGCAGAGCACGGAGGGAATAGTCAACAGGCTGCTAAGGCCCTGATAAAGTGGAGTCAACTGGCTCTGAAAACAGATAGCAACTTTCATAAACAACCCAATAATATGAACGATCCAAGGCTGCTGGCGATTTTAAATACTCTGTCTCAAGAGGTGAGGAAGCCTGTTCTGGACTGACAAAACAAATGTTATCAAAGTTTTCAACCTTGCCTGAAAATGTTCATGACACTTTTTTTGGTGTGTTGTACTTCCAGGTGAATACAGTGTGGCACAGCAGTCTCGTGAACGTCTTGCGATCTCTCTGGATTTTGCATATTCCCAACATAGATTCATTACTCACTTCAGTCCAGACGGAGGTCCAGTGGCGAATCCGCAGGCTGTCCTGCAAACACCTGGGCTTCATAGTAGACTGGGGAGCCAACAGGAAAGCACCAGGGGATGTGGCTTTAGTGAATGCTGCATTAAAACAGCTTGAACTGCGTTGGACTGAAATCACTGATGCTAAAACTGTTTGTGCACTGATATCCAGAGGACGCCGCTTGTCACCCGCGCTGATGGACAGACTGGAAGACAAGGTATGGCAAAACATCACAATCACAGAATTAACACCTCGTCTATGTCAACATTTCTCTAACTCCGTATTATATCAGGAGAGACGTAAAATATGAATTGCAGACTGTCAGGTTGAAAACTATTTCCCCTCATGAAAGAACCAAGGATAATAATTTTATAAGACCTTTGAAGTTAGGGATCAGATATGTGTTTAATAGATGTAAAGATATATAAAATAATAATACTTAAACATCACAATGATCAGGCCATGGGGAATTTGGAGAGGTCAGTGTGCCAAAGCAGCGACGCCTCTATAACCATTATATTATATAACCCTTAAATCTACCGCATTTGGATGATTGATCCTGTAAGCTGAATGTGATCTCAAACCTGATTGGAGTCTTTTTTTATTATTGTTATTATTATTATTATTATTATTTTTTGTATCCCTCTAACAGGCTTTGGAGCTGGCTGATGGCATTTCTGCAGAGGACATTCGTAGAATTTGTGTTTCTTTGGCAACTCAAAGCCGCAGATCTGTCCCGCTGCTCAGAGCTCTGTCTTACCATCTCATGCAGAAGCCTTCGTCAGAGTTCACCACTCCACTGTTACTCGACATGGCCTTTGCATACGGTATTAAACGCTCATTATTTTAAGACATCCAGTAACACATACATAAATGAATGAACATTGCCTCTGTCCAGGTCTAAAATGTTGATTTTTAGAATCCAGAGAGCAAATATACTACAAAGAAGGCGGAGTCTAGGTGAAAATAGTGCAAAGAAAGTAAGGTTATATTCATTCTGCCTCCATTGGAAAAAAAGACATTAAAATGAAATGTCCTTATGTTGAAGCTCAATTTTCTCCAATTATCTTGTTATATGCATACATTTTTTTTCTGAAGCTTGATTCTTCTGCTTATTGATGCTAGACCGGTGACCACTTCTAAGAACAGCTTAATTTCACACGAAAGCCTACAACACATGAAAGTACTGTACACTCAGTAACTTTGATGTTAATTACTCGCACCAACAACTTTTTTTTTTTTTGCTCCTCTCTAGGAAAGTTGAACTTCAACCAATCTCAGGTATTTCAGCGGATGGCCTCAGAGTTGTTACCCAGAGTCCCTCAACTCACCTCGGCAGAAATCACACGCTGTGCTAAATCCTTCGGCTTCCTCAAATGGCTCCACATGCCTTTATTTGAGGCCTTTGTGGAGGTGGGTCACACATTTAGTACAAACACAACTTTAGCAATTTCAGGAAAGAGCTTTATCTCATTTTTTTTTAAATCACTCTCTTTTATATTGTAAACTGCAGCACTACACAGCAAACAGTGAGGCGTACAGCACACTTCAGCTCTGTAATCTACTCATGACCCTGGCCAGACTCGGCTTTCAGCCCAGAAAAGGAGAAGAGTTTTATACCAAGGTACTGACGATACGAAATGCTCCCTTTACCTCTTTATGCTGCTTCTACTTCCTGTCTTAATAGTACACTCTATTGATGCCTTTTTTTCCTAAAGGTTCATTCTGCGCTGGAGGACTCTCTCTCAGGCCTGGAGCCCTTCTTGCAGACGGACGTCGTTTGGTCTCTCTGTGTGCTTAAACAGACCAAGCCTCATTACCTCATTCCCCTCACACTGCAGAGTCATGTAACCAAATTATCGGGTATGTCATGGAGCTGTGGCCTTCGTTTTCCTTCTATACAGTGCTGAATGTTGTAGTTGTATAGCTGCTCCTCTTAACAGAACTTGACATCAATCAGGCCAAAGTGTCAGGGTTGTTGTTCTGTTTGGGATCCAAGAATAGATTTGACTTTAATACCAACCTTTCTCCCTTTAAGCTGGCTAAAGATGTGACTCGGTCATTATTATCTGTCCCATTCATTTTTTTGTTTTTAACACAATCATTTAATGATGCTTAAGGGAGAATCCTTGAAGTTTAGACAAAGGTCAGTTTTGTCTAATGTTGACCTACTTATGCCCTTGGAATTTTAAAGGGCAAGATTTTCTCGATTTTTTTATTGTGAGGATATGTGATAGAACGAGTGCAGGACAGTACAAGACGGGCAAAACTTGATGCTGGGTGTCTGGAAAAAAACATTTAGAAAGTAATCAGACATAATCTGAGAACAAATCAATCCAGCATCAAGAATAAAATACCATTTTATTTCAGTACTGTAGATGGAGCAGCAGTAGATTTCTGCTTACTCAGGCATATAAATTCAGCTTGAATTACGGTAGTTACACACTTTGAGGAATAGTTGTTGGCACTGAAACATTCTAGAAACTTCTTCTTTCACATATCATGGATGCCAGTTGGTGTGTAGGTTCTCATTCTCTCTCTGTTGTATTTTGTGTCTGTAGAGGGCAGCACAGCTCGAGTGGATGGTTATCGCTTGAAGCTCCTCCACATCGCTGCCACCCTCCAATTAGAACATCCTGGCTCCTCTGATTCTCCATACTGCCAGAGTGGCCTGTTCGTCCCCGCTCGAAGCTCCCCCCTCTCACCGCTTCAGACCAGCCTGAGAGAAGCTCTGCAGACTCTGGTGGGTGACCAGACAGAGGCCGTCCGCACTGGGGTCGACACTGTGTATGGATGGACACTAGGTAAGGTGATCCATGAAGATTTCAAACATTTCAACCCGTTAACTGCTTTTTATTACTAAAGTTTAACGAAACTTTTACTTTGAAAACGTTTAAAACATCCCTCTTTTCATTTTTTTCTTCTTAAAAAGTAAACACAACAACAAAAAAAGCAGCACTGCTAATCAGAAACTAATCATAAAGGTCTCAAAGTTCATCAGTGAGTCGAATGGCCATCACAATGTGATATGACCAATAGGCGTGTCCAGTGTTAGTTTGCAATACTGAGGATTTCCAGGTCAAGAAAGAAAATCCGTTTGATAGATTAGCTCTCTGAACAGGGAAGTGCCACTTCTTAAGAGGGCAGACGGTCAAGTAAGAGCAGGATTCCCCAAAACTTAAGATTTTAAAATAGCGTTGAGTGCATTGGCAATACAGGAACAGAAGTAAGATGTATCATATAGTTGCATTGCCAACATAAAATGAATCTTGTTCCATGACTTTAAAAACCTATTTCTGATACTCTTTGCTCGATCTTGTTCGATGTAGAAGGTGTTTTTTGTCTCAGTCAGTTTTAAACACCTGACATGCTCTTCTTTTATCAGAGGGTGAGCTGGTAGTGGATTATGACAACAAACCAGTTAACCTGTCACAGCTGGAAGCCCCTCATTTACCCAGCGGAGGAGGAAAGCAGCCTTTACCTGCAGGGGCCCGACGGTGAGTCATACAGGGGAGTTGTTAAAAGTTTTATTTTTGTTTTCTATTCTGCTCTAGTTGTCTGGACTTCTTTTCCCCCACTGTGCTCCACTTATCTCTGTCGGTTTTTTCCAGGCTTGCTGTCTTGGCTTGGGAGTTTCCAAACTTTGGCTCGAAGAGTAAAGACCTTCTGGGACGGTTCGTATTGATGAAGCGACATCTCCAGCTGGCAGGCTTCATCACAGTGGAGGTAGGGAGAGGATGGAGATGGGATTAACTGTCTTTGTAAAAGTGTCTGCGACTGTGGTGTAGTGACTTCAAAGTAAAAGCATTTTTAAACAGTGACCAAGTGATTTTCTCTATCTCTGTAAATAGGTTAAACCAAGCTATTTGTGGATGAGATCAGTATTTTTACTTCAAACTCTCTAAAGCCAGTCCAAATATAATTTTCAGAACTGTGTTTGCTAAAATATTCAGTTTTTCAATATGCAGAGGTAGCTCTTCTGCTCCTCTATCTGACAGTCACAGCTATACAAACACTGGGCCTCATATTTGAGAGTCGTGTGGGTCCTGCTGCAGCCTGAGGTTTAAATAGAGTTCCAGCCACAGCCTGCCTCATCTAGGCCAATCCAACAATCTCATTCTCTCATCTAGAAGAATTCCTTTGCTGATTGTGGCATCACTTGCCTCTCAGGTTTGCATTTCTTGAGGATGTCAAAACCAGCATGTCCCTTTTATAATGTGTTTGTAAAAAAATATGGTCTCACAACTGTTTTCTCCTCTTAAAAACACCATGAAAATGTTTCCTCGTATGTGTAATGAAATGATCACAAGTCATACTTTTTTTTTTTTGTCCTACTTCAGGTACCGTATTACGAGTGGCTGGAGCTGAAGACAGACTGGCAGAAACAGGCGTGCCTGAAGGACAAAATCGGGAAGGCTGTGGCCGAGGACATGGCCAAGTGAGCCGATCGGTGTCCGGCAAAAAAACAAACATTTGCAGACTCGGCTAAATCAGAGCTTTCCCAACCAAATTGGACAACAGGGAATGCACACTTACACCCACGCTCACACTTAAAGCGGACTGGCATTGCAGAAAAGCTCTCTCATACTTTGTCAGGAAAAAAACAAAAAACAACAACATATTTTTGCTCCGGTTCCCTTGGCAACGTGTGGGGCTTTCCCTGTTTCCATAGTAATGATGAGCGAGGGTTTTTGAGGCAGAGAGAGACAGAAATAAACACATCAGTAAGTCCTTCTGTAGAAATGATATGATCCACCAAGAGTGACATATCAAAACAGAAGCTCCATGTTTATTATCAGCTTGTGAATAGATTAAAGTAACGTAATTATCTGTGAATGTGTGTCATCGTGTGATGGAATAAACCGTTTGACCTCCATTTTTACTTGTTTTTATTTTTTAAAGATTTCATGTTTGCCTCATGGGCTTCAAAGACGAGTCACATGAATGTCTCGATCACATTTTTTTGAGCCTATACCGTCAAGCACTTTTAACTGGAGAATCACTGGTGTGGTATTTAGACCAAATGTGTTTTATTTTACATCTATCAGTTAACGGTGCTTCCCTCTAGCATACTGATGTTCGTGGGTACATCAGTATTTTTAGACATTTATTTGATCACAATGGTACAGGTCGCTCAATATATATATATATATATATATATATATATATATATATATATATATATATATATTCTTTCTTTTTTTTTATGTTATTTACCAGCATCAAATTCACCAGATAAAGTATACACAGTGAAAATAATTAATTCATTTGATGTTTCATTTCTTCAACAGATCTTAAATTTGTTTTTTTTGGGGGGGTTTTTCAAATTAGTCCTAAATCTATGTTTACATTGTTGTGCATGTTGAGAGTTGTACCATTGTTATAAGAAGACAGCAAGTGTAGGATTGTCAGATAAACACATTGCTGACCTGAGAGTGCTTACACAACAGTAAGGGCAGAGGCGGCGCTCTGACATCAGATGCTGTTGACTGGCAGAGAGAAGACGACTGAAGACTGCAGGGAAAGAAAGAGGAGAGAAGGAGACACATTGAGAGGGAGCCAAAGGCCACAGTGGTGAATAACAGGCAACAGAAAATGACACACTCCATTTAATGTGTGCTCTGATCACACAATCCACATCACACTCAGTCTTTTCCAATATTTTGAGGCTTTAAAAAGATCGATTGATGGGCTTGACAAAGAGCTCTGCTTGCACACAAGTATTGAACCCCTTGGTCATACAATCCCCCGCGTGATGTGTTACAAGTGTGCAGATGCAACTATTATGTTCGAGGGAAAGCTCATGATCTGAACATGAGGAAATTCATCCATGAAGATGTAAGTTTCCTTCTAATGCAAATCAAACCACATCCTAATTGCTACCCGAATGCATCAAATAAACAAAATGACATAATATTAAAGACCGGAAGAGTAAATCGTATAATTTCTGCTCGTCCTGATATCTTAAAAACGCTGCACAGCAAAGTACACAGACAGGTTTAAGCTGCTGATTTATCAGCAGCTATATCTGTTGAGGTCACCCAGATTGCACTGAGGCTATAAGGGCATTATCCGCTAAAGTGGTAATCACTTCTGCTGAGCTGGCACATCCATCAGGGCAAGTTTTGGGTTGCCATAGAAACTACCCTGGCTGATCACTTGTCTCATTGCTGCCGCCCCCTCCATGTCCTATTTCTATTTCCCCCTCACTTATTGTGTTGAAAGTGAAGAAATAAAGGGAAAGAGTGCAAAGAGGACAACAAAACCGATGCAATAGCAGTCCTTGGAGGTGTGTGTGTGTGTGTGTGTGTGGGGGTGGGGGGGTTAAACAATCAGAGCAGAGGCAGAGGGTATAGCACAGGCACACTTTAAGGTTTTAAACGTGCCTTTTTGATTGTCTGATTCTAATAGTTTCCTATTTGTTTCACTGTCTTTGAGCTAATTTCTCCACCGTCCTCTTGTTTTTGCAGTACTGGTCCTTCCCTTCAAGGTTGAGGGCAGCACTGAGACAACAGTGGAAATTTGCTGACATCATCTCTCAAGATCCAGTCATTGCTCGGATGAGAGAGAAAGGAAGGGAGGGGGGGTCATGGAGGATGAGGAGGGAGGAAAGCAGGAACTGGGCATCAAGAGAGAATACTGCAGCTCCTCTCAGATTCTACACACACGCACACACACACACACACACACACACACACAGACTCTCATATGCAAATGAAGTGGATCATGAGGCTCTGAAAACACACGCCCACAACAGCAGCATCACTGCGCTGCAGCACAGAGAAGGACCAGGGAGAGCACACTCCCATCTCTCTTCCTTTCTGTCTCTTACGAGCACATACACACACATAGACACGTGCTGCAGGAAAGATCTGAGTGTTGGGTCGCTGAGCATTCAGGTCCACCCTCCCCTACTCCTACTTTGTCTTCTCTCACTCTCTCACTCCCTCACTCCTTGGTCACCTTGCCTGTTCTGGCTGTATGGTTTATTGTTGCGTCAGAGCCAGCGAGAAGCATGCCGGGGGAGAGCGCACACAGATCTGTCCCCACCGACAAACATCCAGAGCCAGGGGCTGAGGAGACGGGGCTCCCTGGACCAGGTAGGACCTCTGGGGTTTGGGATCGAAGAGGGTTAATATGATGGAAGACAGAGACCAGGACATAATCAAGATGTGTGTAGAGCAGGTTGATTGCATTAGAAAGACTAGGATATGGAGAAACACAAGGTTATGAAGAATGACAAACGCAGAAAGGGGAAAGAAAGACATTGTGAGATGATCTGCTTGAAACTTCCATGTGGTGAACAATCAGTTTAGTGCTGGGCCATTTATTTCTGTCTGTCATTTCTGTTGACATGTGCAGTCTGAGTAAGCCGCGATTCAGCTGCATGTTTGCATTCTTACTTAACTGTATGCTGGCTCCTCCTTCCAGCTCCCAAATTTAAGAAGCCTCCCCCACACCTCACAGCCTCATCCCTTATGCACTCCTCATACCAAAAACCTCATTTAAAATCACAGAGTTCTAAATCCTTTGTGTAACTGCCCTCTGTCTATAACCACATACAATTTTACCCCACCCTTACCTGACCTCCTTACCAGCTTTGCTCTTTACCATGCTGCCCCATCTTCAGCACTGTTGAAACCCCGTTTACGTCCACATCCATTTGGCATATTACAAGAAGCGTGGAGTGGCTCCTCCCTCCCCCGACAAGCCTCAGAAGGAACATGACACAGCAGCATGGCAGCTCTATCAGAAACACACAAACATCCTGCCTGTTATTGGTGTACATTTTTCTACATTGCAGCTTTACATCAAAAGTTATTAATTATTAAGCTAAGTTATTAAACAGAAGTGACAAAAAGGAAAGAAAGAGACAGTCTTAGTAAGTGCTGGGATAGTGCAGATGAGTGATTGGGAGGGTCAAGATTTTATTTTTGTCCTTTTGCAGTCAGACGGTAATGAACAGAGAGAAAGTTGCCACTGATAGTTATTGAACACAATGTAGTCTTTGATAAGTACAGTAGCCTACAGTACACTGCACTAACTTGTAACAGTCATGACGGTTTATAATAATGGCTATGAGGAAAAGACTGGCTCCTCCTTGAAAATGGCCCTTCTTTAGCTCATCTTTTCCCTAGTCTGTTCTTTGGCCTAAATTTATTTTAAGCTTTCTTGGCCTAAATCTAGGTAGAAGAGGGAGGACTGAAAATTACCAGATGCTAACTTGTATTTTGGCACTAGCATGATGATGAAAGACAAATAATGGGGTTGAAAGTGATGAAAAATATAAGGTATAAAAAAAACAAAAACGGATGAGACAATTAGGGTGCTCCCTTTTAACGGTTCATTCTGAGCTGAAATTGAAACCCCCCTATGGCCTGACAGGCCAGTGCTGCAGCCTCTGTGACGCAGCTTCAGTCTGCTAAGCTCAATGCGGCCTTTTCCTGCTACAGCTAGCCTCGTGCTTGATTTCAATGTATTCCCCCAGTAGAGACTTCCAGGCTGAGTGAGGAGAGGGAAAGAGAGGCAGATATTCACAGATTATTTTCAGCACAGAATCTGCAGCTGGGAGGCATAGACTGGCAGTCATGCTAGCAGAAATTAAACATGTCAACTGGTTATTTAGCAGCATAGCAAAACAGTAGTTCCAATAGTATGTTTAGTTATTAGTTCTTACATGTGATGCCAAGGTTAGCATACAATGATAAAATGAGAGATACAAGTTTGAGTTAAAAGGTTGAGTGTATATTTGTTTGAGCATCAAGTTACTGATGCTAGTTGTCTTTTTATATAAAGGAAACAGTTGACATTAATTGTGGTTTAATAATTTGGCTACCCACCTGACTCTTTTCTACACAGACAAAGCAGGAGTCGGCTTTGGGGCTTGATTAACTGCATCCTTCTGATTAGTCGCAGGTTTTATCCCATGAGGCGTGGCTCAGCATACACAAACAAACCCAGAGTTTATTTTTGGGGCACTGATCATGCAGGACTACAAAGTGCTGATGGCCGCATCCACCACCACAACCACCTCAAGCAGTGCAGGAAAGTAGTGAGAAAGGAGAAGCACAGCAGATATACCTGGTAAAATAAAAAACAAAACATGAACAAAATAATAGTCAGAGAGTCAACAGAAAGAGGAGGAGAGGGATTCGATAGAGATATAGTTACTGAACATTTTTTTGGGAGTGATCCAAAG
Organism: Symphodus melops; assembly: GCF_947650265.1. NCBI lineage: Eukaryota > Metazoa > Chordata > Actinopteri > Labriformes > Labridae > Symphodus > Symphodus melops. The sequence goes on from NC_136695.1 coordinate 20,080,452, forward strand.
GAAAAGTTACAGAATAGAGAGTGAATTAGCAAGTAAGTGATATCTGGGTTCCTGGAAGAGTAAGTGTCTATTTGTGTGTTAGCATACGTGTGTGTGTGCGCGCGTGCATGCATGCATGCGCGTGTGTGCTCGCGTGTGTGTGTTTGTGGCTGGCACTGAACTGAGCCAATTGTGTGTTATAATGGCCGATCATCATGTGGATTGAGGTCACTCTGGCAACGTCCCAGATAAGAGAGCAAACGTAGGTTCTGTTCCTTCTCTGGGAGGTATATAAAACTAAGTGTACAACCCTCCACCCCACCCTTTAGTGGTATTTAAAGAAAAAGAAGGTTTTATATCATGGTAATCTATTTATACCAAAATTATCAAGCAGTGTAACGTGAGGAATGTGGACATTTATTCGTCGTTCCCCCCCTCCCCCTGCCACTTTCTCTTACTTCTAACTCGGAAGAATCCCTTTACTCACCCCTGACCTAATTTCCTTTATATATCCTGTCATTTCCCCTCAGTGACCTCCCCTCTCCTGATGTTAAGAAGATGATAGTGTAGACTAGTAGGATATTAGGTAAGAGAGATGCAATTTAATAACATTTTCCTTTGCCTCCAGCTTGTAATTGTACATCTTGAAACAGAAAGTCAAAGACAAACTTGAATTCAAATGAAGGATACCCTAATATTTTGTTTTCTTTTCAGCTACATATCATAAATTCTGAAGTTTAACCATTTTAAGGCAGTTAATCAGTTTCAAGCACTGTTCAGAACATTATAAAACAGCCTTATAATACTCTGTTTTCAGTCTTGCTCACAAACACTATCAAGGTATCACCAAGATAATTTTAAATAATCTACTGACCAGCATGTTGGTGACATTTGCTGTATCTCTGTCTGAGCAAGCATATGGGAGATGAAAATGAAAGTTCAACCAATAGGATAAAGAAATCTATCTTTTATTTTACATGTCAGAAGGTGTAGCATTGCAAAACATATTTAGTGTCAGGAACTATGATGATTATGCCCCAAGATCTGCTTATATATCCAATTTTTGATTTTATTCAAGATTTTGATGGAACTTATTTTCTTTAAATAAAATCAACTTTTAACTTTTTTCTGTTTACCCCCAGATATGACAAGACACCCATCTACTGACTCCACTCCTAGTGACAGTGGCTCCTCCCCTAGTGACAGTGGCTCCAGCCCCTCTCCTAGTACTCCCCAGAAGCTACTTCCAGTATGCAACTCTCCATTTGGGCCACGCCTATTTCATGCAACACCCAGCTCTTCTGGTACTCCAAGACCTCAACCTGAAGGCTCTGACCGCCGCAGCAACACAACCAGATTGTCTGGCAAGCTAGGTGGTCATGGACCATGTGGTCGCCACATTCCGGTTAAAATGGAGAGAATTAAGGTTAGTTATGTGCTGATGAGCATGTTTCAAAGTTAAATCAACTGTCTTCATACACATTCTTTTTGGACTGTGACATGGACTTTGATATGAATGTATAATGTATATTTCATAGGTTCTGACTGGTTCTGAGGTAGAAAGCGACTATCAAGAGCCCCAGACCATTGACACAAGGGTGGTTATGGGTCAGGAGACACTTCTTAAAACAATGGAAATCCAGAAAGGAAGACTTCTGCTTGATTCAACGAATCTGGCTATCCCCTTGCCATATATTCCAAGCTTTCCACAATCACAAGCAAAAGAGACCCAGCCGGAACTTAGCAAAGAAGAAAGCCAAGCTCAAAGCGCTCAAAAGCAGCAGGAGCAACAAAAAGAACCTGTGCAAACTCCAACCTTACCCTCCTCCTCTTATCACAGCACCTTACGCCCTTCCTCATCCTCCATGGAGCCAATCACAACTGATGGCAATTTAGTTGAAAATGAGAAAGAGGGTAGAAACCTTTCTAACAATGAAGTGCCTTCCCACCTTTTCTCTGAGCTGGCCTGCCCAGTTGCTTTGTCCTTCACTGAGCCAGCCTATGCTGTTGACCCACTACGAGTGGGCATGCCCTCATCTCTTGACCCTGACCTTTATTACACTGCACCTTCAACCCCTATTAAGATGACTTCTCGCTCATTGCACCTTAAACATCATTCATATCCAGGTTCTCCAGCCTGCCCACTCTCCCCTGGCTCTCCTTCAGACAGTGAGGATCTTTGTTCTCCTCTCACCTCTCCTTCTGGCTCTTATATCACAGCCGAAGGTGGCAGCTGGGCCTCATCGTACACCTCATCCACCTCCCCCTCCACCTCGCCCAACTTACTCCTCACTGAAGAAGCACAGGAGGCCCCTGCTTGCTTTGTGGGCTCTTTATCAGAGATTGGAGATGAAGTTGGGGAGGACAAGGGACGAGTAGGTCCAGAACGGGAGGAGGAAAGAGCAGGTGACTTCTGCCTTTATCATCCTCCTGAATTTGTCATGAATTCAAGAATGGGTATTACAGGAACAGCGATCCTTGAGGAAGATGAAGCCCTAAAAGGGGAGGAGGTCAAGATATCCAGAGAAAGTTGTCGTCCTTGCTGGTTGACTGAAGACACATCTCCTGTAAGAAGCAGCAGCAGTCATAGCAGTGATTCCCAGGAGGATGGGGGAGAATCTGAAAGCTCACTCTGCCCATTGGTAGAAGCTGGGAGAGCAGAGTTTGTGAGTCCCATGGAGACAGGCCTTAAACTGCAACTGGATGCATGTCTTTCAGAAGAGCATTACACACAGATGGATGACCTCCCAGAAGTACTCTCCACTGCCTTGACTCCTGACACAGAGAGCATGACAATGGCCTCCTCTTGCCCCAGTCCTGACTCACCTGTCATCCCGCTGGATGCCTTCTGTCCCGGAGCCTTTGGAAGGCTGGGCCCAAGCTCTTTTTTGCTTTCACAAGCAGCCTGTATGGATAATATACCCGATGACGAAAGAATGATCCCTGCCTCCCTTATCTCATTCCCCCTCCACACAAGTCTTATCTTCAAGGCAGATTCAATGGAAATTACCCTCTTCCCCACAGAGGACGAGAATGAAATAGGAAAGATGAATGACGAACACAAAGAAAGAGATGTAAATGCATATGCAGCAGGTGAGGAGGAAGCAGATGTTGAAGATGAGGATGATGATGATGATGATGAAGAAGAAGATGATGATGACTTTGACTTTGATGACAATGGTGACAGCACTGCTAATGGTGCTAATGATGGTAATGGGGAGGATGTCAATAATAGGGATGATAGCAGTGACAACCATGATGATACAGATGAAGAAACTAAGGTAGAGGTGAAAGTGGTAGAAGAGGAACAAGAGGAGGAAGAAAAAGAGCAGGAAGTTGAGAAGGAGGAGTGCAACAGCAAAGCAGTAAAGGATAATTCAGATGAGGATACATCAGTATCCTTCCTTCATTCACTTTCAGAAACATCTATTAATGAGGGGTTGGATGAATCCTTCTGTTTCCAAGACGACACAGATGATTCATTGGATTCTGCCTCCTATAATGGGGAGGAAGATGAACGTCTATACAGCACTGAGAGGCATGCACAATCACTAGAACCCACATCATTGGATGCACTTGATCAGACTGAAATCCAGCCAGAACCTACCCAGGAGTCTATCACTGGAGCTGGTCAATCTGAACCCATGCACATGCAACAAATTTCTGCAGCCACTGCAGCCCACCCAGAAGACGAGAATATAGTGCCCAAACCTCGGGAAGAACCTAAACACACTGAATCTAAGTCTGACCCTAAACTGGACACTACCAGTAAAATAGATCAAATAGCACCTTTTCACTCAGAGCTGAGTACAGGCAAAACAATGGATGAAATGTCCTGCCGACCAGAGTCCTTAGACAGTGTGGGAGAGGGTAGAAGTGAGAGTGAGATGATGAATATCTCTGTTTCTTCCAACGCTTTTCAGCAGCCTAATGACAACCTTCATCTTCATTGCTCCACAACTACCGTGGTCATTCAATCTCATCCTGACCATGCAGCTGAGTTTCAAACAACCCCTCCTATTGCCACTTTCTCACAGGAGACCACAGACATTTACAGATCTGTTATTTCAGAGAAAAGAACTGAGGAAGATTTGAAGATGAAAGAAAAGAATTTGAAACCAAGTATTGATCATTCAGAGGAGCAACCCAAAGAGGAACCAGAAAAAGACTCTTTCAAGTTGCTTATCAAGCCCCGTCACAATCAGCCAGAAAGCCAAAAGACAGTAGGAGCAAGCAGACGTGCATTATCAAAGTCTTTCTCCAATAAATTTGATGTGCCTGGAGCTGCAGAGGCCATGTGTAGATCCACTATGCACCGGGAATTGGACATGGAACTTGACCAGAAGAATGGGAATGCCTCAGCAGAGTTAATGAGCAAAGAGAGCACAAGCATTGATTCTGGCCCCTCTATGAATACGGCCACTGCAACCAATGACTTGAACAAAGGTGTTCTTTTTCTCTCCTGTTCTAGTCCGAACCCTTGCACCAATCCCAGTAATATCCCAGTGTCTACTTCTCAAGAGATTATCCCAGAACTTGCTGACAATCTGGAAATGACCCCTGAACACTGCCCATGTGACTCTGTCCAGGAAAACTTGAGGGAAAACACCCTTACAACTGATGATGGGGTGTTGGGTGTCATTGGATCCCCACATTCTCCACTGGCCATTTCCCCTAAAAGGGAAAACTCAGAAACAGAAAAAAACAGGGAAATGGTGTCCGGGGCAACGGCATGGTCTGACGACAGGATGGGGCTTGGACTACATCTAGGATTAGGGTCGGGAGTTGAATTTGGTGTCTGGGGAGCAGGGGAATCTCTTTCACTGTCATTGGGGAAGAGGTATGAGGTAGAAGCAGAGAGTCTGCTCATGTGTGATGCAGAGGGCCAAAGCACACAAACTGCTGTGGCTCCTGCAGCGGTAAGTGCTGAAATGTGCCAAAATAATGACAATGTTCTGGTTTCTGTTTTGGACGTGGAAGATAACAGTCTATGTGGAGATAGGGACAAGATGGTGGATAAAGAGTTAGTAGAGAGGGGAACTTCTGAGTCCAACTTGATGCATTGGAAGTCCATTGAAGAGATCTCAGAAGCAGGGGGAGGAGAGGATGGAAGCTCAAGATTTCCAGAGGATGATGTCAGTAATCTGAATCCAGATCAAGATAACACAGACTCACAAATACAAGAAACTTGGAAGAATTCTAACAATATCAAGAACTCTGCTTTTGACTCATTGGAAGTAGCCATGTGTGGAAGTTTGAATGCTCTATCAGAGGAAGTTAGACCCCAGAGTGTCAGTGTCAGTGTTAGAGAGTCTGTGTCTAATATTCCACTTGAGGAGATACCACTTCAGATGCCTAACACCATTTCTGGTGATGGAGATGAAGACCAAACTGGCAGATCCATTGGGCCATTAGTTGACACTAAAATCAGCCCTGAGTGTCAAACAATCACTCAAGAGAGTAATGCCCCATTTTCTTTGCTACATGGATCCTTTGGTTCATTTTCTCCTAAACATAAATCTAATCAATCTAGACAAAGTATAGCCTGTCAACACAAAATGCAAAATACCAGTTCTCAGCCAGAGGTGGTGAAGCCTCAGACTCACCAAAAAAGAGATGAAGTCAGTCCTGTGACTGACAGACTTGTTGATGAGCCAAAGACTAAAGATGCCTTTAAAGGACAGCAGTGTGTTGTTTGTAACTCAGGGGAAGAAGATGAAAAGGAAAAGGCAGAGGAGAAAGCCTTAGACAGAGGTCAACAGAAAGTCATGAAGAACAAAAAGGGAAGAAAGACATCTTCTGCACAGAACAAACCAGAACACTTTACGTGCCACATACCTAAGGATGGACTTTGCAAAGATAAACCAAATGTTTCTAAGAAAGGGAGAAGAGGGAAGCAAAATGAAAATAGGGCATTCCAGACAGGCAGTCATGCTGATTCTCACCCTGAATTTGTTGATGATCCAAAGGAACCATCTGTTCCCTTCAATACAACAGCAGATGGATGGTCAAAGGGAATCACAGACAATTCTGAAACTAAAGAAGGCCAAAAGGCAAATGATAAAGATTCAGCGCCTGACTTTCAACTGAGGTCAACTAGGTTAGACAAAGCTGTATCTAGTTCAGAGATGCATGGGGAGAACAGTGTCAAAAATCCTACCCATGGATACTACAAGTTAGCCTTGCACACCCCACACAACCTCAATGTTGTGATGACAAGGAACCATGAACCATATCAGACACAGGAAGTTCTAGATAACAGACCCCTATCTGATAGTCAGAGAGGAATTACACTGGACATTAATGACAACAACATTGACACTGATCACAGCCCAGCAACCCAGAATATCTCATCATGCTCTCTGACTCCACTTTTATCCTCAACATCTCATGTTTCCTCCTCCTCCCCCAAACCTTGTGCTTCAACAGACCCTGAAGATGATCTTCCCACACCTGTGCAGGAATCCCAACCTGTCCTTTTAACCCAGCAGCAGTCTTCACTGCCTTTGTGCCCCACCAACCCTACACTTTTCTCACCTTCCCCTTCAACACAACAGGCCCCTAATTCCCAATTCCCTCCTAACAATAACCTCCAGGAAGTCACTGTTGTTCTTTACACATCAACTACATCGACCACAAGTGTGTCTTCACCTTCACTCTCCACTGCCTTGCCACTGAGCCTGTCTCAGCCTACCCAGGAGTCGTCTTCACCTGTCCTGGGGACTGTTGATTCAGCATGTGTTTCTGACACAATATCATGCCCAAAATCTCTTTCCTACTCAGAGTCTCAGCCAAATCTCAACATCCAGGCTCACAAAAAATCCAAGCAGGGTCACACATCTAGCAAACAAGGCAGGTACAGAGGTGAGTTTGAATTAAATGCTATATGTAATCTTCAGTTCAGTTCAATTGAATTCATATTAATTGATTTTTTTCAGATTCGTGTACAGTCCTAGAACTAATGAAATAGAATCTGCATTGCCAAAATTAAAAGTGATAATCTGATCAAAAGGAAAAGTTGCACAACAACATAAACAAAAAAGGAATGTGTTTGTATGTGTGTATTTTAATGTGCTTGTGTCAAAGAATTTTTAAGGTCTTACAGTATCTGTGTGTTTAAAGTTGGTGTTGTGAATGTTTGTGTGGTGTGTTCATATATTTGATTATATTGTCAATGTTTTTGTGCATTTATGTCAGGATTGTATGATTAATCACATACATATGAGCTTCCTTGTACAAATCTTATCATTTAACATGTGCATTGTAAGGTCCCAGTATGGCTGAGGAGGACACGGATAGTGAGGAGGAAGCTGCACTGCTGCCACACAGTCACAGATCTCAGCCCGGTGAAGTTGCTGAAAAAAATGGATCCATGCAAAACGATTCTAGTCCATCCAATAATCTGGAGTTACAGTCTTTCTCAGCCCACAAAATCAACGACAGACAGTCAGGCTGTCCAATTAACCACAGTCACAGGATTTCTGAGGAGATTAACCTATCCTTCAAAAACAATTGTAAGTTGTCTCTTACCAATCTTTTGCCAAAAAAGGAGAGAATTCCCTTAATGCCTATTCTTATTTTTAACAAAGTATTAATTACCTTTCTGTCTTCTATTCATTTGAAAGTAAAACCGCTCAAATGTCTCATTAGTTGGTCCAACATTGCAGTGTCATGATGAATTAGTAAGAAGTAGCTTAGAGTAGCTGCTTTTATGACAGACCACATTACAAAAAATATAAATCCGCACAATCCGTTTTTTACAAAACTGTTTGAATTAAAGACCTGTTTTATGAAATAACGCATTGTGTATACATGTGATGTAAAATCACATCATAGGCTATAGTGATATAATTCATGTATTTTTCATTGGCACATTAAATTCTCTGCTGAACTTTTGTATTGTACATGACCACTTTTCATCTAATGAGATAGATCCACTAATGTCATTACTGTTTTTTATGGTGATTATATTCTATGGCAATATCACTCACTAAAGTTCTTGAATATTGTCTTGTGTAGGCTCCGTGATGACTTCCTGTAATGAGTCAGAGAGCGAGGGGTCAGTGCCTGAGCTCGAAGAGCCAGAGCCACTGAGACCATCAGAGCCCCAGGTCAGTCTATGTATTCTACTTTATTAGGAAAGCCATCTCACTCCCATGTTTTTTTTATATCTTAACATTTTAATAACTTACAGTATATTGTGTTTTCTTTTAAACTTTATATAAAGATGGACAATAAGTCTACACATCCTTTTAGTAAACGAAAGTGTAGTGTGAGTGTAATGTAAAAAGTGAAAGTGTAATTTACAGTATGATAAGTTTGCAAAACTAACATGTGAAACAAACATACATAATTACGATAAACTAATTCACATTTCTTTATTTTTCTACAGTCAATTTCCTCTGCAGATGAAGGGCTAAACAGACCGAAACAGAGTCGCAGTGAGAAGAAGGCGCGCAAGGTCAGACTTTTGCCATATCAAAAGGACTGAATACAATTATAGGAGATGATATTGAAGCACTTTTTCCTTTCAAAATATTTTGTAGGGTCTTTATTTTATCTTTTTTTTCTCCCTCTTTCTGCTACTGTAGGCCATGTCCAAACTGGGTTTGAAGCCGGTACATGGTGTGACCAGAATAACCATAAGGAAGTCCAAGAGTATCTTGTTTGTCATTAGCAGACCAGATGTGTTCAAAAGCCCTGCGTCAGACATCTACATTGTATTTGGAGAGGCAAAGGTAATTATTTTCTCTCTCTCTCTCTGTCGCTCTCTCTCTCTCAATCAAGCATGCACATGTGTTGTATATCCTCTGAGCCTCCCTCTCTTCTCTGCTCTCAGATTGAGGACCTGTCTCAGCAGGCTCATAAAGCAGCAGCAGAGAAATTCAAGGTGCCTGTAACCTCCTCACCTTTGGCTCCACCTGTCCCCCCCAGCCTCACCATCAAAGAGGAGAGTGAAGAGGAGGAAGAAGAGGTACTGGTCTTCTAGTCTTAAAGATTGCTTTTAATAACTCCCACATTAGTGTGGATACTATTACTTTAAAGTGGAATTCTATATTCAATTATATTGTTAATATTATGTATTGTTTTTGTTTTGTATCTGTTCATCAGGTGGATGAGGGGGGTCTTGAGCAGAGGGACATTGAGCTGGTCATGGCTCAGGCCAACGTATCCCGAGCCAAGGCTGTCCGTGCACTGAAACACAACAAGAATGACATTGTGAATGCAATCATGGTGAGGAGGAAAGAGGGGGCTAAAGAGTGGTTGTGGGGGGTAGAGTGACGGCAGATGGTAAACAAAATAATGAGTCATGGCAAGTGAACAGTACACAGAGGGGATGTGGCGTATAGGAGAAAGAGTGGAGGACAAATGACAAGACGAATTTCTCCCCAGTAACTGAGCAACCTCTGCACTTCTGTAGGTCATCAGTGCAGTTTGTCGAACACTAGGTGGCAGCAACAACTCATATAATGGAGATGTGACGCAGGTGAATTTTTCTTGATTGGGTGGAAAGCAAGATGAGGCTGGCTTAAGATCAAGGACAAGAAGTGTAAATTTAACTATTTTATTCATTGAGTGTTGCATGATAGTGCAGCTTATTTCTTTATGTAATTTTAGGGAAGATTTATTTGTATTGTTGTTTCCCCTACCCAAGAAATATGATTCAAAAACTAAATTATATTTTATTATTTTGATCATATGTTTCATGTAGTTTTCCTTTTTCTGATTGACCAACATAAGCATTTGTTCTAAAATATCAATCAATCAATCATCAATCAATCTTTATTTGTATAGCGTCAATTCATAACACGTGTTATCTCAAGACACTACAAAAAGCAGGTAAAGGACCTTACTCTTTGTCTGTTAACATTAACAAAAGAGCAGGTAACAAGACCATGCTCATCATTATGTTTACAAAAAGCAGGTAAAGGACCTTACTTATTGCTATATTACAAGAGCCCAGCTTAATCTGTCATATAAAATATATGTTCTCTATGTCTCTCTCTCTCTCCCTTTTCCATTTAGGAGCTGACCATGTAAGTGGTGAGGAGGATTTGACCTTTGACCCCTTCCCACAGCATATAAAGCTTAAACGCCACTGACTCTTCTGTATCGCTGCTACTGTATGTTGCATCCCCAGTATCTGCTAAATAAAGTCTGCTCCAACGTGGGATTGGGCTGTGTGGCAGATTTTTAAATTTTTTTTTTTTTTTTACCAAAGATAATGATGTTACTTGAGCGAACATTCAGATCAGCACAGCCATTTTGCAATTCTGCAATATTCTGCAGATACACAAACATTACATTTTAACATATTTTTCAATTTCACCATCTATCTACCAATACTATGACATTTTTTTCCTGTTTGGTCAATCTTTAAAGAAATCTTTCCATTTGTTTTATCATATTCTTTTTAAAATTACAAGTTGGCAATATTAAGTGTTTTAAACTTCTTATCTGATGACATTTGTGATTTAAATGTAAACAAAACCAACTTTTAACACAAAATTGGATCCTGATATTACTTGTTTCATCGTAGTTTCTTCCATAAAGTAAAAAACAAATTTAAAAAAAATGTTATTGGCGTGGTTGAAAAATGACTTAACTATCATGCATGCGTGATGAGTGCCAGGAAAAGCGACTGGATTAATTATGAAAGAAAACCATAATTTCTAGTATAAGATTTTAAAATGAATCATTGCAAGCACACAGCATTGCCTCATGATGATTACATGTTTTAAAGTTTTGAATAGCATCTAATTAAATATTAGAGAAGACTTTTTGGACATAAAAATACATTCCTAACTCAGAAATTGTACAACTGTAATTCATCCTTCACTGTATCGCTGTTTATATTTAAAACAACTTATATTGTCCAAAATGTTCATTTATTAGTCATGGTTACACTTTCCTGCTGTGACAGACTAAGAAAAAGGGGAACCAAAAAACATTATTATTTCAACTGCAATTTTCTACTCTTCTTTTTCACTCTTGCTTAACAGATCCCAAATAAATGTCTGCTAGTACAGAGCTGCTTAACAGATCCCAAATAAATGTCTGCTAGTACAGAGCTGCTTAACAGATCCCAAATAAATGTCTGCTAGAACAGAGCATGTTGTACAAAAGTCACTGACTTCAGGGTTCTGTTTAACAAGTGTTGACATCAGCAACAACTGAAAAACACATTACCTTCAAATCAAAAGCAATGATTTCACATGTAGCTGTGTAGATTCCATTTTTACACAATTACAGATATGATACAATGTGTGAAAGATACATTTATTGGTATTAATGGTTAAAATAATGTCATAGGCCATTGCAATGACAGTTTTGTTAGAAATGTCAAACATCACTTCTTCTTTTACTGTAAACACTTTCATATCCATGAAGGACCCTGAGCCTGAGTGCGTCTTCTAAGATAGCTCTTCTATAACGCAAGAAGTGGTGTTCCTGTGACGTGAGAATCATGCTTATGAAAGCAGATAACTTCAAAAAGAGAATACATGCCTTAAAGCTAGAGTCAAGTTGAAGGGATTCAGACATCTTTAAGGGCTGGTTTTGACAGGGAGGACATTATTCTCAAAGTGTCCCTGGTTAGTGATGTTCCCAGCTGGGGTGTATCTGGCCACCACAAAAGAAGAACCGTCTGATGCTGTGGCCTTCCCCACACCCAGCTTTGTGCTGCTCTTCCACACCATGGCTGTGAAGTGGCCTAAAGTGAAATAAGAATAACATATACTGTAAATAGAGAGAAATTAGAGACAGGGAAAGTAAAAACAAAAAGAAAGAAAGAAGCAAAGAAACATGGTTGGAGCTAAGTGCACATGAAGTTCCTCTAAATATTTATAGTTTCAGGAATCTTAATTCTTCTCTCACTTAGTCCAAATCTTTGCCCACATTCCTTTATCTTGTACTTTATCTAATTTTCTCTATTTATTTATATGATCAGTGTGTATGACTAAGATAAGACTGGAGACCAATAAACCTTCTGAAGGAATAAATGCGGACTGAAAATGGCCTACGACCTGAGATATAGATAGATAGAGGACTGTGATTCCCCCAAATTTCCCCATGGCCAGTCACTGAGTCATGCACTCTCTGAGTGTGTGAAACCAGCACAGGAATAACAAGAACCTTGGCTTTGCTTGTGTCAATGTGAAACTGAAAATGTCCAAGAGAATGACCAAGAGAAACAGAGCAACACATAAAACCAGAAAATACATGCACTAGGGTATTGAGTTAGAAGACAGAAGAAAAAAACATGCAAAGTGTCTGACAGAATCAAAAAGGTTGTATATGAAAACTACAGATGTTTAACTAATGATTGTAAATACCAGCTACACAGAGGGAGTCGGTTTTTAAAATATTAGACAAATATTTTTCCAAAACTTTAAAAGACGAGTAATTAACTTCCTGAGTATTCCCCAGGTATTCTCTGGGATATTAAATGGAGAAATATAAATGCCCATTGAAAAGTCCTAAAGCCAGATATAAACCAGCTTTGATGTGTGTCATGTTTACTTTTAACCAATGTTGAATTTTTTTTCTGCTTTTCTTAAAAAACACACTTATTGATAATCATTGAAAATATTTAAACTCATTACCTGCCTATTATGTAGTTAACTAATATGAATGTTTATTTAATTGGGGGGGGGGGGGGGGGGGGGGGGGGGGAGTAATATTACATATACCATATTGCTATCTATTTAACCCATGATTTCTTAGAGCTAAAGAATAAGTCCATGATTTACAATTCATTTGATTGGCTGGTTTGCTGTAATTATGCTGTAGGCCAGAGGAGTTTGACCATTATCTTCTCATATTAGTATAAATAAATAAATGTAGATGTTTATTTCGGACCATGACCACAAAGCATTAAATATACACAAATAATAATAATACCGGTAATAATAATAATAAATAATGTAAAGTGACATAGAAAGGCAGACAGACAGACATAAAGACTTGTGTCGAGCCTACCCGTGCCTGAGGAGAATCCAGGACGGTTGAAGTTATATTGTTTCACTTCATCATACCAGCGGTCTGTCACATCCTTTCCTGCGTTTACACGACAAAGTGTCAACTCATCATGAAGGGAAATCAAATCAGTCTTGTGTTCAAACATGTATATAATGACAATGAAGTGAGAAGACTGCACCCTGGAGCTTTAAATCTCATTGAACACATGTTAACTGCACTTTTTATCATCCAGCGCTGCATTGTGGGAGCTTCTTTTCTGTATCACTTCGTCCCCTGCTGACATATTTTTGCAGTGAGTCATGGTGTATCAAACATAGCAGGAAGTGGAGGGGAAATAGATCCCAGCTGTTCAATCTGAGGGTGAACAGCTAGAGCCTTATAAAATAAAAGCTACAATATATAGAGGAGTGTGTCTTCTTCAATCTTTAATCAAGTTTTCTCGGTGGGATCAAATAAAAACATCATATAAAATATCACTTGGGGTGTCAAGTGCATGAGTTTACTGTTTGTTTACTTTACCTGACTGGTCATAGGAGGCCCATGCCAGGTTCTCTCCACAGCTCCCCCTGCTGGACTCCACGCTATGTTTTAGGATCCTTGTGCTGGCCAGACTCTCAGCATAACTATGGACAGAGAAAAGTCATAGTGTGCACTGCTAAATTCCAACACTATTAATCCTGTTACAAAATCCACAGCTGGACTGGAGAGATTGGTGCTGAAGGTGGTTGAGTCAACTTTAAAGCTCATTACCTCTTAAGATTCCCAGAAGCCTACGCCCTCCATGTAAACTGTGTACAATCAACTCAGAGCTTGTATCTAGTGTAAATATTCAAGGTCGGAACTGAAGCTGTTTGTTTAACAGCTTTTGGTAATAGGGCTGATATTAAAAAAGGTTAAACTGGGGCGTATGAAATAACTATATTAGCAATTTAGATTTTGCAAAGTTTAATCACTGCAATGACAAATAAGTATTCATTTCTTATCTGGCTTTTTCCATCAGGTTAAAGGTCACACACTGAACCGTCTCATACACCCTCCCCCGTTATCTCATCTCTTGGTTTTTATCAAATTTGATTTATGTATGTGACATCACATACTTGAATTTACAGCCAACAGGATCAACATTAAGGATGTTAATGATGTTAAGGATCAATATCTTGGCCTAACAGAATCTGATTATTGCCTTCAATCCAAAGCTTTTATTGGAAATCATGTGACTGCTATGTCACCACATGGACTAATAAAACATAACCACATGCCAGGCTAGGTGTGTCCCTCATCACAAAAAGTAATGTTGTATTTTGATAAAACAGAATCCAGCCCCCCCCCCCCCCCCCCCTCTCTCTCTCACACACACACACAACACACACACACACACACACACACACACACACACACTATTTCTTTATACATTATCAACAAAACACTTTATAATGAAATAGCAGATGAGGGACTAGCTATCTCCTCATCCGTGGTGAATTATACCTGATAAAATAAACTGGTAAGAGCCTCCACAAACATCAGTTCAACCAACTCAAATACATCAATATTAACAGTGTGCAATAAGAGATACTGACTTTATCAAGTTCTATTAAAAAATAAGTTAACCATCATGTTCTTAATCACAAGTTCATCATATTAAGAGCCATTACAACATAAGGTCTGCATTCACCTCATATTTGTATATATATTAATAACATAGCTGCAATTATTGAAAGTCACAGTTGGCTCCACAATGCATTATCACTTTCAAAACAAACCAACAGCCTCAATGCAGAGCCACATTAGTTTATTTGACAGGCGTCGCTGCAAATGTCATCCAGAACAGTTTAACAATGAGTGGTCAGTGAAGCCTTGGCTGTTTAGGTTTCTGGCATGAACTCACCGGGTTGCTTCTCGGCTCAGCTTTCTGCTCAGCTTCAGTGGAGGAGCCTGGTGCTTCCCTCTGAACTCATTGTGACACTGCAGCACCTCTTGTGCAAACTGCTTCGAGGCTAAGAGACAGACAGGTCATCGACAGGATGGGTTAGACAGCCAGACAGCCATGTTATAATAAAACTCATTTTCATAGGGAAAAATTCATAGGGAACATTCAAGCTTATACTGTCTTGAGACTGTATAATTTTTTGCTGTTTGCATTTTTCTAGCAGATTTTGGCATATACTTCTTAAAATGGAGCTGATTAGCAGTAAAAATTTAAATTTATGTTTGATGAAATTTGTTAATTTTATTTCCCTCTATTTTAGTTTTACTCGAATTTTATCAAAGTACAAACATCCAAGTGATATCTTAACATCGTTTAAACTGTTGTTATTAAATACAAAGAACTTGGAAAAAAAGGGAGCTGAGTTGTCGAAATCCCCTTCTGTCTTCTCCGCCTTTTTGACTTCAGACAGATAATGAAACTGACAAAAGCACTCGACAGCACCTGAAGACGAACTGACCTCAGACATTGAACGCAACTCTATGACAGATGAAGAAAACGTCATCCACAGCCACCCTCCTGAGTGGTGCCTATCACTCACTGGCCTTTTCATAATCTCTTGACTGCTCAGACAATAGGCACATTGAAACTGCCCCACAGCCAATACAATTACCAAAGCAGCAAGCCTCCTTAGCACGCTGCAAGTTCAATCTTAGTTTAGGATTACTCAAAAGACTTTTTAAAGCACCATTTAGGTTAGGTCTTTTTTTCCCTTTTTAAAGTAAAGCTTACAAACATATTGGGTAAGAAACACACCCATCCGCTCACAAGGGAGGGCAAAGTTCTAACTCAGGCCAAATTGCTACAATCAAAGTGAAAATCTTCAGGGTGCAGTTTTCACTTACCTGATTTTCCCATGGTGCTGACACAGGAAGCCTTCAGTTAGATCCGCCCTCACAAAAGCAGCCTCTCCTCTTTCTTGTTTACTGTTCCAGCTCTCTTTTTCTGTGCCTCAACCTCTCTGCAGTTAGCGCTGTCTATCTAACGCTGATGCTTTCAAACAGCTGCTAAGGCCTTTATTTCCATCTATTTCTTTCATTCCACGATAAACAACAGCAGTTGTGCAAAGTTCCTCTTTAGTAATGTATCTGGATGTTACGCAACGTTCCTCTTCCTCTATAGTTTTCTTTCACTTCATTTAACATAACCTGAATGTATCTTAAGGCCACACACCCTACTTATCTGTCTGTCTGCATGCCCTGTGTGCACATGCACACACCCACTCAGTCTTAACAGTACATTCCTACAAATGAGAGGGGAGCCCCTGCAGTTGCTGGTGACATCATCTTTGTGAGACACATGCCCTTATATGGCTTTTAAGCGGATTCTTGTATTCAGTTACTTGGCTCTCTCACAATCTATGCTGTCATGATGCAGCGTTTCGAGGACAATGGCAAACTCTGACATACTGAAGGCCACACAGTGCCCACCAAACATGACACCAACTTCTATTTCTGAGCTGTCCTACTTTTCTCAACAGCCTTTCACTTTCACTTATAAGCTTCAAATGTCTCCACACATAACAACTTAATCCGGGGTTTCCCGTTTTTTAAAAGTAACTTCCAGTTCAATAAGTAACCTCACGCACAACCAATTGTAAAAGAGCGATTCCTTTACCATCTCCACTGATGAAAAAAGCAATGAGTGAACTGTTTGCAGACTGCAGTTGGCACCCAGGTAGAGACAGAATCACCATTTATCATGCTGCTGAGAAGCTTTCTGCAATTTGTTTAGTCTGTGTGAGGTATGCTTCCCTCTGAGCTTTAATAGTATTTCCCCTCTGGGACATTTATCAATTCAAAGAAAATATTTGACACCCTTTTTATAACAAAGGGAGCAATGGTGTGCTGCAGCAACTCAAAATTGATTACCTCAAAGATTACTATGCATCTCATAATTCAGCTGTTGAAAGTCTCTCTTCATGTCTCGTACAGGTTGCAGCTTGAACAAAGAATGAGAAAAATGACCTTTTGTTACACCGTAAATCAATAAGACTTCATTGTGTTGGCATCAAAAGTAAGTGCGCTGATGAAGTTGTTTACTATGATTCTACAGAATGCTGAGGTGTCTAATATCTGAGTGGTAAATGTCACTTTTTTTCCACGCTACGTAAAGCAGCAATAAATAAAGGTCAGTACACGATTCAGTGCCTAAACATACACCAGGATCCCTGGAGGAGGAATCCATACACAGTGTGATACCTTGACTTATATTCTAGACAAAGCATGAGGGCAAAACTGCTTATCAACGCACTGGTTTATAGTCACATACATACAAAAAATCCTATCATCATAGGCCTATGTTGTAATTTGTGCTGAGAATTCAATAATATTAGTAGGTTTGCATACCAAATCAAAATGTGCAACAATGTACCTCCGGAATAAAGCTAAGGGTTGAAACAAAAAGCCAATTTCTTAGTAATTTGAAATACATTTTCTTCCACCAATTTTATGATTTGCATCATTCAGACTGTAAAAAGAAGAGTTTATATGTATATATATATATGTGTGTGTGTGTGTGTGTGTGTGTGTGTGTGTGTGTGTATATGTATATATAAATATATAGTGTGAATGATGCAAATCAAATATTATATATCATACTGTATATATATATAAGTTCTAGTGGTATAGTGATATAGTGATAGGGAGGGGATGGGAGACATGTGATATAGTGATATATAGTGATATAGTGATATATATGTTTAATGTAGTTTTCCTTTCCTTTACAAGTCTTATTTACAAGTCCCCCCCCAACCCAAGTATTGAGAGTAATTGGACTGTTAGATGTTGTGTGTGGTTTTGTGTTTTCTCTATTATGTGAAATAAATAAAACACTTCTGTTGAATATATCACTTATTTTAAAGAGCTACATATAAACAATTTGAGAAAGAAACACAGGAAGCTTAAAATAGTCCTTAAATCAGAACATCAGTAATGGAACATCCTGCCAGGTGTAACTATCTTTTTTGCCACAAGGTGGGACTGTTAGCAAAGACACTGCAACAAGGATGTGGCTGTACTATTAGTCACACTAAGTGCAACTAATGACATCTTAGTTTCATAATATGAGTGGACATGATGGGATTCATGTGAAAAGTCAAGCCACTTGATTTCTCATTAGCTGGATAGTGCTATCTTAACAAATTGATTCCATCCCTGCGTCCTCCTACCATCTGCACATTGATGGAACCGGACAGCTGCAAGAAGACATTTACATAGTGGTTGTGAGGCACTGAGAGTTTACAGCCATACATCTTCATTCTTACTAATTGAGATAGCTGTGGAGTGTGTGGATTTGTGTGCATCTGTGGTGTCAATGTGTATATGCCGTGGGCGTGCGCGTGCACTTTTAAGGGGGAGGGATGGTGAAATAATTTATAGAGAGAGCCCCTTTTAGAGGGACAGTACAGACATCGATCCATGCAGATATTACATCATTTATCTCTGCACATTGGCTATATATGCTGTACTTATTGCTTGGCTCCCCTCCCTTTCAGCTGCGACATCGTTCTTCTCTTCTCCTCTTCTCTCCATTACTCTCTCTGTATCCCATCCCCTCCCATTTCCCCTCCAATCTGTAATTTTCATTTTTTTCCTCACCTGAAGCCCCAAATGAAAATCCTCAAGTGTATCTCTTATAAAAAGAAAGGAACACCAAATTCTTTCTGGGCCAGGAATAATTTTCCACCCTTGTCGTGACTGGAGTGACTGTGGATTTATGGCAACAGAAATGTGAAATAACTCTTACTGGGGCTGTAAGTGCACTTAGTTGCATATAATTTCTCTGTAGCGCTCCCAGGAGGAAGGTGAGGGCTTTTTAATAACTCCTTCCATTCACCTCCATCGTCATTAAGGGGTTTAGTTGACTGAAAATGGTGAGATCGAGGGAAGGATTGCTGAGAGGATTGATCTCAGCTGAGAAAAAGAGAAGTGAGTGGGCTGTACTTTTTCCAAGGAGTTGTTGGAAGCTCTCCGCTCCAGAGTTTGACACATCAAGAAGCCTTTTATGGTGTCATTAGAGTAACTGTTCCTCCGAGGACAAATGATTCTGCGGGTTAAGAGGAGTTAATCACCTGCCAATCAAACCTCATCAAGCCTTCTCTACGGATGAGGCGCTATACAAATCTCGTCATATTTACAGAGCCTTCAATTAAACAGGGAGACACATGCAGAGAGGAGGGAGAGCAGAGGGCATGATGGTGTGTAAGGAGGGGAAGGAAGACAGAGATAGAGGGAGACAGTACACAGGGCTGGAAGACTCCTGTCTGACACTAAGCGGCAGAAATGTAATGTCTTAAAAGGCCATCGCAGTCAATAAAGTTTCTAATGTGCTTAAAGCAATTACTGTGTCCGGAGAGAGCAGAGTGCATGCAGGATATTAACCTCAGTAACCTGCTCTATCTGCTCCATAATTAAATTATCCTCACATCCTCATTCTAATACACACACACACACACACACACACACACACACACACACACACACACACACACACTTCAAGCATGCATTTATGCACGTGTGCTGTGTGTTGAACTGTATCCTGACCTGACAAGAGAAGAGCGTAAACAGGAGCAAAAGTGAGAGTGAGAGATTGATGACTGTGATGTTTGTAACAGTTTTGGGAATGGTTTGACCTGGTGTTTTGATGGATGTTATTGTCTCATAACACAGAGACATTCCCATGCATCCACCTTAAGAAGAAAGAATCTCTCTCAGAGTCAATAGTCTCTACTCTTTTAGAAAGTCATTTCAGGTTATGACTTATTTTGGAGTTGTAATTGAGTCAGAGTCAGGCAGCAGATACCAGAGATGAATATACAATTTTGAATTAATTCATGGGAAAAATAGACTCTTGCGCTTTAATCAAATAAATTAGTTAGATATTGGTCAGTAAAAAGCAATTCTATTATAGGTTAAGATTGAATGTTGATTTTATTGGTTAAAAAAAAGAGCTTTTTTTTTTAGAAAATACAACATACTCTACTTGATTAGTGTTCTTAGAACTTTATCTCTATCTCCCCTATAATTTGAACCGTTACCTACGTCTTTCAGGGAAATTTTTGAGAAAATGTTCAGGAAATAAAAGCCTTTCAGAACTACTTTGCACCTATTTGTGTAAAATCATTTTTCTCCTTGCTTTCACTATAATCCTGGTTTACAGAGATCTACTTTCCTGTGTCTTCTTATTCCTCCCACCCCCCCCAAACCGTTCTTGCTCTGCATAATGTATATTCAAATTTAAATAGCTATGTCCAAGTAGTATAACTAATAAGCTCTTCAAGCTGATTTAATGCCTTTTAATAGTTGTCAAACAAATTGTTATTTGGGAGCCAGGGAGGAATCTTGACACTATGGAGGCTAATTATTGCTTCTGAAAATAACTAACCACCCTTGGGCTTCATGCATGGGCTCCCTGTGGCGCTTTTCTCTGCATCTCGGGCTGCTTTTGTAGCTGGACTGGGCAGAAAGCTAATTTAGTATTTCTGGATGGTGCCTCGTTCACTTATTGTGCTGCTGTGTTTTCATTGATAAATAATATTTTCTAACCTTGCCTTGGGAATGCTAAGCTGCTCTGGGTCAGTTTAACAAAGCTGTGTATTAAAAATGAATTGCTGATATGTGCAAGTTTGTTCTGAAGTGTGTGTGTGTGTGTGTGTGTGTGTGTGTGTCTTTGACTAGGTGCTTGGTTTACAATGCTATGGACGACTCCATCGCTCTGGCGAGGCGAAACAGTAGGCTGTCTGGAAAAAAACATGTAAGTCCATCAGCAGGCTGTCAAGCCCAAACACATAGACACACACACACACACACACACACACACACACACACACTCACACACACACACACACACACACACACACACACACACACACACACACACACACACACTCACACACACACACACACACACACACACACACACACACACACACACACACAAAAGAATGCGTTACAGCCATCACCTTCTTACTAACACAAAGACGAGGACAGGAAAGGTATTTTTGCCAGTGGTCAGCACCAGCAATCTGTTTAAATGCATATTCAAGTTTGCATTATGCACATCAATATAGCAGCGTGTAAGCCCTGTTCTGTGTACAACAATTTGTCACCCTGTAGTGTTTAAGCTGTCACGATGAACAGACTGTGAATATTATAAAGTGAGTTTGTGGGCTGAATTTAATCAACTCGACTGCTGCAAACCCGGCAGGAATTACATCTTAAACCACATTACAGCACAAGTAAGCACTTTTGGAAATTTGAACGCATGTCCTTGAGCTATTTGAATGTCACATGTTAATGAATATTTAATGGTGAAAATAGTAACCTCTGAGCAGACTTGATTATCACACATGCATCACAGCACAGTTAGGGATTATCTGAGTGTGTGTGTTGTTTTTTTAAAGATTTATTTTGGGGGGGGGGGGTTTCCGCCTTTATTAGAGAGGACAGTGGACAGAGACAGAAATAAGGAAAAGAGAGTGGGGACATGAGCCCGGGTCACCCACGTTTAGGACTATAGCCTCCATACATGGGGATGCGCACACTAACCACTACGCTACAAGCGCCCCCAATTATCTGAGTGTGTTTAACTGGATAGAGGTAATGCTTTTATTGTGTAACTGTATCTACTGAATGCTGTGTGTTGACAGCCTCCTTGGAGCACTGAGAAGAATAAGAGAAACTGAATGAATAAATGGAGTAGAGCGTTCTTTTACTGAAGACTCCAGTCAAAGTAATATAAGTATTGCCTTCTTAATAGAGATGTATTATACGACAGTATTTATAACTTATTTAGGATGTTGGATAGGTGGATACGAAAGATATAAATTCATCACACTGTTAATCACCACATTTTATTGTCTAAACAAAATGCCACGGGAAAGGTTGAAATGTTTAACAACGATATGCTCAAAAAACACCCAGACCTTGTCCTTCCTGACGCTCAATTTGAATACAGTGCATGTGTAAAAGAGCAGTTTTCAAGAATTTTTCATTTGCTTTGAGAAATGCAAGCGATAGAAACAGTGACTATCTCAATTCTGTATCGCTAATATCAATTTTGTTTGCTCTCACTGTGCGTGGTCTCGTGGTCATGGATCATTGAAAGCAGGGGCGCACAAACAAAAAAAAAAGCAATATGAAGCAAAAATGCATGACCGTAGCCTTGGGGAGTAGAAGGACAGCACGGTAAGGACCGTTTGTGTGTGTGCGTGTGTGTGCGTGTGTGTGTGTGTGTGTGTGCGCATGTGTGAAAGATATAAAGAAAGGGACCATTTCTCTCAGAGCCAAAATGAGGTTGGGGAATTGGATAGAACACTTTCGTTCCCCCCAATGAAAGTGGCTCTCTCATATTCGCAGGGAGGACATATGGGGTGTGAAGCAGGGAGAGAGAGGGATGCTTGCAAGAGATGACAAAAAATAAAATAAAACTGAGACCGAGTTAAGAGGGAATCAGGTGGAGTGATTGCTTGGGAAACCTCGGGACTGGCACCAGTACAAACTTTAATGAAGAAACTTCCTAAGTCTCTCCCGTGGGACTGATTGTTTCGACCATCTCCCCCCACACACAAAAAATCCACAGAAACTTTCTGTCAAACTCTGACGGCCTGTACCACTCGTTCTATGGTGTCCACCTCTGTGAATGTACTGATTCACTTCAGCTTGCACACATGCACAGGCACATGTATGCATCACACATGCACTGGTATTCATGCAGACACACAATACTGAACACAAACATGCACGCACAAGTACGCACCCACAAACACCTACACTAGCACACAGGCAAGACAAGGAGGTAGACAGTCGGTGTGGAGATAGATGGGGGAGGTAAATAGGGGTGTCATGGTGGTGTGATGGAATGAGGCAGAAGAGAATTCATCCTGTGTTTCCTCTAGCCTCTGTCCCCCTGCTGACAGCATCCTGAAATAGGGCCCACTGTGTCTGTATATATACCTGTACGTATGTGTGTGTGTGTGTGTGTGTGTGCGTGTGTGTGTGTGTGTGTGTGTGTGTGCGTGTGTGTGTGTGTGTGTGCGTGTGTGCGTGTGTGTGTGTGTGTGTGTGTGTGTGTGTGAGAGCATGTGGTGTCTGTGTAAGTGATGTTCTCTTATGGTATTCCTCCTTTCTCCCTCTGTGTGTTGTGTATCTCCTCAGCTCTGGGAGCTGGATGAAAGAGTTCAATGTGGAAAAAGATAGAGATAACACTTGGGAATGGGTGAAAGAGAGACAGGAGGAGAGAGAGAGAGAGAGAGAGAGAGAGAGGGAGAGAGAGAGAGAGAGAGAGAGAGAGAGAGAGAGAGAGTCCCCCAGTGAATTGTGAAACATCCTGTTTCACTTTTTTATGTTCATAACTGGTTTTGAACTGAAATCCCATTGGGCCGATGGTCAGTAAAGTGTTAATTAGATCCTGCTGAGCCTCTGTCTGTAGTCTGTACAGTTTGGCAGTACCTGGGGGCAATCATTTAAATGCTGCTGCCGCTACAGGTAGACGAGATACAGCAGTAACTGTGATCGTTATTCTGAAAATGGTTTCACATTGGTGCACAATTTGGACCAACCTCAGCCACTATGTATCTGTTAGACAAAAAAACTCACAAAACCAGCAGCAGTAGCGACTCAGGGAATGTGGATATTTTCATTAATCCATTACTTCAAGGTGAAGTTGTACTTTAAAGAGACAAGTTTCGAATACGAAAACGGATGCTTCGCACAAGAGCATTTATCACCTTTAACCTAATCAGCAATGCCTGTCCCTTAAAAAAGAAAATCACTGTGATACAGTAAAACACAGTAGAATACGTGTTCAGTGACTTACCCCTTTTTCAAAAACTGTTTCAAGTTTAAGTTAAAATGATGCAAGTTAAGAGCCAGCCTGAGCTCTGGAGGTAAGTTATTCCTGATTTTGATCCTTTGATGAGAATAAGCAATGTTTAAAGGCACTCTTATTACTTTTATTCTACTCAGGTTTAAGTTCAAGAAATACTTATTCACGATAAAATTCAAACAATAAAGCAGGTTTTGTTGTCTATTTGGAACGTCCATATAGAATTAGTAATACAGAAAAAAGCTTTCGGTTCAAAAAATACAAAAACAAACAAAAACAGAAGCAGAAGCAATATATAAAAACTGCCTTTAGCTTTACTTTTACCATGAAATAAACTTCAAATTATTCAAATTCACTTACATATCCGATAGTTATATCCCTGAGGTACAGAATATTGTTGTTCAGCAGATTGCAAAGGTGGCTTTATTTAAGTGCTTTCCTCTTCAACCCAAAGCAATTGTCTGGTTTTTGTGAGGCATGTTTGTAATTTTGATGCCATTTGCATCATAAAAAAAATGGTCCTCTAATGCAGCTTGTTTTTTTTAATATAATTATTATTTCCTTGCCTTCTCCTGTCATTTAGTGTTGAGCAAGGCTGTACTGTTTCTGTTTTAGTTCCTCTTCTCTTGATGAACTCCTTGTTTCTTACATCCTGTCTTTTCCACAGCTGTTTTCTGGTTCTGTCTGTCAGCCTTTGTCTCCTCGGGTCTCTTCCTTGTGCTTTCCCGAGGGATAAAGACCCTCCCAGTCTTTAGCTCACTGAAGCCTGTGTGGAGTAATTAGAATTAAAGTATTAGAGTTAAAAAGGAGGATTTGAGTCTGATTATGATGAAGGAAAAACTATAATCCGAATATTCCCTCATGGGCTTTATATAAATGTAGCCTACTCCAGTCAAGTAAACAAAGCTAAAAAAGGACCAAATATGTGTTGCTATTAACTGTCTGATGCTCTGTATGTTTGCGTAGGGCTTGTGTGAATAGTTCTTTGCATAGGTGTGTCTGTAAGAGAGACTGAGGGTGTGCGCAGGCATCATCAATCTGCCTTTCTCTTTGCAGCGAAGCTGACTTTTCCTCTCGATTAAAAATGAATGTCTCCCCTCCTGCTCTCTGTCACATTCCCTCGCTCTGCCTGCGCCTGCTCCCTCTCTTTTTCACCGTTATCCCCCCTATATTCTCTCTATTTTCTTCAAGCCATCTCTATATATCACCCCCTGCATGCATTCATACCCCGACACTTTTCTCCCCTCCTCGCTCCTCGCGGCTTTCTCCTCCCATCTCATTCTCTGCGACCCCCTCCCTTCTCTCTCTTTCTGAACATATTTCATCAAAGGTCTCCTCACAGGTAACACTCACCCTGATCTCATTAACTGCTGCTAAGCACAGAAGACTTGAAAGAACACACTGTCTCATCCATGCACACACACGTGCACACACACACGGACACACGTTGCTTTTATAACCCTAACAGTAGGATAGGACAAGGGAATCAAAGACAGGGAACCTTTCTGAGACTTCATGTAAAATTCTCAAACTGAAGATAGTTATATGGATCTAATGATTTCAAGCTACACAAGCACAGAGAAGAGGCCCGTTATTGGCTCTTTGTGAGTGATAGGCATGCATATGTGTGTGTGTGTCCCTCGCTCAGTCTCTGTCCTGTTAGTAGCTGTATTAACCTGGGGTCTCTCTGCACTCCTGATCACTGTAACCCCATTAACTCCCATTAAGTCTCATTACTACCCTCGTGAGAATCGTTGCTGCTTCCTTTATCCAATTTCCTAAACACCACACTATGCATGCTCTGCTCACTGCAACACAGTCTGTAATAGTGAGCTGTTATTGGTTCCATTGGAGGCGGGACCAAGTGTGGATGATGGCGGCGATTGACAGTAATTGAGCAATTCACTGCCAACTCCAAAAGAAGAGAAGAAGTCAGCCCACACTGAAAATGTTTTTATAGGCCTGGAAGTTTGTGTGGAAAAATGACAAGACACGGGAGGCACTGGAGTGACAGTTTGACACAGAGTCATCTCTAATTATACATGGCCGTCAGAGTAAGATATTCTGCATGTAATTCATCATGCAGATGAATTATAAATTCAGTACCATCAGGACCTCTGTTCCAGAGTAGGATTTGATGTTGTAAGGGCAGAGAGGGAGAGTAAAATAAAGAGAAAAAAAGACAGAAAGGGAGTGAATGAAGTTATTACGCAGGAAAAGGGAGGGCAGATTAGATTAGACAGGAAGGAAGTGAAGTTTTAACTTCGACAGCTCACTGGAGTCTGAAATGTCTCCAGGTAGTTAGAAGATGCACGCCAGGCACTGGTGACTTACAGCTAGAGGGCTGGAAAGTTTCTAACACATTATTAACACATTTGAAGTTTTGATTTTAGTTTTCAGTTTGCCCTCGATAGTTTTGTTTGATATTTTCTGTCCTGTGAGTTGACAGTAATAGATGACTATCTAAAACGCAATGAATCATCCACATCCTCCCTGGAAAAATGTGCTGAACAGTGCATGCTGCTTCCAGTCAATTTATTTTCACTTCCTGATTTTGTGTTTTTTGTATTTATTTCATCTCATATATATATATATATATATATATATATATATATATATATATATATTTTTTTTTTTTCTTCATCAAATTCATTACTGTGTTTGGTTTGATCAGATGTGATTGATGCATTGGAACAAAACTCTCTTCTCCTCCAATGGATCCCCACTACTTGATGATGGTAACCAGAGTGTCCTGACATTTATCTGACAACTTCACATTCATGAAGCACATGTTGCAAAATTAAAAAGATATAAATAATGATACGGGCACTATGCAAACCAAATAAAGTCATATATGGACACCAGTTTGGATGTTTAGGATTTTGGTTTTCTAATAACTCAGTTGAAAATGTGAAGTTCTTATCCTTATGAAGCAGATAAAAAAAATAAGCATGCCATGGTTGTCCTGAGTGGAAATATGCACATACAAAATAGCCACACGACCTGGAACTACCCCAAATGTGCCACTAACGCAGTATCATTCGTGACTTCTGAGAGGTGTTGATTACCATAAGTCAGCCAAAAAAGGTTTTTTAAGGATGCAAGACATCACAACTGGTTTAATGATATTTTTAGCCTTCCCCCTTTTGACTGGTGAAGTTACTCTGGTAATACCAGCATAAAGTCTCTCCTTCCTGCAAGTGTGAGTGGACCAATGTCATTTTTCTAACACCGTCATATCATTTTTTGGTTTTATTTTAGGGGACATAATGCCACTGAGTGAATCTTATATCAAGGGCCTCAAATCCTCAGGTTCCCTTTAATATTGCATACCTCACTATTAACACAGAGCTACTGCTCACCCATCCTGTCAGGTTTTATAACCACTGTGATTAGAGTCCCTATAAAGATGAGACCATGTCCTTACACTGTTTGGAACTGTATGAGACAGAAAGGGATAGGAAGATTAGTGTGTCGCCTGTGTAAGGATGAAAGAAAGGCAGGAGACAGTGTGTGCGTGTGTGTGCATGTGGAGTGAAGTGTGTTACAAGGAAAGATTGGATCTGACCCATTAACTTTACAGGCCACTCATTGAGCACCAGTGCAGTAGGGGTCAGTAGGGAGATTTCACTGTAAATCTCAGCAACGATCACAATGATAGACTAGAGAGAGAGTAAGACAGCGAGAGAGAGAGAGAGAGAGAGAGAGAGAGAGAGAGAGAGAGAGAGAGAGAGAGAGAGAGAGAGAGAGAGAAGCCCAGCTTGCAACAGTTCCCAATTCTGTCGAAAGCCAAGCTAAGTTTCACTAAGAACATCATCTCTTGCCAACCAGCCAGCTGGAATTTATTTTCTTCTGTTACTCATCTAAATGCTCCACAGAAAAACAGCTTACAACTTGACCATTTTCTGAGCACATGATTAGAGCACATTTGGGTTGTTTTTCAGCCGGGCCCTCTCAAATTCCCGCCTGAAGAGAAGCTGTTTTTAGATGTGGCCTTTCTGGCAGTGTTAGGTCATGCACTGTGAACTCAAAACATAACCTCAAAAAGATAGCTAAGGGCCCTTGTATGAGGACACTCTGTGCCTCAAGGTAAACACAATCATCAGATGTGTTGTGTAGGGGAGGTGAAGCGAAAAGAGGAAAAGTCACTATACCAAAACTCGGCCTACGACCTGGATGTTTCTCCATCTCCTGTTTCTGCCCTGGGGCTAAGCTGATCCTTGGCTTGGTCACACTGTAGATCCAACAACATCTACCTACCAACCCCTGTGGCACTGTGGGACCATTATCTGGCAGGACTTCTAACACACACACCCCTCTTTGATACCAGTTTACTCTTTCTTTTTCGACATCAAATCACACTCTGCAACAAATCTTTCCACTGTAGATTATTAATAATTTAACCCCTTTGTCACACGGTCCACTGAATGATTGCTACAGTTATTAATATATCTGATAATCCATTACCTGGAGAGCATTTGCTCTGGTCACCTCATCATTGTAGAAAACATACACCAATTTGTTCTTTTTTTCCTTTCCCCTCAATAGTCTAGATTCTACCATGTTCACAATTATGCATCCAATATAGCTGCTTTAGAGATAGCATTAAAGCCAAACAAGACTGCATTAGGAATAATCAATCATGTCAAGTGAAATGATCTAGAAAGCGAGATGTTACTGTATCAGTGAGCCTGATTTCATGCACCAGAATTCATTAGCATACACTTGTGACTCTAATGCTCCCAGCTTTTTGCTTAGACAATCACATATTGCGCAGTGTAAAGCCAATCATGATAATGGCTGCAGCCTTGGAACACTGGCCGCTCCAATCATCACCCTTTCTTTAGAGTACCTTGTTTTCTAGGATTGACATTTGATATGTGATTGCAGCTTCCATTCAGTTTTGTTTTGATCATCAGAAAACCACCCACGCTGTTGAAGCCTTGATTGTTTGTTGCCCACAAGTACTTGACTGCAATTCCAGTGCTCAGTGAGGTCGAGCTCGGCTTGGGCTGTTACTCTTTGATCTTTGAGTTTGGCTTCAGCGGGGAAGGACCTTCAGTTCAGTCATATCTGACCACTCAGTACTGGAAAAAAAAATAAAACCACCTCTCAACAGTGCATGAATAACGCTGAGCTGCACCCTTTTTGTAAGCTTTTCTTTTATTTGCTTTCGTTCCTAGAAACGAACACAAAGCATAAAAAACAACAACAACCTTTACATGATCTTTTCTTCCTTTTGCCTGACCCCCATCTTGTGAAATAACTGTACTCAATGATTAAGAAACTTGTAGATGTAGAGCCTCTTTTACACATGCACTGCACTCCTGCCAATATCCCAACATCAACTGGGTAGGCTGTGAACACCACTGACTTTATAGAGAATTATGGGTTAAAATCTCCCCATCCTCTTGTTGCACAAAAGTGACATGACACTTAACTTACCAACAACAAAGTAAAGATCCCTCAATTGAGGAAGGAAAAACTATTTATGTTATCAAGAAAAGCAACATGTATTATGTTCTGGGTCAATTTGACCACAGGAAAAAACAAGCAATTTCAAAGATTTTGGAGGACTTTAAAGTAGAACACCATCATCACCAGAACATCCGTAAGGAAACATAACAGTGTTTTATTTACAAAAAACCTAGACTGAACACCACTAGAGGGTGACAGCAAAAACCTCCTGGGGTCAAACTGACCCCTAAGAACAATGATAAATCCAAAATGTGTATCGGACATTTAAAACACATTATCATGTTATTTGTATGTTTACCCAGTTGTCACAGAGAGAGTTGCTGATTTCATTGTGTTTTCAATGACTTTTTAACGCCATGCCTTAAGGTCAAAGTAAGTGTAATGTCTGACTAAGCTGATGTTTGAATGCAACAGGTGATAATCTTCTTATACTTCCTGTCAGCCTCAGTAGACAGTTTAATGTTTTCTCTTCTTGTGTTTGTATTGCAGAATTGTCAGGATGTTGTGATGTTTACCATGAAAAAGTCCCCATTACTAGACGTTCCTTCTCTTCCTTTGCATGGTCAGCCAAATTCACTATTTCCAATTGTAAGTGACCCATACACAGTCAGTCTCCGATGTGTGCTACATGTGTAAGCAAGCCTCGAAACATGTCAGGATCTGAGCGTCTGGAATATGTCTGGAAATCTTTCAGAGTTTATGTGTTAAAGGGACTTCAAGAAATATATAGAAAAAATTTACTGGCAATGAAACCTGATCAATGCGATTTAACAACATTATATTTTGTCTGTCTATCTTTTGAGTGTGATTTTGTGCCATTAAAATAATATTACATTTGTATGACAGTTAGAGATCCGCATAATTACACCAGCATACACAGGCGTTTTAGTGGAGCAGCAGAGCAGAGGGAATAATTACAGTGTAGGACAGGTCACTAGGTCTGTGGTTCACCTCAACCCTTAACACTGCAGCTATTCTAGACCTCTGGGAAAATAACAAGGGCCATTCTCGGAGGCCAACTTCATCTACCAGGCTATGAACATTAATTACTCACAGGGGCAACACACAAGTGCAGATTAGACAGTAATTGGTGGGTTTGCCACTTCCATGAATCAAGGACAGCCTCTGCTGACCACCGTATCAGTGACTGATTATAAGTATTGGGCTCTTTCTCTCAGAGTGCACCACAAATGAAGTGCTGCAAATAAAAATGTGAGTTATTTGTTTTGCACACATGTCAAAGTGATTATGTACTTGGCAGGGTGTGTGAGGTTTATGGTCATATAATGGATATTATGCAGGGGGGGGGGGGGGAGTGTTTGGGAGCATTCCAGCATCGTCTGTTTGCATACCATGACTTAAACTTGGACCACATGTGTCCAACTGCTCCAATTTTAGCCTAATTATTTTTAATTATTTTTTTAAATATTGCTTATTCTAAGCCACGTCCTTATGATTCATTTTCACTGCCTTGTTTTAATTTTGTATAAATGCTGAAAAGCTCTTAAAATGTGCTTGTATTTAAACTGTGGACAAAAAAAAAAAGCTATACTAAGTGAGTTAAAAAAAACAAAAACCTCACTGTGTCCTTTAAATGTGATTTTCTTTTGTCCTCAATTAAACTTTAAATTTCCCTGACTGCTCTCTTGTGCTTATATTTGTTTAGTCAAAGCAGTGATTTGGTAAGAGGAAACTCCAGCATTTCAGGTTCAGAAAGTTTGGCACACTGACCTAATTATGTAATATGTTACAGATCATCAGCAGGTTTCCCAGAAGATGGTTAGGGCACAGGATATTTCCACAAAATGTACTGGCCCAAGACAAACAAGCAGCAACATAGGCAGACTCAGAGTTTGTACAAAGAAAACACTGTTGCTGTCTGGTAATCTTTCCTGCAGCGCCACATGCATTCCACCTTTTGGACATGGAGTTTCCCCAGTTTGTTTTTCCCTAGCCATGGGCGGGGATGGGCCGTTACAAAAACTCACACAGGACTAAGGATCTGTCAGTCTGAGAAGTAATGGGTTAGTAGAACAGACACTCGGGCTTCAGTTTCTGAACTTTTTTTCCTCAGGCAGCTTGAAGAGCAGTTACTTTGAAGGCTATTATTTTGTTGCATCTACCCTGAATCTGGACACATTTGTCAGTCATATTTCAGAACAGCTGTCTGGCTTTGACAGATCTCGTGGTGGATTATTTTGATCACAGGAGATATTGTTACTGTTTGTGTCAGACTCGTCAACGGAAACATTAAGCAGCATGTCAAAGGGGGAGAAGCCAGAGAGTGTGTCACTGTGTCCGTTGGAAGCCGCAGCTGCCCCTGAACAGGAGCTGCTGTGCATATTTGGGACGGGGGACTTAGGGCGCTCTCTGGGCCAGCGTCTGCTCCAGTCTGGATACAGGGTGGTTCACGGCAGCCGCAGACCCAACAGCTGTGGCCCCCTGCCTCAAGGAGCTCAGGTACAACACACTGCATGCATAACGTTTTCTTGAATCTAAATGTTTCTATTTCCCAGCTTTTTGAGTGAGTGTTGTCCTTGATTACAGTATCATGTGGGGAAAAGATTGTGGATAAAATCAAAGTGCAAAGCTAATGGAGAAAGAGTTGACACAATGTCACTGATGTTTGCCTGTACATGTTGCTGTTTGTTTTGACTTGTGCATTGTGTTTCATGTAAGAGGTGTTTATGAATGGATCTATCACAAAACGTGTTAAACCAGTTTCAAGTAGGAGTGTTGCCAAATTTGATGCATAACAGTAGTGCTGTGGTTTTGTGTGTTAAACAGGTGATGAGCCATGAAGCAGCAGCCCAGTCAGCCCGTCTGGTCTTTCTTTGTATTCACAGAGAAAACTATGACTTCCTCACGACTCTTGCACCTCAGCTCAATGGAAAGGTATCTATGTTAATGAAGTCAGATGCCTTTCTGTTACCAAAACATTACTGAATTTTGAAGTTTTTATCCACGCTGATTTTATTGAATGCAAGGTGCTGGTGGACGTCAGCAACAACTTGAAGAAGAATCTATACCCAGAGGCCAATGCAGAGTATCTTCAGAGGTAAGAGGCCATTATAATTCCATAGCCTAAACTGTTAGGCAATCTCATAGATCATGTGGTTACAATCAGCGACAACTGATGGTACAAGATGCAAAATAGTGTTTGTTGTTTGTTGTGCAGGCTCATCCCTGGAGCACATGTCGTGAAAGCTTTTAATACTTTGTCTGCCTGGGCCCTGCAGAATGGACCCTCAGATGCTAACAGACAGGTAATGAACATGCAGTTTGAAAGTGTATTTCCAGTTAGATATGTTTAAAAATATCTGACATTCACTCGTCTTTGTCTGCTACTTAGGACTGCTTCTATTGTTCCCTAATGGGGACAAGTCTTATTTTAGAATTCATTTTTTGTGTATTCTACTTCCAATGCAGAACTACAAGCTTTTTTTAAAGATTCCCTATTGTGTTCACACAGTGGGGTGTTGACCAACAAGTTAAAAATAATAGTCGCTTTCAGAGAGGAAAGCATTTCAGTCCAAACTATATTAACTCATTTTGAAGTTTCGATCAAACCAAATCCAAGGAAAAGAAGCCAAATCGGAGGAGTCAGCCTTGTCTTTACTGTGAGTGCCATCTTTGATGTATCCTTGAATCAATTAACTCCACAGTCGCTCTCAGATCTGAGCTTCCATCATGTGCTTTGCTCTCTCACTCAGTACTGAAAAGCTGCAGCATATGTGGGTTTGTCTTTTTCGTTTGTATCTGGTTTGTACAATCCCAGAGGACAGCTAAAACCACACAGGAGAGAATGTGTGTGTGCTGTTGGAGGGCATATGTTTAAGTAGTGGACTGTGTCTAGAAACCCACAAACACAGTTTTCAAGAGCTTCCCAACATTTAACAATGTTTTTTTTTTAATCTGGACTTTGATCTTTGTTAAAATACAGGCATAAATAAAATTATCTACAAACACTCTCGAGCGTATTTATGCACAAACTTTAATGAAAAAATACAAATATGTTTTCTTTCATTATAAGGCTATAAATTAGACACTCAATTAGGAAAAACATACACCCACATATTCATCCTGTATTTTCCTTTTAAATTCTTTGGTTTCACAGCTAAAGCTTTGTAAATAAATGAAACATCAAAATGTTTTTATTGGTGACCTGGAGGTCCAGTAAGACTAATTGACAACTCTTCTGTGTTGGTCCAGCACAGATAACTTTAGTACCCCATTGTTTTTTGTTTTTTGTCTCTACTTTGTTTAAACGTGTGAATCATTTACTGGTTTGCATATTGCATGACCCGAAAAGTCTCATGCCCTGTTCTGGGGTTTTGTTCTTTACGCCTATAAGGAATAATTTAAAGCTCCGGTGGTTTTTTTGGGCTTGTTATGAAACAGACTGAAATTAATCTAAACATGAACCTTAGGGACAAGATTAATCATTCCTATATTGTTATTTTAAATGTGTGAAATCTTTAGAAAACATTACTTTCAATTTTAGAAGACAAGATTAATATATTAATATAAGAAGATATAAGATTAATATAAGAAGTAAAAAGTATAGCTTTGTCTAAACATGGTACCAAAATCGGCACAAACTAAAAGTTTCTTACAGGAGCTCATAAGAACAACCTTGCAAAGGTATTGGTGAATGAGGCTAATTGTCTTTAATTATGATCCAGGTGTATCTATGTGGGAACAGTGTGGAGGCCAAACAGGCCGTAGCAGAGACCGCAACCAAACTTGGCTTCTCTGTTCTGGATAGAGGGTCTCTAAAGGCTGCCAGAGAGCTGGAGGACTCCCCTTTACTGCTGTTCCCTGAGTGGAGGCTGCCGTTACGCCTGGCCGTCGGCCTCACTGCCTTCTTCTTCTTCTATCTGCTCATAAGAGATGTTGTCTACGCGTATGTTGACCAAGGGAAAAACAACTCCTTCAGAATAATGGTGTCACTGGCTAACAAGGTAAATATGCTTTAGTTTTTAAATCTGCATTTGTTCCTCTTTGAACAGTAGCCTCAAAGTATGATAAGTAAAAGACTAAAGACTCTAGTGCATGATATCCTCTCTGTAACGCCTTGCGTGTCTGCCCTCCATCTTTCAGGTGTTTCCCATTGTATCTCTCATCATGCTGTCTCTATGTTACCTTCCTGGTGTCATAGCTGCCATAGTTCAGCTGTACAGAGGAACCAAATACAGGTCAGAAAAACATGATGGAGGGATATTATGAACACACAGAGATGTACTCTTTCCATCACGTCCTAAAATTTAATGCGTCATCCAAGTGAAACTTTATGTGTTTCAGGCGTTTCCCTGACTGGTTGGATCGCTGGATGCTTTGCAGGAAACAACTGGGACTGTTAGCACTGGGCTTTGCCTCTCTACATGTGTTTTACACTCTTATCATCCCCATAAGGTTTGTAACAGCGTATGCTAGTACTCCATGTTTAACGTATCTGAACAGGCTTTTAATGTTTAGTTCCTCCAAAACAAATAGTGACACCTTTAAACTTGGAAGTGATTCAAACCTTAACTTTAGTTAAAGGCAGTTTCCAGTTTTAATACATGAAGTGGTGCTGAAACAAATGCACTGAACTAATGCCAAGCAATAAGTTCAACCTTCGGGGAAGGTTTTAATATTTAGATCATGTTGAAACTGCATGAGTGATCTGATGCCTACACTTGTGGTTTGTTCTGCTTTTGAGTTATGTAATGCTAAAGGTATTCAGATGATATTGTCCACACTTTGGTTTGAAGGTCATTGTATAGACTGTTGCATAATAGCAGTCAAACCACAGAGGATAATAACATGTTACCATAGAACTCTTTCTTAAAAAGATCACAAAGGAGCTTTATATATCCTGAAAGAGTTTGAAACCTAGAAGCAAAAGAATTTTGGTGAGAGCCAGTGAATGACAAAAATACAGAATTAGACATGAAGAAAAAAAGACATGTTGGTTATACTTAGTGGTTACTGTGCTGTGTGGCTTGTCGGCTGACATGTTTTCAATTTCTCTGCTTATAACACAGTTTGGGGGGTTTAATACACTGTTGTGACATGAAGAGCGGGTTAATACCTCTGAAGCAGGTTGACTCCAGGTCTAATGCTGTTGTAAAGTTTTGTGTTTGATAAAGAAGGGAGATATAACAAAAATATCAGCCAATTTTTGACAGATTTTTTTTCCCACATTAAACACCAAGACTCATATGTAAAATAAATAAGTGTGTGACAGTTATTATTTGTAGAGTTGGATTGTGGCACACAGAAACACAACTGAGATATAAAAGCTAATGACAACTTTGAAGTCTAAATGTATATATAATAACAGAACAATGCAATTTAAATGGTTAGTACTAGGAGTTGTACTGCTTAAACCCATCATAATACGTTCTCATGCCTTAACTGGCTTTACATAGCCAGGCCAAAGAGTACCAACGCAAACTTTAAAGCCCTTATTGTCCAAAAAGATTATAGATAGATAAATGTTGACCAAGGATCTGTGGCCTTGCCCTGTCGGCTGTTCCAGAGTCTTGGTTAAAGACAAAGAGTCAGTCTGTTTAACTGGCAAATAAACTCTTGATTAGTCTGCTAAAGAAAATTGTCCCAAGGTGCATTTTTACAGACTGGGTTCATCACCTCACTTGTTTTCATGGCTATGTTTTCAAACCCCATGTTTTCAAGTCATTTTTATAATTGTTATGGTTTAATATGTTTTTGTGTTTTGCTTGCATTTTACTCTTAGTATATCCTAGTAACCTTTTCTGTTGTAATGCACTGTGCACCTTGAAAAGTGCTGTACTAATAATTGTTCTTTTATAATTATTATAGCCCGTTATATATTAACCCATTTTCCAATAGTCTAGATAATTAGAAGAATGCATCTAAACTTCCCTTATAACTTTTATCCTAATAGTTTGTCATTTTCATCCTCAGATATTATGTGAGATTCAGGATTGCTGCAAGCACCATTTCTCAGGTAGGAAAGCTAAGCAAATAAAACAAATAAAAAACATTCTGTTCAGTTTGCATGAAAAAAAAATACTTGCCTATTTATATAACAAATTGTTATAATTTTGGATGATTTGCTTCTTTTCCAATCTTATACAGTTGATAAGCACCCCTGGTTGTTTAATATCATTTCCAGATAAAGGAGAACAAAACGTCTGAGTTTGACATCACCTCAGCCTGGCGTGGTGATTCTTACTACTCTATGGGGATTCTGGGATTTTGCCTGTTTGTCCTGCTGGGAATAACCTCTCTTCCCTCTGTCAGCAATGCGCTCAGCTGGAGAGAGTTCAGCTTCATACAGGTAGATACTGGAATGTGTGTTGGAGTTGTATGAGATCTGGATGTGTCCGAATATGAAGCACAGAATACAGAGCTCAACTTTTCTTGTGAGGATGCAGCCCATTTAAATTTATCTAAATCCCTGCATCCTGTTTACTGCTCGCTGGAGGCCAAAAGTCGAGACTGTGGATTTTTTTACAACCTTTTCCAGTGAAGCGAGCCCTGTGGACCTCTTTTGCAATCTATCCAACAGCTCTTCCCTTAAGCATATGTTTATGTTTGTGCCTGAGTGTGGTATAACAGGATTTACTGAACAACAGATTGTGTAGTTATTGCATTTCAGCTGAATATCAAACAATTTTAAAACATGTTCTTTAAAACCTAAACTGAGTCCCAAAAATTACACACAGATGAGCCTTTACACCTTTTTTATCCAACCAAATAGGCACTTGAGAAGGAAACTGAAAGGCAAACGAACACATTTCAGAGTCATTTCTGTGATATTTAATGAGCCAGCTTGTGATCAAGTGAATACAAACAGGCTCATTGTGAAGTTTAATTCAGTACAACTGATTAGTTCACCTCTACAATGTGGCCTTGAAAAGCTGCAAATGACATGTAGATTGATGATTCATTTAACACAGTGATGCATAATCTCAATAATAAATGGACTCAGTGGGTATTGACTTATGATGGGCAAAGTCTCTTGAAACTGCATTATGAAATAGGGTGCAGCTTTTCAGCAAGCATAGACATTTAAAAGGAAATGTGTAACCCTAAAAAGAATTGTAAAAAAAAGAAAAAAATGAAAAGAAAGTCTTTCCTACAATTTCCATTTACCGAAACTGAAGCTGCAGCTGATGAGGCCGATTCTGAGCCTCAGCAAAATGTAAAATAGGTTTGTGAACCAGATTGCAAAGTTCTTGTTTAAAGTGTGTTAGTGATATTTTACATTTTCCGTGGTAATTTCATTTAGCTGACACAAATGTTTACCTTTTTTTTTTTTCTTTTTTTTTGCTGCTTTGACCAATTGAAAATTAAATCAGCCCCTCACCACAGGGAACAAACTCATTCATAAATGTAACTGGGTCATGTCAAGATCTTTTTATTTTTTCAATCCACAGCCCTCCCCTTTACTCCTGCCCAAATTAGAGCTGTGCTTTAAATGTTAAGTTATTCATCAAATGTAATTTAGGGGGCATACATTATCCTTGGCCAGGGTCTTTAGATTTTTGTTCATGTGTGGTGGATGGATGCTTCTAATTTGTGTGGATGTGGGGGCAGGTTCTCTCTGTATATAAGCCAACGTTTCTCTACAAGGTGATGAGTGTGCTGGTGTGTGTGCACATGTGTAGGTCAAAAGCTTGTCTCTGTAAAGGTCAGTCTTTCACATTTCAGCTTAGTGAGCCCATTACACAGCGATTAGTCATCTGTTTAATGGTGCATGTGGAATCTTGTGGATCTGTGAATGTGTACATTTTCAGCCAGCGTCTGTAAAGGTGTAACATGTTTTTTTCTCTCTTTCTTCCAGTCCAAGCTGGGGTACCTGACATTGTTCTTCTGCACCTTTCACACCTACCTGTATGGCTGGGACAGGTTCCTTCGACCCTCCACCTACAAGTGGTACACACTTCCAGGCTACATGCTCGCTCTTGTTGTGCCGTCTGTGGTGCTGATATTTAAGCTTCTGCTCCTCGTGCCCTGTGTGGACAAAACGCTCACACGCATCCGACAAGGCTGGGAGAGGTGTGACTCAGAGGAGGACGCCAAGAAGTCATTGCTAACATAGAACCATCACCACATGATGTAACTGGGAAACAACCAAACTTTTAAAATTGTTACAGTCTATACTGTCAATAAAATCAACAATATTCCACTTTTTGAACAGTTTGTAATACAACATTGTGGAGGTTAAACAAATTTATTTGAACTGGCTGTATCTTACAGAAAGGTATTGCAGCCTTAGTTAGGAGATAGTTTCTTGTGCTCAAGGAGATTTCTCTAAAAGGTTTCAAGTGCGCATGCAATACTTTGTTGTTTGCACTGTTAGCATGTAAAACCTTCTTATGAGCACAAGAAATTATCTCTTGAGAACAAGAAATATTCTTTTGAGCATGAGTTAGTTTCACCGCTTTATGTTATGAGATTTATGCTCACTGTTTTACATGCTGTACTCATGTTTATCAATGTTACAGTCTCTAGCTTGAAGATCACCAACTTTGTTGTAATTCCCTCAACATAATTAGCAACATTTTATCCCCCTTGGATTTTTATACCTTTCATTTTCTCAACCTTCATCACCATTTGGCAGCTTATGTTTATTGAATTTAAAGTGCATATTTGTATGTAAATTTTGATTTTTAGATAAAATAAAAGCAATGTAAATGAATAAAAACATCAGCCTCTCTCTCTCTCTCTCTCTCTCTCTCTCTCTCTCCATTCCATAAATCTCACCTTGTCTGAAAGCTCAGTCAAACTCAGCAGTTTTTCCCTGCTGAGTTGAGAGTGCTTCGTTTCATCGTCTCGGTCTGATCCCTCTCCAGGGTTCATCCCCCTAGCTGATCTGTTGCTGTTCTCCAGGAAACATTCGCTCTGAGCTGCAGGCTTCTCCACAGTCACTACTGGATCTCATCACATCAGTGAAGAGAGGAGCGTGCTGACTCCATTACTGAAGTCCTCTGCAGAGACGAGGTTATATTTGGCTGTGACGGTACAGATAGGCCCTTGATGTCAAGCTATAAGTAATTTCAGTTGATCCTGGAGGGAGTGAAGATGGGCCGTGTATGACTATGAGAACTGGCACTTAATCCAAAATTAATCTAAAAACATTGAAAAGAAGCAATACAAATACTGTATGCAGCATGCAGATACATGCTAAATTGTTTAAGATGAAGCTAAAATAAAACTGATAATCCAGTGCTCTGTTCTCTGTTGGACACAAACTCATGCCTATCTTCCTGATAAGATCAAAACATGTCGTGCAAAAGAACTCAGAGACATGCTGACTGCTCAATTGATTGCCTATATGGTTTACTGTATAGCAAGCTAAGGCAAGGTACAATGCAGTCCCTGAGAGGAAAAACAGTTTGTTAACAATATCTTCTCTCTTTGTACAGAGCTTGAGATTTGCTGTTTTTAGTAAGCCTCTTTTAAGCTTCAAAGCCTTTTTCATAAATCATGAATGTTAGGCTGGCAACATCAGAAGCATTCAGGCTAGGATCAAAAGTTTATATTTTGCTGTTGAGTCTTTAACATTTTGAGATGCAAAATAATTATATGATTGTACGTGCTTTAGAATTTTAACAAATTTATATGTCAACATGAAGCTTAATTCAGTTGATTCAGCAGAAAGAAGACTCTAAGGAATACAAAACAAAATGTGGAAGTGGATGTAGAAAAGGAAGTACCCAGTTTATTAAAGATGTTTAGAGAGAAAAAAAGGAACAAGTGAGATTACATAACTCACAGCACACACAGTCCAAGCACAGAATTCAAGGTAAGCTCTCCACAAGAAATGAATTGAAAGTTATTCTATCTTAAAAAAAATGTGATTTAGCTGCTTTTTCATAGCCATTCAATGCAAAGGACGGATCAATAATTTCTAATCTTTGGCACGCACAGTATCTATGTGACCTCAAAGTTAAATAATTCACAGAAATACTTTTGTTTTACAGATTGTGTTTTATTGTTTTGTTATCAGATGAAGCTGCTGATGCTGTTAGTGTTGCTGACACCATGTACTGCAAGCCCTGAAGGTAAAAATAATCCTTGTTAAACAGAGAAAAAACTGACATGAAATGTGTAGTCACATTGAAATGTGAAAAATGTGCATAAGTCTCGGTCTCTAAATATGGTTTTTCCCATCATAAAAATGTTTTTATGATTGAATTTTAATGAAGTATCTCTGGCATGTTGAAAATTCAAAATAGGAGTTTTATGAACAAAAAGCAAATTGACAATGTTGGTGTTCTTTCATTTTAAAAACAAATCCTAGTTGAGGGTTTTAGTCCATATTATGAATGCCAGCAGGTTAAAGAGTGTGATTTCAAGATGTGCATCGTTAAAAATTATGTATTGAGTTTTTGGAAAACCTTTAAATATAGTAATATAAAGTCAATGCACAAATAATCCATTTTAAATATATTTCTCACTTTCTCTTAGATCTTTCAGGTAAAATGTTCACCTTCCCCGTGAAAACCAACACTGCTCATGTGAGGCTATTGACATCTGTGCAGGAACTGAGTGCTTTTACCGTCTGTCACAGGTAGAACAGAATGAGCAAATTGTATCAAAAAGATGGAAAAAATCACTACTGAATCTCTGACAGTGGAAAGCATGATTGTTTATGACTTTTTTTTTTTAAACTTACGTGAACAGGTCCTTTACTGACCTGAAGAGAGATCATCTCCTTTTCTCTATGGCCACGCTCTCGAATCCTAATGCCTTCCTGACATTTTGGGATTCATTAAATGAGGAGATGGACCTCCACGTCAGGGACAAAACATCAAAGTTTGCGGAGATGGACTACAAGCTGAACATGTGGCATTCTGTTTGTAGCACATGGGACTCTACGTCTGGACTGGTGCAGCTGTGGTTTAATGGAAAACATTGGTTTAAGAAATATGCCATCTCTGGAACAGCAATTGTTGGACCCTTCATAATAATTTTAGGACAGGTACACTGACACAAATGAAGACAAAAGTGATGGTCTTTTTATTAATTTAGTATTTTTTAAATTCAAATGTATTGTTCCTTCATCATGTCATTATTTTAAGATTTCGATTTCATTTACTAAATCTCAGTCTTCTTTCATCTCTACAGGAGCAGGATTCACACGGTGGGGGGTTTGACATTAATCAGTCATTTACTGGAATGATGTCTGACGTCCACATGTGGGACTACACCCTCTCTGCTTGTGAGATTCACAACTACATGGACGATCTAAACTTCACTCCAGGAAATGTGCTCAACTGGAGGGCGCTGGAGTTCCAGATTTTTGACAATGTTCTGGTAGAGAAAGACGAAACGACCTGTCACTGAACTTTATATCAAATACTTACAATGTCTGAGAAGTAATTTACATTTGACTGTAATTTATATCTAGTGTACAGAGTCCTATAGGGCCACTATTAGAAAAAGTACCAGGGGTAAATGGGTTTGCATTTATAAAGTACAGTGGCACAAAGTACATTAAGACTCTATACAACTAAATTATCAATGTCATGCAGATACATCCACATTCTTTTCAATAGTAAAAACAGTAAGTACAATGTAAGCGTAAACTGTAACTACATTTGGTAAAGTGGAACATATATATCTCTTTTCTGTTCTGTAGTCTGCGTTTTG
Source organism: Symphodus melops (assembly GCF_947650265.1). Lineage (NCBI taxonomy): Eukaryota > Metazoa > Chordata > Actinopteri > Labriformes > Labridae > Symphodus > Symphodus melops. Next base: position 20,122,333 of record NC_136695.1, read on the forward strand.
CTCTGTCATAATAAAACAACTTTTTGTTACAACAAAGTCTGACTTCCACGATGAATATCTCTCTTTATGGGGTTGATAAGATTAGTGCCTTTCTAATAAGTGTCAATCAGGATACAACTTTCAAAAAGACATTTTAAGTCAAGCAAGAACCTTAAAAGCAATGTGGGAAACAACTTGAGTTAATACTTGACCTGAAGTCAGAAGTACAATGTTGAGGTTCTTCAGTATTTTGTCTGTGAATAATACTATTATGCTAATAATCAAAGACAACTTTTTACTCCACTATCATGTTTTGGAAGATTTGGAAGTTAATACTTTACATTCAGCTAGTTAAGCATCAAATAAAATGTTGCACAGGATACTGTTTTGTGCTCCTCTGCTGTTGTTGCCTGCCAGGGGTGTATAGGATGAAACAAAATAGGAACAGGTAAGGATCCAGTCTGCTGTCCTTGGTTAGACTGTTACAGCGCCACCATTCGACAGCCTCAGAAGGGAACTTGTTGCTTGTACATATTGATGTGTATCTGGCTGTAGATATAAAAAAATACTTGAAAGGCAGAGTTTGTAATTTTCGAAAACTATCATTTTGAAAGTAGTATTCTCTCCATGCTCTGCTACACCCAGCCCCTCCCCTCCACAGACATAATATAAGTAGACGCCTCATGATGTGCTGGAACTCAAGAAACATCACCACCATATTGGATGGGTCTCCTCACTCTATGCCAGCACCAGAGTCAATAGGATCGTGTGAGATTACCTTTGTAATATTATGTCACTGTAACTAACATTACTTAGAAACACATTCATCAGCATTTTTCTTTTCTTTTTAGGCAAACATGAAGTTTTATAGTCATGTAGCTACAATAAAACTTGAGCTCCTTCTTATTTAACTGTTGTTTATAAATCCATAAAATAAAGTGAGATTCCAGCTGCAGGCTGTGAGCAACCACACGCCTCTGTTTGCTTTGGTTTAACATCCTTAACCATAAACCATACAGCTGTGAGCATCATGGCCTTGGTCATATCAAAATCTCTACGTTGTTTTTTGCTTCTCTTTTCAGACATACTCACATATAAACTTTTCTATGTTATAAATAAAAAAATACATACGCAAACGCTTCATTGTTGTACATTGTGTCCTGAAAATAAAATGTATTATATCTTTATCTAACACATACACACCCTCTTTCAGTGACACTGCTGGCAGTGATATTATGGGTGAGAATATGTGTACCTGCAGCTGTGCTATGCACCAAACAGTTGTGAGTGGTATGATTTAAACATCACTGAAAATGTTTTCATCCTTCTTTCTACAAGTACTCCTTCTATGCATTGCCCATTTCTCCTTCTTGTCTATATATTTAGGCATAGACCCATATACAGTCTATGGGCCAGACTCCGTGAAGCTTTGGCTAAAGTGGAGAGTCTAAAGCGGGAAAAGCAAAATGTAAAGGCCCGAAAACTGAGAATCTTTTGGAAGAAATTCAAATGAACAATCAAACTTGTTTCTTTATTAAAATATCAAATGAATTCATTTATACATCTATCAATATGCCATAGCCTACCATATGTCTTGGTTAGAGCGTAATACAAAGTGTTTTAGCATGAAAGCCTTCCTCAGTAAATGCAGGTGGGCACACTTGAGACCCATCCAACATGGCGGCTGCGCTGATACATCTGCTCCAAGGCAGTGTCAGTCTATGAGGCGTCTACATGTATTATGTCTATGCTCCCCTTTGTGTGCCATCATAAGCACAAATAAGTCTACAACTGCTACAAATGACAGATTTTCTTCATTTCTTTTTCAGAGCACATGAATTATTGGAACCTAAACACAGTTTCAACCAAAATCTTAAAAAGTGTATCTGGTGGAAATGACACAGACATAACCCCCCCATAAATGCAATACAATAGTACATTTTTTCAACATGAGAAACACCCTTTGGTCTGTATAGCAGAAAGCTTTCTTTATGACACAAGTTCTCATTGCAACGTCTCTGGAACCAGAAAATGTAGAAGTAAATAAAGGAAGGAAACACCCTTGTAAGAGATGTAGGCTACAGGTTGAGAAAAGGAAGTGAGTTTGCAGAAAATCACAATCCTTTTTCTTGCTGCACACACAGTTGAAGAACAGATTTAAAGGTAAGATCTATACTTCTAGTACAGGAATTGAAAAAGATGATATCATGTATAAGCTGTTTTAAGTGTCTGTTTTACACATCCAATGACGGAAAAATAAAATTATATGTAATCTTGGGTACACTGAGTATTTACACAGTAAGACCTGAAAGTTATGTGATTCAATGAAAAAAACATTAAGAAATTATGTTTGACATTTTTGTCTTTGTATTAGATGACGTTTTTGTTACTGGTGGTGATGCTGGCGTCATGTGCTGCACGACGTCAAGGTAAAAATAAAATCCTCGTTTACCAGACAGGAAACATTAAGCTGCATTTGCAAATGAACACTTCGTATGAGTTTCAATCTAAGGTTGCTTTTTATTCTATAAACCTGTCAGGTTTTAGAAATACACTTTTATTTCAGAATGTACTTTGGCAACAGGATTCCAACCTGTTGCAAATTTTATACAATATGCGATTAAATGAAAGATGATAATAAGAATGTTTGATTCTCGATATGCTTTGTAGAATTCAAAACACAGGCGCTCATTTGACATTAATCACAACCTTTTCTCTTGCAGCAAAAACGACTGACAAATTGATTAATAGATAGAATATTGATTAAGTTGTGAACATTTTTTAACTCAGCCTACAAAGTATCTTTATGCTAAAGATATCAGCAGGTGAGGCATATATTTTCTCAAAGCTTTCACGTTGTCTTTAGAAACTTTGATGAAACTTTAATGATAGAATTGCAACACGCTGGACAATGCAAACATAAACGTCACACGTTCAAGAGTCTGTGAATTATTTCCTTATTTATTTTGTGATGACTTTCTCTTCGTTTGTGACTGCATTCATGTGTTTTTTTTTTACCATTAGCCTCATACTATAAGCAAAACAAAAATTTATTGTTAAAAAATTTATTTATATTATGTCAAAAAAAAGTAATACCAACGGAATATTTTGTTCTCACTCTTTCTCTCAGATCTGTCAGGTAAAATGTTCACCTTCCCTCAACAAACCAGCAGCGCCTATGTAAACCTTAGTACATCCCAAGAGAGTTTGAGTGCCTTAACTGTCTGTCACAGGTAGGAACAAATAAGCAAAAGTTTAAAAAAATCTCTGAGTGTATCTCTGACTGTGATAAGCATCATTCATGATAGTACTTTTCTACAGGTCTTTTACAGACCTGAAGAGAGATCACGTCCTTTTCTCTTTGTCTACGAGCGAATTTCCGAATGCCTTCCTGACTTTTTGGGATTCAACAAATATGGAGATGGAGGCCCATGTCAGGGACAGCGGTTCAGAGTTTGTGGGGACAGACTACAAGCTGAACATGTGGCATTCCATTTGTACCACATGGGACTCTACATCTGGACTGGTGCAGCTGTGGTTTAATGGACAGCCTTTGACAAGGAAATTCACCACCTCCGGCACAAGTATCCAAGGGCCCTTTATAATAATTTTAGGACAGGTACCGTAACACTCATAAGGATACAAGTAATGGTATTTCAATGAATTTGGTTTGTGCAAACTTCTGACTTTTTCCCTAGTTATTGTAAATGTCTCAACATGATTATGATTGACTTTACTGTCTTCTTTTAACTCTACAGGAGCAGGATACGCACGGTGGGGGGTTTAGCTCCAAGCAATCATTTCTTGGAATGATGTCTGACGTCCACATGTGGGACTACACCCTCTCTGCTTGTGAGATTCACAAATACATGGACGATCTAAACTTCACTCCAGGAAATGTGCTCAACTGGAGTGCGCTGGAGTTCCAGATTGTTGACAGAGTTCTGGTGGATAAAGAAGAAACGACCTGTCACTAAAAATGAACACAATCACATTTCAATTTTCAAAAGTAAAAACAATTACACTTTCTGCTATTTGTGTAAGGTAGAGGAAACCAGTATAAAAAGGCCACAATTAGGAAACAAGTAGTAGGTTGCTTATGCAAGGAACAACAATTTATTGGTCTGCATTCATAATGGGAGTTAAGAAGTTAACTCCATGTTAGTTTGGAGGTCAGAACATGTTTAAAGGCAGTCAGGACCACCTTGTAAAAAAAATACTTTGTTGCAGTTATTTCTATTTGGCGGTATGGCTCTGTTCTGGGATCTCCCTGCCCTTCCTGTACATAGAAGGAAAGATTAAGGTAGGGTAACAAGCAGTAAACCCAAACAGAGCAGGCATCATTGACAACAGCATGACACTGAGTATGTCAGAACAACAGGAGGGGTGGAGGAGGGTTGCAAATGGGCTTGCAAAGAGTTGGCAGGCTTGAACAGTTTAAATAAGGTGGCAAAAATACGTTTTGTCCAATAGGATGCTTTGAATCAAATCAGCTGGCCATCAGCTCATGAGGCTTATGCAAGATAATAGAGCGTGACTCTGTGGCCTGCCTGATCTAACGTTAAATTCAATATAGCTTTTATCAAGACAAATCAATAAAGAGTTTTGGCACAGTGCAAGAAAAGTGTTCTTTCATCTTTGATTACTTTTGACTTCTTTGATGGTTTATCTTTCAAATAACAAGAGAAATGCAGAATTATCCAGTAGCACCAATGTTCCGTCTTGATAACAGCTACATAATATTTCTGTAATTTGATGTACAATGTAAAATGCAATTTGATGATAATTCGAGAATAAATAAAAGTGAAATGGATGAGTTGATCTAATGGTGTAATTTTATGAACCCTTATATCCAGTGTAGCATTGGTAGACAGTCTGAAAAAGGCCAACATTAGGAAATTGAAGGTTATAGGTTGAAACAAAAGTATATGTATGTTGGAACGACGGAAGAAACCTTTCAAAAATAAATTCCTGGAGTACAGAAAGTGTTAGAAAAACCAAGATACACAGTCAGCTTACTATAAGTAAAATGTTCTTGTTTGTATCTGTTGATTAAAAATGAAGCATGCAGAGTTCACATGTAGCAGCATATAACTAAACTATCAATGTCTTGCAAAATAAAAATGATTGTATTTTTATGAACAATGACCATTTTACATTCACTTTGCTATTGTCATAATGTTGTTGTTGAATGTCAAACTCACACTGAGTTGTAAGTGAAATGTATAAAACACATGACCAAAGCTGATGGTCAAGTACTGCTGAGTGTTCACATTCTATGTTGAATCAGGAACAGGAACAAACATACTCAGTAACAGAGCTTGTACTGCTGGTGTGTCAGATCATCTACACGATCGGTCAGGTGGCGACATTCTTCGTACTCGTAGAACATGTAGCTGGATGGAGACAGACCTAATGGGAACAACTTAGCCATATTGTTTATTGTTAATATGTTAACTAATAGTTTTTATTTTACAGTCAATTTACTAAACTATAAGCTGGGTGTTACATAGTTTGTGAACAACATCCTCTCTCTTTGCCTGGGAATAAAGATTGATTATCAAAGCTTTTAAAGCATTTCATTATAAACCATGAATGATCGGTTGGCAACATGGGGAACATTCAGACTATTCCTGCTGCTTGTACTTTTTATATTTCTCACTTTAGGATTTCCCTAATTATAACCATTTGGCTTTATCCCTCTCGCTATTTTACATGTTTAAAATGTATGCTGACCTTTTTTGGTTATACATAAGTATATATTGTAGCTCTTTTCTAAAAGATCATTTTAACATGAATGGCTTTACTAGTTGCAATAAAAGGTTCTCATAGGATAGGATGCATACAGTGTTACAAGATATCATTGTGTTGTTACACAAGCAACACATTATCCATATGAAGACTCAAGCACCAGCATGTTTACATGAAAACACATAATCAGCTTCTTTACTTAACGTGATCAGAACTCCAGGGCATCGATCTTGATGCAAGTACGTCGACCAGGAAAACATAAAAAAAGAATGTGTTTAAAAGTGTTAAAATTAAAACAAAAAACGTCATTATGTGTCATCTGATGTCCTCATCAAACAAAGTTAGACGAACATATCTTCCAAACAATCATGATGTTGTCAAGTTTCAGATTTGTGTCTCATCAAGATGAAGATGAGTAAAAGACAGAATATCACTTGTTTGTCCCGAATGATCCAAACTTTATCCATAGATGCAAAAGAATTTAAATTCTAGATGTTTTAGAGATGGTAGATTTAAATATGAGCGTATGAACAAGAATGAATATTCAACAAAATACAAGAATGCACCTGCATTTTTTGGCTGTTTATGAAAATGCAATTCTCTATAATAAGGATCTCCACTGTCTTTTCACGAAGATTTACATTCAGGAAAAAGTCTAGAAACAATTGTCAGATGTAATCTTTTTGACTTATCTAATGGGTTTACTGAAGAATAATGTTGCAATGCTGAAGAAAGACCATTTCAACATTTGATACACCCTTTATTGTGTTGATTCAGCAAAAAAAAGTCTTTATGGAACTATATTAATGTCTCTGGAAGCAATAAAATACAGGAAGGAAACACAGCCACTAAGATCTGCAGGCAGAAAAAGGAAACATAGAAAGGAACAATTAGGTTTACAAAAACACGCCATCCTTGTCCCTGCTGCTCACACTCTAAGCACAGATTTCAAGGTAAGATCCAAACATGAAATACTGCAAATAAAGGAATTTACATAGATTCTGTAGATAAAGAGTTGTTTAGTTTAGCAAACCAATATAAGGACAATGTTTACTATTTGTACATTTTGAGACACAGGATATTTAAAGGAAGTATGGGATTCATGTGAAAGGACAACATGTATTCTTGTCTTTCTATCTTTGTATTAGATGAAGTTTTTGTTGCTGGTGTTGATGCTGACATCATGTTCTGCAAGTCCTCAAGGTAAAAGCAATCATATTCTAACAGAGGGAAAAGTGTTATAAAATGTTAAATCCTAATAAAGTCTTGAAAAAGGAAAGCATTTTATTGACCGACAACTGTCCAGTAAAGTTACAATGTCCTTAACAGGCATATATAGGTGTTTTTTTTATCGTTTGAATCTTTTAATTTCTTAATATTTTAAATTTCAAGCGTGCTTTTAATACAAAGTGTTGATTATTACAAATACACCCTTAGTAAGTTTATTTTTGATAAGACTTGAGAAAAACACACACTGTTGCTATGTGATTCCAAGGCAGAGTGTTGTGAGATGAAAACAAACTGAATGAAGAAATCGAAAAATAGGCAAGGCTGTCCTGAATTACTCTTGTTTAGTTTGTTCCTAATTGTTTTTGCTTACTTGTGATTTCTTGATTCCTTGTGTATTTTATGTTTATATTCCTTATTTTCATTTTTTAGTGTTTCCTGTTTTATTTTGTAGTTCCCCCCTCCATCATGTTTCTTCTCTCACTTCCTCCATTTGTCTGATTTCGCTCCATTGTAATTGCCTTGATTATCTGCACCTGTGTCGTTATTCCCACCTGTGTCTGATTACTCCACTGTCTGTTTTTCGTTCCTTTCCTTCTGCGTCAGGTCAAACTGTATGTCGACCTACCTGTGTTCCTCATGTGGCCTTGTGACTCCCTGTTTTCTCCTTGTGGATTTTTTGGTTGGATTTTGATCAACTTTGTTTTTGAACTTCAAACATTAACCTTTGTTTTTGCCTTTTTCATTTCATTAAATATTTTGGTTTTCTGCAATTGCGTCCACCTCTTTGACAGAGGGGGGAAGTCAGGAGAGAAACACTAGAGAACAATGAGGGGAAACAACTATAAAACAGGAAACACTTTGTGTATATTAACTCAAATTGAGTACCCACATATTCCAGCTATCAAAACTGTGTTATGTTTATGTGTTATACAAATTCTGAAATAACACAAGTAAACCAAAAGAATAAAAATGTCATACACATCACCCATGACATGATAAGAATTTCATCAATTTCTGCAACCTAATAAACCTTGTCATTCCAAGTGCATTATCAATGTTACAGATAAGTGTATAACCACAGTTTCCCCAGCGAGCAGAGGTCTGTGCATACCATAGTCAATCACTTCTAGCCATGGCTTGTCTGTGATTTTTTATGTATGTTCTTTATTCCTCAATGAATTTTTACAAAAAATGCGAGAAATGTATTTAGAAACACATTTGTTCTCAGATTTAAAGCTATGATTATTTTAATAATGATGAAATATGATTTTGGTCAACCTCTATCCTACCCAGAAGGGTCAAAATATTAATCTGAGCTAAAAAAAACAAACAAACAAGCAAACCTGCAAATAAATATTTGTTTTTTTTTCTTCTTTTAGATCTGTCGGGTAAAATGTTTACATTCCCTCAGAAAACCAACGACGCCTATGCAAGGCCAACTACTACTGTGAATAAATTGAGTGCTTTTACCGTCTGTCACAGGTAGAAATGTAAATGAAAAATGCGACCAAAAAATCACTACTGAGTCTCTGACTGTGAAGAGCATCATTCATAACAATATATCACTTATGTCTACAGGACTTTTACAGACCTGAAGAGAATTCACTCTCTTTTCTCAATGGCTACACCCTTCAGTTCAAATGCCTTCCTGATTATTTGGAATTCAGCAACGCAAGAGCTGGAGGCCCATGTTATGGACATAATATTAAAGTTTCCAGGGCTGGACTACAAGTTGAACACATGGCACTCTATTTGTACTACATGGGACTCTACATCTGGACTGCTGCAGCTGTGGTTTGATGGAAATCCTTTGATAAAGAAATTCAGCAATTCTGGAACAAGTATCCGAGGCTCCTTAATTATTATATTAGGACAGGTAACAGTAATACTAATAAGTATGAAAAGTAATTTTGTTTCAGTTAAGTTTATATGCAAACTTCTGACTTATTTTGCTTCTTTAATGTAAATGTTTTCATATGATTTCAGGTTGATTTACTGAATCATTATCTTCTTTCATCTCTACAGGAGCAGGATTCACACGGTGGGAATTTCGACATTGATCAGTCATTTGTTGGAATGATGTCTGACGTCCACATGTGGGACTACACCCTCTCTGCTTGTGAGATTCACAAATACATGGACAATCTAAACTTCACTCCAGGAAATGTGCTCAACTGGAAGGCGCTGGAGTTCCAGATTTTTAACAGAGTTCTGGTAGAGAAAGACGAAACGACCTGTCACTAAACTTTATCATTTCAAGTTTATTATTTGGACAAAAAAGTTCCAGGGTTCTTAAGCAAGGTACAAATGTCAAATGGGTATGTATGAAATGTAAGGAGGACAATTTGGTATCGGTGTAGTGGTCATACCATGTTAAAAGACCTGCTATCTTTAAATAATATCAACATTAACTTTTGATCAGAATAACCCCAGAGGAGATTCTTAATTTTTTAACACAAATGGATGGTACACTCAACTGTCAATGTCTTGGTGAATCAAAATAATGTTATTGGTTTTGTCAAAGAAAACTAAACATTTGATGATATTTAAAAATGATGTAAATGTTGAATCAGTAAATTAATCTGGCTACATTTATTAAAACTAATTTTGTGTTCCTCATTTTTGAATTTGTCTCTTTTTTTGCTCTTTTCTGATGTGAAGTTTGACAACAGTGGGATTGGATCTATTTCATAAAGGACCTTCTTGGAGACAGTTTGTGGGGGGAAGAGTAAATGCCAATCTTGTTCTGGTCTCAATGGAGATAAGAGGTGTGCTAATTTCGATCACCGACTGGATTAATTGACTGTCCTTCTAAACTCAGGACACTTGGTAGGAGGTTAGACATCAAGCAGTTGTTCATTGGTATGATGTCACAATGTTCACGTGTGGGACGACGTCCTCTCCCCCTGTCATACCCAACCCCATTATTCTGATTTCCACATTGTTTTCTCAGTTTGATATTTATTGTCATGATTAGCTTTTCTGTGATGCACATCATCACAAAACAATGAACCATTTTTACTTTACAAGTGTTCACTTCACCAAATGTCTTGCATAAAAGATCGATGAAGTGGAAAACATCTGATGGTTTTTTAATCAATACATGTATGGTTTTGTGCAGTATTTCATAAAAAATTGTTGTTCTTAGAAACATAAAAACATAATATGACACCTCATGTATTCTTCCTCCATATTTTCTTCCTGTGAAAAGATAAAATGTTTTGCCTGGTGTTGTTAAGTTAGTATGCTCTATCAGATAAATATTTTGTATCCAGGTGTGTTGATCACAGAAGAATCTGGGATGAATGCTCATTGACATTTGCTCCATTGTAAACAGCTAATCCTCCCCCACTGTTGGTGCTGTTTATTTATGCTCATACAAGCTTTTAAGGCTGGACACACTTAATGTTATTATGGGCTTCATGTCAGCGATAAGGTGTGTGAAATTACACAAGAGTGTAAAAGATGATTTAAACTTGCATGCTTGACAGCTTGTAGGTTTTTACTTCTTTAATCCTTCCTGGGGCAATATTGGAAAAATCTAACAGTATTTACATCTACATGCACAAACACAAACCCAAAATCATCTAAACCACAGTTTATAGGCTAACATAGAATAAACAGTAGTCCCTTATATCTCTTACAGCAGAATAATAGAGGGTTGAGGGGACAGATTGCATGACAACAGATAATACTGTGAGATGCTTGATAATAACAGGATGTAAAGCATTTAAAAAAAGACAGAATATCACTTGTTTGTCCCGAGTGATCAAAACTTTTTCCATAGATGCAAATGAATTTAAGTACTAGATGTTTTAGACAAGGATGTCCATAAGTGCACGTGGCACCAGGACTCCCTAGGATGGAGGTCGATGATAGACTTTGTGGTCGTGTCATCTGACCTCCGGCCGTGTGTCTCGGACACTCGTGTGAAGAGAGGGGCTGAGCCGTCAACTGATCACCACCTGGTGGTGAGTTGGATGCGCTGGCAGGGGAGGAAGCCGGTCAGACTCGGCAGGCCCAAACGTGTAGTGAGAGTCTGCTGGGAACGTTTGGCTGAACCCTCTGTTAGCGAGGTCTTCAACTCCCACCTCTGGACCAGCTTTTCACAGATCCCAGGGGAGGCTGGGGACATTGAGTCCAAGTGGACGATGTTCTCCACCTACATTGTCAAAGCAGCTGCTCTGAGCTGTGGTCCCAGGGTCTCTCGTGCCTGTCATGGCGGCAATCCCCGAACCCGGTGGTGGACACCGGAAGTAAGGGAGGCCGTCAAGCTGAAGAAGGAGTCCAATCGGGCGTTGCTAGGGCATAGGACTCCTGAGGCAGCTGACGGGTCGTGGAGGCAAAAACTCGGGCCTGAGAGGAGTTCGGGGAGGCCATGGAGGAGGACTTTTGGTCAGCCTCGAGCAAATTCTGGCAAACCATCCATCGCCTCAGGAGGGGGAAGCAGTGCTTCACCAACACAGTTTACAGTGGAGGTGGGGAGCTGCTGACCTCAACTGGGGATGTAGTTGGACGGTGGAAGGAATACTTCGAGGATCTCCTCAATCCCACCGTCACGTCTTCCACTGAGGAAGCAGAGGCTGAGTTATCAGAGGTAGACTCGTCCATCACCCAAGTCGAAGTCACAGAGGTAGTTGGCAAGCTCCTTGGTGGCAAGGCTCCGGGGGTGGATGAGATTCGCCCTGAGTATCTTAAATCTCTGGGTGTGCAGGGGCTGTCATGGTTGACATGTCTCTGTAACATCGTGTGGAGGTCGGGGACAGTGCATCTGGACTGGCAGACCGGGGTGGTGGTCCCTCTTTTCAAGAATGGGGACCGGAGGGTGTGTTCCAACTACCGGGGAATCACACTCCTCAGCCTCCCTGGGAAAGTCTATTCCAGGGTACTGGAGAGGAGGATCCAGCTGTTAGTCGAACCTCGGATTCAAGAGAAACAATGTGGTTTTCGTCCTGGCCGTGGAAAACTGGACCAGCTCTACACTCTCCAGCGGGTGCTCGAGGGTTCATGGGAGTTTGCCCAACCAGTACACATGTGCGTTGTGGATCTGGAGAAGACATTCGACCGTGTCCCTCGCGGCGCCCTGTGGGGGGTGCTCCGTGAGTATGGGGTTCGGGGCCCTTTGCTAAGGGCGGTCCGGTCCTTGTATGACCGGAGCAGGAGTATGGTTCGCTTTGCCGGCAGTAAGTCGGACCTGTTCCCGGTGCGCGTTGGCCTCCGGCAGGGCTGACCTTTGTCACCGGTTCTGTTCATTACTTTCATGGACAAAATTTCTAGGTGCAGCCAGGGGCCAGAGGGGGTCCGGTTCGGGGACCACAGGATCTCGTCTCTGCATTTTGCAGATGATGTGGTCTTGTTGGCTCCATCAAACCCGACCTTCAGCGCGCACTGGGCTGGGATGAGGATCAGCACCTCTAAATCTGAGGCCATGTTCTTGACCAGAAAAAGGTGGCTTGCCCTCTTCGGGTCGGTGTGGAGTCCTTGCCCCAGGTGGAAGAGTTTAAGTATCTCGGGGTCTTGTTCACGAGTGGGGGGAAGATGGAGCGTGAGATTGACAGACGGATCAGTGCGGCGTCTGCAGTCATGCGTATCGGTGTATCGGTTCGTCGTGGTGAAGAAGGAGCTAAGCCGAAAGGCGAAGCTCTCGATTTACCGGTCGATCTTCGTTCCTACCCTCACCTATGGTCATGAGCTTTGGGTCATGACCGAAAGAACGAGATCTCGGATACAAGCGGCTTGCTCTGTAGGGTGGCTGGGCGCACCCTTAGAGATAGGGTGAGGAGCTCGGTCACCAGGGAGGAGCTCGGAGTAGAGCCGCTACTCCTTCACATCGAGAGGAGTCAGTTGAGGTGGTTCGGGCATCTGGTCCGGACGCCTACCTAGGTAGGTGTTCCAGGCATGTCCCTCCGGAAGGAGGCCTCGGGGTAGACCAAGGACACGTTGGAGAGACTATGTCTCTTGGCTGGCTTGGGAATGCCTCGGGGTCCCACCGGAAGAGCTGGAGGAGGTGTCTGGGGTGAGGGAAGTCTGGGTGTCTCTGCTTAGACTGCTGCCTGGCCCCGGATAAGCGACAGAAAATGGATGGATGTTTTAGACATGGTAGATTTAAATATGAGCGTATGAACAAGAATGAATATTCAACAAAATACAAGAATGCACCTGCATTTTTTGGCTGTTTATGAAAATGCAATTCTCTATAATAAGGATCTCCACTGTCTTTTCACGAAGATTTACATTCAGGAAAAAGTCTAGAAACAATTGTCAGATGTAATCTTTTTGACTTATCTAATGGGTTTACTGAAAAATAATGTTGCAATGCTGAAGAAAGACCATTTCAACATTAGATACACCCTTTAATGTGTTGATTCAGCAGAAAAAAAGTCTTTATGGAACTACATTAATGTCTCTGGAAGCAAAAAAAATACAGGAAGGAAACACAGCCACTAAGATCTGCAGGCAGAAAAAGGGAACATAGAAAGGAACAATTAGGTTTACAAAAACACGCCATCCTTGTCCCTGCTGCTCACACTCTAAGCACAGATTTCAAGGTAAGATCCAAACATGAAATACTGCAAATAAAGGAATTTACATAGATTCTGTAGATAAAGAGTTATTTAGTTTAGCTAACCAATATAAGGACAATGTTTACTATTTGTACATTTTGAGACACAGGATATTTAAAGGAAGTATGGGATTCATGTGAAAGGACAACATGTATTTTTGCCTTTCTATCTTTGTATTAGATGAAGTTTTTGTTGCTGGTGTTGATGCTGACATCATGTTCTGCAAGTCCTCAAGGTAAAAGCAATCATATTCTAACAGAGGGAAAAGTGTTATAAAATGTTAAATCCTAATAAAGTCTTGAAAAAGGAAAGCATTTTATTGACCGACAACTGTCCAGTAAAGTTACAATGTCCTTAACAGGCATATATAGGTGTTTTTTTTTATCGTTTGAATCTTTTAATTTCTTAATATTTTAAATTTCAAGCGTGCTTTTCATACAAAGTGTTGATTATTACAAACACACCCTTAGTAAGTTTATTTTTGATAAGACTACCTGTGTTCCTCATGTGGCCTTGTGACTCCCTGTTTTCTCCTTGTGGATTTTTTGGTTGGATTTTGATCAACTTTGTTTTTGAACTTCAAACATTAACCTTTGTTTTTGCCTTTTTCATTTCATTAAATATTTTGGTTTTCTGCAATTGCGTCCACCTCTTTGACAGAGGGGGGAAGTCAGGAGAGAAACACTAGAGAACAATGAGGGGAAACAACTATAAAACAGGAAACACTTTGTGTATATTAACTCAAATTGAGTACCCACATATTCCAGCTATAAAAACTTTGTTATGTTTATGTGTTATACAAATTCTGAAATAACACAAGCAAACCAAAAGAATAAAAATGTCATACACATCACCCATGACATGATAAGAATTTCATCAATTTCTGCAACCTAATAAACCTTGTCATTCCAAGTGCATTATCAATGTTACAGATAAGTGTATAACCACAGTTTCCCCAGCGAGCAGAGGTCTGTGCATACCATAGTCAATCACTTCTAGCCATGGCTTGTCTGTGATTTTTTATGTATGTTCTTTATTTCTTAATGAATTTTTACAAGAAATGCGAGAAATGTATTTAGAAACACATTTGTTCTCAGATTTAAAGCTATGATTATTTTAATAATGATGAAATATGATTTTGGTCAACCTCTATCCTACCCAGAAGGGTCAAAATAATAATCTGACCTAAAAAAAAACAAACAAGCAAACCTGCAAATAAATATGTATTTTTTTATTCTTCTTTTAGATCTGTCGGGTAAAATGTTTACATTCCCTCAGAAAACCAGCAACTCCTATGCAAAGCCAACTACATCTGTGAATGAATTGAGTGCTTTTACCGTCTGTCACAGGTAGAAATGTAAATGAAAAATGCCCCAAAAAATCACTACTGAGTCTCTGACTGTGAAGAGCATCATTCATAACAATATATCACTTATGTCTACAGGACTGTGACAGATCTGAAGAGAGATCACGCCCTTTTCTCAATGGCTTCGCCCCTCAGTTCAAATGCCATCCTGATTTTTTGGAATTCAGCAACGAAAGAGCTGGAGGCCCATGTCATTGACACAAAATTAACGTTTCCAGGGCTGGACTACAAGTTGAACACATGGCACTCCATTTGTGCCACATGGGACGTTACATCTGGACTGCTGCAGCTGTGGTTTGATGGAAATCCTTTGATAAAGAAATTCAGCAATACTGGAACTCGTATCCGAGGCCCCTTAATTATTATATTAGGACAGGTAACAGTAATGCTAATAAATATGAAAAAGTATTTGTGTTTCAGTTAAGTTTATATGCAAACTTCTGACTTATTTTGCTTCTTTAATGTAAATGTTTTCATATGATTTCAGGTTGATTTACTGAATCATTATCTTCTTTCATCTCTACAGGAGCAGGATTCACACGGTGGGAATTTTGACATCAATCAGTCATTTCTTGGAATGATGTCTGACGTCCACATGTGGGACTACACCCTCTCTGCTTGTGAGATTCACAAATACATGGACAATCTAAACTTCACTCCAGGAAATGTGCTCAACTGGAAGGCGCTGGAGTTCCAGATTTTTAACAGAGTTCTGGTGGAGAAAGACGAAACGACCTGTCACTAAATTTTATCATTTCAAGTTTATTATTTGGACAAAAAAGTTCCAGGGTTCTTAAGCAAGGTACAAATGTCAAATGGGTATGTATGAAATGTAAGGAGGACAATTTGGTATCGGTGTAGTGGTCATACAATGTTAAAAGACCTGCTATCTTTAAATAATATCAACATTAACTTTTGATCATATAGAACTGTATTAACCCCAGAGGAGATTCTTAATTTTTTTAACACAAATGGATGGTACACTCAACTGTCAATGTCTTGGTGAATCAAAATAATGTTATTGGTTTTGTCAAAGAAAACTAAACATTTGATGATATTTAAAAATGATGTAAATGTTGAATCAGTAAATTAATCTGGCTGCATTTATTAAAACTAATTTTGTGTTCCTCATTTTTGAATTTTTTTTGCTCTTCTCTGATATGAACTTACATTAATGTAAGGTGTTGTAACTCACTTTCTAACTTTCTACCTGTTGAAAAACCAATGAATAAGGGCCAAACACAGACACACAGAGTGGTAATGAGTGTTATAGGAAAAAGGAAGATAACATTAAGTTTGACAACAGTGGGATTGGGTCTATTTCATAAAGGACCACAAAACTGAGAGTGAGTTTCTTGGAGACACTTTGTGGTAGGGAAGAGTAAATGCCAATCTTGTTCTGGTCTCAATGGAGATAAGAGGTGTGCTAATTTGGATCACCGACTGGATTAATTGACTGTCCTTCTAAACTCAGGACACTTGGTAGGAGGTTAGACATCAAGCAGTTGTTCATTGGTATGATATCACAATGTTCACGTGTGGGACTACGTCCTCTCCCCCTGTCATACCCAACCCCGTTATTCTGATTTCCACATTGTTTTCTCAGTTTGATATTTATTGTCATGATTAGCTTTTCTGTGATGCACATCATCACAAAACAATGAACCATTTTTACTTTACAAGTGTTCACTTCACCCAATG
Source organism: Symphodus melops (assembly GCF_947650265.1). Taxonomy (NCBI): domain Eukaryota; kingdom Metazoa; phylum Chordata; class Actinopteri; order Labriformes; family Labridae; genus Symphodus; species Symphodus melops. Next base: position 20,138,923 of record NC_136695.1, read on the forward strand.
TCTTGCATAAAAGATCGATGAAGGGGAAAACAACTGATGGTTTTTTAATCAATACATGTATGGTTTTGTGCAGTATTTCATAAAAAAATGTTGTTCTTAGAAACATACAAACATAATATGACACCTCATGTTTTCTTCCTCTATATTTTCTTCCTGTGAAAAGATCAAATGTTTTGCCTGGTGTTGTTAAGTTAGGATGCTCTATCAGATAAATATTTTGTATCCAGGTGTGTTGTTCACAGAAGAATCTGGAATGAATGCTCATTGACATTTGCTCCATTGTAAACAGCTAATCCTCCCCCACTGTTGGTGCTGTTTATTTATGCTCATACAAGCTTTTAAGGCTGGACACACTTCATGTTATTATGGGCTTCATGTCAGCGATAAGGTGTGTGAAATTACACAAGAGTGTAAAAGATGATTTAAACTTGCATCCTTGACAGCTTTTCTGTAGTTTTTTACTTCTTTAATCCTTCCTGGGGCAATATTGGAAAAATCTAACAGTATTTAAATCTACATGCACAAACACAGACCCAAAATCATCTAAACTGCAGTTTATAGGCTAACATAGAATAAACAGTAGTCCCTTATGTCTCTTACAGCAGAATAATAGAGGGTTGAGGGGACAGATTGCATGACAACAGATAATACTGTGAGATGCTTGATAATAACAGGATGTAAAGCATTTCATCATACACCATGAATGATCGGTTGGCAACATGGGGAACATTCAGACTAATCCTGCTGCTTGTACTTTTTATATTTCTCACTTTAGGATTTCCCTAATTATAACCATTTGGCTCTATCCCTCTCACTTTTTTACATGTTTCAAAATGTATGCTGACCTTTTTTGGTTATACATAAGTATATATTGTAGCTCTTTTCTAAAAGATCATTTTAACATGAATGGCTTTACTAGTTGCAATATAAGGTTCTCATAGGATAGGATGCATACAGTGTTACAAGATATCATTGTGTTGTTACACAAGCAACACATTATCCATATGAAGACTCAAGCACTAGCATGTTCACATGAAAACACATAATCAGCTTCTTTACTTAACGTGATCAGAACTCCAGGGCATCGATCTTGATGCAAGTACGTCGACCAGGAAAACATAAAAAAAGAATGTGTTTAAAAGTGTTAAAATTGAAACAAAAAACGTCATTATGTGTCATCTGATGTCCTCATCAAACAAAGTTAGACGAACATATCTTCCAAACAATCATGATGTTGTCAAGTTTCAGATTTGTGTCTCATCAAGATGAAGATGAGTAAAAGACAGAATATCACTTGTTTGTCCGAATGATCCAAACTTTATCCATAGATGCAAAAGAATTTAAGTTCTAGATGTTTTAGAGATGGTAGATTTAAATATGAGCGTATGAACAAGAATGAATATTCAACAAAATACAAGAATGCACCTGCATTTTTTTGGCTGTTTATGAAAATGCAATTCTCTATAATAAGGATCTCCACTGTCTTTTCACAAAGATTTACATTCAGGAAAAAGTCAAGAAACAATTGTCAGATGGAATGTTTTTCACTTATCTAATGGGTTTACTGAAGAATAATGTTGCAATGCTGAAGAAAGACCATTTCAACATTTGATAAACCCTTTAATGTGTTGATTCAGCAGAAAAAAGTCTTTATGGAACTACATTAATGTCTCTGGAAGCAAAAAAATACAGGAAGGAAACACAGCCACTAAGATCTGCAGGCAGAAAAAGGGAACATAGAAAGGAACAATTAGGTTTACAAAAACACGCCATCCTTGTCCCTGCTGCTCACACTCTAAGCACAGATTTCAAGGTAAGATCCAAACATGAAATACTGCAAATAAAGGAATTTACATAGATTCTGTAGATAAAGAGTTGTTTAGTTTAGCAGACCAATATAAGGACAATGTTTACTATTTGTACATTTTGAGACACAGGATATTTAAAGGAAGTATGGGATTCATGTGAAAGGACAACATGTATTTTTGCCTTTCTATCTTTGTATTAGATGAAGTTTTTGTTGCTGGTGTTGATGCTGACATCATGTTCTGCAAGTCCTCAAGGTAAAAGCAATCATATTCTAACAGAGGGAAAAGTGTTATAAAATGTTAAATCCTAATAAAGTCTTGAAAAAGGAAAGCATTTTATTGATCGACAACTGTCCAGTAAAGTTACAATGTCCTTAACAGGCATATATAGGTGTTTTTTTTTATCGTTTGAATCTTTTAATTTCTTAATATTTTAAATTTCAAGCGTGCTTTTAATACAAAGTGTTGATTATTACAAATACACCCTTAGTAAGTTTATTTTTGATAAGACTTGAGAAAAACACACGCTGTTGCCTATGTGATTCCAAGGCAGAGTGTTGTGAGACGAAAACAAACTGAATGAAGGAATCCAAAAATAGGCAAGGCTGTCCTGAATTACTCTTGTTTAGTTTGTTTGTTCCTTGTTGTTTTTGCTTGCTTGTGATTTCTTGATTACTTGTATATTTTATGTTTATATTCCTTATTTAAATTTCTTAGTGTTTCCTGTTTTATTTTGTAGTTCCCCCCTCCATCATGTTTCTTCTCTCACTTCCTCCATTTGTCTGATTTCGCTCCATTGTAATTGCCTTGATTGTCTGCACCTGTGTCGTTATTCCCACCTGTGTCTGATTACTCCACTGTCTGTTTGTGTTCCTTTCCTTCTGCGTCAGGTCAAACTGTATGTCGACCTACCTGTGTTCCTCATGTGGCCTTGTGACTCCCTGTTTTCTCCTTGTGGATTTTTTGGTTGGATTTTGATCAACTTTGTTTTTGAACTTCAAACATTAACCTTTGTTTTTGCCTTTTTCATTTAATTAAATATTTTGGTTTTCTGCAATTGCGTCCACCTCTTTGACAGAGGGGGGAAGTCAGGAGAGAAACACTAGAGAACAATGAGGGGAAACAACTATAAAACAGGAAACACTTGGTGTATATTAAGTAAAATTGAGTACCCACATATTCCAGCCATCACATCTTTTTTATGTGTTATAAAAATTCTGAAATAACACCAGCAAAAATTAAAATATCATACACATCACCCATGACATAATAAGAATTTCATCAATTTCTGCAACCTATTAAACCTTGTCATTCCAAGTGCATTATCAATGTTACAGATAAGTGTATAACCACAGTTTCCCCAGCGAGCAGAGGTCTGTGCATACCATAGTCAATCACTTCTAGCCATGGCTTGTCTGTGATTTTTTATGTATGTTCTTTATTCCTCAATGAATTTTTACAAAAAATGCGAGAAATATATTTAGAAACACATTTGTTCTCAGATTTAAAGCTATGATTATTTTAATAATGATGAAATATGATTTTGGTCAACCTCTATCCTACCCAGAAGGGTCAAAATATTAATCTGAGCTATAAAAAAACTGACAAACTTGCAAATAAATATATATATTTTTATTCTTCTTTTAGATCTGTCGGGTAAAATGTTCACATTCCCTCAGAAAACCAGCAACTCCTATGCAAAGCCAACTACATCTGTGAATGAATTGAGTGCTTTTACCGTCTGTCACAGGTAGAAATGTAAATGAAAAATGCTCAAATAATTCACTACTGAGTCTCTGACTGTGAAGAGCATCATTTATAACAATATATCACTTATGTCTACAGGACTTTGACAGACCTGAAGAGAGATCACGCCCTTTTCTCAATGGCTACACCCTCCAATCCAAATGCCGTCCTGATTTTTTGGCATTCAACAGCGCAAGAGATGGAGACCACTGTCATGGATCGCCCCTTAAAGTTGGTAGGGCTGGACTACAAGTTGAACACATGGCACTCTATTTGTACTACATGGGACTCTTCATCTGGACTGCTGCAGCTGTGGTTTGATGGAAATCCTTTGATAAAGAAATTCATCATTGCTGGAAGAAGTATCCGAGGCCCCTTTATTATTATATTAGGACAGGTAACAGTAATACTAATAAATATTAAAAAGTATTTGTGTTTCAGTTAAGTTTATATGCTAACTTTGGACTTATTTTGCTTCTTTAATGTAAATGTTTTCATATGATTTCAGGTTGATTTACTGAATCATTATCTTCTTTCATCTCTACAGGAGCAGGATTCACACGGTGGGAATTTCGACATCAATCAGTCATTTCTTGGAATGATGTCTGATGTCCACATGTGGGACTACACCCTCTCTGCTTGTGAGATTCACAAATACATGGACAATCTAAACTTCACTCCAGGAAATGTGCTCAACTGGAAGGCGCTGGAGTTCCAGATTTTTAACAGAGTTCTGGTGGAGAAAGACGAAACGACCTGTCACTAAATTTTATCATTTCAAGTTTATTATTTGGACAAAAAAGTTCCAGGGTTCTTAAGCAAGGTACAAATGTCAAATGGGTATGTATGAAATGTAAGGAGGACAATTTGGTATCGGTGTAGTGGTCATACCATGTTAAAAGACCTGCTATCTTTAAATAATATCAACATTAACTTTTGATCATATAGAACTGTATTAACCCCAGAGGAGATTCTTAATTTTTTTAACACAAATGGATGGTACACTCAACTGTCAATGTCTTGGTGAATCAAAATAATGTTATTGGTTTTGTCAAAGAAAACTAAACATTTGATGATATTTAAAAATGATGTAAATGTTGAATCAGTAAATTAATCTGGCTGCATTTATTAAAACTAATTTTGTGTTCCTCATTTTTGAATTTGTCTCTTTTTTTGCTCTTCTCTGATATGAACTTACATTAATGTAAGGTGTTGTAACTCACTTTCTAACTTTCTACCTGTTGAAAAACCAATGAATAAGGGCCAAACACAGACACACAGATTGGTAATGAGTGCTATAGGAAAAAGGAAGATAACATTAAGTTTGACAACAGTGGGATTGGGTCTATTTCATAAAGGACCACAAAACTGAGAGTGAGTTTCTTGGAGACACTTTGTGGTAGGGAAGAGTAAATGCCAATCTTGTTCTGGTCTCAATGGAGATAAGAGGTGTGCTAATTTGGATCACCGACTGGATTAATTGACTGTCCTTCTAAACTCAGGACACTTGGTAGGAGGTTAGACATCAAGCAGTTGTTCATTGGTATGATGTCACAATGTTCACGTGTGGGACGACGTCCTCTCCCCCTGTCATACCCAACCCCATTATTCTGATTTCCACATTGTTTTCTCAGTTTGATATTTATTGTCATGATTAGCTTTTCTGTGATGCACATCATCACAAAACAATGAACCATTTTTACTTTACAAGTGTTCACTTCACCCAATGTCTTACATACAAAGGTCGATGAAGTGGAAAACAACTGATGGTTTTTTAATCAATACATGTATGGTTTTGTGCAGTATTTCATAAAAAAAATGTATTCTTAGAAACATACAAACATAATATGACACCTCATGTATTCTTCCTCTATATTTTCTTGATGTGAAAAGATAACATGTTTTGCCTGGTGTTGTTAAGTTAGGATGCTCTATCAGATAAATATTTTGTATCCAGGTGTGTTGTTCACAGAAGAATCTGGAATGAATGCTCATTGACATTTGCTCCATTGTAAACAGCTAATCCTCCCCCACTGTTGGTGCTGTTTATTTATGCTCATACAAGCTTTTAAGGCTGGACACACTTAATGTTATTATGGGCTTCATGTCAGCCTTAAGGTGTGTGAAATTAAACATGAGTGTAAAAGATGATTTAAACTTGCATCCTTGACAGCTTTTCTGTAGGTTTTTACTTCTTTAATCCTTCCTGGGGCAATATTGGAAAAATCTAACAGTATTTAAATCTACATGCACAAACACAAACCCAAAATCATCTAAACTGCAGTTTATAGGCTAACATAGAATAAACAGTAGTCCCTTATGTCTCTTACAGCAGAATAATAGAGGGTTGAGGGGACAGATTGCATGACAACAGATAATGTTGTGAGATGCTTGATAATAACAGGATGTCTCTGACTAAATGCTCTGCTTGGGGCAGGAAAGCTGCTGCAGAATCCTTTTGTAGCATTGAGCTCAAAGAGACAGCTGCTCCCTCCTCCTCTCTCCCTTCCTCTACATCTCGATCATAAGATTAATTTCCATGATGTGCATTCTGACTTTCCTTGATGTTCCACTACAGCTTTTCTGTACCTGCACAGTAGTTGCCTACACTGAGTCTTGGTCAATGTGCACCCAGCAGCTTTGTTATCCCTGTAATTGACTTACGTCCTTTCGTCCCCTATGTGGACCCCACCACCAAAACTTGAACTTTGGTGGTGGGGTCCACAATCAACTTTTCATGGGGCCCAGAAGTGCTGGCAAAGACAACCAGTTATACTGCCTTCTATATAAAGACTAAAAACAACAGTTGACCTTGACTGTGTATCTTGTATCGTTCATCTGAGATTGTGTCCAGGATATTGCCTTTTTGTTTATTTCAGTGCATTACAATGCTGTGTAAGTGACAATTGTTTTTTCTCTACTAGATGATCCAGTGAGTTGTGAGTGATTTCAGACACATTAAATCAACATTTGATTAAATTATTTTGAATATGATAGTAATTTAACAAAAATAAATGAAAATGTAAGATTCAGTGAACGAATCATTATCATACCATCATATACTAAATACATATTTTAGCACTCTCCACTCTCAACAGGTCTAGAAAAGCTGCGTCTTAGTCTTCATGCAGATCAATGTCCATTATCATTCAATATAGTCCTACTGTTTTATGATACATTTTTTAAAAGATGTCAATTTCCTCTTCATGCCTGTGACAGTACAGCGCTGTTCTTATATCGTCTATCACAGCTGTACTAGAGATTCTGTCAGGTGCCCAGTGTGAATTCTGACAGCAGGATTCGATGTTAACCGTTGTCTTTTTCATACTCTCTGACAAAAGTTGTATGAATGAGCAGAGAACAGGTACAGGTAAATGAACACATTTTCTGCTTGAGGCCCATCTTTTTTGAAATGATGATTGTTATTTTCACAGTTTTCAACAATTTTCTTCACCAACCTTCTGCCAGTGGTTTGCTCCTTGGAACAAGGTCTGCGTAGGTTCTCTAGGTGTTGGAGTCTCAAACCACCATCTCGGTTAAGGGATGGTTTTTCCAACCTAAAAAAACCCAATCCTTTTTTTGGAACAATGCTAACTCAGGTGGTGCCCCCTGTAAATACAGCCAAACTTTTTCAAACATTAAATTATTACAACTGATGAACCCTCCATAAGATAAATATTCATGTGATTGAAGAGTCTTCTTGTGTGTACTGTATGTATGTAATATGTAATATATGTATGTAATATATGTAAGTATGTATGTATGTGTCATGGTTTGGTTTTGTCTCTGTGTTTCTTCTAGTTTTAGTTTTCATTCTGTCCTTAGTGTTATTTGTTTCCTAGTGTGGATTGTTTCCCTTGTGTGCTTTAATGTGTTTCATAGTCTTGTGTTTACTTTAGTCTTGAGTGTGTTTCCCTGTGTCCTCCTATGTTGCATGTTAGTTTATTTCCTGTCTTGTGTTTTAAGTCTAGTCTTTAGTGTTTCCTGTTTTATTTTGTAGATCTGGTTTTGGTGGTGTCAGTGTTGGGTTTTACTTTGTACTTGTCCTCAGTGTTCTGGTCTTGTGTTCTTTGTTCCTTGTGTTTCCCGCCTTTCTGATTACCCTGATGTTCCTCACCTGTCTCGTTAGTCTCACCTGCGTCTGATTACCCCTTGTCTATTTAGTCTCTGTGTTTGCCTCAGTTTCTTGTCGGTTCATTGTCATTGTCTCGTGGTTTGTCGTTGTCCTGGAATGTGGTTCATCTCCCTGCTCCCTGTGTTTCTCATTGTGATTTTTGGATTTCTGTTATTTAAGAAAGTTTTTGCCCTTTTTGTTAAAATAAATTAAGTTATTCTGCACTTGGGTCCACCTCTCCTGTTTCCTGCCTGCTATTCCGTGACTGTATGTATGTACACGGTTTATCCATGTTTGCAGTTTAGTAGTTTCTCTCTCATCCACTTATTCCATCTAACCCTGTCTAGAAACTCAGTTAAACTCTGACATTTTTTCCTGCTGAGTTGGGTGTGCTCTGTCTCTTTGCCTCAGTCTGATCCCTCTCCAGGGTTCATCCCTCTGGCTGATCTGATGCTGTTCTCCAGGAAACATTCGCTCTGAGCTGCAGGCTTCTCCCAAGTCACTTCTGGATCTCATCACGTCAGTGAAAAGAGAGAAGAGTGCAAACTCCACTACTGAAGTGCTTTGTAGAGAGAAAGTTACATTTGGCTCTGACAGTACATATAGGCTATTTGCCCATTGTAATTATTATAATTTATATTTTAACTGATCAAGAATAAAAACATGTGAACAACAGACCTAAGTGAAATTGAACCGATAATAACCAGTTAACGTTTCAGGCTGTTAAACCAGACGGTTAACTGAAAGCATCATGTGGCATGGGTATGTCTGCAGTTTGTTGTAGGATAGAAATCAGCTCATGTTTTGTCATATTTTACAGAGACTGCAGTCTGGAAAGCAATTCATACATTTTTCTGACCCCCCCCCCCCCAAAAAAAAGTATAAGCTTAGGGGCGCACAGATGGTGTGGAGGTTTTGCCAGTGGTCCCATTTGAATAATCTGACAGAGTTTTTACAGTCAGGAAGGAAATATTCTACATATTTGTTATTTAGTCTGCAGGGCATTAGATTCATTAACTGCTTTCAAGATATTATTTATGGTCATAAATGTCAACATAATTATGCAACATGATGTTACAGAATTTATAACTGAAATACATTCAATAAACAAGCATAACAGTAAGATTGATTGACTATTGATTGATGATTGATTGATTAGGGGAAAGCTCTCCTGAAGAGTCACAACAGCAACCTTGAATCTTTAACGTTTTTATTTAATAACTTAAAAAGAAAAGTAAATTGTAATGTGTACTTTGTTCAAGCAAGAGCATATACATCTGTCTATGCAGCGGTCCTATTTATCTAATGTTTGCAAATTAAACTAAACTGTGATCGTCTATCTAAGTACTTACATTTACATAACACTTTCGGCCACTTCTGCAGAAATCAGGGCCTCAGTTGGGCAACCCCAATCAAAAAGTGAGGACATACTCTTGATAGCAGATGAATAAAAAATGTGAACTTACATCATTTATCGACCCATGCTGAAATGATTCTGTTTCCCTCCTAATGATGCCTGTTTAAACATTCGCTCTCCCTGACCCTGTACACAAGTTCATTAGTGTTATCCAAATAAGACAGTCAGCCTCATCCTCATCTTTTTCTATTAAGTTTTATTTTCTGAACAAATAGTAACATTTTCTCCAACTACACAGCACTGGGGATGTTGAAGGCTACTTGCAAACCTTGTGGGACTTCCAACCTAAATTAGTCTGCACTGAAGGAGATGAAGCAGTAACATTGTTCACCTTAAACACCTCTCTTTTGACATTCCTGCTGAATCAATAAAGTGTTATGTGCTGCGTGAGAACTCGGAAAAAGCCCCTTGTGGTACGCTAGCTGCTTCCTGATGTAATGTAGGGCAACTTTTACCTCAACAGAATGAGGGATTTGAGAGTTGGAGCATATTGTGAAAGTCTAATCCAGTGGACAATGAGGAACACTTGGGTCCCTTTGGATGCCATATGCCTGCTTGATTTCCTGAGCCACGGTACCTGTACCCCATGCTGTGCCTTGTTATACAGTCTTAAGAGCAATCCTGAGGTGTTATAGACTTTCTGATCTGTTTCAAAGAAACAGTATGTCAAAATGTATCATATAGGCAGAGACTATTATTTTATCTATTTCAAGCAATAATAATACATTTTCTTTGAACCCTGAGAGCTTGCAATTCCAAGTTTACAAAAGGAAGAAGGAATTGAAACATTCAATTATTTTTTGGAAAGAGTAGCAACCTAAAAACTTAAAGATAGCAAGAAACAATTTCAAGTTGTAGATTTTGTAAAAGAAAATAGTTCAAACAGCACAACATCAACATTTTATTTCATGGTGTAGATAATCAGTTTGTAAAACATATCAACCCTTTATATAGATAGAAAATTAAATCACATAATTCACAGGTGCATAAGAAAACATGTTCATGTATATATTTTTTCCTTTCACAAAAATAAAACAATCTAAATTGTTAACACCATTTGCAATATAAGTTTTAAATACATTCCTATAAGATAATGTTTATGTTGCAGCTTGGTCATGCCCTCCATGTGCATTTGTTAGTTTCACAACAATTCAGACAAATGTCAGTGACAATAATAACATTTTGTTCATCATGGAGTGATGAATCCTGGCTGAACTCTACATTATGCCCCATGATTTTGTTTTTCTACCCACAAATCCAAAGTTTATTTCTGCTCATATAGAGGCAAGTCTTCATGGCTGGACGCACATAATCTTATTACAGCATCATGGTCGCCTATAGGTGTGTGATAATAAACACGAGAGGAGATGATGAATGTAAAGTAGTTTTTTTCACAGCTTTTCTCAGTGTTGCTACATCTTAATTCTTTCCCAGGGCAATATTGGAATACTCTATCTTATTTATATCAGCACACACACACACACACACACACACACACACACACACACACACACACACACACACACACACACACATCCAAGTAGCAGGAGATAGGCTAAAATCAACAGCAGTTCTTTGGTAATAAGAGAATAATACAACTTGAGAGGGTGGAATGGATTGCAGATTGTGTGTGCAGATAATGCTGTTAGATGCTAGATAACAGGATGTCTCTGACTAAATGTTCTGCTTGGGGCGGGAAAGCCGCTGCATATTCCTTTTGTAGCACCAGATCCTGTCGCAGAGACAGCTGCTCCATCCTCCTCTCTTCCCTTCTCTGCATCTCATTTATTTGATTAGGGTTTCTATATTCCTATGTTAATATGTACACATTTTACACCTGCTATTCTGCACCTGTTCACCAGCAGTCACTTGTGACTTTCCCACCTCTGCTCATCACCTGATCAAGTCACCTGCCTACCTGGCTATCACTTATCTGCTATCAGAGTCTATTGAGGGCAAACGTTCAATATTGGCCAAATTCAGCCTCTGCCTTAAAGGCTGAAGACTTCAACCTCACACACTTAACTGTCAGACATGACTGTGTGAGTCCATTATGGCTAAAGTGAAGAATAGGACACACACTCTTGAGATCAAGTTGCATAGAAATAAAAATATTGCCAATAAACTGAATATATATATTCACAATAATGTGAAGATATAAACATGCCAATAAGAATCTGTGTTGTGATTTCACAATGCAAACTAAAAAAAGCCATGAACGCCTTCTGACTGAAAACACAAATCACTTTAACAAAATGTTGACATTAAGTAGAGATAATTTCACAAGTCAACAACTTCCCGATGAACCATGCGAAATGGGACATGAAATGTGGAGTAGAAAGTCTTCATCAAAGCCCTTAAGCACCTTACCTCTTAATGGCAGTTAGACACTAAGCCGAAAAAGTGCCACAAGGTCCAGGAGTCAGTGATGGTGCAGATTGGTATGGGGCCATTGACCATGTTCACAAGATGGCCCATTTTACTCTGACAGCGGGCCCAGGGTGGGATGCTTAAACACTATCCTCGTTTCACAAGAATTTTACAATGTTTAAAGTCCTAAGTATGAAATTTGACACATTCTTGCGATGTTAGTGCTTCTTAATTGATCAGCAACTGATAATAAAAAGCTATCTTTAAAATCCAGAGAGGTATTTAGGTTCATTTTGGAAGTAAAATCAAACGCAATATAATCATGTAGCTAATGTCAGACAGTATCTTTTAGTATACATTAATGTTCTTGTTAAAATTACCACAGGCTATTAATGTATGCATTTATTGTAAAGAGCCACTTGGTAGCTCATGATAATGTTAGAGAGTTGCTGTTGCTAGCTAAAACAAATGGCTTTTCAAACATGCAATTGTGTTAACATAAAATCTGAACAGCTGTTCTTGTATTCCCAGTTGCTTATCAATAAAACATAGGTAAGGATTGTCAAATTCCTTCAATCATAAAAGGAAAGCCTTAAGATACAACAGTTTGACATCATGGCAGCCAGAGCAGCATGTCAATGTTTGTTGTGTGAATATAATACTCTTTTATAAAGCCTGCATTCTGTTCTGCTTTCCCCTTGACTCTCTAAAGTTGTTGCTAATTGTTACTCTAGATATATTAGGGACTGGTTTTATAACAACTGCTTTTGGCTACAAAATCTGTGACCTGTTGTTGCACTCTGTTGTTGGCACTAGTGTGTGCATCTCTATGTGTTGACTCTGCATGTGGGAATATAATTAGTTTAACATCAATCTCCTCACTTTGAGTTATTTGCATTTGAATGCATTGTGTAAGTGTGAGTATGCACATTTGCATGCCCCTGAGAGGCAGGCAGGTTCAAGCAGCGAGGTATTTATGTTAGAAAACTGGGAGATCAATAGCATCCTGAAAGAGAGCAACCTTAGGGATACAATCTCACCACTAAGAGGGAGAGGGGGAAGGAGAACGGTTGCTTATGTTTATCAAAACAATGGATGTTGGCTGGGAATATCAATCTATTTTTTTACCATATTCTGTGAGAAAGACCGCACAAACATTTCTGTTTTTGAAAGCTCGCAGGGAAAATATATTTAAAAAATGTTTTATTTCTATGAAGACCTGAAATAAACCACACATTATTGTTTTGTAAGACTGATTGGAGGACACAAACAATAACTAAGGTTTTTATTGAAATGTGTTTTTTTTTTCCTTTTTAGTTTATTTAACATATAAACCTGACAGGAAAAAAAATGTTTTTTACAATAACTTTCAGAAAAAAAATTAAGATTTTTTAGTTTTTTCAAAGTCAAAAAAATGAAATATGGTCAATCATTGTGCCTAATTATGGCTATTTACAAATGTTCACAATCATCTGTATCTATACAATGTTCTGTACAGTTTTGCATTTTTTTTTCTTGAGACAGGAGTGATTATAAATTGGTTGCCTTAGTCAAAACCAGCTCTTCCCCTGGCTGGTTCCTCTCCCAACCTTGTCGAATGCGGGTTAGGGTCCGGTCCACGCAGGGGAGGAGGAGCAGAAACTTTAGCACCAACACCACAGAGGGCACAATCAGACAGAGCATGTAGCCCGGAGGAGTGTACCATTTGTAGGTCGAAGGACGAAGGAACTTGTTCCAGCCGTAAATGTAACCATGTGATGTGCAGATGAACAGGGTCAGGTGGCCAAGCTTCGACTGAAGAAAATGAAATTTCAATTTGTTAAAAAAAACCAAAAAAACAGCAACAGTTTGCCAAGAGTTTGACGAAAGGATTGATACCTCTCTTGTGTTTATGCACTAATTATGATGATGTAGAGCTAGCCACATGTTAGCTTAGTGTAAAGGACATTATCTGCCTACTGCATAAAAGCACCTAAAAGCTAACTTTGTAACAATTTAAATCAGCAGAAGATAACACAACCAAAATACGGTCTGTCATATACTTTTCCTGTACACATATTATTATTACATTTTGGTTTGTACATAGATTGTGCAAGCAAGATAAAAATATTAGCTATTTAGCCCTTGGTGCTAGAAGGCTGATGCCTTTAGATAATGTTAGCCTTTAGTAGCTAAGCTTACTGGGTGCTGGTGGTCTCTTCATTTTATAGGCTAATAGCTGGCAGACATGATGGTGGTATCAATCTCTCTTCTCAGTCTCACCAAAAAAAGGTTCACTGACACGTTAAAGGCAAACACAGATATTGTGTCATTAACATCTGGACCTCCTTAAAACTCTTTCAGTAGCTTAAGCCCCTGCAGCTATTTGTTGATGGTTAGCGTGTTTCTTTAAATAGAACAACAATTTGTTCAAATAAATCTCATGTACAACTGACTTTAGGAATAAAACGCCTGTAGCTAATACTTTAAAGTGAAGTTTTGGGGATATATTCGATAATGTTATAAAAAGGAAATGTCTGGCTATTTGTGAGAGCAGGCTCAATCAATACAACATTTTCTCACATCTCTGTCAGAATAATTGCTTTTGTGGCACCAGTGGCATAGAGTCTCCATTTTCTTTTTGCATACCATTTGTTCTTTTTTTAAGCATTTAACAGATGTTCTCTGAAAGAAAAAAAGCCCTGTTGTTGCTCTACAATAATGAACTGTGCCTCCATTATGATAATTTCTGCTATGAGGATAACACGTTTGAACAGGACTTTAAGTTGCTTTTTTTTCATTCCCAATCACTATTGTGACAACAACAAACAATTATTGTAAAGTATTATTAGTGTAACTTTAGAGTTCTTCACACCAGATCATAAGGACTATTTTGACCTTAACCTCTATCTCTGAGTCATTCCCTTTCGGAGTTCTATCTGTGGACTTGACCTTTACACAAATGGATCTGTGACCTGTATTCATAATCTTCTCCCACTGGATCATACTACGTATCATAACTCTCTTTAATGAATAACTTAACATTTAAAATCCTGGGCTAAAGTCAGTCAGGCTTTCGTTCTGTGTGCCTGGTATATGCTGTTAGTTAACTAGGCCCCAGGGAGAAGAGTGCCAATGACTGATTTTTTTTTTTTTATAACACTTTAATAACTCTGATGAAAACATGTTTACTCCAAATATAGATTATCTAAAAGGACCTGTAAGATATATTTATTGATAGTGAGCACATGACTGATAACAGCAACACAGAGCAGGCTTAAAGGTCAAGTACGCACACTGCCAAACACATGTTCTTAGAGGACCACACATTTTTCACATGCGCTCTGACCTGAATGAAGCTGAACTCTCTCCAGCTGAGAGTTCCTCCCACAGAGGGCAGGGATGTTAGTCCTAGTAGGACATAAAGAAAGAAGCCCAGGATCCCAAGTACCAAGAACGAGTCTGTGCCCCATGCCTCAGTATTATCAAAGAAAAATGGAGTGGTTTTATTGTTCTTCATCTAAAAGACAGAAACACAGCTGTTACCTTGGCAACTCTGTTGAAATGAAAGTTTTATGTCTTCTACTGTAGTTACAGGATTCTGAAACCCTGCAGGTTTTGAACAAGCCTGCTGTACCTCATCCACCACCCGCGAGATGAGTTTGTGTCTGACAGCATAGCGAATAGGAATGATGAATGTATAGATGGCATGAAGAAAAGCTAAGCCCAGTGCAACCAGACCCATCTGCTTCCTGCACAGCATCCAGCGGTCCAGCCAATCAGGGAAGCGCCTGGAACATCCAAAAGTGAGCTAGCTGCTTCACACTCTCAAAATGATACACCTTTTCTGAACAACAAATTGCACAGTAAGTGAACATTTCTGTCCCTGTTTGATGTCTGACCTGTACTTGGTCCCTCTGTAGAGCTGAAGGAAGGCAGCTATAACTCCAGGCAGGTAGCAAAGGGACAACATGATGAGAGAAACGATTGGAAACACCTGAAAGATAGGAGGCAAAGCCAGAACACATCCTTCAAAAGGAACACAACATGTTAAAAAACAATACTTAAAGGGTGGGCAGCTCCTTACCTTGTTGGCCAAAGATATCATGATTCTGAAGGAGATGTCATTGCCTTTTTCAACAGCTGCGTAAATGACATCTCTAATAAGCAGATAAAAGAAAAAGAAGGCGATGAGACCAAGGGCAATGCGTAGCGGCAGTCTCCACTCTTGGAACAACCGTAAGGGAAAGTCCTCCAGCTCTCTGGCTGATGACAAAGACCCTTTGTCCAGAACAGTGAGGCCCAGTTTTGTGGCCATCTCTGCCACTGCCTGCTTTGCTTCTGCACTGTTCCCACACAGGTACACCTGGAGCACAGAAAATAGGGTTACCTTTTAAAATGGGCTTCTGTATTTAATATACAGCTTCTGGATTCAAACAAAAGCAAGACTATCTCAGACGCCCTACTTGTGCTATGCTAAATCGTGGATCTGTAGTGTGAGCCGGCTCTACGTTATAACAGAGATAAACGTAGTTCAAGTACTTTCAACAAATGCTGCCCAACATTCCGCAGTGCAGTTCAAGTTGTCTGCCCATACTACTTTAGCAAACCTTAAAGGTTGCATAATGTTGGCAAAACAAATGTAGAATTCTGATTTACGTGAGAGACAAACCAGAACATATTACTTTATCTTTATATGCAATTATGTTGACTGCGATCCCATTATTTACAAATCCGGTGCATTTTTTATTAAAAAATTGCTCAGAATCACAAAAGATGTGTAATTCTTCATGCTGATCACCTTTTGTTTTTCAGTTTCTAATAATTATCCAGAGATTGTTGTTTGATGACTCACCGGCCCTGTTAGGAATATGTAATGCATGACTGCACCACACACACCTACAGTGTCTGTCAACAGAATTATCCCGGTTTTGTTGATCTCCACAGAGCTGTTTCAGTCTTTCAGTCTGCTGGATATTTATGACTATGTAAGGCACATGCATACTATACACATACGGTGCTAAATATGTAATCACATTGGAGTTCTCACCATGGTGAAGATTATTACCACACTTACAGCTCTGCCATAAGGCGATTTAGATGTTTGTAAAGTGAGACAAAAATAATCGCAGAAAAGAAGAGAGATAAAGAGAGGTATAGAGAGGGTAGGTAAGAGAGAGAGAGAGTGCAGTTTGACAGGCAGACAGTGGGGGCAGCAGGATTGAGCAGTTTTCCCCCAGGTGTGTGTTTAAGTGGACCAGGCAGCCAGCCATGTCTCCCTACATTACTGCACCAGTAACAGCAGGGGACCGCCGACAGACCAAATCTCCATCTGAATGTAAATGTGACAGAGGCACGGCCCTGCTGTGGATCTAATCAAATTGCTGACCAGGGAAGAGCACACGCTTACAAGCATGTGCAGATATGTACTGTACTATAGCTTCACACACATTCACACACACACACACACACACACACACACACACACACACACACACTATGTTCTCTCACAGCTACCTGTTCTCAAAGTAAATAGAGCACTGCAGTGTACATGTGTGTATGTGTGTGTGAGTGTGTTTTTTTTTTTTTTTGGGGGGGGGGGGGGGGGGTGAGTAGTTGAAGAGGATTCGAGGCAGATTCAGGTTTGGTCTCCAGAGGTTTCAGCATGTTTGTGTTTCTCTTTGTAGCTGTGAAACGCAAGCTGCAATAAACACGGGTCTTTGTAGTTTGTAACATCATAATGTGTGTTTGTTTGTTTGTTTGTGTGTTTATACGAGGGCTGCCCTCATTTTTTTCTTCCATTGTTTTGAGAAGAAGGCAATATCAATCATGTGCAACGGCACAAATGATATCGATTGCTTTTCTGAAATGTTCCATGCTTCATGATGAAGTCGTTCTTTTAATACAAATTCTAGCAGCATTTATCCCATTGTAGCTCAGGAAATGATGAAGGCAGTTTTTGTTTCCTGGTTTGAAGTCAAACATGTATCATCTGTAAAAGATCAAGTCTGTAATCTCCTCCTGTTAAAGCTTTGTCTTTGTATGTTCAGTCTAGTCAAGCAGAGCCTTCAGAAGCTTCCTGGCTCTGTTTCCCTTTGATCATGCTGACATCCTTTTAACAGATTCTTTACTTTCACTCCACTCTCACCTGTTTTCCTGCCAGTAGTCCATTCTGCAGGGCCCAGGCAGACAGCGTGTTAAGGCCTTTCACCACAGCGGCTCCAGGGACCAGGCTGCAGAATACACAGCGAGGAATTTTAGTTAAACTATTGTTTCTTTTATCAAGCACATAGATGGGGAAAAGGGTCTCAAAAGGGTGAGAATTGATTTTTATTCTGTAGCTGAATAGACACACAGCAGGACATCCTGCCAAGGGAGCTGAAACCCTGCAATTTTTTTTTTCATTTCCAGTTGGGAGTTTTGATGTCTCATGCTTTAAGTGGCATTTCGGAAAAAAGGCCTTTGAAAAAAGTGGCAGCTGCTTGCTTACATGAGACAGATTTTTGCAGATTGTGGGTCTGGACATATTGAAATCAAGACAAAAATAATCATATATGCTTTTGTACAGGGAGGAAATATTGAGACTGAATATGTTACCTCTGCAGATAAGCGGCATTGGCTTCTGGGTACACACCTTTCTTCAGGTTGTTACTGAGATCCACCAGAACCTTCGAGCAACGACAGACAAGAGCAGACAAAAGAAAAAAGTAGTCAGATCTATCCAATTAACTCTTATCTTATCTCATTCATATTTCTGCTCAAATAAAGGGGCATGCTAATTAATTAAGTCATTTTGATAAAGATGAAAAACTGAACTCGTTCAACTTTTTTCTTTTTGAATAACCTAGAAGAATGCTGATAAAGCAATGTCAGAGGAAACATTTACAGATGCTGCTCTTATCACATAAGAGCTACAAAGTATAATTAATAATAATTTGTCTATTGTTGAATAAATTGGTACTTTGATTATCAATTAATCAGTTTGAGTGTTTAAGAAAAAATAAAAATCAGAATCTAACTCCTAGATATGATTTTGTTTCTGTTGTTTATTTATCTGTGACAGTAAACTGATGTTATGTAGGTTGTTAAAATTAGTTAAACATTTAAGAATCTCATCTTGGGGTATGGGGAAAACTCGATCAACATTTTTCAATTTATAAAAAGAAATTATAGACCAAGCTATTAAATGATTCATATAAAAAAAAATCAACAGTGACAAAAAAAATATTTTTGTCGAACAGCATAAGGTCGAGGATCCGGTTTAGTAATGTCCAAAATTACATAAACATTAGTACTGTTATATTGCTCCAAACTGTCTACATGTGGGTTTTTTTTTAACTTTACTCTTGTCACCAGTTGTATTCCTTTCATTAAGTACTTGGGTACTTATACATACCGTGTATTTCTTGATTATATTGTAATGTAATCATTCTGATGTTCTCAAAGGATTTTGTCTTGAGATAGGCCCTGTCAGTCAGCATCTCAAACATCTAAATTCAGCCTTTACGATATGGGTTAGCACAAGAACAACTAAACACAGTAGTACAACATCTGTAGAGAACAAAGTTAATATTTCGCTGCAGGATAGAAGATATAGAAGAGTTCAAAGGCATTTAAAAAAAACAGGAACAGTAATTTCTCTGCCCAAGTTTTTCTTCCTCCTAGAACATTTTTATTTAACTTGTATCCGTTCAATACATTTCATCATTTGTGATTTATTCAGATCAGTTTGAATGTGTGTGGGTTTTTTTTTTTTAAAGTGATGATCTAAACATCTTGGTATGTGTGTATGTTTTATTGCTGTATGCTGTAAGATTGTGCACGTCCATTGTTTTATGTGCGTTGTAATTGCCCTTTAAAACTTGCCCTTGATAACCCTCTTTGTTGACATAAATGCATCAGTAAAAAGATAATCTTCAAATGTAAGAGGCTGAGAAGGATTGTTCGGTGGATCTACTCAAAGTCACTGAAATCTTAAAATTTGACAAGGGGATATAACAACCCTTTCTCAGGCACTCAATGCCTCTCTATTCAGTACTGACTATATTTAAGTCGATATCTCTGTCCCTCCTCTACTAAGGGCATCATTGTGAACTTTAAAACAATTTTTTGTTAATAATTTTGACCTGTTTCGTTCATGATCCGCCTGTTTTATTAGGACAGCATTTAACAACATTTTGGACCAAACACTCTACAAACTTTGTAACACTTTATCTTATCAGGAAAACTAAAGATTTTGATAAACGCCAAAACACTGAAGTGAATGTTTGGAAAAACATTAATAATAGCGTTTGAACTTTATACATCAAAAAAACAACTGTGAAGAACTATTAGAAACAATTAGAAGGAAAAAATGTTTTTTTATACATGAAATGAGGGTGAAAAAACCTAATTCATCTGCATATGCTTATTTATTGATTTTTGAAAATTCTTAAAGTTACAGAATGAAGATGTTGAGGCAATGAAAATCTTTCATAGCAAATTCACTAACTTTGCTAAATTTGTACAACACTAAACTATTCACACTTAACCGTTTAAATGTTGTCCGTACTAGGATTATGTGTTTTTAATTATTGTATTTCAATTTATTATTCTAATGTGTTTGAATGAGTCATATAAAACACTTTTACTTTGAAAAGATTTTACTGTTCACTGACTTTTACTTGAGTTTTTATAATTACCTTAAAAAAGATAGCACAATCTTAACTGATGTGTTCATAATAGAGAACCTGCTTATTATTGTTTACATGCAAGTTCAAATATTTTCTGTTTATCATGATCCATACCTTGACTGTCACTGTTCAGATTTGAATATATGGAGGACTCGAAACGTTATCTATTTTATTAGAACTTATAATCCTTCTTTTAGCAACTTGAGCTACTTTTAAATGATTAGCTATTACATTGTGATTTGTTTCTGATAACTTCTCCTGAGTTTATTTCCCTTTTGTCTACTATTGGTGACCTTAACTCACCTTTCCATCCAGGTGAGGGGCAATAGTTTGCAGGAACCCATAGTGCTCTCTGTGAACACAGATGAAGATCAGGCTGGCTGAGCTCGCTGCTGCAGCATGGCTCATTGCCTGCTCAAACACACACATTCAAAACATTAGGATGCATGTTTTAGCAGTACACACGCGATCCTTTTTGTGACATTTTGACAAATCCCAAAGGTTATGTTATGTCATGTGTTGTACCTGAGCTCCCTCCGGCAGGGGGCCACAGCTGTTGGGTCTGCGGCTGCCGTACACCACCCTGTATCCAGACTGGAGCAGACGCAGGCCCAGAGAACGCCCCAAGTCCCCCGTCCCAAAGATGCACAGCTGCTCAGGCACGGGGACAGCCGCTTCACCCAGGGCATGCGTGGAAATGGTCTCTGGCTTCACCTCGTCATACATGCTGCTCTCCACTGTCTTTTTCACACACTGAGCCTGGACGTTCGCTGCTCCCTGCTGTGTTGCTATATCTGATTGGAATCTGACCTACAGAGTGCCTATCCCTCCTTATGTTTGAGACTCACAGTGTGATTCTTAACCCACTGCTTGCTTTAATCACACTTGTTTGGTTTGTTGTTTATAACACCTTATCTGCTGATTACACACTGAAAACCTCTAGATCACATGTGCAGGCATGTGTGACGTACATTATGCAATCTGAAAATCGGAAAAATGTGCAACTATGAGTCATTGCTCCACCCAACAATCTCAGTACATTTATATCTGTTTAATCGTTTTATAATTGCTTCTGTCCAAAGGAGAGCTGCATTTCTGCTGTAAGGATGTATAACATTAACCTCAGATTCACATTTTGTACCATTTTATTGCTTTTCAGAAACAGAGTGCTTTGAAGGTGAAATCTAGCTCAACCAGAATTTGACTTTAACATTTGAAAGAAAAGAAAAAAATATCTCATTCTGTTGCTTTCCAGGGCTTGTCTTTTTTTCCCCCTATTTCTTCTGTTTCCACACTTGACATGGTGCCATGTGGGAGATCCTGGCCCACAGATTCATTATCATTTCAAAACCCACTGTTCCGACCAAACGACTGCAGAGAGAATTTGTGCAAATTTAGTGTTCATGTCCCCATGGCTAAAACATCTGCAAAGTTGTGACACGAACAGACTCAGCAGAGCAGAAATGAAGCTTGGCACAAATGGAAATGCTTTGTGTGTGGCTTTTTTCTTTTGTGTGAATGTTCAGTTTTTCTCACAAGTGTTCAGTGGTGTGTGTGTGTGTGTGTGTGTGTGTGTGTGTGTATTTAGGTCAGGATGATCAGAGCTGTGCAAAGACTCAGCTGTGATCTGCAGGATCTGCAGCACCTGGAGAACTGGCTCCACAGACAGAGTGACTACCTGGCTGTAGAAATGACACATAGCATCACATCAACTTTAGTGACTATTTGCACAAAAATATGCTCCTTACCATTAAAGCCGCCTCATTGAAATCACAATCCGCACGTACATAGCCAGCAATATTTATAGCAGACAAGCAGCGCGTTACCCCAGGAGCTTTTACAGTCAAGTCCATAACTAAAGCATTAATGTCTACCTGGGGGGATATCGAAGCAAAATGAGAAATCATTTTATGCCTAACCTTTAAGGCATCCATTCACTTGTGGCACTGTTAGAATAGACCTGATAGCAGATCCACTCCGATGACTCATTTACTAGCTTTGCCTCCTGGATATCGCTCTTTTTTTCTCCTCTCTCTTTCTCTTTCCCCCCTCTCCTTTAGATCTTCCTGCTCCTTCAGCATCCACTCTTCTTTTTTAACTGTCTTTACTTTCTGACTTGAACACTTCTGCTTCTTTCCTATATCTCTTTTTCAGAGAGTTGAAAACTATTGAATTAATTTACTCATTTTAAGTGAAAGTGAATTAATCATGTCGTCAAAGGTCACATTCTGTGTTTGCCTGTTGGACAGAGGAAATCGAGTTACCCCCCATAAAGACATACAGTAAGTCGAAGTATATTCAGGACCTGTCCTGTAGGCTTGCTCCAACTACGACTAGAGTCATGGTTTCAGTCATGGTTGACATGTGGAAACCTGTGGCTTCTGGAAATGATTCATGTGTGAACCATAAGAATACAAGAAGAGCAACCAAAGTGTCTGTTTGCAGTATGTCCAAACAACTGTGGGCTGCAGGGTTCATTCTGTCTCATTGTATTAGTTCAAATAGAATATAGAAGACAGTCAGCAGTGTCTTTTGAATCATAAGTGTGTGTAAGCTTTGTCACCTACAGATCCCTTGGGTGTGAGCTTGCATTTGAATTTCGTGCAACATCAGCAAAGTATACCCGCAGCAATGACAATTTAACAGTATGAAGAAGTTTCTAAACCTGCAATGAGCAGTTACAGAAACATGAGCACTCGTTTTAAGTCACTAAAGTAAGGTTAAATTCATTCATGCATTCATTCCATGTTGACCTGTTGCTAAGTGTGTGTAGTATATCTTAAAAGGTTATGAAAAGTGGATTTTAAGAACATTTCTGGTTTGAAAAAAACCCCTCACCTCTATAGCTGTAACTGTAATAAGGTAAATGCCAGTCGCCTTTTGGTCAAGTGTTGACCAAAAACTGTAAAATACTTTCCAGCAAACCACAACAATATGTAAAATGGTGTTAAAATACTCACTCATAATTAAACAGACTGCAGAGACTTGTGATGTATTTCTGCTTACCCTTTTCACACACAAGTATTTGGAAATCAAATGCCTCATCTATTTTTTATTTTTATTTTATTTTTTATACACTTCATTAATACCAGAGGGTATTAATTCTGGTAATCTAACCAAAAGAATCAAACAAACATGGACTGTTGCGGCTCGTTGAAGGTGTTGTTTTCTCCACTGGAAGAAGCATGACTATAGGGGCTAGATTTAGAGGAAAACATTTAACAGTTTTTTCCTATCTTGTACAAGCTGTCAGATGTCAGATAGTGTGTGGTTCAACAGTTTCACACACACGCACGCACACACACACACACACACACACACACACACACACACACACACATACACACACACACACACCACTGAAAGATTCAAGATTCAAATCCTGAAAGGTTTCCTGAAGTCCGGAGAGAATTGAAAACCCTGTGAAAGTGCTTATCCCAAAACATCTGGCGACATTTAACATAGATGCATTCTGAGGGCTCAAACACATGCTGAACTGCCATTTCAAAAATGCCATCGTGAAGTTGTTCAGGTGGGGAACTGCACCCAATTTAAGACACTGCTATGTTGGCACAGTCTGATGTACACTACTGGAGGAGATTCATGCAATAGTGAACATTAAACATTCATTCTGCTCGCTTAAATGGTGAAAATGACTTATTTTTCTATGAACCTTGCACTTGTGCACTTCAAGCAAGAGTGAACTCCTTTAGTGCTGTGGTTCATTTCCTGAGGGGAATTATTTTGGGGATTCCAGCTGTTTCCAGCTGTTAGATGTCACAGAGAGGGATTTTACGCGTTGTTATTGGAGACACATTTTTGGTGAACAGCATGCACACTACATGTAAATACTCCCTGTTACAGTTGACATCCACTATTCTGCAGGATGGGTGAGTTATACTCGTTTTCTTTTTTCTTTTTTTTTTCATGACGGCTAGTATGATGCTTTAGGTATGAGGTTCACATTGAGGTTCTGACTGAACTCAGGTTTTGAAGTTGTTGAAAAACCAGACAGAGAAAAAAAGGTGGGAAAGCACAGAGAAAGATACTGTACAGAACAGCAGAGAGAGTTAGACCCAGAAAGACAAAGGGAGAGATGCAACTTAGGAAATCTGAAATCGTGCCTCAGTAGAACAAAGGCACTTGTTAAAAATCAGGGTTTCCCACAAGTATTCCCAGAATTATTCTATAAATATTCCATTACCAGCTTTCCAGACAGACACGCTTGGGATGCTGATTATGAAACAGTTAGAATAGGTTTAAGGAGAAGCAGAAACAGTTTGGATGAAAGAATAACCTATATTCTCCCAAAGTTTGTCTTTGATGAATTTGCTGCTTTGGGGCTGATAAATAAATAAAGAGATCATATGCATAAGTATTTAAATTCATGTATTTATATCTATGTATTTATATTTTCTGAATGTGAAAATGTATCTCTCAATGTCATGGAAGTAGTTTTCTTCGTAAGTGTGTGCGTGTGTGTGTGTGTGTGTGTGTGTGTGTGTGTGTGTGAGAGTGTGTGTGTGTGTGTGTGTGTGTGTGTAGGTGTGTGTGTGTGTGTGTGTGTGTGTGTGTGTGTGTGTGTGTGTGTGTGTGTGTGTGTGTGTTATGATAAAGCCATTCTATATGATTGTGAGTCTATGCTTAAATTTTTTCATTTATTTCATGCTCTATATTTGCACATGATCACAATCTCTAGCAGGCCGAATGCAGATATTGAAAACATCTCCAAATTCAGAAAGCCTCATCCTCTATCTCTGCTTTAACAGAATGAGCATTGACTGCATGTTTGAAGTTCAGAATCTTATCTTACAAGCCAAGCGGCAGAAATCACAGGCGGGGAGGAGCTGCATGAAGCTGCAGATTTAGAGATTTTCCTCTCTCGTCCAACACACATCTCTTCAGAAATGATGTGGCCTTCCTTACACCAGAATACAGCCTTGTCTTTTCAACAACAGAGGGGATGATGGAGCTTTGAAAATACCTCTACAAAGACAATTCTTGCACAGTTGTCTCATACGTTCCTTGGAAAACAAGCTTTGATAATCTCTTTAATCTAACTTCTTCCTCTCCTTTGCAACCCGTGTCACTCTGTGATCTTAGATAGAAGTAAACCGAACATAGCCATTTTAGTTTCCATGCTGTGAGAGTTTAGATTGAAATCTCTAATGTATCATTGTCATTCTATATAATCATATCTTTGACAAACAGCTGTGCTCTGCAAATAGCATGCATCCATGCCACTGCTTCTCAGTGGCTGCAGGGAAATCTGCAGCCTATTATAAGACTGAAATAAGCCTAAAGAATTTTTCGCCTCATCTCCTCACCCATACCTCGAGTCGAGTGAAAGAGCTGACAAGGTAAGAAACAGCTGACACAAAAGTATAATTCTATATGGATGAAAACCTCATCGTCATCAGAGGTGCAACTTCCCTGTTCTGTATTTTTCCAGGAGGAAGTTTGAGAGAAGAGACAAGTAGCCTGGGAAGCATGCAGTCTGCACATATATCATGCACATAATAGTGATAAATTATGGTTTGGTCAATTCTTGTTTCTGGGTTTATTTTCTGACCCAATGTGTGGTTTACAGAGGGAGGATGCGCCACAAGAGGGAGCGTGCCAATTATGCTTATTTCTAATGCCTTCTGGGTTACAATCTTGAAATGAGGCTACTCATGTAGAACCATGATTGGTGGAAAATAATTATGAGCCAGCAGCAGGTCTGTTTGATCAGCAGTAACTAAGTTTAATTGAGGCCTCTTCTGTCAAGGCTGCTATCGGTCTGTCTGCCTTAAGGGCATCTGTTTGCTTTGACTCCTTGAACCTTTCTTAAAGGAACGTTCTGCCATCATAAAATATATAATTTTTATTATCTCTATGGTCTGCATTTTAAGCTATACCCAATTCATGAATTTTTGTTCAGGGATTATCTTGCTGAATAGAAGTATTCACTCTTAGAATCCGCCATTCTCGTGCTGTAATTAAAGTGCCTCAGATGCACAAATTCATTGAAAATGATGATGCATAAAACCCCATAATAACAGCCTTAATGTTTAACGTTAACTGTCTTTATGCCATAGAGCTACATTAAGATGTCGCAAATGCAAACACAATATCCCACTGTCACGAGTTCACTGAACACGTTTTTGAATGTGCATGGCTTGAGCAGACAGGAAATATAATGTATTTGATGTATTTGCCACCACATTTAGTTTGACTACAAGGTCATCAACAAGGCAATGGTCATTATTGTAAAGGTGGATCATTTACTACAATAATAGAAGTAAGCTAAAGCAGCTAAAGAAAGCTGTTAGATGCAGATGAAAAGGACACACACTATTGTCTCCTTGTGATGTGTAAAAGAAACATTTGTTTGCTATTCATAATGAGGTCATACTTTTATTTTACAGAAGATTTGTTTGGCTGTAATGTAAAAAGACACATCATTTGGTCTTCTGTTGTATTTGTAGTGTTGTAGTGCATTCCAAATTCATCATGCAAACTTGTTCAGCCTGACGCTCCAGCTCATTCAACGTAGCTTGGATCTGAAATATTGATCATATGCAGTATATACTCTTGGAGTATACAGTATAGTATGTGGTTTGCTTCATACGGTTCGTTGACAGACTTCTAACTGAAAATAAATACTTTGAAAAAGCTTTCATCAGTTTGTTGCAAAAGAGTATAAGATAAAATATTGGGAAATAAATATTCAGAGCAATTTGGACATGGAACTATTCGGTCATATAGATTACTTTTACATATGTTTAACCTTTTCTAGAAAATGTGGGCCGGATTTTTTTTTTAAATGTAACATTGTATCTTTATATGAAAGAAAGGAAATAAAACAACACTTTAAGAATTACAACTTTGGAAGTTAATTTAAAAAATAACAATGTTGTGCCATAAACCATAAATTATAAAACCTAAAACACATTTTTTAAGAAATAAAAATGTCAGTAATTGGAATTTTTCTAATATCAGAAACTGTCTGTTGGTTTGTTAGTGATAATATTAACATACCTTCTCTCCTTACATGTGCATGTCAGTGTGCAAATTTAGCTCCAAAGTTGCAAGCAGCCTTTTCTACTTCTGCTCTTTTTAAGTAGTACCATCCCAATTACAATACAAAACACACATTGTCAGTAAACCCCAAATAAATAAAATGGTAAGTATTTGTTTGAGTATTAGTCAGTGTGTATTTCTTTGTATTGACTGCGGGCTACATGTGAATAAAAATTGCTCCCCGTCTATTTTTCCATCTGCTGGTGTCTCTGTGTGTTTGGTCGCCTGTCTATCATTGTGTCGATCAATGGATGTGCTTATTCACAGAGAATCATAATTTCTACAGAATTTGCTTTGAATTTAAGTTTATTGTGATGTAAATGTCTTTGTTACTTCAATTGGTATGTAATTGGAAAAAAACATTATAATTCATTCAAAAGTATCCTGCATTTCCATGTCCACTTCTTCCCTGGAAAAAAAATGACCATACAGCCTGCCAGCACTGATAAGACGCATCAGCCTCTGCTGTCTTTTATAGGGAAAGAGAATTATTCATTGTCTTCTACAGTACAATAATCCGTTAGGTCTGTAAAATGTACATGTGTTTGTGATTCTATTATGTTTCATTGTGCTGAACGTTCCCACACTTTCATTCAACACTCTGTACACTCTGCACACCCAAGCAGCAGATGGTTTGCTAGCAGCAATAAGAAACAGACATTTAGCTGATCAATGAATAAATAAAAATGATGATTGGGTGTTATATGTAATATTAATCCGCTGTCAGAAAAGAAAACAACATTGTTTCTTTTCATTTTTTTCTTTGTCTGAGGATGTAGATTTGGATATTTGTGTGGAAAGATAAATAACTTAAAGTAACAAAAAATCCTGTTAAATTACAGTAAACTACTGGCAGCTACAGTTGCCAGCTTGAAACTGTTATTCTACAGTGTACCTACTGTAATCTACGTCTACAGTTTATTACTGTACTCTACTATATTCTTCTTTAACACAACCTTCCCCTGGCTGGTCTTCCTTTCCCTCTCTGAAATAATACCAACGAAGCATCTTACATGTAATAACTGAGTAAGTATATAAATTATTAGGTGGGGTAAGTAAAGATCATTTGCATTGAAAATGGACCCTATACATTAATCAGGTTGCCGCGACCTCACGCGAGTCCTGACTGCCTCCCTCACGCCTGTCTGAGAGCAGGGAGGGATGATGCAAGACAAATAAATACAATACACTGTAAATCATTTTCCTCTAAAATAATGGTAAAAGCTGGCAGCAGAGACGCCACAAATACATCATGCATTTATCTTGATCTGGATAAAAGATGTCAGAAAAGAGCTTTTGAACCAGTTGAGGGATGATAGTGGCAATAATGATGATGTGGTGGATGATAATTAGTATCATTGCTATATCAAGTAAAACATTTTTGAATACATTTTTGGTGATCATTTCAAATCCTCCTTCTTACCCCTCAGATTTTTTTATGGGACCTCCACTGAACCCGCCTGCCTCCCACACCCACCCACCCACCCATGGAGAGCCGACGGGGAGGTCGATGCGAGCTCATTGCTTACAGTGTAAGCAATTGTAACAAGCAGGAAGCCCGAGTTCAAATCTGACCTGTGGCTCCTTTCCTGCACCACATTTCCCCCTTTCACTCTCTCCTTGATTACTGACTCTATCCACTGTCCAAGATAAATGCATAAAAAGCCCTAAAATAAAACTTTCAAAAAATGTGTATTACTAAATCATGCAATGCAGTCATTTAAGTATAATAGCTTAAAACCATTGCATGTTGTAACAGTTCAAAGTGTTTTTAGTGTGTGTGCGCAGAGGTCTCTTTGTCATGAAGCAGCGACCTTGCCTGTAAGCTAGAGGAAAAATTGCAGAGCACGCAAAGCTAAATGGCATGTGTCGGCAAGAACAGGTGAAAATCCAACTCTACATCATGCATTGAGCCTGTGTTTGTGTGCCTGTGATGTAGGAGATAGTATTCAACAGAAGGGGAAAGAGTTACAGGGAAGGTGTTTAAAATAGGAAAGCATAAAACTTGCTGCACACAGGTATTTGATTCTTTCCCCCAAATCTCAACACAATGTGCAAATGTCTGCTTAAATATTCCATTTGATAGAACTGACCCCATTTAGAAGGGCACAGATGGAAAGTGAGCAGACTGTGAGACATGCAGTTCAGATTTGCATCAGCTTGAGTTTATGCATGTGAGCGTAAACCTTTACATACGCAATAGATCGAAGGACAGACAGAAAATAAGGATGAGAGACAGTTTGTACAGTATGCACAGCAGGTTAATTGCTGTGTGACCATGCTGAGAGTGGTGACCTCTGCCCTGCACAGGGTCATGCAGGGCTTTTTATGATTGGCTTGCAGAAGAGAAAATGTATAATTACTCTGGGTATCCTTGCTGCTGACCTTCATATTCAGTCATAGCAGTACCTCTATTTCTGAATGTGTGTATTACTCTACATTTAAACCAGTATACATGCTTAGAAACACATTCAATGTAGTTGGTCTAGTGTCGCAAATAGAGTTAATCATATCAGTCATTACTGAATCAAGTTCAATTCTGTAGTGCAGTTCTAAGTGGCTCCTAATACAAAGGTTTTCATCTACAGTATCAACACAGTCTTTTCCAGCAGTAGGATTTGCAAAGCTTTGTGTATCTCCTAACATGAGCTTTTGAATTAATTGGCCATTACACCACTAAAATAAAGGCACATTTATTGATTTTGATTATTTCTGAGATTCATCTTGAGGCACTGAAAAAGAACAGAAAGTCATATGCAAAAATGTTCCAAAAAGCCTGTTTTTACAGTAGAAAATATATCTCATCCTGGTTCAAAAACTAAATTGGTCTGATTAGCTAATGTCTCTGTCAGCACACACTGAAGTGGGGGTGAATCTTTCCATAACTCATCCGTTTTGATTTTATGAAGGATAATTAGGCCCTTACCTGCCCTGAATGATGGAAGGGAGGGAGGGAGGGAGCAGTGTAGCAGTTTGTCAGGAGGCTTAAGAACCAACTCAGCTCAAGCTCTTAGCCTGTCATTAGGTTGACTGAAAGTTAGGATGAGAAAGCAATTCCAGACAGGCGACGGCTATTGACAGGCTTCCAAAGCCCCCTGCAGTAACCAATAGGTGAAATCACTCAGGCTTATTAACAGGCTTGTTTTCTACAGAAAGAAAAAATAAAATAAAGATGCACTTTTTCCCATTTTATCTACATGCTTAGATATTGGAGTAAATATTTCTCTTCCACTTTTAAATTGTGGTAAAAAAAAAGATGTTAAACACTTTACTCATCCTAATCAAAGGTTGTTTTTAAAAAAAAATATTTTTCATCAATGTGACATGAGTGAAGACTGAGTAAAGAGGAGTGTTATGTTGTCCCTGTGTATCTGTTGGCACATTGTAGTACCTTTCATTTGTCAAATCACCATATTGATTTCTTAACAACAAAACAAAGCCAAATTGAAGGCCACTTTTACAACATGATCTATCAATACAATATAGCTCGGTTCTACATGGTACTGTAGATAAAACACAGAAATGTGAAATGGTAGGTCACACGTACCTATTCACACCACATTCACGAAGGGAAATATAAAGTGTCCATCTGTATTAACTAATCCAATTCACACATATTCACTTACCGCTCACGCAGCCGCAGGAGCAATCTGGAGTTTAGTGTTTTGCCCAAGGACACTTCAACATGTGACTGCAGGAGGTTGGGATTGAACCCCTAACCTTCCGGTTGAGAGATGACCGATTCTACTACTACTCTACGATCTGCCTGTTTTCAAGGAAAATAGAGAACGGCAGGGTTATCTATGTGTGTGTGTGTGTGTGTGTGTGTGTGTGTGTGTGTGTGTGTGCCTGTTTCTGAAGACAGTAATCCCTCTGGCTCTGTCCAGGTCACGTATCCTGTCAGGTAGCCATGGAGATTCAA
The DNA here is from genome assembly GCF_947650265.1 of Symphodus melops. NCBI lineage: Eukaryota > Metazoa > Chordata > Actinopteri > Labriformes > Labridae > Symphodus > Symphodus melops. The sequence goes on from NC_136695.1 coordinate 20,170,016, forward strand.
AGAAAGTGCCAGTGGAACGCCTTTGTGTCAGCAAAGGAGTTTAATTAGTCCCTGACTTCCTGAGTTATAGATTGACATTTAAGTGTCATTCCTTCCCCTCTGTAATGGTTTGCGTGTGTCTCACTGCACAAATGTATTCCTCGAGTCAGGACCACAAGTTATTCTGTTTGTGCACATATTGTATACACACACGTACACCCAAACACACTGATTTCCCCTCTCCATGTCATGTCCAAAGAAGGCCATAATCCTTCTTGACAAGTTATGACACATACTATGACATGATATCATATCATCATGGCCGCCAGTCCCATAACAGAGACAGCCTGACTGCGCTCGATACTAAACAGATGAGGAACCACGCATTGTGCAGAGTAACCTACTATAATACATGGTGATGTTGCCTTACAAGCTGAGCATACTGTATTGTATGGTAATGTTGTGTATTGTGTTTGGTAATGTTCCATGCTTTCTGGAAGATGCACTTTTATGGTGTTTTAGTTGATTGTGTGTGTCCTGCAGGCCAAGATAACCCCACACAGCTGAGATCAGCACAAAGACATGACAACAATCTGTAAAGGTTAGCATTAGTAAGACTCAATGTTCCTGTATGTGAGCAGGCTTTCCTTAAATGATGTGAGCACTAATGTGTATGCGCCTGTTTGTGTGTACGCCTCTCTCAGCATTAATGCCATGAGGAATGTGTGAAAGCTGTCAGAGAACATCAAGTTCCTAAAATAGACACTCCCCATGGGACCGAAAAGTGTAAAGAGGGAGAGGCAGAATGAGAGAGATAGTGAAGCCTGTATTCACATTTGTGAGACAAAAAGCTCTGATTCAAAGCCAGCAACAATGATTAATTATAGATTAGAGATGATGGGTAAACAGGCAAGCACATATGTGCACAAAAACACACATACACAGATGAACTCACACATCGACAAACACAATGCCCTGCGGAGTGTCTGAAAGCCTTTTGTCATACGCTGGAGAAACACACCACAGCCTTTGACAATGAAAAGTCCTCCATAAAAATCAATACAATGCAAAAAAGTTTGACTTAAATTTAGTAACTTGCACAAACTCAAACCAAATAAAATACATTGAAAAAGTGAAATGAAAGCGCTTAAGGGCTTTTATTGTATATTACATTGATTTGTATTACATTTGTATTCGACTGCAAAAAAAAAAAAAAAAAAGCTCTTTAGATTCAGAGATTGTAAAGTTATTCCAGGAAAAAAGGTGACAAAGAAAGCAAATATTCATGTTGCTGTAACGTCCCCTGCAAACCTAAAAACACGGCGTGGGTAGAACTGCAGGTGTTTCAAATTTTATAAGCACATTGAATGCAAAAAAATTAGAGTGAGATACAAAAAAGATGTGTTTTCTATGGTGGTTAGAAATGGTGGATGAGACAGCTCAAAAGAGTTACATGTGTCTCCTTAATGATTCGTTGACTTATTATTAAAAAAATAAAGTAAAATGGATGAGGAGTTGTGAAAGTGTTCGCTGCGATGCAAAGAAAAGCACGTCTTCAGAGGGAGAAAAAAGTATGGCCCTTTCATCAGCTTCAGCAGACCTTACTCCTTTTACTGGGCATGGTAAATATGCTGCAGTGGCTCATGGGTCAAGGTAAATCCTGAGCCATTGAGAGTGATTCATGACATTGTGACACATTTTATAAAGCGCTCCTTTAATGCATCCGTGCAACAGCGATTCAATCGTCGGTTGTACTTCGAAGGTGCTTATAACATTCTTCACATGCCCCACCTTTTACTTGTCTCTATGCTGGTGTTACCCTTTTTCCCCAGACATATTATTATTCCATATCCCTTTGAAACTAAAAAAGAACTTGCAAGGGATTTGGGTCATGTTATTTTCCTCTTTGTAGCATCTGCAGTAAGCATGTAGTATAGGCAGAATGATTGTCTTAGTAAAGGGGGAGATGGGGGTGAGACAAGAGTTTAAGAGACTCTTTTAAGACAACAAAGAGTGTGTAATGTGTGTGTGAGGCATAAAGAGAGAAGAGGAGGAAAAAAAGGGACTCAATCATACAATCATCCAACACTTTAAGGCAGCCAGATGATGAGGGTATATATGAGCCCACTGCTATCTCAGCTCTTCCATACCAACCTTGTGCTTCCCATACAGGAGTGCTGGATAATTAAAAGATGGACCGATAGCACAGTGAGAGCAGGACCTCATCTCCGTTCCCTCCACTCTGACATGATTAAATACAGACTTCATGAAATCATCCTCAGGATTTTCCCTCCTCAACCATACTGTCTACATCAACAAAAATCATTTTCATCATAATGACTCTGCTTAACAACACAGAAAATATAGGACACAGAATGTTTTATGGGTGCAATCATGGGAGCCATTTAATTGCTCCGGGCTGAGAATAAAGAGGTTTGCTGCATGTTATCGTGGTCTCAGTGTAACCAAAGCAATATCCTGAGGGGAGTAGTTACATCAGTTATTTATCTTACTGCTGTAATTAAAGGTACCATAATTTGTATATTTCCGTTACTTTAAAGCAGATACTGTGCACTTGTTTTAACGTTATCCTGACACCAAGTTTTGTGAATAATGTTCTGTCTTAGGTTTTAAACAACCCGGTTGTTGTGAGGTTATTCACTACACTCTGTAGTGTTGTTTTATCTTATGCACTGACATTATATTGAATTCTTCTCCAGGTGATGGATTCCAGTACCATTTTCAATTTAGGCTCGTTTGCATTTGTGTCTCAGCAATTTAAAGGACATAAATCCTTAAACTGCTTTTTGATGTAAAAGTGTTGATAAACCCGACACAAAAAGAAAACAAAGAAAACAAAAACTTGGAGGTTCTTATGCTACAGTTTATCAATGCTAGAACTGCACTGATCAGGTGTAAAATTATATAAAGTAATAACAAAGGAGCCAAATCTAAGTTTATCAAAATCAAAGGATTTATTCCAAGAGGAGTATATGGTAGGCCAGTGTGTGTGTGTGTGTGTGTGTGTGTGTGTGTGTGTGTGTGTGTGTGTGTGTGTGTATGTGTGTGTGCACGAACATGGGTCTATGTGTAACACTAGAAATCCAAGTTTATCATAGCTCTTCTGAGGACAATTTTAGCTCAAAATAACCCAAATGACTAACAAAGCAAACATGACCATTAACAACAAGATCCATTTTTTCTCTGTTGATATTTGTAATGTCTGTAACTGCTGCCAACGGGTAGGTGTCAGACAAGTCGATTAACAACATGCTGCTGAAACAGCTTTTGTTTATGTTTTCCAGGGCATAGATTCACACTGAGTGCATTATTGTACTGTTTAAATTAAACAGGAGGATATTTTGTGCATGTACAGGAAAAGATCAGCAAAGAGAGTAGACATACTGCTTCACCAACAGGGAACGCAAAAATCAACAACACACAAATGCCACTCAGGAGCTTTAACGTGTAAACACGTGTAAAGTTCCGTTTTTTTTGTGTGTGAAAACAAACTGCCAAGGAACAAAGGAACGCTGATGTTCAGCTCCTGAAGCAGTTATCACAATCTACATGTCGAGCCACTCACTACAGACTTTTTAAATATCAAATGAATCCAATTTAGTATACCTTTCTGCATTATGTAACAGTTGCGCAAGTGATACCTTCTAATCCAGAAGGGTTACATGCTAGCTTTTTGAATGACACTTTCAAACCATGAACGTGTCCATTCAAGTGCGCTGAGGTAAGATAAGTATTATAATTCTCTTAAGGACATAAAGTTTGAAACTCAACGTTGTGCAAACTCAGTCAACACATGCAGATCATGAAATTGTCAGGACAAGGACAAAATTGAACAAGGTTTTGGCTTGAACAAGTGTGTTTCTGATTACACATATTGATTCAGCCATTAACATTTTGCAGAAATTAATTAAGAAAAGAAATTCCTCTTATGAATGTTATCATTCATCGTAGACTTCTCATTCGGTAGAACTTTAGGTATTGCTCTTTGAATCTGCAATATTTGTTGTTATCATTTTGGATAGAACTTGTCATAAAGCTTTCTTCACATTAGCTTTATCATGGGAGCCTTTTTTTTTTTTTAGTCCCTCCCTTCCTCCTTTAACCCACTGACCACCTCATTCACCTTTCTTCAGCCTCAGAGATAGACAGATCAATTCTTTGTCTGAAACTCAGCTCTGCCCATGTCTTTTTGAGCACCTTCATCACGCCTCTTCCCCTTCCTCTCTTTTTTCCCCAAACTTCCCAGTGAACCCTGGTGTACTCAGGCCGCCTCTCTGACATTCATTCGCTCACTCTGCTTATTTTTCACTCTCATTCAGCGTTAGCCTGGGGGTGTGCTTGCATATATGTGTGTGTGTGTGTGTGTGTGTGTGTGTGTGTGTGTGTGTGTGTGTGTGTGTGTGTGTGTGTGTGTGTGTGTGTGTGTGTGTGTGTGTGTGTGTGTGTGTGTGAAAATGTGTGAGTGTTAGAGTAAGAAAAAGAGAGACAGAGAGAGAGAGAGACCTGCTAGAGATTTTCTAAATCCCAGGTAAGAGCAGAGCTTTTCTGCGGGAGAATTTCATTTCAACACCTCTCATCTTGCACAGAGAGCAGTAGGATAGGACTCTCCTGGTTATGAATCCAATAACCATTGTGCGTGTGTGCGCGGGTATGTATGCGTGTGTATGTGTGTGTTTGAGACACTCTGGTCTGTTTATAGGATTGGAGGTTACTCCCATAAACTCGAACTGAAGGTCAAAGAGAAAAATGAAAGATAACGAAAGACAGAGACATGTATGGTGAGAAAGAAGAGCAGGGGTTGTGTGCTTGTGTGTGTTTGTGTTTGTGTATGTATGTGTGTGCGGCTTTTGCTTGAACAACTGTGTTTCTGAGGACAGAGACAAAGAACGAGTGTGCAAGCATTGTGAAGTGCACATACACACTTTCTCTATGTTAATAGGCTTGTATTAACATAGAAGCATGCATCCTCCCATACACGCGCACACATTTGTTTACACAAACATACAGGTATGCATGCTGCAGTGAGTATTGAGTTAGAGAGCTGAGGTCAGCTCCAAATCATTACAGGTCACCATGGCAGGCCTGGCTACCAGATTAGATTGAAGACTAGCTGATAGAGCCAGCCAAGCACATTAAAACACACACACACACACACAGACACACACACAGACACACACACACACACACACATACACACATGATATAAACACAACAGTGGAGACCCCAGCAAATTAATCACAGTGCGGCTGGATGTAATGTGCTGTGATTTGGCTTTGGCTTCTTGTACACAAAGCAAGACAGCTCCCTGACCCCGGCTCAGTAAACAGCCATGCTACAGATAAAAGCAGTCCCAGTGGAGGGGACTGTTGGGAAAGCAGCCTATTAGGAAGTTGAAGAGGCTGATTAGATTAGAGAAGCCAGAGACGGGTCACTGTGCCATTTCTCTGGCTCCAGAAGCCTTTCACACCGGGGGCGACTCACACACAAAGGCCGAGCCAAAGATGCTAACCGCTTAGAAATGTGACTCTTTTGTAGGGACTAAAAGGTGTTTGTGTTTGTTTGTATATGTGTGTGTGTGGGGTTGTGTGTGTGTTTGCGCACTTGGATGGAAGAGAGGACAGAATGAATAAAGGAGCAGCTGCTGTTTATCTGCATGGCATCTCGGCTTTCAAGCATGAGAACAACACTATAAAGCTCCATTGGGGCTGTATGTAACTGCCCTATATCGCTCATCTCTGTCTAAAAAGAACAATGGAGTGAGAGATAGAAGATCTTCCTGCTCCCCCCTCTCTATCATTTCCTGCCCCGGCAGTACGCCTATCTCCCTCTGTTGGGTGATGTATGTCTGACCTTCAGTGGTGAATCTGCTGTTTGCTGCCAAGTGGATCTTTAACTGCTTCTCTGATTCACATGACCTCCCTTCCTCTGACCCTGCTAGGCCCTGCTTGGAGTGGCTGACAGCCAGGAGAGAGGGGCATCCAGCCAGGCCAGATAAAGGCTTCTCCAAATCAACTTGGACCGCTGTGGCAGCTCTCCTTCACTCTATTCTCTTGTCCTTTCATATGCACTTTTCCTTGACGCTTATTGGTGTAGAGCAATCGAGCCTTTGCTCAGTTGATGGTATACATTGTAGATTGCAGACGTGTCCTTGTCTGTTTTGTTTACTTCCTTTTTGAAGGCTCAAGTCTGGCTTTTTGGTCATTACCATGTTGTTTTTTTTCGCCAGAACTGACCACATTTGAATGAGAGAGAAGCAGAAAGAGGTGAGGAGTTGATGAACCCTAAAGCTACCAAGCTAAACAGTTTACACCCATGGCTTTTTTGTTGCCTTGCCAATAAGTTAGTTTGCAGCTGGCTCCCCTGACTCCTCAGTGAGAGCGACGGAGGACGGGCACGTACATGCTACTGTTATCGTTAGCACAAACATTGATAATTGCTACTCGTACTCAAAAATGAATATTTTAGTAGATTTTCACTCAGTGGAGCATAGACCTGTAGAGTATTCCTTGTAGAATATTTATCTAATATTTGCATCAAATATTTCATTATCAGCGGCACAAAAGCAAAACAAAAACTTTGGTAAAGTGACTGAATTAGATGAGAAGGAACCTATAGCAGACAGATAGCACTTATCACATGTCACTTAAATGACCAATCTCAAAATCATGTTCAACTTATGCTGCAATGTTACTTATATGGGAAACTTATATACACTTTTCAAGCCCATACAGCTGACATAAATAATTAAAAAGTTGTAGAGGCCTTTTTTTTTCTTTTTGTTGTTGTTGCCAGGTTGTTAACATTTTAAATGAACAGACTAGATGATAATGGACAAAGCCTGATGGACGTCACTCATTAGTTTCCAAATGGCTGGTTTGGAAGCTTCATGGCGGTTGCCATACTGGAAATGCTGATTCTATCAAACTTTTATTCAACAAAAGACAGGCAACACACTGGTGCTGAGGTAGGCCTTCATCCTCATGATAAAACGCAACAACACGGAAGCTTGCAGTCGACCTTGTCATGCCTTTAACTATGCAGGTTAACTAAACAGGTGAGTAATGACAAAAATGCACTCCCTGTAGCGTGTGCCAATACATTAAATAACAAGGCTGTAAACATGTACATTTCTGTTGTTAAAATGGACATTTTAATATGTGACGTGTAAAGGACTGCTGTGTTTTTGAGCCAGCCTCAAGAGGATACTCAAGGAACTGCTGTTTTTTGCATTTCTGCATCAGCTTCAATTTTTTAACATCAGAGATTGCAGCTTGATGTAATTCTGCTGTCAAGCTAGGCTTTTTAAAATGGTTTCTAATTGGGATTGACTCTGCTTTGGACTCAGCCTCATGTGGCCATTTGATGAACTGCAGTTTTTGGCACTTATACATTGGCTTCATTTGTTAGCCCTGGAGGTTGCTGCTTGGTAACACCACATTTAATTTTAACTGTCAGTGCTTTGAAGTACAATAACCGCATGTGGATGAAAGGACTCTTGAGTGTGCTCCCATGTTTGAGTAAAATTGGCTGAGAACAGTGTGTTTCCTATTGTACTCTGGGACAAACCAGAGACCTCATCAACAGACCTTATCTATTATTTACACAGCCCCACTGATACTCCAATAAAAAAAGCTAACTGCCTTTCCAAACAACTTTCTACTGTCACAAACAAGTGAAACATATTGGAATGCTTTCTGGCACCCAGATGCAGCAATATCTTTTGATCCAGTGTGAAGCGTTATTTAAAAGACTTCACATTGCCAAACAAATATGGGGTCAATTAGTGTGGTAAAAGTTCATTATACATATAGAGTCACAAAAAATATCAGGAGAAGAGAAATAAAACATAAAACAGACACCTGATGGATACATGTTAAAGCAAACACTTGAATCACATTATCCCTTTTGGACCTGTTGTTGCATAATGCTTAATGTGATGGTCGTAGCTTTCATCTGCAGCTCGGTATATGCTCTGATTAGCTCCCAGGGAGAAAGCCAAGCTGAGAGGGCTGCAGAGGGGAGAAATAGCAAATAAGGAAGAAGGATGGGAAAAAGGATTTTTTGAGATATGTGAAATGCAATCCTGTCAAAGTTTATTAAAACTACATTTTAAATCTCTTCCCCAATGAAATGTGGCAGAGGGAGCTTGATCAAATGCGTAACCAGATACAAACACACAAAGTCAAGCAGAAACTGAAATACACACCGACTGTTAATACACACTTTTTCCTTGCATATGTATGGGTGAGAGTCGCAGTCTCATTAATAGTGTTAGCACAGCATCGCACCTTAATGATCACCATCTCTCTGGTGCCTCTTTTTCTGACACCGTTTCACTTTAACTGCAGGGCCAGCAGGGTTCACGTCAGGATAACTCATACTCTCTCCATATATCAAAGACATTTCAGACCACTTTACCAGAGGGTGACTAATTGTCCACCGCCCAGGAGATCAAGTCCGCATCCAGAGCCAGGTTGTCAGCTCTGACAGGCACAAGTCTGGAACTAGTCCCATATTTTATCCTCCACTGCACTCCCTGCTTTATGCTGAACAGAGTCCTATTCTGAGCTCTTATTCCTCTGTCTCAATGGACACCTTTGACCAGATTTGACCAGCTTCTTATTTCCTATTCCCTCTCCGATTGCAGTAAGTCTGCACCTGCTCAACCGTGAAACCATAACTAAATATAAATCATCCTTTCTCTTACTCTGTCATTCTGATAGCCCTTCCACACTTGCTCATTTGTTCTCTTTATTTTTCCCTCAATCCCCCTCTACTCTCTCCCCCCCCCCCCTCTTCTTTCTTTCTCCCTCTACACCTTACACAAACACAACTCTAATAAATTGTGGCACTGGTAATTACATAGAACCCACCGGTAAATTTCACTTCCATTTACATTTAGATTACAGAATATTTCATTCCTATCAATCTGCTGTGCAAGCTGCAATGTGTGGATGGCTTCGTCCATATGCAGACACAACTGTTCATGGCATTTTTATATTCTCACTGGTGCATGTATGGATGCACAGGGGGGTGAATACCCATATGCCCACACTTACACAAACTGTGCAAGGGAAAGAGAGAGAGCACACACACACGTGCAGGTTCATACATACATAAACAGTGAATATTAAATTAATGTTTTTAACAGAACACGTAAAAATGCACATATGGGTGATAAATTGTAAGTTACCTACCCACATATTTAATGTGCAAACATATTTGCACTCACAGTCACACACTTGACTGGTGTGGCAAAATGTGATCCTGACTTACACGAGGTGTTATGAAGTATTTTTTTCTGTGTCGTATCAAAAAGCAATTTAAAACTTTATGCCAGAAAAAATTAACCCTCTCTGTTAACAATGAGATGTTTGGCATGATGATCTAAACTAGAGCCAGCCATAAAGGGGAGCTTCAAATGATTTGGCATCACTTTTGGGTAGCTACCTGTCGTGCATATTTGTATGCAGTCCATGATGCATGCACATACATTTATATCTAGGTAGTATCTATTTACCATTTCTGTCTCAAATGATCATCTACTTTAAAAACGTATGCATTAAAATTTGATTCTTCGCTGACTCTAAATGAAGACTTATTTTGAAAAATCACAGTAAAAAGTACCAACAAAAGTCTTTTGAAACATAAGATCATAAGCTAATAATAATTTACTCGGTGGCATCTCGATTCTTTATTTATATTTATTTGATATATTTGTCTGAGGAGAGAAGTTTCACACACTCTTTGAGGATTGCTGCTGTTGTAGATGTGAACGGTGAAAAATCTCTTTGTAAGAATGTTTTTCTGCCTCCACACTTTCCTCATTTTCTTTGCACACTATTTTCACAGTGATGCCATGGTAAGTCTTTGGAGAAAGCATCCTCCTGTTCTACGCATACAGACACACACCCCACACAGAAAAAAAAAACAAAAAAAACAACAACTTCTGGATCATAACATATTCAGATGCAATCTCATCTACCGTGCATAAAAGACAGCAATACGCACCCAAAAGCTAAGTGTAATATTTCAGGAGTTTATAAGGAGAGAAGAGAGAGGAGAGGGGAAAAGAGCCAGAGGCAGCAACAAGGAAGAACAGATACCACCAAGATTTGTGCCTTCTCTCTCTCTCCCCATCGTTTTCTTTTTTATTCTGTCTGTCTCCCCGTTTGTCTTCCTTTCTGGCTCTCCCACCACCCAGTCCCCCTACTCTCTGCAGAACTGCATCATATCTAAAAGTAATGAGAGCACCAGAAGCAGGAAGATAGCAAGGGAAAGGGAGGTACTTCAGGGAATTAGAGTGTTTAAAATAAACACACAGTTTTTCCTCTTGTGGACGATCAGTGCAAATAATCCCCCTTTTCTTTTATCTGCATTCACACCCAGAATAACCAGAAGGTACAGAATCATACACCTGTATAATGTGCACTGACAGTGTTAGAGAGATATTAAAAAATACAAAAGCGATCCTTTTTTCCAATCACAAGTGAGGAGGCTTTAATGTTTCTGCCATTGTTTTCTGCATTACCTGATTGTTCAGGATGCTCTCATTATTACAGCTGTATTGCTCCCAGTGGCACTACAGGACACAGAAAATACATTACCTAGCAGTACTTAAGTGTATGAGACATTAACTAAAGCGTTTTGCCAGAAGATACTATGGAGGTAATTTCCCGTTTAAAATAGTTTTTTCTTTTTTTCTCGGGTGTATTCCCAGTTGCAAAAAAAAGTCTGTGAAAAAGCACAAAGACAATGTTTCTATCGCTGACACAGGCCACATGAGAGGATGTGTGGCTGGTCATGTAGGGATTTAGGTGTGGACCTAAATGGGTGCTGATGTCCTCTCCACCAAGACAGCTTTATTGTCATTAGGGATTTGTGCTGATAGGATCTGCTAAGGTTCGGGGCCGCTGGCTGCAGGAGGAAATTGAAGCAATGGGGTTGATGTTAGAGTTTATACAACAGAGCTGCAGGATACCAAAAACCTGATAATTCTCACCATTGGGACACATTAACTTCAGTACAGAATAAACAGCCGCACACTGTTGACCCTCAAGGTTACAAGGAATTGACAAAAGATCCTGAATAAATGTTAGCAGATGTTAAATCACCAAAGTGAGGAGAGTTAGAATGAGAGCATGCATTGCCAGCATTTCAGGAAAAAAAAAAAGAAATTGCTAGACTATGTCCTTCCTCCCAAAGGAAAGCATGACAAACCTAGGGTTGAAAAATGTTTCATTATTCTGACTTTGGTTATCTGTCCTTTTTCAGTTATCTTGTCAATCAATTCTATTTCTGACCTGAAGGCCTCTTCCCTGTGAAAACCTTGGCTAGCGTTATGGCACTACATACAAGAGCAGAACAGCCTTTTAGATAACTAAAATAAAGTACAACATTCAATCTTTTAATTCTTCAGAAAAATTAAACCAAATAAAATCTAGAAGTGCATAACTTGCTTTGTACAGTGACCCTGTAAGTATTAGGTGATTCTAGAGTCTGCTGGGCCACTATAGGCAGGCAATAACAGGAGGGTCCGCCAATCATAATTCATTACAATTGTGTTGTGAATAATCTCCCAACATCAACAAAATGGCCAAATGTAAACATTATGTTTTACTTCCAATGTAAATACAAAAGAAAATCAAAAACCTTGTGATTCCAAGGTATTACAAACATTAAAAACCAAGTCATGGTATGCTGAGTGATATTATTCAAGATTCTCTTTCATATATTTAGGGCTAGACTAGCAACATTCAGTAATTTGCTATTCTATAAGTGCTGTCAGACGGGTGGATGGTCCTCTCGGGAGGTTTCCAACTGTCATTGCAAATTTTGAGCTACTGCTGTGGTTTAAAGTTTGTCAGCCCTCGTGGCCTTATTTGCCTGTTGACAGGCTGCAGGGATAAAACATATTTATTTTTTTCATAATAAGCCTTAATTAGTTACATTTTATTTATTTTATTTTATTTTATTTTATTTTTTGCTAGAATCAGCCTGTTAAATTCAATGTGGAGAAGATCAGTTTCTCTTTTGAAGTGTCAAATTTTCTTTCCTAATATTTGTTGAAATTAAAAAGAGCAGAAACTGTACAATGACACAAACACAGACAAATACTGTACATGTTGAGAAGGAAAAGGCTTCATGTTGACACACTTGCATGGTCTCCACTCATGATTTCTCACTGTACATGTTTCTCACAACACAACTCACAGGCATGGCATGGCACACAGTACACTCCTGTGATCATTAGAGCAGAGTGAAAATCAATCACAGGAGAATGCCTGTTCATGGCTCACTAAGACAGCAGAGAGTGTCACCATGCTAGTTTAAACAAAGATGATAATACACACATACATGCATGTGTCTGTTGTGTATCATAAAGGAGGGGGGGAGTCCATTCACAGGCTCATATATGAGAGTATATGCAGACAGATCTATGCTGTATTCTTTGTCTTAACAGTAACTGGGAACTGCTGAGTCCCCGGAGGAACAAACCTTTCATGTTTGAGGGCATGCAGATAGAAAAGAAAAAACAGCACCATCACACATACACTCAGGCATAACAGATCAAACCCATAACCCATAACATGCTTTTGAATAAAACAGCTTTGAGAAAAGTGCAGGCTTCTACAAAGGACTGTGGGACGATGAGGGTTGAGATGCGGAGACATCTCGGCCTGGAGGACTGGACACAAACTTGGTTAAGTGCAGAAAAATGCTACAGAACAAAGACAGAATGAGTAGGTTGGAGGAGGGCAACAGTTTGTCAAAGAGTAGGAGGCTGTCAGGAATAATGTGTTTGAAAGAGCTGCAGAAGCACTGAGATCAGGCAGGCTTGTGTGAGAAGGGTATGGAAGTTCAATTGCCTCAAATAAAAAGTTTTTTGCAAGGTGTCCTTTGGGCGTTCGCTGAATAAGACATGTTATAAAAGAACGTTTTTCCTTGTTATTGCTCCTTCTTCTGTGCAAGAAAAAAACAGCTGCACCTTGCTTTTTATATTAGTTTGATTTAGTTATTACAGGCACATATTTAAAGACCCTAAAGTTGGATTGATGGCTGTACTAAATCTAAGTCTGTTGTCATGGGGGGGATAAAGTAGCCTATCAAAGACAGACATTTTTGTTGAATCATGTCTCATTTACAATGACAGGTATCCTGCTTTAAATCAAATCGACTTACAGTTTTGCTAAAGTTTGAAAGATATATTTCTTTTTGAGCACATAAATCAAGTTAAAAGGCGCAGAAATAGAGTAAAGTGGACTCCCTTTCCAAGCGTGTACCTCTGTGTCCTTCTACCTCTTGTTTACATCTAAAACCAAGAGCTGTCTGTAGCGTTTAGTGTTGATGTGGAGCAACAAAAAGAGGCACCCTAATCCTGGGCTGAATATGCATGACTCCTCTGTGGGTGCTCGCAGTCGAACAGTTTCAGCACTGCGTTGGTGAACAGCGCCAAACACAGCCAGCTCCGAGCTGCGCTTTGACGGCAGCGGTTTGACAGCCCGCGCTGGGGAAAAAGAACCTTTTATCTGTAATCTAATCGTTATCCCGGAGGTTGTAACCGAGAGAGGTTTTCGTTTTCCCCTGATGATACCAAAACCTTGTTGAAGCACGGGGCTTTTACTTTGAAGCCCTTGTAGCAATAAAAGAGAGAGAGAGAGAGAGAGAGGAGGGGGGGGGGGGGGCGGAGGTGATGTTAAAAACAGCGAGGGGGAGAGAGACACAAACATATTGAAAGTTGAGTCGTTTTCAACAAAGTTTATTCTCTTTTCTTCTCCTAACAATACACTACTGAAAATAGAGAAAGTGGGAGAAGGCGGGAGGGGACAAAGGAGAGAGGAGAAAGGGAGGATGATTTGAGGGGGTGCACTTCATTTCTCGTTTCGAGTCGCTCGTGCACATCGTGAACAGAAGTGATCCCCCTTTCCCTGACCCACGCACGGTGGGCACGAGTTGCAAAGGCTTCAACAGGAACCCAGTGCGATGCAGCCCCTGAGAAAAAGAGACCCAGACACTTGTACACAGAGAGAGAAAGAGATGGGAGGGGGTGAGGAGGAGGAGGAGAGAGAGTGAGTGTGTGTTCCTTGAGAAAGACTCTGAACCACTTCAGTCTGCCTGCGCTGGCGCACGATAACAACTTCAGGTTGTTGCTGCTCTGGATGAATTTACCGCCTCGTGCCGCGGAGTTCCATTCACAAAACGGCTGATTTCAAACCCAAGAGAGGAAAGAAGGGGGTCAGATGTTTCCCCATCCTTCCTCCTGGATGTGTGTGACTCAGGGGCGCAACTGCAAGAGTGTCTGCTCCCCTTTTCTGGATTGAGAACCCCTATTGGGATGCTGCTGCTGCTGCTGCTGCAGCCGCTGTCTGACTGGAGCTGCGTGCACTTTACAGACTGGACCAGTGGACTGTAAAAAGAAAGAGAAGAAAAAGAAGAGAGAGGGGAAGTGAAGTAAGCCACCTGAGGAGAGAGGGGGTGTGCAAATCAGAGAGTGGATGGATTCATCTTCTCCTCCGGCACTCCACAGGCACCCATTCATTTATTTAAGCCCGACCGACGAGAGCATGCCAAGCGCAGACTCCAGCGGCGGAGCTCGGTCAGTATAAAATCCCTGTCTGTGTCTTTGTGTCTTTTTATATCCCTCTCTCATACTCATCTGGTTGAGTTTCACCCCACAGAATCATAATCATCCTGTTTTCCTCTTTGTATGCACGCACAGACTTCCAAACAGAGGACAAGATTGACACGTCCTCTGTGGTCGCACTCTTACCTGCGCAGGAGCTGGGCATCTGGACTCTACTTTGGAAACACAAGTACAGCAGGAGGCAGAGGAACCAACAGTACATGGGCCCACAGCCCCACGAGGCCCCTGGAATGGCGTGCAGTGCGTGTTACTACCTGGTTATCAGCTCCACGCACCTGAGCAATGGACACTTTCGGCGCGTCAAGGGGGTTTTTAAAGGACCACTGCGTCCCACCGCGAGCAGCGATTCACCAGGGAGAGAACACACAGGGCTTGATGGATTTCCCAAGGTGGGTGTGTGAAAGAAACAGGAAGTGAATGAGTGTGCTTGTTTGTTTGTGGTTGTGTGTGTGTGTGTGTGTGTGTGTGTGTGTGTGTGTGTGTGTGTGTGTGTGTGTGTGTGTGTGTGTGTGTGTGTGTCTGCGTGTGTGATTTCCTTTTCCTGTTACTTTTTGGTAGCCACTACAAGGGCTAGGAAACTAGCAATTTAACAGATAGTTCATCACAAGTTTATGTGATGGAATGAAAAGTTTGAAGAGGTTGGTTAAAGCGACAACAGATTCAGAGGCACTGTCAGATAATGAGGAGTTGGAAATGTTCTTAGGGGTGCTGATCTTTTCATTATCGTGAGTCATGAAATGGCCTAGTCATATACATATACATTTTTCTTTGTTTTTCTGGTAGACGATGGCAGACTGTATTGAATAATAAAAAAACAGGAATCCAACCATGAATCCATTGTCGCCTGTACTCTTTCTTTTTCCCTCTGATGGCTGAGATTAAAAGGACACAAACTCCATTCAGTGAGAGATGAGTGCCAGCTGAAAAATAGCACTAATTATGTGAGTATTTTCAAGGTGTGTACTTGTGTTGAAGTGTCTTTGACCTCAGCAGCCTATTTAAGTAACTTCCTGACCTGTCCCCAGTGACTTGGGTTCCTTTAAACCAACTAACAGGCATTTAGATTTTAACTGGTTCTCAGTGTGTGCACTTAAGGATTGTGTGTTTTTGTGCAAACTTACCGGGACAATGAAAGTGTGTGACAGAGAGAGAGAGAGAGAGAGAGAGAGAGAAAACAAGATGTATGCAAATAAAAAACAACTTATACAGTACTAGCCTTAATATATGTGTGTATATGTTCAGTATGGGTGTGTGTGTCTGTTGTAGCTACTTTGAGGGTCTCTGGTAATCACACATTATTCATGAGCTCTTAATGGGAGACGAGACAAACTGGCGGAGCTGATGACAAGTTTGATGAGAAAGGAGGGAAGGAGCAGCTGGTATGTGTGTATGCGTGTGTGTACGCGTGGGAGTGTGTGCGTTTGCTCGTACGCAAGTCATTACCAGTCTGTCATGTTCAGCCCTCGCTCACTATGTGATGGGAATGAGTGAACAGTTTTGAGCACACACAGTCACACAAGGAGAGATGCTGCACAGAGTCATATGAACACATGTAACTTTCACACATACTCAAATAAAGTAACGCACATTATTCCCAGGTGGACCAAATAACTACCGTTAATGACAAATGATTGCACATACTTCCTATATCGCTCTTTTTTGTATATAAATAAGACATGTTGACATATAGTGTATCTCAGCATCTACTAATGAGGCCTCTCTTTAAAATTTGATTATCGGAATCATCAATCATCCATCCCCTCGTAGAATCATCAAATGCTCATTTTTTTTGGATCTCTGCTAAAACAAGTTCAGTCTTGTCCCAGAAACAAGCCGGATTTCTCTGAAATAGTGTAATTTGAAAGAACATAGGCATATTGACTATATTAGGCCTCTCTACATTCATAAACTGATGAATTCATTTGGGTGTTTTCCGGCAGACATGTTTATTGTTGAGGTTCTACGCATGGTATGAAAAGAGACATCAAGTGTGTCAAACCTATGTTAAGGTTAAAATGAAGCGTTGGTATCAAATCATTTTATCTTTTTTGGGGTAAAGATGAAAATGTGAGAGAGGCATCAACATCTTAAAAGTGTTAAAAATTTCCTACCAAATGTAGAGCTATAAAAAAATGTCACATAATCAATTCTCTGAATGGCAGAAAATCAGTCAGCAAGTATCTTTTTAAGAAATAGAGTTCCTTTTGAGTGTGGTTATTCACATTCACAAGTCAACACTTATATGATGTTTTACTAAATGAGAAATGTAACTTACTTACCATAATTAACTGGCCTTTAGACAAACCACTAACTGATTAACTGACAGCATTTAAGACAGGTTAATGGTCCTTATTTTTTAGCCCTTTGAGAAAGCTGGGTGGTTTGGTTTGATTTGATTCAATAACTCGCAACTTCACTCCTTATTTTTGTTTTCACATTGTGTTAACCATTTGAAGTAATCAATTTTGTCAATGTAATTTGATCTCTACTCAATAAACCATTCTATATTCCCTGGTCTAGCTGTAAATGGTGAGTATTTCATAAAGTATTGTTTGTAGGTGAATTTTAGCTTACACAGCATGGAGTACAGCTCTGTTTGAACATCTTTTCATGGTGGTATATTCAAGTCTTTGCTATAAGTTGCAGAACAGCATTTACCAACATCGGTCTGTGTAGCACTCTGTCAACCAAATAGGCCATTTTTATACAGCAGGAATTAAACTTAGAGGAAAGCACAGAAGCTACTTGTCAGAAACTCCTCTGTGTAAAAGGCCTGTGAGGAAATGTCAAATAAAATCTGACGTTGAAAATTATAAGTCTGTAGAGCTGTAATGCACATGTATATCCCTTTAAATATCATCAAAAGTAGAAATGCCATCAAAGCAAAGCAGGCGAGCAAACAACATGAGCGGCAGCGACTCAGGAGATTCCCTGTCAACATGAATATCTGGATTCAAGCCTTCAGCCTAATGAAATGTTACTGACGGAAAATCAGAGTCCACGCATGCTTTAGCCTCTTACAAGCTCATGGAGAAAAGAAGTATGCAGTAATCAGCCATCACATTATGGCCACATACGCAAACTGCAAATAAAATGACAGCTACAACGAATGTACTTTGTTGTTTTTACAGGGTTTCTACATTTTCCGTTTTTATTGGCATTATCAGAAAGGTGATGAGTCTAGGTCATAGTGATGTTGGTGGTGTACTGGAGTGCATTACGTTGAAAGGTGTTCCTAATATCTTGTCCCCCAGTTAATGGGTGTTATATTGGTTTTGCATTAAATTACATAGATGGTCTTGTTATCATATTGCGGCTGTCCGGTGTGTTTAGTGTTGATGATTCTGGTCCTGGGCGCTTACAGTTATAGTTGTCATTCATGGTCGAAAAGATTTGTTCCCCTCCAATCCAGCAACATGTCCTCTCTAATGTAGATAAATCTACCTGGGGAAAGTTTTCAGTGTCATAAAATGCTGGCTAAGAAGGTGCGAAAGGTCAAAAAAATAAAAAATAGACGTGCTTTCAGTTTTGTCCATATTAGTTTAGACACGGACCAATTTATGGGCCTGTCAATATGATAAACAAGCAACGCTTGTGGTCACGTTGTTCTAAAGTGACCTCTTGTTTAAGGTGAAACAAAGTTGTGCAGCTTTGAGTTGAACACAAACCTCTTTGAAAGTGTAAGTCATGCTGAGGAGCATCTTTTACACTCCCCCCCCCCCATTCTACTGTAGTGAATGCCGTGGCAGCTAGCCGCTCTTTGATTCAGCTTAGATCAGTGCAGTACAAAGATATTACAGCAGGGATTTGTCAGGGGTAACTTCTCGCATCTTCACTTTGATAAGGCATTGCACCATTAAGTAAACACATCTCCACAAACACACACACACACACACACACACACACACACACACACACACACCTTGCTTTTCAACAAATCCTCTGGTTTTTGTTAAAAGATCTTGTTTAGTTAGCTTCCCTGTGGAGTGTTGCAGTATATCTAGAAGAAGATTTCGCTCATTACCACTTTATCACCACTAATTAGTCATTGTGATAGGTCTCTCGGACGCGTCTAAATTCTGGTTCTCGTATGTATATTAGGGCTTAATCACCATTGGTGAGTCATTATTTAAACTCTGATTAACACTTCAAAGGTTCATTTTTTGTTCTTGGTGTCGGTGAAGAGGGAGGACAGGAGGAGAGATATGGTGACAGAAAGGTGTGTGCATAAAAGACCGATACAGCGCCAATGCAGCCATCAATTTATACAAACTGATCCACACCTTTCTTTTAATGATACATGGATAAAAACATATTTTCCCATTCCATCTGTCCTCCTATTTCCCTTTCGGAAACATACCTCATATAGCATTGTATGTGTACTTACTTAACTGAAGACGACTTTGATGTATATTTCACGCTATTGCAGACAACAGATGAATCATCAGCTATACAGCTTAGTGTCAAATCGAGTGCAAATTTCCCTTCATCTGAGTCTCTCTGTGTGTGTGTGTGTGTGACTCTTCGTTTGCACCCTCCATGTTTTCATTGATTCCTCGGGGAGCTGAACAGTGTTTATGGAAATGAGGTGGCATTTACACATATGCCCCTGAACAATTATCTTGAAACAAGTGTTTAGCCACACAAAAACATGGCCCGTGTTTCTGAGTGAGTCAAGTACTCGGCTACAAATATTACGCCATCATGAGGGGACAGAGGTGAGATGAGCCAACTGGTTCGCCATTTGGCGCGTCAGTTTGCTCATGGCTGTAAACACGATACCCAGGAATCTTTGAGCGCATTTTAATGATGATCATAATGATTAATGATACAATCTTGGTATCAAAAGAACTCCTGTGGGATGATCAAGCTGGTTGTAGTATCTTGACATTTATGATGTTAGACAAATGTCAGAAAGAGAGATTTTTGTGAAATGTGAATTGAGGATAACAAAATGATTTAACAGCAGGGTTGTTCAGTCTTGTGTTGACTGGAAGTCATGGCCCTTAATACTGCAGTCACTCACATTCATAAAGAGTAGTCTTAATGCACGTACACACACCGGCACAGCCATCAAGCCCTGGTGGAGCAGTTTGAGAGTGAGCAGGTGAGTGCTGCTGAATACTAAAGTCCTGTATGACTCGACCATTCCTGCTGACCGCTGCAAAGTGCTCCCACTGATCACCGCTAATGTCCTCCATCACAGTTTACACTCAACACTCCAGAGAGTGAGAGTGTGTGTGTGTGTGTGTGTGTGTGTGTGTCGATGTGTGTGTGTTGGGGAGAAAGGTGGATAATTGGGACAGATGGGTGAGATAGGATGAAGCGAAAGAGGAGGGAGATGGGGTGAGAGCGAGAGACGGTTGGCATCGATTTTAACACTCTCTCAAGCCTTTATTGACATTTCATTTAGCTAATGAATTCATTAGCGCTTCATAGCATAATAACCTCTACTTGATAACCAGGATGGTTCCCTGGAGAAAAACGCTTCGTCTTTACTCTGTTGCCTCCGTGTTTTCTGACTTCTCCAAACTCCTTCTTCTCCTTCCTCTCTATACCACTGTTTCTTTTCTCTTCCACTCGGAAAGTTTTCTAACCTGGATGTTTGAGCTGCATTGTGTAACTTGTAAATGAACCCGTTGTTTGAGGTGACATTACCTGCCACTCGGCTCAGCAAGCCCTCAGCAACCCTAGTAAAAAAATAAATAATAATTATATATATATATATATATATATATATATATATATATATATATATATATATATATATATGCAATGATTATGTTTAGGTTGTCTTTGTACTTCTGTTTCAGTGTATACTCTAGATTTGTGATGCTTATTCACCTCTTGAGATAGAGATGATCTTTATTCAATTTACGCATGACTGAGTCATTCTTTATTTGTGCCTCTTTGATCTGTACACACAACCTGACTTGAATGCAGGAACTGGAGCGTTTAAACTTTACTTTTTCAATCCCTCAAAGGAGGATGTTTCTCCCAGAAGACCTTTGTTTGCACATGTTTACAGTGCTTGAGTTGGACTACAAGAATCAAGATGGGTCTTTATGTATTGTAAGTGTTTATTTATTCATGTTTGGGTCTGATGCCTGCGAAGTAGAATCTGCTTTCTTTGGCATAACTGACCTGACCTGCATCGCTTGTGTGTGGGTGTATGTGCGCACATTTGGAAGATAAAGTGTGAGTGGAGTGTTTGTCTGTTATTACAAGGGGAGCTGAATTTGTTGATTTAATATTGTCAGTGTGCCGGCATCATTAAAATGCACTTTCTGGTATTAGATGTACAGTATGTCGTGAGTGGCACCCGTAGAAGTATGCAAGCACACACATGCAGACACAACAGATGGCTACCCTCTCATTTTGTATATTACCTCGGGACAGATGTTTGTCTGTGTGGTCATTAGTGATCGCAGCATCAGATAATTACCTGGAGACACACCAGCACATAAACACACACTCACATACAATTAGTGAGTTGTTGATAATTAGTGGATGTTTGATGAACCATCTGGAACAGTAGCTCAGGTAGGATCTGACTGACAGGCTGCACACAAAATTATACACATGAACGCCTCAAATCACACCTCTCAAAGTCCAAAAAAGACGACAGGTGAGAGATGAAGAGATGAGAGCTTTTTTTTTTTTTTTTTTTTTTTCCACAATCCTCACGATGTCTTGTCTTGTTCCAGGTTTGATCTCATCCTCGTTTGTACTCCTAGACTCTGCAAACTCTGTCTCTGTTTTTAGCCCTTTTCTCAAAACAACCATTTGCTTCTTACTTTCTGTCATTTGCTCTATTCACAACCCCTCTATTCACCCTCTACCTTTAGTCTCATCCCTCTGTCTGATACTGCTGTAATGTGCCTCTTCTATTGCTTTTCATCTCATCTCTGCAGCCCATTCATTTTTAAGCAGGTCAATGGTTCAACTGTTCAAGGCCTTTGAGTGTGTGTGTGTGTGTGTGTGTGTGTGTGTGTGTGATGTACAGTTTGTCTGTGAGTAAGTTTGTGTGTGTTGTCGATGGAAGTAATATTGCAGTTGCAATAATGCTGAAAAATCCTTGAAGGAATGAAAAAGAAGAGATGGTGCATTATTTGTTGGTCAGTTTTTTTTTTCTCCAATAACTTCAAGTCTCCCTCAGTTTATGCCTTTTGTTCTCGAGATTCTGTTTACTCACAGGAGCAGATGTGGCAATACCATTATACCTCCATTAGTATGTACAGTACAGTATGCACTTAATGCACATGTGGGTTTGCACCTACCGTTGCATTTAAGTGCTTGAGGTCCTGCATGTATGTATGTGTGTCTTTGGTGTGTGTGTGTGTGTGTGTGTGTGTGTGTGTGAATCACCAGCACTGACACACAGGCCTGGGTTAAGCGCAGCTCAGACAAATTAATTATCTCTCCTCTAGAGGAAAGATGACTCACCGTAAGCGAGGCTGTGAACCAGCAGAGGTCCGGGAATCTCCCTGATCCAGGCAGAGACCAAGGGGGCTTCCATCCAAATTAAGCAACGTGGACTTCAACCTCAGATTGATCTTGAAATCATACATTTTCGTACTTTTAATGACCATAAAAAAATAACATATACAAATTAGTGTCTCTGAAAAAAGAAACATTTGAATGCGTTTAAGCAAGTTTCACAAACCTGAAATCATTAACATCTGATCGAGGAGTCCATGTTTTTCATTGCTGTGGATGGCAGCAATTCGAACAAACCGCTTCACGTCAGAGACCTACCAGTAGAGCTGATGGACAAAAATCATTATTTATTTTTACACATGATTGGTTTTGTTATTTTCATGTTTGAAATGTCAGGATGATGTGTGCAAGAAAAATGTCGGCCTTAGAAGTGCAATGTCTTTGCCCAGAGAAAAATTGTTTTAAAAAACATGGCCAGACTTAAAAAGATGTTCAAAGTTGAAGGTTTTTTTATTTTTTGTACAGACTATTTTAAGTGCTGATTAAACCTCTGGGCCTTTATTTTTTCAGGGAGAAACGTTTAAAACTGCTCATTTTTCAATGTCTCAAACCTTCTTGTTTACATCCAACTGCTCAAAATGTTTTGTTTTTTGATGAAAATTAGCATTCCTTGACATTACATCTTTGCATTATGCAATGCAGAACGATTTGTAGGAGATAGTACAGCTTCAATCATCATTTTCCTCACCCTTTCAACTATGGAAATGTAAAAAAAAATAAATATGAACGTTGAATTCAATGTTAAAATCCTCGTTGGTGCTGCCTGTGTGTATTCAGCCGATTCTCATATAATTTCATTACAAATCCAAATCCTTTTTGCTGTCTCAGTCACATTCTCTTATTCCGCACCTTCGAACTCTGACTGATCGCCCTAAGAAAAAAAAAGTAATAAGAAGGTCAATGCTATAGGGTCAAAGATTCAGAAAAATAGAGCTTTATTGAACTATCACCTTTCAGTATTGCGTGTATGTGGGATTACATTATACAGACATATATATATATATATATATATATATATATATATATATATATATATATACACACACAGATGTAAAAATGGATACCAAGAAGATCACAAACGGGTCAAAAATCCATGTCTTATGATAACAACATGTGCCCTCATGTGTTTTCTCTGCTGTGCTCTCATGTTTATGTATGGCAGCAGATAGTACCTGCTAGGACATTCTGATAGTGCAGGGTCAGTCATGCATCAGCAACAATGCATCAAATTGTATCAGACATACCTCTACCAGCAGCAAGGGCCATGATGCAGACACTAATAATTCATGTGTTTGCTTAGACCAGCGTTCACATCAGCAGTGATGGCAAGAATAACCTGCCACAATTATCCTGAGCAGCCGCATTCCTATGTTTAGCAGATTGGAGATGCCAGGCGCTCAGCTTAGTGCAGTGCAGAAATGCCCTGACTGTATGCTGCCAGGATGGCAGGCTCACAGTGGTCTGCAAGCAGCCTCAAGCCAGTAGCCATGAGGCCTTGGCTACCTTTTTTACATGGGCAGGATGCCTGTTTCTTCTGTCTGTTTGTGTTTGTATGTTTGGAATGATCATGTTTGCTGGGTCTACTATCGGTCCCTGTTACCCTTGCTGTGAGGTATATTCTTACCCTGTGGTATGGGATTAGTCACAAGCCTGAATGGGAAGACATGGAAACAGCGGGTGGGGAGGAGAATAGAGGGAGAGGAGAGAGGATGAGAGAAGACGAAAGGAGGGGAAACCCCCACAAAGATGAGAAGAAGTCTGTGGGTGGATCGTGCGAGTGCATATGTGCCTGCCTGCCTGCCGTGGGTATTCATCAATTTCCCTAAGATTCTCCACTTTTTCTCTGCCATAAAACCCGGAGGCAAGAAGTAAACAGAAACTTTGTAAGATCTGCTTATCTCTGCCTCTTTTTGTTTCTTTTTCTGTCATTACGTTCACTCGCTTCTCTCCACAGCAAAAGTTAACCTTCCAAATGCATTCTTGGAGCATATATATATATATACCGAACATGTTTGTCATCTAGTAAAGGTAAAGAGACATAAAAAGAGGTCTGTAGGATGTGACACCTTAATACCTGCTACACCTGTACCTTAATGCACAGGTGTAGCAGATGCTAGACAAACATGTATTTCTGAAGAAGCTTTGGAAGAAAGGTGTGCACCATGCACATTGCAAACCAGCCAAAATGTATGAACTTTGTGCGCCTGACCAGAGGTGTGTGTGTTTGTGTTTCTGTGTGAGCGTGTGAAAAACAGCAGCGTGTGATTTATGCAAATGAGTGTCATCGGCTGAGGAGAAAGCAGAATTCCCAGCCCTGATGAGTGGCTTAATGATTCATCAGCCTGGCTCAGGCAGGCATCAATAATGGATGACAGAGTGGGTCATGCAGGATTGCTCGCCCCTTGATTAAAGTGCTCCACAACTAAACGCCTCACTTCCTCCCTTTTTTCTCCCTACCTTGTGCAAGGAAAAATACAGAACAGTGCCCCACACACACACACACACACACACACACACACACACACACACACACACGTGCACACCTCACCGCACACTCGCTTCTGCACACGTGGTCATGAGCTTCCTCTCTTCATCTTCATACGGCTTTATGTCATCTCACCTCTCAGATGCTTAATAAGCTCTCATCCCTTCTCCATCTCACTCTGCTTCTTTGGTCTTAATCCAATCACGGCTGGTGAAAGAGAGAGAGAGAGAGAGAGAGGAAGAAAGAGAGAGCAGGAGAGGGGGGAAAAAAAGAGGATGGAAAAGCGTGGGAGAAAAGAAGAGAAAAGGGCCACAAATGAATGCTTTATAATTTGTCTGTACCGAAATGGAGCCTTTCTTTCTGGAGACAAGACAGGAACATAAATGTTCTGTCTCACACAGAGCACAAGGAGTCATTTTCTCCCTCTCTCTCTTTAAGCTGTATGTGGGTGTTGGTGTGACAGGACAAATCTCTGTCTATTAGGAGACATAAACCTCTAAACCCAGAGCTACACGGCCATACATACTAATGCAGCAGTACACAAGGGTGGATAGAAGCTGGGAACGGTAGCGAGGAAACCAGGAGAAAGAAGGAGAGCAGAGAGATGGAAGGATGTTGAAAGCAGAGGGAGTCCTGGCGGGATTTCAATCCCCCAGGCCAGCACAAGGTCTTAACTGCGACACAATCTTTGAGCACAGCAAAACCAGCTTTAACAAAGTCGGACTGGCGTGTACCACAGAGTTTGTCTGCGTGTGTGTGTCCGTGTGATTATGTGAGAGCTAACAGTTCATTTCAGCATCCTCGTCTGTAGTGTCATTAGCTCTCCCCGCACTTCTGCTCTAATGTGCCAGACAAAAGATCACTTCCTCTTATTGGACACACTCATGTTATTCCCCCCTCCAAACGCACAATGGCACAAAAGAACCACACAGAGAGAAACATGCACGCAGACACACACAAAAAAAAAATTCTACCATACTTCAAAGCTTCAAAAGCAGCTGCAATCATAAATGCCTGAAAGAGAGCAATCATTCCTTGATTCATCAAAAACTGCGTCCTTCTCTCACCCACCCTCGGCCCCCCCGCTCAGCCTGTCTCACCCCTCTTCCCTCCTCCCAGAGTTGGCAAGACTCAGATGAGCGTTTAAAAAGTAGCGTGTAATCTGCGATCGTATTAATCCTGTTCTTTAAATCTGTCACTTTCCAAACTGATTACCTTCATCTCCTTAACTTGTCTTCCAATAATCTGTTCATCACACTGACAGATTACAGTCCATGTTTAATCCCTTTAACAGATAGAGATACAATCCTCTTTGAGGCAGTCAGTCATCTGCATTTTCTGCAGGGGGGCTGTCCAGATTTTTTTGTTAGGTTAGCATGAAGTATGCAAAGGCACACACACATTTAAGAACTGTATTGATTTACCATTTAGGTATCACCAAAATCTAAAATTGCAACATCTAACAATCCTGGATTATTCCTACACAAATGCTTTAAAAGTTCTTGCAACCAAGCCCAATAAAATGGCTTAAATGTATATTCCACATAGCCAATCAGAGCTTATGATATGTGGTAGCACCTCAAATGGTTTTTATGTGTGAACCAATTTAAAAACACTGTACATCAGTTTATCAATGCAGGGTTTTCAATTGTGACTGTAATTTAAATGTCAAGAGTGTACGCTCCATGTAATTCCATTTTTCTGCCAGCTGGGAGAGAAAAGCATTTTAATACTGAAGATGACATTTAGAGTGTGAAGAGAGAAGCTTCTGTAATAGGCATACAGATGGAGGGACACATAAATGACCAGGGCTTTTAATGCACAAAAGAGGGAAACAGACATGGGAGAGGAACTGAGTGAAGCTCCTTAAATATTACAAAAGACTACAGTAGGAGAGTAATTCAAATGAATAAGAAGTAGGGGAGAGGGTGAAAGGATAAGAGAGGACCACATCTACAAATATAGCACTAAAGGTTCTTCTGATGTTATTTTCACTACCTCCAGGCAGGGGCATCAAAATGGAAAACAAGAGGTGCAAAGAACACAGAGATCATACAAGCGTACTTACTTACTTTTGTATTGAAATGAAGAAATTGCAGAGGATCCCTTGCTTTCCTTCTTGAAGTTAGTTTGTGCTCTTTGTGTGAACTGAGAGGGGGGGGAAAAAAGAGGAAACCTCCAGCTTTTAGAGAAACAAATTTAAGTCCCTGAAGAGCACAATGAGTGAGTGGTAGGATCATAAAAATACATTAGCAGACACAGAGGAGACCACAGTTTGTAGAGCACTCGGGTATTTTAGGAATTCGCATGCATGCTTTTATGCGTTCGTGCTTCTGCTCTGATCTAACCCAACACAAATTTTATCCACAAACCAGCTGGAAAACCAACTACGTGTCATGTTTGCTCATGTGGAGAAAATGTTTTAAGATGTCCTCTACTTTTTGGTGTGTGCGTTTCTGATCGCCATGCTCTGCCGGAGTAAGTCAGTTAAACTTGTGTTGAACGGGCAAGAGGCAGAGCTCTCATTGTATTCAGAATAACGCCAAAGCAGACAGATTGAGAGACAAAGAGGGCGGGTGTTGAGAAGTGGATAGATTTCGAATGTGGCAACCAGTGGAATAATCAATGAAACAGTGCATGAAGACAAGAAGCCTCTGTTGAATGATAGAGAGGGAGAGAATGAAGGAGAGGAGGGGTGGACAGACTCTTTGGCCTTGCATTGTGATGGACAGGGAATTAAATTTTGATTGCCCACTGAGTGATCGTTTGGTCAGGCCTTGCATTTAATCAGAGATTTACGACTTTACCAGGAGAGCAATGTGATTCGTCTACGCCACTGAGCTGCCTGCTGTTGCCCCACACAAACACAGTACAATTATTTTGAGGCTTTAAACCACTGTTCCCTCATTATTTTTCACCCCTTATTATCTGGATGTGATATGTCACAGGTTATATAAGGATTCAGAATGCTACCCTGTGGCTTTTTCTCCTTTGAGACAAGTTATGGCACTCTAAACTCAAGCTTTCTGAAGCTCTATCTGAGACTTACAGATACATTTACTGGTAACAAAGCACAAAAAAAAAGTTTAGCTTATAAGATTTAAAATAAAACAATGACTTCAAGGTTTCAAGTGCATAATGAGTGTGCATATTTACTTTAAGAGAAGAATTGTTATTTGATTATCAGTGACAGACAAACAAATTAAGGTTACGGTTGGACTGAATATAAACAGGGAGGCTTCGTCTTCTCTTCTGATAGTTTAGCGGAGAAGTTTAAGACATATTCATTGATGGCAAAGGATTTCTAAACAGTTTTTAAATGGCTTGAGTGAGGTTTTTGTTTAAACTAAGAGCATAGTTTATCCCTCTAGTTTGGTTTGGTATATTTTCCTGTGTAATACGTGCAATACAGAGTTCAGTGATTTACCAAGCAGAGAGGTTCTAACAGATGGAGGGGTGAATTTGGGGGATGACCAGGGTTTGCTAAAGCCATTCCTGAAAACTGATTGGCCACCCCAAAATCCTTAATAATGATTGGCTATTTTCCTTTTTGAGACCAAAGTTAGGTTAAAAACAAAAATCATCTTTGATATAACAGGCTGTTGGTACCTTTCTTTGAATTAAAGTTTTTTTTTTTGTTGTTGGTGTTTTTGATTGTTGCTTCAGACAACTATCCTCATTTGATTCCTTAAAGACTTCAAACATGTATATTTAGAAAGGCTAAATAAATGTTTTTCATGAATACAAACATCACATCCCCCCTGCATACGTTCAGGCACATTGGTTAAAAAGAAGCCTGGCACAACAGAAGAGGCTTGTTGAGTTGCATCATGGGAAATGTAGTAACCAGGGATTTAAGGACTTAGATTTACCAGTAATGACCAATATTATCGCAATTTTTCTTTTATACTGTTTCAGTTCTAGATTGTTCTGAACTGGAAATGCAGTATTGGAGTTGCAGAATTCAAAGCCTTAAAATATGCATAAAATTAACCATCCATTACCTCTTATCGATGGTCTTCTTTGTGACTTGACGAAATACAAAAGTTGTCACTTTAACTGAAGGCCATTCTTCTTTCAAATACCAGAAGCTTAAAATAGAGCCAACACAATAAAAATCAAGAGGTAGACCTAGATCTTCTCTCAGACTGGGATAATTAAAATTGAGGAACACAATATAAGATTCAATACAACACAAACATCTGCTTTCAGACAGTCGGTTTAAAGAACTTCTCCAAGAAAAAGCACTCCTTATCCCAAACAGGCAACCAAAGGCACAGGGGAAATTATCATTCCCTTCATCATTTATTTATTCCGTTTGTTACCGGCATTCTGCTTAACTTTAAAGGTCACTGAGAGATGGAACATTTTGTAATATTTTGAACAAATCACAAACAAATCCAGCGTTAGACAAACATTGGTGATTCATTGTGTAGAAGCTGCTGCTTAAGGTAGCAAACCGTTTTTCCAAGAATCACACAATGAGTCATTTCCCACCCGAGTCTGGATCATTGGCGTACACTTTGTATCACCATGTATTTTTATATTCTGAATCATTTTAGCCTGTATAGTGACTCCTTCACAGAGCAGGTTACTGGCAATGTGCGAGATGACATAGCTCACTGACTCTAACACATCTGTCGTTTTGGCTGAAAGAAAACGCTAACAAGCTTATTTGTGGTCAACACATCTGCGGCTTTTGTTGCTATTGTTCTATGTAGGCCCTACTTTTAATGATCTGGTGAAAACAAAGACCTACATATACTATGAAATGGTTTCAAGCACTGATGAATAAATGGGTGTGTATTGACCGTGGAGGG
Source organism: Symphodus melops (assembly GCF_947650265.1). Taxonomy (NCBI): domain Eukaryota; kingdom Metazoa; phylum Chordata; class Actinopteri; order Labriformes; family Labridae; genus Symphodus; species Symphodus melops. The sequence goes on from NC_136695.1 coordinate 20,199,465, forward strand.
TTAAAGACAGTCAGTGATGTATTAAGGCTGAAAATATCACTCAGGTACCCAGTTTTGGCAGTAGTCTTTGTGTGCGTGTGCTTGCTTGCGTGTGTGCGTGTGTGCATGTGTGTGCGTTTGTGTGTGGAGCCAAGATCTGCAGGTCATTACAGTAACAAGCATCTTAGCCCTCAGGTCAGCTGTCATTAGTTACAGAAGAATGGCCAGAAATCCTCAGACTGTCACACTGCCAGACTATGTGCTCCTCCTGCATACTGTGAACACACGTGTGTCAAACCATCACAGGAGCACTTCAGAGACAGGCAGAGGGGGGAAAAAAACAGATGACTTCACATAATATGTGTAAATAGCAGAGGCTGAGGAACGGAGTAGGAGGCAGATTTGCAGAAATAGTTGTGGGTTGTGTTTTTTTTAGCACAAATGAAATTGTTTCAATTCATTACAGTCGCCAAGTTTGGGTGAGAATTTTAGCAGAAGATAATTAAGGGCTTAATTGGGCTTGATAAACAGTTATGACTTGATTATTGAATTGTTCTCAGACTGCAGAGAAGCAATGAGAAGGGTTTTTTTCCCCAATTTTAACATCTACCTTTTATCTCCTCTCCTCTCCTGTCAGGCCAATAATGTGAAAGTAGACAGACAATCTTGAAGTCAGAGAAAGGTCATTTAAACCATTTTACACTTCCCATGACACATTTTATATGGAAATAAGCAGGATGCCTCAGTTTTGGAAAAAGATTGTCTTGGACTCTCTTTTTTTTATCTTTTATAACAAGGATGCACATATTAATTTGATCCTATTTATGTTATGTTTTTTTATTTAATACCCCTCAGTGGTTTAAAACATGAAAAGGGTTGATACAAACTCTGTTACAGGTGACACTTAATAATGTGAAACACAGTCTGGTGCATGCTGTAAGTCAGTCGCTATCGCTCACTGGGGTTAGTGTTAATCAATGTTTTTATACAAAACAAGAGGTTTCATTCCAACACGAGTCAATTACTAGAGCTGCATGGAGCTTTTATTGGGTTACCGATTTCTGAAACAATGGTTCCATCAACATTAAGACATATTCATAAAGTTTCAACCCCTGCAGTGGAAGTTCTTTTAAGTGGAATTGAATAAATCTGAACAGAGAGAATCTGCTAGTAATCCTGCTGCTGGGCCTTCTTCCTCTCACTTTGTGGGTTTATTATGCACGCTGAATCTTATTATGGTCTATGATCTGAATTTGATACTAAACCAAGTTTTGTAATTAAAACTTGTGTTGCAATCCTGGTAACAATTATCACATCTGATTGTGTTCATCTCAACATGTCTGAGCCAACATGAATAACAAATCTGAGGAGAAACACATTCACATGCTGGTAGAAATAGGACTCAAGTTCTCAGTGCTTGTTTATACCATAGACTGTAAAAACATACACATCAAGTCACTTTCGGTTTTCCAGAAAAAATCTGATGAAAGCACAAGGAAAGAGAGACATGCAGGAAAGAAAGCAAGCAAAATTGATTCTGATTCCTCACAGAAAATGAAGAAAGTATTTGTAGTATCTGTAGATCAGAATTTAATATTTTACATACTAGGTTTTATTTTGGAGAAGTAGGCAACTATAAACAACTTTGTTTATTTAGTCTGTCCCCCTGCTTCTTCTGTCAAATAAAACTGCCTTTTTCTCCAACACTGAAATCCCATTTGTTTAATAGTTTCAGAGATCTCTCCATGATATATGTCCCATCCATCTTTCGTGTTCCTTGAACAATAAATGCAACAAATCTAGGAGGCAAAACGCTCTTAAAACGCTGTGTCAGAGTGCCTGTGCGGTAAAGTCTCTTGGCACCAGAAGTCCTCCCTCACTTTCTCTCTAAGTTGAGTCCGGCCATCCATGAAAATGCTGTTCAATATTTAATTACAGCCAGTGCAATGGTGACCAGTGAGATGAGTGGGCCTATTTAGCTCAAGTACAGTATAGGTGGCTGAACACTGTTATAATCCAATTGCTGTTATCGTAACAAATTATGTGAATTAACTTTCAACTACCTATTTGATTGTATTTCTTTTAATAACAATGCTTAAACCAACTGATAAAATGTACTTTGTCAGCCATAATGTTTGACATATAACCCTGCTTCAAGTGGATGTCACACACTGTATGCACACATTGTAAAGAAATTATATCAGAAATGTATTTTTTTTTAACAGAGTGGAAATCTGTTTTTTTGTTTGTTTGTTTTTTCAAAGGGACTACTCACTTTTTTGAATATTGTGTTTTGTATTCTATGATGATTTTTATGAATAAATCAAATTCAATAAGAACAAGAAAAGAAAGCAGTAGTTTTGGGATTTTCTTCAGTAAACAAAAATTTCAAATACAAATAAAGTGCTCCTTTGAAATGCTTGCCACAGTTGTATCGGTACATACCAAATATTTTGCTGATACACAATGCAAACTATACAGAATGTTAGAATGACATTTTGGATGATTTGATCAAACAAAGATTTAGCCCCTCTTTTACCTTGTTTAGATAGTTTTAAATTCAGTTTGTAATGGGGAACCAATTGCATGAAATGTGTCTCTGATTTTTTGGGAAGATCAGCAGTCTTTAATCCCAACATCACAAGAAAGAGGATTATGAAGGAAAGAAATTGCTAACACTTATCTGAACTCTCCAAAAGTCTGCATAACAAACTTGTTACAAAAAAGGACACAGTTTGGGATTTTATATGCTATAAAAGTCAGACATCCAAAAAACCAAGAGGGCAGTTTAATAGGTTTGAAGGCAATGACATGGTGATTGCATCAGAAAGGTGCCCGCACAGTTTCCATCTGCAGAACTCAGAGATTTCTCAGAGGACCTATTTTTTTGTCTTCTTGCGGATTTTTACATGAATATATTGTGTATCATTAGTTTCCAGCCTGCATTTTCTCAAGCACTGGTAAACCACTTGTGTAAAAACACTTTAAGCGTGACCGGTTCATTTCCACACAAGCTTAAGACATTGAATAACATGCGTGTGTGTCTGAAACTCCGGTTATGGCTCATAAACACTCTTATTTGTTAGCATAATTTCAGCTATGAAGAGGGATAACATGGCACTTCTCCCACAAATTGAGGATAAGCAGAGAGAGAGGAAGAGAAGATGCATTCACATTCACAACCTCGCACAAACACTCACACACATAATCATGCAAACAATCACTGTCTATTCAGGGCTGCAGCAGATATCACTTGTGCTTTCCGTGCAAACAGATTTATGCTAGTGAGGTAAATTGAGGTCTAGATTAATTTAGCACTGCTGTATCAGGTTGACAGACAGAGCTCGACCGTGCATGCATAAATGTGTGTCTTTGAGCTGAATGTGATTCTTTGTGTGGGTATGCAGTCTGAGTTGATGCATGAGTGCTAAAATCAGATGAGGTGTATACGTTTGAGGCAAATGAAAGCTCTCATGTTGGATTTTTGCATTCTACAGGAAAAAGGGGTGTTGCTTGTCAAGATTCCCTCGGACATAAATACTTTACATGCTCCCGTCTTTCCGTAGATGTTTTTCAGTGTTCACAATAATTACCTTGACAGGTTCAGGGAAAAGTGCACACAAAATTAAACGCGTGCACACATGCTGTATGATGAGTATATTACATAGAGCACTTACACAGCTCATGTAATCTTGGAGAAACACACAGGTTGACAAAAATACAGGATTCATTATTTCAATCCTGACACCCCGGCAGCACTCAAAGGGAAGCCGCTCTCGGTGATTGGATCATTTCCTGGTCGAGTCTTAAGCCTACGAGGCAGATCGATACCATGCACACAAACACAGCAACACGTGATCAATGAATATTAGTGACCTTTCTGTTGATACAGGCTTAAGAGAGTCCTGATAGCTTGCACAGGCTTTGCTGGATGAAGAATTTACGTGAGTTAAAACTGATGGCATGTACAGCAATGCCCATTAGACACTGTGGTAATAATAATGCTGAGGTGTTTGTGCGATTGTGTGTGTGGTCGGGCACACAGGGGTCACTTTCCCTCTTTGCTGCCTTCCTGTCCTCCTTCTCTTTTCCACTCACCTCTGTTCCGGTGTGCAGGCATATTACTGAAGCAAATTGAGGCCAATAGACTCTGTCACCACATGACCCAGGGCTCCCCAAACAGAAAAAGGAGCACACCAGTAAGAGAGAAAAGCCAAATAGAGGGGATAAAAGGGGAGATAAAGGGAAGGGAGGGAAAGAGAGCTGGACAAGGAGGAAAGACAGGCTTGGGCAGCTAGCGATGGGGGAGAGAGCCAGGAAGTGGACACAGGGAAGAAAAAAAAACTGAGGGAGAAAAGGAGAGAAAGAAGTGACAACCTCAAATTAAATTCCCATCATGTCAGTGTAGAACAGAATTCAATAGTGTTTATTGGCAGCCCCCAGCCTCAGGGAAATTACATTCTGAAGCAGAGCATGGCATGAATGCACATACACTCCTCAACACATAAGGACACACATCCATTGTACACAACAGTGTGCATGTCCTCCAAACCAAAAACCCTCTGGCTGATGTGAGCATGCAGACAAGCGGTTTATCCCCCGAGGACCATGTGCCATTTGTTCAGTGAATCTAAGTGTGTGTATTAATGTGTGCGTGTGTCCATGTCCTTTTTACACACCTTTATATGTACGTGTTGAAATATTTCCTGGAGTTTTTTCTTCTTCACACGCATTTTTTACCCGTGTACTAAAGTCTAAGTAGTGCAGTATTTCTGTCGGTCTGTCAGGCAAAATTGCCGCTTTCTCTGCAGTCAAACTTTGGACCATTTGCTATTACAGTACAAATGCAGGTTTTTTATTATAGTGGCTGTATTAAATGTGTCCCCAGGCTCAAGTTGCTATGAGCGTAGGGCTTCAATGCCTTTGTCCAACCTCCAACTGCAGAAAAGGCACAGTGCTTTAATGGGATGCTGTTTAACAGTTTTATGCAGAGCACATGTAGAGGCTATTACTGCTGATGTCTCCGGGATGCAGATTTGCTCTAAATGGCTAACAATCCCCCCAACCTCATCCTTCCATACCCTCTCCTCCTGTTTTCCATTTCTGCCCCCCCACCCCTTTAAGTCTCTGTCTGTTTATGCCTCTATCTCAACTCTCTCTCTTTCTTCTTTCTCGTTCTGCAGGAGCGTGCAGAGAGGGCTTTGGGCTGCTCAGCGGAGGATCTGAAGGCTCTTTTCTATTGCGAGCTGTGTCACAAGCAGTACCTCAGACACCAGGAGTTTGACAACCACATCAATTCCTACGACCATGCACACAAGCAGGTACATAAGAAGCTCTTGCACCACAGTCCCAGCACTTTTGTTGTGCAACAACACTCAAACAGACACGCAAAAGTGAACAGACTTTTTTTTTATGATCTCCTGTCATTGCATTCGGGTGTGTTAGCTATGTGCACGTGTGGATGGAAAGCTACATATCAGTCTGTCCAATAGGTAGCGTTTCTCAGCAGGTAACAGTAGGAGTTTGACAACCACATCATGTCTTACAAGCACACACGCAGCGGTGGAATGCCACATCTCTCGGCAGAAAACCAACATAAACAAACCGTATACAGACAGAGTGGAGTATTGCATTTACGGGATAGCTTCAGATCAACTTTTTTGATTCCATGCAGCGGCTTTAGAGAACTAAAGTATGACATGAAAATAGCCCTCTATAAAATGAATCATACTGTAGTGTTGAGTAATTGTTTTTTGTTTTTTTAATTATTATTATTTTCATTTCTGGTGGGGATTTTATTAAACCCTCTTTTTCTTACATTCCTGTGTTAAATATTGCATCATTTTGTGACAATAAGACCTTTGAATTGAAATGAAAACAAATCAAAGCAGCCATAAGAAATGTGAGTAAAATTAACTTACTCTGTTTTTTAGAGGAATCGTGCTGCATGAAAAATAATGTCTTCACCAAGAGCACTTTATTTCAGCATTTTTAAAACTGAAAGCATGAGTGAAGGATAATGATAACACAACAAAATGTAAAAAAAAAAAAGAAAAGAAAAAACCCTCTAGCATTAAAAAGCTATTTGAATAAAAATGTGAGGGATGATATTAATTTGATAAAGAGTCTCGTTCTTATCCTTGAAGATTATAAAGAAGAAAGTAACCAAAGCAACCTGAAGAAAAATCATAAGAACATAAACACAACACAAACATTTGACTTTACTGATATTTTAGTTATTTTTATTCAATGAAAAAAATAGAGCAGTTGGTTTATTTATATCTTTTATGTAAGGCTGCTCCAGCAAAATGATCTTTATTCTTCCATTTGTACTATCTTAAAAAAGACAAATGAATTCTCACTCCCCAAAAAAACCATACAGTTATTAGTCACAGCTCAAGCATGATTCTGTTTTCCGAGTTTGGACAAGATAAGGCCAATGGACCATTAGGAACAGGCCCGGCAGCAGGTTTCCTCCTGCCTTCTGCTTTCACATCCATTTTCATACATGACCTCCACTCCAGACTAACAAGCTGAAGGTTCTGCTGATAGCATACTCTCCTACAGCTATCTGTCATGCCAAAAAATACACGTACACATAAACATACAGACATGCAGGGCACACACTGTTTCGACGATCTCTCGATCGAGCTGAGCCGCTTCCCACTTCAGAACGCCCACACTGTGCAACATGAAATAAACATTAAATAAAACTGTTCCTTCACTGTCATTGTTCTTTGAAAATGAATCGAAGCAACTGCAGGCCAATGTTAATGCTTTGTTTTCGCCAGCGGCAGGCACGTGAAATGAGCTGCATGAGGCACTGAGCTGACAGTAGCCAGTGGCATTACAGGAACACACACACACACACACACACACACACACACAAACACACATGGGCATGCATGTACACACACAGCCTACTGAGCAGACAACAGATGAAATTCTAGCAGAAGACAGTGTCCCTGCAGGAGTATTGGCTTTGTAGAATAGAAGCTGATTGCATATGCCCTGTCTCTTTTCCTTGTCATCGATTCAGGGATAAACATGTCTGAATGAAGCGCTTTGTCAGCATTATAAAAATTGTTCATTACAACGGAAATACACTCTCCTTTTTAAATAATAATAATAAAAAAAACGCAATCAGCCCATTAGCATGGCCCCTCACTTGCTACCTAAGAATACATCATCCCTCATTCGGAGAGCCTGGTGGATATGAATCAACTCTGACTCATCCGTAGTTGCCTCAGCTCGAGCGCTCCTTAACACATCTAAAGGAATATTGATCGAGGCTTTGACAGACGGATTGAGCTTCACAGCACATAGCGAGACTGGCATGTTGGAGAGCGGGAGTAATAACGCTTCCCTGCTGTTGGGGACATGACATCATCTTTGAAGACAAAAGTATTTTAACTTTAAAATGGGTAACGGAAATATCTCCGCTGAGTGTGCTCAGCGAAAAATGGTTCAGCGCGCAGTATTTTGTTTGGCACTAAATATAGTTACAGGTTTGCCTGCAGTGGGGCCTGTTTTTAAGAGAGAACAATAAGCTGGCAGAGTGCAAATGCAGGAGGAAGGAGGAATTCATCTTCATATATTCCATCTATTGTACACTCTCTCTCAGTCATTGGCATTGACAGCTACAGTGCAACCACCAATCTTTTCCCCCTCGTTCTGTCCGAAGCAGTTCATTATGCATGCCTCTCTGCTTGAACATGATTAATATTTCCCATCGAATGAGTCTGGCATCAAAGCCCCTCAAAGCTTCTTGCTGCACACTAACAAACACACACATGCACATGCACACATCTACAGTGCACAAGCACCTATACTGTATGTCATGTATGTTTAAGGAACAGTTCTAATTCTTAAGCTGTCTTGAGCAGGCTGACAGCGGGATGGTAAGCATGGGGCGATAATGGTAAAAGACACACGATTGTGTTAGACTCAGCAGAGATTAACCTGAAGAGTGTCAGCTGCAGCAGAAGATCTGTGCGTGAAAGACAGTGAGTGTATAAATAAATCTGATGTCTGAGGGGCTAATCTGATGAGTGCATGAGTGTGTGTGTGTGTGTGTGTGTGTGTGTGTGTGTGTGTGTGTGTGTGTGTGTGTGTGTGTGTGTGTGTGTGTGATGCGAACTGTATGGGTGGATAATAGCAAAACATAAATCTGAAAGTGAGAGTGGTGTAATCCGGTTGCAATTTATACGACAGGATAAGTTCGAAAATATAAAATAAACAACAAATCCTGAGTTCATAAGCCGTGGCTGGGTTGCACAATGAGGTAGCTTGAATCTACAGGGAAGTGAGACAGAATAAGACAGGAGATAGGAGGGATAGGCACGATATCGCAGCTATTTCTAAACTCTTTAGTCCCTCCTTAGCCACACCAACATGCACACACACACACACACACACACACACACACACACACACACACACACACACACACACACACACACACACACACACACACACCTGCCAAGCATGGATAAAGGGGGATTAAAGTGTGACAGAAAAGGAAACCGGAGAAAGAGGCATGAATCATTGTTTCCCTGGGAGTATTGGCACACCTATAGCCGCAGACATACAACTATATACACACCTACACACCTACACACACACACACACACCTACACACACACACCACACACACACACACACACACAACAGGGATAATTGTTTTGTTTTTTGTTTTTTTACTTTGCTTTATGCATTTGAGGCCCACCAGTTTTCTCAAAATTGAATCACCTGTAATGCCTTGTAGTTCTATGTTGGGTTATGTTTCATAATTTTTTTGTTTCACCCACATAAAAGATACTATCATCGAGTACTTTTCTAACTAAATCTCTGGCCTTTACAAAGCCTCAAATAGTTATTTTGCCAATGATAAAAGGTCCGGCCTTTGTATTGTGGCATGTAATTTCTGCCAAAGCAAATCAAGGCCTTAAAAGCTTAAAATTAGATGTAATTGGAGCACAAATTCTGCAAAACCAAAGTGTGATGACTGAAGGAGGATTGAACATTTCAGAAATGTCAGTGGGAAAAGCATCATTATCATTATATCACTTTGTCAGCCACCCCAAACTGTGTCTGTAATCTGCTATTCACCAGCGTTGTTGTGTTTGCTTCCAAGCTGTGTGTTGGAGGAAAGACTCTTTCTTCCAGGCTGAATGGAGTTAATTTGACATGAGCTTTGGAGGAGAACATCTGCAAATGGTGCTGAATGATGTGTGTGATTTGAAAGACAGCTGCCCGCAGAGAGCTTCCTAACACTAATCTCTCCCTCTTCCTTCTTTTCTTGCTGCCCTGCTCATTTATATTTTTCCCATCTCTCTTTCTACCAGAGACTGAAGGAACTCCAACAAAGGGAGTTTGCTCGAAACGTGGCCTCAAAATCATGGAAGGATCAGCGCAAACAGGAGAAGGCTCTCAGACGTCTGCACCAGCTGGCACAGTTGCAACAGGAGACACAGCGGTGAGGAACTGTGTGTGTGCGTGTGTGTGTATGTAGGTGTGTGTGTGTGTAGGTGTGTGTGTGTGTGTGTGTGTGTGTGTGTGTGTGTGTAGGTGTAGGTGTGTGTGTGCGTGTGTGTGTATTGAGTCTGAAGGGCCATGACCCAGAGGGGTTCAAAAGCGTCACATCCAGTCATTGGTTCTTAGACTTGATGGATACATCTGCAGATGTGAAAGCGCTCAGTCCTAGGCCACAGGTGAAGCCACATTCTTGTTTCGAGTAGCTGATTAAAGGAGAAAGAGATAAAGTAAAAATGGGATGGATGGTAGGGGAAAGTAAAATAGTGAAACAAGTTAAATATTAATCTTGCCTCCAGGTTTGCAAAACCTGAAGCAATCAAAACAACGAATAGAAGGCAATACATCACGTAATCATCATCTTGATTGCACCTTTTTCCTGCTGCAATTAAATGTGTTGTCCTATAATCAGGCAATGATATGTGATCAGCATCACTGTGACTACTAATCTCATGGCCACGCTTTTTCTTTCTGTGTTTGTTTAAGGCTTTTTTCTGTGCTTCTTTGTTCTCTTCTATATATTTTTTTTAATTTCTTTATGTCCTTCTTCTCATACATATTGTATATTAAAAACAAAGTAGTTCAGTCTGAATAACCTCTATAGTAAGAAACTTCATGCCATGTTATTGCATACCAAATAATTTTACGGAACATAATTCTACCTGCTTACTTAAAAATACATATTCAATTTGAATTCGAACTACTGTAATTATACATTACACTATGCACTTATCTAAATGACCTGCTATCAGAATGCACAATGCTCTAATCAGTACTCTCATTTTGGCAACCTGCAACCTAAAGTACATATTATTGTAGCCATAATATGTAATTTCACAATCAATTTATTTGAATAAGCTGCAAGAAATAATTTAATGTAAAGTTAATTTTCCATTTGGGTTTTGAAAGTAGTTTATTTATGCTTCTGAAGAATATTCTCATCGTGGCATAAACTTTTCTCATTTTGAATTCAATTAAAGGCACTTGAGCTAAGCTTCAGTCAAGAAAAGTTCAATCAACTAAAATAAGGAATATTAATATGACTTTCTTTTGCAGAGTCTCCGGAAGAACTTATGGACTAAGAAGTGTTGTCAGGTCTACGAGGCAGCAACAATACAAAGATGTTGACCGAAAGGACCACAGCTGGGATGATAAACATGAACCCTTCAACAACTCCAAGAGACCCTCTCCCACTCATGCCATGACGGTTGGTCTTAGCCAACAGCCAGAAATTCCAAACCATTCTCCTCCTCGAAAGGGGTTACCCATAGCTCCGGCAGAATCCTCAGTCACACTTCCTGCATCCACTGCAGTGAACCCCGAGTCTTGCCTGGGCTTGTATCCCCAGCAGCCTCTCTCTGGGCAGGGAAAGACAGGGGGCAGGCTTGGGGTGTCCTTCTGTTTCTCACGCAGGGGGCCACGACTTGATCCTTCTGCCTCAGTCTTCTCGGACCTCGAGGAGGAGGAGAGAGAGAAAAGGAAACAAATGAAGGAAAGGATAAAGGAAATAATGGAAGATATTGACAGAGAAATAGGGTCAGCAGAAGAGGGGAAACCCAGTGAGAATGAAAAGTCCAGCTCTGACAGTGTTGGATCAACTGACAATTGTCCAATCAGTGATTTTCACAAACGAGAAAAGGGAATGGAAAAAAGAGACTGTGAGAAAGAAAGATTTCCTATTTTCACAGAAATCCCTGATAATCAGAGCCAGGAATCTCCACTCTTGCCATCCCAAACACAGGTGAGCATTTGGGGAACAAAAACAGATAGTGAGACAGAAATAAAGCATGTGACAGAAGGGTTGAAGGAGAAAAGTCAGTACATGTCAGTGCTGGGAAAAGATGGCTCTACCTGTCTTAGATGGCCTGTCAGCTTGCTCAAGTTCACTTTTTCTCAACCAAACATCTGCTACAGCTGCAACCCGATCTGCTCGGATCACCAACGACAAGAACAACTCACAAAAGATCAGCAGAAGTCGCAACAAAATCCCATGTGTGATCTCTCAGTCGAATCAAATCCACATGTGCCAGCTATTCTTACACCAGACACTCATACCTGTTTACCAAGACAAGAACTGGGGGTGGAAAGACAGGATAAAGCTGAGACAAATTGCAAGGCAGCACAACATATCAATTTAGACACAGAAGCACACCTGTTCCTAAAGAACAAAAATCTTTCATCGTCAAAACCACCAATCGAGAGAGGCAGATGCATGCAAAGTATAGAGAACTGTGCGAGGACAGCCTCCCATCCATTTGACCCCGCTCATAGTGACAGCTCTGACACAAACTCCCAGAATGCTCAGGGAGGAAGATTAGGGGGCGCGAGAAGGATCAGGGAGAAAGCCATCACAGCCCTGAGCTGTAAATCAGAGTCTGTCATCCAGCCTGGCACACAGGGGACAAGCATCAGCCCGTCCAGGTGTGAGTGTGGGAGTGAAACAATGTGCGAGTGTGCCAGAGCTGCACAGCCGTACGTGGGTGTCTCAGAAGTGCCACGCAAAAAGAGAAAGAAAGCCGACACAAAGAAACACAAGCTGGGGAAGAGGAAAAGGAGCGATTCAAACAAGCGACAATCAGCTAGGTGCAAAGTTAGGAGTGTTGTCTCCACAGTGTGCACTGGAAAAGAGAGGAGAGTAGAAGCTGTGGGGAGCTGGGGGAAGGAACGGAGGCAAAGAGGGATGGGGAAGAGGAGATTGCAGAGAGCAGGGAGCAGCTGTCTCCTGGGGAGATGTGACACTGAGCCAGTATCTGTCTCTGTCAGGAAAAGGGGGCCTCACAGGAGCCACAGCAATGAATCCCAGTCACAGACAGACAGGGAGCAGGCAGAAACCTGCACTTCTTCCTCAGTGCTCAGCAGACACACAGCAGACACAAACACCAAGGGAGAGAGAAAGCGACACGGAGACACAGCGACTTTTCCCTGGCGGTCTCACTTCTCCGTACACTCTTTCTCACCAGGATGTAACTCAAAGCTGTTTTGGGAAAGGGGTCACCATAGCAACCCCAGGAGTTTCATTGACTGCTGTTACCCTGACAACAGCTGTGGCTGCAGCCCGGTGAGAAAAAGAAAAATCCTCCACAGGGACAGGAAATTCATTCATAGTCAGAGGAAGGGTTTGAGGCATGGGGAACTCTGGGAGGAGACAGAGATGACCAGGATAACAGGAAGGCAGTCAGGTTGTAGAGACAGGGCGAACTTTACTGATACAGAACAGTGGGACTGGATGCAAGGGACCTTTCCTGGAGTTACTGACGAGGGCACTTCACGGCCTTGGATGAGATCACGAAGCAGAACAGAAGAGTGGGATCAGGTGGCGAGATTTAGTCCTAGTCCTTGCAGGTGGGGCAGGAGATGTAGACATCCTAGCACAGAAGATGTAGACTGGGACCGATGGACATGGGGCAGCAGCGACAGCTGGGAGGACTGGGGGACACACAGATCAGGATCCAAGGCAGGGGCAGACAGAGACAGCCCAGGCTTTATGTGGAAGAATTCACACTCTAGAAGCTCAAGCTCCAGACACTTCTCCAGCCCCGAGTGGTGGACAAAAAAACAGACTTACAGCCCCCGGAGTGTGATCAACACACGGGCAGGCAGATGCCACAGCCCACGATCCTGCAGTCCCTGCAGCAGCACCAACATGTCAGAACTCAGTTTAGAGTGGAGCCAGAGCAGTTCCTGCTCAGCAGGTGAAGTTGATGGATTGACTTTAAGCTCTTGCAGGACTTCCTCAGGAGCTCAAGAACTTTCATCTGAGAGGGAAAAGAAACACAGTAGTTCCATGTCCTCTCCTTCCAGTTTCACCTCTTCCTCCTTCTCTCATTCTTCACCCCACAGGACCTCTTTTGCTCCCACAATCCATGGCCTCAGTGCAAACCATTTTGACACAAGTTCCTCTCAGCAAAAGGAGCCAAATTCGCAGACCAACACTGAAGGTGGACCATCTTCCCCTGTCAAGTCAAGGAGGTCAGACGCAGCTATTGCAGGACAAGCCCAGAGCAAGTCGAATTCAAGACAACTAGCAAGGACTTTGCTTCTCCCTCTTATAGGGAAACTACCTTCCATCCAGAGGAAGACGAGAAGGTGGAAAGGCCTGCTGGAAAAGAGTCAGGAGAGGGAGGGAGATGAAGATGAGGAGACCAAGGGGAGTGGGGGACTGGCAGGGGGAGCAGCCATCGAAAGGCAAAATAGTCCTATGGGAATCTTTGTGTCAAGCAACTTACCAAAGCTCTCCTCATCGCATGTTATGACAGATGACAAACAAGCTAGTGGACGGGCTGTTGCTCCAATTACCTTCACCGCTGAGGAAATGGACAAATATCGCCCCCTGCAAGAGCAGGCGAGAGAGCACATGCAGAAAGTCCTGGAGCAGACTAATAGTGCAGAGTCACACACAGGAACAAACTACCCTCACACAGCACTGTTGGACAACTCTGGAACTTTAGAGGAACAATATACACCTTCCTTGCACACCCAGTCAATTCACAGAGACATAATGCAAACCCAAGCACAGCACACCCAAGAGGTCAGTCTCCCTCTTCCAAATCTGACTCAACAGGAGAGCTTTACTCAGTCCATGGCTCTTGGAGTCCCCCACCTCCCCACTCTTCCACCATCGACACCTATCTCAAGCCTCCATCATATCATTTTGCAACACACAGCCCTCTCTTTGTCCGCTTCCTCAACATCCTCTTCTACCTCATCCTCTTCCCCTACCATCCACCCACACCGAGTTCAGCTCCCTCACCCGCTGCCCCCTCTCCACCCACCAACTCTCCCTCATCATCTTCATCTCTCTCCCTTCTCCATATCTTCCCTGTTCCCCTCCATCCTGCTTGCCCATCACCCCATCCAGCTCCTTCCCCAGTCACCCTCTTTTCACCCGGCCACACTTGCTCCACTCTCTCCGGTCTCCCTGCAACCGTTGAACCCACAGCCTTTCATGGAACGAGTGTGGCCAGTGAGGTTTCAACAGAAGGCGTTGTGATTTTTCTACAGAGCAGCTGCCATGTTATTAATCTTCCTTGGCAACACAGACAAGTAAGGCAGAAAGAGGGAATGTTTGGTTTGGATAAAAGCCGGCTATTTGAAATGGGGATGTGTCAATGCTTCTACGAGCATCAACTCCAACTCTTATTCACATATGCCCTTACCCACACACATACACGCATGCACACAGAAACAGCTTGGCAGGCGACTGTTTTCAAGTGAGAATTTGTTTCTCCATCTAGCCTTTGCTGTCTTGCAGTAGATAGTGGGAAAATATACTTTGATCCTTTGCTTTTTCCTTCATTCCACATTCAGGCCAACAATAAAGGGAAAGGTGCACCTGCTATTCAAAGACAAGCTGGGCTCGTGTCATCCTCCCTCTTTCCCTCTGAACCACAGACAGACCAGCTGCCTTTTGAAGTAGCCTTCATGCTACAGACAGAAGTCCAAGAAAAAAGTGATAATATTCCCTCCTTATCTCCATTTTATACAGGTTATCTTGCTGAGACTCTAGCTTTCAACACATATAAATGATGTTCCGGGGGCTGAGGGCATTGCACAGTCATTTTAACCTTCCTCTAAAGTGCATTTGTGTGCAAGGACTTAAATACACATACAAACATACAGCAGAAAGGACTTTGTGTAAATGACACATTGTAAAGACCTGTTTAGTCTCAGTAGTGTAAATATTGTGACAGTGAGTGATAATGTAAGAGACGGTTGGAAAAGAAAGAATAAAACAAAAGATGAATTTAACCATGACCTGTAGTACGATGTTTTTTTTCTACATTTATGGCTTCAGTGGTATAATCTCTGCAGTTATCTATATTCATCTGTGGTTTAATGGAATCGTTTTATCCATACAGTATTTAATCAAATCAGTAATTGACACAACAGTGAGTGAAATAAATCTCTTGGTTAGAAATGAATGGGCTTTAATGCTTTTCTTATTCTCTCTGATACATGTTGATCGCGCAACATGTTGCAACATGTTCCACATAAAGAATTAATACTCTGTGGTTTACAACTTTGCCACTCCAAGTCTCTTTAAAAGATCTCACAGAAGTGGTTCCAAACCTTTCATGCTCTGGATCCCTTAGATTGAAAAATGTGTGTAAATATTTGTCAGAGGATACAGAGCAATTGCTAATTTCACCTGATCAGACTGTTTTATTGTCAGGGGAAGGGATAACAAAAAATACAGGATTTTAAGTTTTTATGTTCCCTTCGCTGATGAAATTGTCCACCTTTCAGGATTCATCTCCTGACAAATTTCTACTTGTATCAATTGACAAGTTCCTAAGGGCCTGAAGAAAAAGTCATGATGACATTAACTGAATTTCCCAATTGTGGCAATTTATTTTAGAAAAAAAAGGACCCCTGTAAACATTTTTTTGTTGTGTCATTTGCAGAGTTAAATGCTGCACTTTGAAATAAACTGCATTTTGTTTTGATTGCCTGCTTTTACAATAGTCTTTTGTTGCTTACAGATAGATAATGTTGTCCAAAAAGACACATTTAAACTAATGTGCAATTTGACCTTTAATTCAGGGAGTGTTGAATATGAAACCATGTAAAAAGAAACACAGGTTAAATGGCATCACACACTTGTTAGTACAAGATCTGCTTTCAAATGAAGGTTTGGTTTGGTTTGGTTTGGTTAAACTAAAACTAAACACTGATTTTTCCTTGCACGTCATGCCAAAGGTTAGGGGGGTAAGTAACTGTTGCTATGCATTCATGCCTGGTGATGGGAGAACAGTAAATGTATTAAAGCAGCTTGCCAAACAGTTGATCACTGCAGCGGCAGGCACTCAGGGAGCAGAACACAGAAGAGAACAGAGCGGCATCCAGATGGTCTATGGACTTGGACTACCCAGAGTGCTTTTGAGAGATTGGATTGATTTGCCCTCAGTGATATCAGTGATCACAGGCCAGCACACAAGGGGGGCCCGCAGCATAGGGCAACACAGAAACAGACCCCAAAACAAGTCACAAAACGTGTGCTCCCTGTCCTGAGGTGTTGGCTGGAACTATAAGTCAACCCCTGCAGAGATTTGATAATTAGAGCACAATTCATCTTTCTCCTCCCACTGACCCTTGAGCTTGTGTGTATCTGGGATTTCATGTGTGTGCGTGTATGGGTGTGTGTGTGTGTGTGTGTGTGTGTGTAAAAGTGTGTGATTTTGAGGGAAAGAGAGAATCCCTATCTCTCTCCACAGGACGGGAGATCAAACAGACTGTGTGAAATATAGAGCAGCAATAATTAGCAGCTGTTACAGCATCAAACTTCTCTATCTCTACCTCGCTCTCTCTCCAACACACACACACACACGCACGCGCGCGCGCGCACGCGCACACACACACACACACACACACACACACACACACACACACACACACACACACACACACACACACACACACACACACACAGTACTGCTTCATTCTTATCCCAGAGTTTAATTTCGAGATACTCAAAATGCGCCGCAAATTCAAAGTTCTCCAATACTGATAATCGTAAAGATGAAACTAAATCAACCCACTTCACTTTTCCTCCTTCTTCTCTCCAGTTCTCCAGTTGGGGGAAGGATGCAAGAGAACAGACGCAAACACAAGACAGAGGCTTGAAAGCAACTGCGCGACATTTCGAAATAGTTAAAAAAAAATGTTATTGAAAAAGCAAATGCTTCACTTTATTTTATTATGTTGCATCACAACACTTATCCACAAAGGGCTCATGTGGAAATTAGTGATCACAATATCACTGTACTTTCTGTCAGTGACTGATTAAATCATTACAGAAACCCAGGGTGTGTTCATGTTTTGCTGTTGTGTGTGTGCCTGTATGCCCCTGTAATTTTGTGTGCACATGCAGAAGTGCGATTTGATTTATGATGGAGAAGAAGCGGTTTCCTCACTCAATCGCTCCTGTGAATTAATGAGGTATAAAAACTAAAGCTGGCACTCAGTCAAATACAGCAGCAGTCACAAAGAGAGAGAGAGAGAGAGCGTGCTGAGTGCAGGGGCAGGATCAACTCTATTGGCACCACATTTGATTGTTAGATTGTGGGTATAGATTGCATCGAGCTAAAAGAGACCCTTACGGCTACCCAAGCGATCCATCGACCTAAATTGCAATGCTGTGTAAATGAGACACTTCCAATCTCTTGCTAGCTCCCATTCTTTTCTCTTTTTTTCCATGTCCTGCCTCATTCCCTTCTCTTCGATCCAACCAGGTCAGTGGGGCTATACGTTCAACTCCCCCAGCTGTTCTCCGACTGTGCAGAAGAAAAAGGCGCCATTGCACTCTGTCCTCTCATTTCGCCCGTTCATTGAAGAGTCTACGTCTTTCACATGTTCAAACTCTGTTGTGAAGCACTGGCAAAAGGGGCTTTGCAAAATTATTACACAAAGAAAATGCCCTTCCTGCCACCTTTTTCTCCCTGTGACATTCATTAAAAGTTTTCTTGAGTTGTGCTCGAGTGTGATATCCAGGATGTTCTATCCCAATTTACATCTCTTTACCCAATGTCTTTGCATATTAGGAAAAAGGAGTGACACTAATAAGCAAAGTAATATTTTTATTCTACCAAGAAAAATCACATTCATAATGTACAAATGAAAATATTGAAAAAAGGAGATAAGAAGGCTGAGTGGGACTTCGAGTTGTCTTCAGCTGAATTGTCCCTTTAGAGTCTTATCATTTGATCATTTCACATTCTATTTTTCTGATGGTTTCTGGTTGATACATCACTTTGTTAACTTTGAGAGCTTTTGAACTCCCTTAAAGTTTCTGTTTTAAGAGTTATCTGTCACCAATGATACACAGAGAGACACTTCTGTGACTGCAGGTGCCACATATGGAAAGCTAAATCGCTTTAGGTTGTTTCGAGCTCTTACATCAAACAGATTACTGTGTGTAACCCTGAACCAGACGGGAGAAAAACCTTAATGCTATAGAAAAGGAGGGTTTTTGTTCTTTTTTTTCTTCCTTTTTTTTTGGCGGGGGGGGGGGACTGTATGTTTGGCTTCCTTGCAGAGGAGAGTCTTGTTTGTGTGGGACTCGCATTATGTAGAAATAACTGTGTGAATTCTGTTCTAGGATGGATTTAAAGCTTATAAAAGGTAGTGGGCTCTCAGTGATACTCTTAAACTTGGCACAGTCGCCCAAGGACACGACACTGTCAGCACATTGCTTACACTCATCGACACACACATGCACACACAGAGACGCACACACACACAGAGGTGTAACAGGGTATAATTTAGCAGGCTGTAATAGTGAGATGTGATGCTCTGTTGTAAGACAGCATAGCTAATTCCACGGTTATGTTATCTCTGAGGGACAGATGTTCCCAACAAAGATTACTATGCGCAAACACACCAAAACCAACACATACACAAATGGATTGCATGCAGAGAGAGAAAGAGAGGCATGGGCACATTCTATCCTCAGACAATGGCAGCAGCAGGACGGTCTGAAATAGCCTTATTGACCCAAAATACAGATCAGTGATGAAGTCAACTTAACCGAGGTAATTATGTGATATAATGAGTTTCTGCAGAAAACAATGAAGAGAAAAGAACATTTCACACATGAACTTTTCCTCAACCATTATTCCAATAAGGAAACAATCAGATTAATAATGACATAAAGTTTTACCTCTTGCCATACTGAGTCAGAGAAAAACACTTTTTTTTTTACAATAAGCTGAACTACATGACCTTATAATGATCATATTATCCAGCCCAAAAGCAGAGCATTAACCCTTTGTCACTTCATTCTCTGCAGACCTTATCCCAGGTCAGTCGCACTGCATCCATTAACACAAGAAATCCATCCTGCAAAGGAAATGGCTTCACTGCAGAGGAGAAAGGTCACTTGATTCATGGCTCCTCACACAGTGGCTGTCAGGAAAACCCATGGGTCAGATAACCATCCCTCCCATTATGTCGTTAAGTCACACCTTGAATGCACAGCAACAGCACAAAGAACGTAATGTAGATGAGTGACATGCAGTCCCCGTTTGTCAGTCCTTGAGTTAGATTAATTTTGTCCTAGGTTCTTCTTTAGATTTTTGACTGATTGTATGAAAGAAAGAAACTCAAAACATATATACAAACGTTAACTCGGAGAAGCTGAAGTTGTTGCTTGCACAATTTGAGTGCTTCAGCATAAGTCAAGAATACTACTTAGAGTATGAATGAGTGGGTTAATGTGTGCATTAACTGTTATATTGCTAACAAAACTCAGCTTGATCTCCCTCCTCCCATTGCTGTTTAAATGGCTTCCGCTCTAAATCTTCAGATTCTGATCAATTTCCTCTTTGAGCTCCCCGCTTAACTCCTTAATTAAGCCAGCATTACTCACATACACCAACACAGAATAAATACAGCACATGCTGTCGAGTGTTGCATTCAGCTATATGATGCAAGGACAGTTGGTGTTTGGTTGCTGTGCTAATGTGCCCGTACTGTATGAGTCTGTGCACGAGGTGTACAGGGGTTGTTTGTGTGTATTTCAATGATTAAGTCCCCATCATGATGTTATGACGACGCGTTCATTTTTAAGCTGTTAATCCAGGATTATTCTCCCTTTGCTCATCTCATTACCAGCGATTATTAAAAACACACACACACACACAAACACACTCACATACCATTCAGGGCTGGTTTCCCAGGAGACTAAGCTCTGCAAGAGAAATTTCCAACGTATACATCTCAACAAACAGGTTAGAAAACAATTCTGCTGAATGCATGCATGTATTATAGGCATGTATAGTGTCACATTTGTTAGTTCATGGGTATTTTAGGCATGAAAATATGAAAGATCAAACCTAGACCTATGGTTAGCCACAAAACATTGATTATTTCTTTGGCCTCTCAGACAGCCATTTTGGCCTCTCAGAGAGCAATTTTGAGCACAGAGCCGGACAGAAAAGCGAGTACACAGCGGGTGTCCTTTCCCCATGATTGAATGTGTGTCCTTGTGTAGAAACTGCAGTCCTCTCATTCAATGAGTGAACATATTCCTGCAGTGCTGAGGCACATGCACAGGTGAGAGAATGGTCAAGGTTTTTTTTTTTTTTTTTTCTTTTCCAAGATCACCTGAGGCTTTGTGTCCATTCTGGCCCCCACTCAGACTGGGTCAGCTCAGAATAACCAGAAAGGGCTGACCGCCGATGTTCACTCGCCCTCTGAGTCATTAATCACACAACACTGCAGTTGAGCCACACGGACACATGCTGTTAAAAAAAAAAAAAAAAAAACCCACACACATACACATAAATGTAGAGGAGTGCACGCACACAAGAGCTCATTGTAATTACAAAACCAAATGCTGGATGACAGTATCGCTCCAGGTAGTCAGTCCTTGTGGCCTCTACTCCTAATGCATCATATCATTATTATACACTGAGCAGGGGAGACGTGGATGTCTTTACGCAAAGCAAGGTCCACAAAACACGGCACACCATATCACCTAAGTATCAATATCTGCAAGACACACACACACATTTGCACACAGTGTTATACTGTAGCTTTTCTCCAGAGTTTTATTTCATGCCCCTTAAACACAAACACACACAATCAGACCACAGCATCTAACCTCCCGCTTTCCCCAACAGACCTCTCAGCTTTGAGCTCGGCTACTATCAAGAGAAACATCTAAGATAACGGTCCCATTTAACAGTTATGGAATTCTTCAAAAGGGGCCGCGCGGCGCTGAACGCCCGTGGTGTGTTGTGTTTGTTAACAGGCACGGACCATGGAGAAATACTCAGCGGTGGATGTGCAACAGCATGCAAGTCACATACTGCAGTCCCACTTATTAAGGTGTCGAGGGAGAAAATGGCAGTTTTTGGAATGATTATAATTATAAAAAAAAAAAAGAGTCAGACAAACACCAATATGTATCAGGGTTCAGGTTAAGTCACAACTGTTTTGTCCATTACACTGCAGCTGGATAACAAGCTATGTAAAAGCACTAAGTAGAGTGTAAAACGTTATCTTTAACTTAGAAATCCAACACAGAAAAATGAAAGACAAAAGACTCAATATGACAGACAGTGTGTGTATCTGTTGATTTGGCTTTAATACATTGAAATGCATCTTTTGCATTTAATATTTTCAGCAGCAGACTAGCTCGAATCATGTCGTTTCTTGAGATGCTGTTGGTAATGTTCAAAGTGTAATAATGGTTTGAGAACATAAAGGAGCTGAATGTGTTGTTGGCAATCACAGCTTCCAAACTGCTTTTTCAGCATGATGTGCTAAAACTGTTGTAAAAATGTACTGAAGTGAAAAGCATCTGTCTATTACTGTAACACGACAGTGCACTACATAACCCTGTCTGAGAATTCTTAAAAGGATGTATTGTGAAAAACTATTAATTAAAAAAAAAAAGAAGAAGTCAGAGTTGGCTATTTCTCCATTCTGAAAGGCTTTGTGCTGCCACTTTGAACAGTCTTACAGACGGAGAAGCGCATGCTGCATAATGTCAAATTCTCTCTATTGTTTCTTATCTTGTTGAATCCAATGAGTTAAAAAGGAAGGCAGGAAAACAAAGGCAGTATAAACCGAATACAATAACACTTCAAGACATTTCAAGAGCACACAAACTTCAACTACAACCGTAACACAAAGAAATCATTAACGGTTTGTTTGCAGACACAGTTTGTTTTCAACCCTTACACCCCGATAAGATATTTCACATTTCTACAATCGAAATGGACGCAGCGCTGTACTTGCTGGAGTTTGGAAGAGTCATTAAAGCGCTGCCTTGCAGAGCCGCTTGTTGAAACCATGTGTGGGTGTGTGGAAGAAGAAAAAGCATTCAAAAAGGTGTTTTGCCTTTGCTGTTTCTTGCGAAGAAGTTTAGCTCAAAAAATGCAGTTCTTTCATCAACATCTATCAGAGAGATTAAGGGAGGCATTACTCAAGTGTGCACTTATTTCACCAAAAGCGTTACACAACCAATGGTAAGAGACTGAGTCAACTGCAGCTTTTAATGTAGACGTTTTTGTGCATTGCATTTCAATTCAAGGATAAATGTTTAAAAAGGCTCTTTAGAGAGAGTGCTACAACATTTAAAGTAGCATGATGGAGGAGAGTGAAATCAGAGCACAAACAAAGGGGGCTGTGGTCAGTGTTCCATGGGTGCTTCTGCAACGCCCCCTTCCTCTTCATCACTGCAGGGTTCATAATCGTCATCCAAGACGGGGTCTCCCTCCTCTGCCTCCAGCTCTCCTCCCAGCTCGCCCAGCAGCTGCTCCACATGCTCCAACACCGGCTGGTCATCACACCGCAGCTTACTGTACAGCTGGGAAACAGGGTAAAAAAAAAAAAAAAAAAAAAAAGGATGATGCAAATCAGTATTAAGCTAGTAGACTGAGAATGGGAAATTCTCAATAGACATTCAGTTGTACAGCAGAAATTTTAAAAACCAAACATGAATTGCAAAATCATACCGCAGAGGCAACACGAGAAATGAGATACGGAGAACGAGAAAGCTCTGGCGCTGTGTGGCTGGAGATAACAGTGCATCACTGCAGCATCAGTAAGCAGCTTCTTGGAGTTGAGGGAAGTGAGCAGCCTTGAGGTTTTAAAAAGTCTCTAAGTGCTGGTTA
This sequence comes from Symphodus melops, assembly GCF_947650265.1. NCBI lineage: Eukaryota > Metazoa > Chordata > Actinopteri > Labriformes > Labridae > Symphodus > Symphodus melops. The sequence continues at coordinate 20,222,600 of NC_136695.1, forward strand.
GGCTGCCTGAAATATCCAACAGCAGCTGTATTCTGTCAACGCCGCAGTCATAGCTCGCGAAACGCTGGTAAACAGTTTTTGTCTTTCATTTGGCAAATCAGCACATTTGATACACCGTTCAGCCGCACAGGAGACGAGAAGAGCCATTTATCTTCCTCTCGCTAGTGCCACATTCATACACGCACACGGAACAAAAAAAAAAAAGTATCCTGAAGCACATATAGGGTGCACACATACGCTCACATTATCAAAGTTGTTATCTTGCTGAAATATGCCGTGAAGGAGCGAGATAAAAGAAAGTCTTGTTCTTCAAGCAGGCAGCAGATTTATCTCTGTAAAAATACTCTGCGTTAGTGTAATTACTGAACTCAAAGTGGAGCTGAGAGATTAAACTACTCGTGCTACCACTAAGGACAGGAAGCATAACACAAGAGTGTGAGTGTGTGTGTGTGTGTGTGTGTGTGTGTGTGTGTGTGTGTGTGTGTGTGTGTGTGTGTGTGCGTTTCACAAAGTGAAAGAAACTCATGCAGAGATGCATGATTCTCCTTCGAGAAACAAAACTAGAGAGAAGAAGAGGGAAAGTAGGGAACGGTTGTGTGATCTAGGAATGATCCTCTTTTCAGTCGTACACACACACACACACACACACATTTGGCACACCAACGCACACACACACACAGAGGCACAGGCAGTTACTCGAGCTCCTGGACAATAAGCAGCTGAGGGCCATCATTCTCAGTAAAAGTGTAACGAGGCCAGGAGAGTGAAGACGAGTGTGTGTGTGACTGCTTTGCCCCGGGACCGGTCTCTAAGCAACAGCGGGTCCTGACAGGAGACACGCACTCCCATGGGAACTCATTTAGAGTGTAAAAATGTGTAAAAGTGTGTGTGCGTGTGTGCTTGTGTGTGTATATATTTAAGTGGCTGTTGTCACTGCATGTTGGAGCTCCAGGGAGGTGGAGCGTGACCCAGGGCCAGTCAAAGGGGTCTGATTTCCCGGGAAGAGCTGACCTTCACAGGCTCCTCAGAGCACACACACACACTCTCTCTCTCTCTCTCTCTCTCTCTCTCTCTCTCTCTCTCTCTCTCTCACACACACACACACACACACACACACACACACACACAGAGAGACATATAGCAGGGGAAAAAAATATTTAATTCCGCCAGTGTCACTGTGAAATGCTGGAAGATGTTTATCCAAAACTGGCGGGCTGACTAAAATTTGTGCTTTACAATCCGTTGGGCCCATGCACAGAATAATTGCAGATTGTAGCTTTGGGCAAGTGGTAGAGGGTATCTTACGTATGAGTTGCATAAGAAAGATCAGGAAAAAAATATATAGTGTATGTGTTGAAGAAAAAAGAAAAAAAAAAAAAAAGGAAGAGGAAAAAAAATCATGTAGGTGCTGTGGTACCGAAAGCTATTTTGGAAAATGTGTATGTGGTGATTTTTCCTACGAATCGATAGCAAAGTGTCTGCTTGATAGGACGTGATTATTCATCAGGAGTCTTTCAGCTAGCTACACAAACAGCAGCTATTCTTTACCCAGTCGCCACCAAACGCTGCTGAGATCAGCACCGCCGCCCCCAAAAAACACAGGCATTTCTCATTTGCAACAGCCTATGTTTTCTCTTCTCACTTTCACGGCCCAGAGAGCTGCCTGGAGAGGGAGGGAGAGGGAGAGGGAGAGTGTGGGTGTGTGAGTGTGTATAATCTTCTAACTTTTTCATGGTCCACTTTGCTCTACTTTCAAGCCCTAAGTCACAGCCCAAAGCACACTTGACCACTGCAAGAACTCCAAACACACATTCTACACTTACAGAGCCCTAAGGGTGCATGGATACATGTGTCAAGTCGCTATTGTTTTTAGCGAGGCTAGCACCATGGCTCCAGGGAGAGCGATGTCGATCTGTAGGTCAGTCGATACAACACTTTGGTTTAGACAGAAATATTTGAAAAGCCACATGATAAATTGCTGTGATTTTTTTTTTAACAGACATGAAACTCGTAAACCTGTTCTCCCCTGACTTTCTCCCTCAAATAAAGAACTGAAAAATCGGATTTTCTTTCCTTTAACCATGCATCTCATTTTTGAAAATGTTATTCATTTTATTTTCTTTCAAAACCTTTTTTCTAAAGTGTTGATAGTAAATGTTGCTTAGAATGGACCAGTCTAGTCGCCTCCTCCTTCCTTATGTCCTTATTTTAATTCCTCATTCGGAGGAGCTAAGTCGAAGGAAACAGCGCAGGTGAGGATCAGGAGAATGAAGGCATAATGAAATGGAACAAAAAGAAAGACGAGGTGAAATGAAAGGGGAAGTTAAGTATAGATGTGGAACAAAAGGTGAAGAATGATGGAATGGTTAGGCTTTCACCCCATAATCAGCAAGTCTTAATTATGCCATGTGGCTTGTAGAAAAAGGGTTGGGTTTTTTCAATCAGTAAAATTAATTAAGAAGGACACATAGTGTGCAGAGCTTTAGCATTAAAACTTAGCTATAGGCGTTATCTCCGGATGTGGTTTCCTGCTGCTCTGAATGAGGAGTGATCTAGGAGAACTTAGCAAGACTGATGTCATGTTCCGTATGAGAGTAATGATAATTTTAAAAAAAGGCGTAAAGTTGTAGGATGCGCCCACACAAGCAGCTTTTCTTTTTAAGATAGATAGATAGATAGATACTTTATTGATCCCGAGGGAAATTCAAGAAGGACACACCCACCTGGAAGCCCACTCAAAAATTTCCCCCACGACTGCAAAAAGAGATTAGCCAATCAGATATAAGTGGGCAGTGACATGGCTGAAGATGTTTTAATTAAGTTGAAGTCAATGCAATGGAAGTTAAAGGCATTATGTAATTCAGCTTTTAAAGTCTCACACCACTGAAAGGATGCAAAAGAAATCACCTGATGAATGTGAATCTTTGAATTTCTCTTTGATTGCTTGTCATATTCATGACTTCAGTTCACCCTTTGCCCGCTGTATACAGCTCTTGGAAATGGCAAACTATTAAAAGTTACAACCGATTTAAAACTTTCCATCCGGCCCTGAACTGAACGTTTCTGGACACGCAGTAAAAGAATGCAGCGTAAATCAACAAAGTGGGCGAATTTGACTTCATGATAATAACAGTAACAGCTCCAATCTATGATAATGGAATTGAATAGGGCCCATGGAGTTTAATACAAAAGTGAATCATGTTAGGGCTGTATTGCTGCAAGCTGGGATATTCTACATGTTTCAGAGGAGAGTTCACCTCTTTCTCTATATAAAAATCTTTTTATACGGTATACATCAATTGCATGGTGCAGCATATATGGGCTGTAAGAGTGTATCTTTGTCCAGTTTACAATGAAAAAAGGTGTAATATGAACCTACTGTGTTTCTGTTCGTTAGTGAAAAAGGAATAAACAGATGAACAATTAAAAAAAAGAACTTCTTTTTGCTTCTCCAGCTCCCTCTGTGATACAAACAAACACATACTTCTCTGGCAAGGGTGTGACACTGGCTGAGATTAGACTTTATTGTGTGTGAACACAGCATGTCACTGGAGTCTCAAGAGGGCTGACCGCAAATTCTCACACACACACACACACACACACACACACACACACACACACACACACACACACACACACACACACACACACACACACACACACACACACACACACACACACACACACACACACACACACACACACACACACACACACACACACACACACACACACACACACACACACACACACACACACACACAAAACTTAACACTTCAGTCCTCTGGTCATATCCTTGGTGGGGAATTGCATTAAAATTACATGACAAGCTCACCCTGGGCCGACCATAACCACAATCTGTGCTCATGGGATACCCTTTCAGCCACATCAAATAGTAAAGCTTTTGACCTCTGTTTGCCCGCGCTGCCTTTGTGCACACTCACGCACACGCACACTGCTGCACACACCTATATAGCATTGTCCTCTGTGCATACACTGCAGATCCTTCGTCAATCGCACCCTATCTGGCTGAGACTCAAATTCCATTTCACGTCCGGTTTACTATTGATTTTACCCTGGCCACTATTCACCAGCTACACCCCCTACACATATATATACACACACACACACACACACACACACACACACACACACACCCAAACATCCAATCTGTTCCCTTGCTTACCTCCCCTTTCATTCTCCCACTCCTGTTCAACCTCCTGCTCCTCTCCTACACTTCCTTCTCGTCCTTTAGACCCAGCCATTCTTCCCTGTCAGTCCTTTTTAGAGCATCTCAGCTGAGTGCGATGTGTGTGTGTGTGTGTGTGTGTGTGTGTGTGTGTGTGTGTGTGCGTGCACTACGAGAGCAGGTGAGAGGAGGAGAGCGCAGGGGCGTGCGAGGGTATTGATCACAGATAAGATGAACGATGAAGACGTTTCTTATTACAAAGAATTAGATATGCAAGTTGGCACGCAACAATCGTAATTAAATATGTGCGTCCACATAAGGTGCGCCTACGCATAACCACATGCTTTTTCACACACACACACACACACACACACACACACACACACACACACACACACACACACACACACACACACACACACACACACACACACACACACACACACACACACACACACACACACACACACACACACACACACACACACACACACACACACACACACACACACACACACACTCTTAACAAAGTCATGGAGTATGCAGAGAAGTGGACTTGTGCCAAAACAAGCCGTTGGGCTTTGAGGACTCATTTCCATGTTGGAGCCCATTTTAACTAGCAGACTGACTCATCGTTAATAATTAACACTCACAGTGGCGCTCAGAAACAAAGCTCTGATATAAACAAGGGAGAATCACATTGTAGAGATGCACACACGTTTTTAGCAACAGAGCAGAGTGGAAGAGTAAAGTGCAGCGCGAGGGGGGCTGCTTCTCTCTACATTTCACCTCACCTTTTCAAGGTCTTTGTGCATCTACCTGTAACATTATTCTGCACCTGTTGTTCGACTCGATAAAGAAACGGCTCTGCTGTTTACTGGTCACGCTCTGACGACTCACCAAATTCCTCTGCCAGTCTTTCAGCTTTTCATTCCATCAGTTTCTTTCTCTCTGAGCAGAAAAAGCTTAGTACTTCATTCTGAATTCCTTTTTTTTTTCTTCACAAATTTTTTTTTTTCTTCATTAACTCAGCACAAAGCTAGCAGCTTAAATCTATACATGTCCTGTGCTTTTATTTTCCTCTCCTCAGTTTCTTCCATTCTTCCACTTGGCAGCTTTAAGCCCACCTCGCTCCTGTCTCAGTTGGGACGCTCATTCACTTGGACATCCCCAGTGGAAGCTGGTTAGACAGGCCTGTCACTATTCTGCTGGCCAGAGAGACAGGCGTCAATATGTCGCCTTTCTTGCTGCCCCTACTCATCTGTAGAGGGACACCATGGGGGCAGGAGGGGAGGCCTGAGAGTGGATGGTTAGGTGGGGAGGCGAAAAAGAGAGGAAAGTAAGGAGAAGAAGATAATTGTAGGCGGAGCTGTCTGTGCTGTCTGATTTACAAGCCTATTGGTTTTTAGACTAACATGAATCAGAGCTCCATAGAGGCACTGCACCCTGACAGAATGACAGGGTGAATGGGACACATCACCCCAAGTGTGTGAGTGAGTGAGTGAGACAGTGAGATACAGAAGGAGAGAGTAAAGGGGGGGGGGGGGGATAGAGGGATGATTAAACCTCTTTGAGATCATAGAAAACAGGCTTTTCTGTGGCAAACAGTGCAGCATCTTTGAGATCCTCTCGTGCTCACAGTACTGCATGTTCTCCTTCTCCGACAAGAACTGGTTCTCCTGAGTCTCACTTATTTTGAAAGGGTAATACAGGTAACTTTATGTACCCATGGATTCTTTACACAGTGGTAAAAACAAAAGTACTCAGAACTCTGGCTTGAGAAAAAACACCATAGCTACTTTCATAAATACATGAAACAACAAGTCCTGCATTTGATTTTTCTATATTGCGTTCGATGTTCTCTCAATTCATAGCTTGCAGTCACATGACCAGCAGTGAGGGATGGGAGTGCAAAAAGAGTGTCCACCATTGAAAACAAAGATATCAAGATAACCTGAATGTTTTTTGGGCACGTACATCCCTTATGCAGCACACAGGACAATAATACATAAGTCCATGTCTTGTGTTATGGTTTAAAGAGTAACCATGTCAACTGTCGATTTGTCAGATGTCATGTGGCCTAAATTCAACTCAACTGTTGGGTCGGGACCCTCAATTGGATAGCAGAGCTGTTTTCAGCGCATGGGGGGGAAAAAATGGTGTCAAAAAGTTCATAAAGTGCTTTTTCAAACACGTTGTCTTCTTCTATGTGTTCGTTCTGTCGCACTTTCAAACGTCTGAGGTTCAAACTGTAACATCTTTTATGAAAAATGAACCCGATTTGGTTGGAAAATATCAGAAACGTGGGTCGTGGTTTTCATGGAGGAGTTGATGGTGGGTCCAGAGGATACAGCGGCCTAAAGTACGCCTCTGTATTTAGCCTTTTTATTAAAGACATATCCAAAGAGTGTTTTTGGCATTGCGATAAACAAGAACTGTAAAACAAGGCATTCGTGAGAACACTTTCAGTCGGCCTGCCAGGTGGGCGGTTCCACATGAGTGTGACATCACATGAAAGCTCAACATGTCTCCTTTCGCCCCTTCAGTCTGCTTCGCTCTATGACTGTACATATTTGTGTAGGCATCACTTGTTCATTACATTTCAGAAGGGTAAAACCCTACTTTGATTTTCGTAACCGTTCCATTTTAGTGAATGGGAACTATGAAGGAACTGGAAACCTCAGGGACCATGAATTCAGACAGTCAGTTGAGTAATGGAAGAAAACTGCAATAAATGAAATGTATTAAAAGGTATACAGTCTCCTGTCATAGAAACATGGAGTTGAGTACAAGTGAGTCCAACTGGAGCTTGGTTAGAATAATTCTGCTAAAGCACTTACCTTCCTCCACTAGATTTGCACTTTAAGTTCGACATCTGTAACAGAAATCCTCTCTGTGCCTGAGACTTTAAAAAGTCCTTTTTTTTTTCTTCCCTCTTTAGTGTATTTCATGTTCTCTTGACCTTATTTACCTTTTTAGCGTTGGTCAGGTATGATCTGGCCGCCTCCGTTAGTGCCTTCTGCTCCTCCTTCTCCTCCTCCGTCACTCCTCTTCCCTCACTTTCTTGCTGCTCTTTTGCTTTTTCTAGCTGGAGGTAGCACACCCACCCAGAGAGATACCACACCTGGAAGCCAGAGGAAGAAAAACACAAAGAAGAGAAGAGACAAGGTTGGGGGCGTGAGGAGCAGATATTCAGAGACAGAGAGGGAGTGTTCTCCGTGGCAGTCAGTCAGCTATGACAAGGGAAACACATTTGTAACGCTCGCGAAGCATGTCTGCATGAAATTTAACATCCTTCTTTGACAAACACGTTTCACAAATGTGAGACGGACTCACACAGACACACGAGCAATCCATCACTCACGTAAGAACGGCCGACATGATCCAATCCTGACAAACAGAAATGTTCATGCAGCTTCACCGTCAAACCGGTGGGTTGACAATCTTTCCATCAGTCACCAATAATATACGCTTCAATCTTTGGAGTGCGATTACTAAACAGGAACATAAAATAAAATGAAAAATAGAATCCTTAAGGCAGATATATAGTCTTTGCATTTCAAATAACATCTCACCCACAGACTGAAGACAATATTAGCCTTGCTATTAAAACAGTGAACGAGCATTTTTTTTTTCCCTCATATTCTCGTTATGCAGTTGTTACTTTCTTTATTTCTTATGAGCATCTTTCCGCCTGATAATAAATATTGTTAAGAACATTGGTACCGCGGTCCTGGGGGCTGCCTCAGAAAGCTGGATTAGTGGGCTAACAAGCTTACTCGGCCTCCACTCTGCTTTTTTCCTTCCTCCACACTGGTGGTGGCTCATTTTTCAGCATCATGATGACGATAACTCCTAGAGCCATCTCATACCTGCTCCGAGGAAGGTTACGTTCAGGGCATCGCAAGCAAAACATGTTAAACAGTTTCCTCCCCAGGAAGCCACTTTACAAAAAAAAAAAAAAAAAAAAGAGAAAAGAATGAGTCAGTATTCTTTTGGTCCTACTCTTCTTTATCCAACAGATCTGTTTCTGTTTTGAATGCTGATGCTGATGCGATAGACAAGTAAAGATAAAAGGCGTGAACTACTAAAACAACGGCCAGTAAGAGAATAATTCAATTCAAACCTTTATTTATAAATCAAAAGATCATTCAGGGGCAACCCTCATTTAAAATGACATTGAGTCGTGACAGAACTAATTAAAAGACAGACAACGAATCATTAGAAAGAAAGACGACGAAAGACTGCGAAAGTCTCTTATTTACTCAAATAAATGAGGACCAAACGGCGATAAATAAACACACACACTAAAACAGTTATAAACAGAGGTTTGGAGGTTTAAAATGAGGTTTTTAAATTGCCTAAAAAGGTAAACGTTTGGTGCTGTATGTCGTTCCAAGAGTCAGGTGCAGAATAAGAAAAGATTTCCCCAGTTCTGTTATCTGACTCGAGGAACATTGACAGGCAAGCTGCCTTCAGGAACATGTCTGCGAATAAAAGTTGTGTTCGCTATGAGGGTCATTTTTCTGTGAGAGCTTTATAGATGAACAGATGCCGATGCATGTCCCGTCTTTGTGCGAGAGAGGAACACACAGCGGCGTTGCACAGGAGACGCTGATTTAAGAAACCTATACTGTAGCATTCTGAATCATATGTGGGATTTATCCGTCACACACTGAATCATCATCGTAGAACACAAAGTCAGGGGGGGTCATGTTTTATGCTCTTTTTTCCACTGCCACATTTTCACAACAACACCTTAAGCACTATCTTATTTTGTAAAAAGAGCTTTAGATCCATCGACGTAGCAAAGACCAGCTTTTTCTTGAGATCCTGCATCATGTATACAACTTGCCAGCAGCTCAATCGCACGAGTCTAACGGACAGAAGTTCATCACCAGATCATCAATTCAAAATTAAACATCAGGCTTTTTATAGTTGGAGGAAAATCCCTCCTCTGGAGTCGAGGCTCGGCGTGATACTGCTCCTGAGGGGGACAGTGCCAGGGGCGTGTCCCATAGTGAGAGAGCTCACTCGGGTTTCAGAGAACCGGGGTTCATTTCTTCACCTAAAGGTTTGAGAGCGACAGTGCGTTAGATGTATTGTCATCATAAGGCTGTCGTTAAAAAAAAAAAATCCAACACCAACTCGCTCGATCAATGCTTTCGCAGAGAATAGATAATCATTTAGCTGATTCCATTGCAAACCTTCAAACCTTTCAGCAAGGTGCCTGGAGTCTGATTAGATGTGTGAGGGGGATCAGTGCACAGAGTCGGGCGTTTAGGTGCTGTTAGCGAGCTTACTGCCCCTCAACTTTGCAACTGATGAAAAAAAATGATAGTTGAAAGGATCCACTCACTTTAAACAATGCCTTGATTCCACCTCTTTTATCTTTGAATTAGCATTCTGAAACGCACGCAAATCAGCTCGGTTTTCCTTCTCCTCCATAATCACGCTCTTTTTTTTTGTTTTGTTTTCTGCTTCACAATCACAACACTCCTCGGTGCTCGCTCTTCCACCTCTCGAAAGAATCACGTTCATCTCTAAGGGAACTTGGAGGTGTGTGCGCGCCTCTCATCTAAGGCCAAAGTTCACCCACCCACTGTTCTTTCCAGCACTGAGAAACAAATATTAGCTTTATTTATTATTCATGGAGGGCAGAGGCAGTAGGGACCCACACCTCTGCCAAATCAACCATTTAGCTAACAAACACATCAAGGCATGCCACGCTGAATTCAGAAATGCCTCTCAGCATGCAGAGTGGGAGGCTACCCCCCCCTGCAGTCATACTTATCAGAACAACAGCAGTACTGGATAAATGGAGTCATGTTGCAGAAGCAGCAGTTGTCACATTTTCATCACTGAAACATTTTCTGTGAATGCAGGACCCCGGAGAGAAAAAAAGACAAGTGTGATGAGTGTCTAGATGTGTATATATTCAAGAGCAAAAGAGGGAGATTTGGGTCACTCATATTCAAAATGTGAACTTCTCCACAAATGCGAAACACTGCATGCCTTCGGAAAGAAACAACAACAAAAAAACACATAAGAACAAGGCGAGAATAATCTCAACAGAAAGTCCGATGTGAAATATTTTTGTGCGTGATAAAAATGGCTCATGCATCTGTACTCCAAAGTAAAAAAAAAAAAAAAAAAAGAAAGTTCGCTAATTAACAACTTCAGAGAATCCACTCTATCCGACCACAACCCCAGACAGAGGCACAAATAATAAAATAAAGTCTGCGTCTGTCAGTCAAATCACTGGGACTATTGTTGTTTCAAAGTGACAGCACATCTTAGTTCCCATATGGTGCTGCTGAAGGAAGAACAAACGCACCATGAATGAGCGGAATACCTTTGAAACAAGATTTGCAAGGAAGCTGGCTGAGTTGTTTGTGCAGACTTAACATTTTGTAAGTAAGGTTCCAACTTTGAGATACGGCAGAGCGAGAAGACGGAGGCGAGAGCTAACGACTTTATGAACCGCACTTAAGAGAGGGAACGAGACAAAAGAGGGGAAGTGAGGAGAAAGGGACAGAGCCTCGTGTCGTTCAAAGTGTCAGTCAAACGCTTTCTCAGCAATTTTACTGTGAAAGGAATGATTCTGGGGGGGGGGGGGGGGGGGGGGGGGGGGGGGGGAACAAAAAAAACAACAACTTTTAGACCACTGCTACTTGTGAGGGAATCGCTTGTGCGATTAGCTGTAGGCCCGCTCAAATCAAGAGTCGCAGCTGTTTGTCTCCAGAGTGAGTTTTAAAGTTCAGACCCCTGATGACTGCTCTCAATCTGTCAGCTGAAGGGGGTGTGTGGGAGGCTGGGCCTGAGGGGGGAGAGGCTGAGAGAGAAGCTGCTGTGCTTTTTCTCTCTGACATTCAGTGGCACACCTTCACTTTCCTCTGCCACTGACACGGGGGAATTTGGAGCCGAGTGACAGCACATAGTTCCGACTAAATGCTGCCATTCATAGCTCTCTCTAATAGGCATTTAAGGGCTCGCTCATACCCCGGCAGGGTGAGCGTGCGAGCGGTGACAGCAAGTGATGCAAAAGTTGGAGGTTGATTGAGCTCACGTGTAAACAGCGGCTCAGTGGAGGAGTGATGAAAGATTTGCCTGCGTGTTGGTCAGATGCAGCAGTGCCTGCGGTATCACTATAACAGGGCTGTCTGCGAGGGGACACAGAACTAAAGCTCTTAATCATTTAATCCTCTACAATGACATGTGAGCGTACACAAACACAGAGTTTCCAGCTGTAGATCTTTAGATTGTTCGCATGAGCCGCAAGCCGAAACGCATCACTTTAATTGGCTAATAATGTTGGTCTTCATACTATAAAGAATACTGTACCTTTAAAAGAAGTTAAGTGCAAGATTTTTATTCAATGCAATTAGGTGTCAGTTTCAGATCCTTTGTGTCAGCGTTCTCACATCCTGACAGTCTACTTCTCTCATACCGCCGTCAACTTCTTCTTTGGCCAGTTAACTTTTTTTCACGTTACCCTCATTCATGTCATAAACGCCACCGTGTGGAGACAGGAAGGGGTGACCGAGTGAGTCAAAAAGGCAGGGAAATCTTTTTTTTTTTTAACTTGGTATCAGCAATTTTATAAATGTGTCAAATCGAGTCAGGAGGGTGATTTATCTCTGTATCTGTATTTGTCACACTCCTACTCCTTAAAAAGATGACTATTCTGAGCAATTTGTCCACCTTGCAATGAAAGAATTAGATTAAACCAACATCTTTATAAGACTAAGTCCAGGACTCAATTTGCTTACCTGGACAACCTCGTCATCCTCCTCTAGAAGACCCTCCAACACATCCACGGCCATCTAATGCAGAGAGAGAGAGAGAGAGAGAGAGAGAGAGAGAGAGAGAGAGAGTGAGAGAGAGAGAGAGAGAGAGAGAGAGAGAGAGAGAGAGAGAGACTGAATCAAGATTTCAAACCATTAAAAATAATAATAATAATCACATTGAAATGATTAAAAAATTATAATAATAATAAAAAAGGAATCAGACCACACTCAAAAGAACGTACAGTGTTCTTCCATGCTGCCTCGATCTATAGACAACCGCACACGTGATGACTAACACTTTGCTTGCTGAGTAGTGTTGTGCTTCTCCCAGGCAGCATGATCGATCGCAGTGATCAGAGGGCCTGATAAGCGTCTGTGAGGCCAAGATCCCGTATACAACGCCGTCGATACCAACAAGACAACAGACATGGCCGTCGATAAGACACACTCACCAGTGCTTATCGCACAGTCAATAGTCACTCTGTTCAATAGCCCTTTTAATCTATTCACCGACAAATGTAATCTTGATACCGGCACAGTTTTACTTTTCTTCTTCTTTTCAGCACTACAATGTTTTCATTTTTCTCTGTCTTTACTGCAGTACACCACAAATAGTCCTCCATATCATTTGACTCCAACACGGAAACAGATTTTCAACATTCCTGTGAATTTCTTGTGGTATCCTTGACACTCCTTTAATGATGCTGTAATTATTAGTGCTTCAAAAAAAAAAAAAAAAAAAGCTGTGACACTCCAAATGAACAGCCTCCCTAGCATGGTAACCCTGAGGTCACCTCTCCTTTAAGGCGTCAAAGGAGCTAAATGTAAGCTGACCTTTTATCCCAGTGTGTCTCACTCCGGGTCACTTTCTGTGGGAAGTTTCTATTACAGAAAACAGACCTTGACTAAAGTAGGCTGTGTGTTTGTTTGGCTCCCCTTCTCTGCTTACAGACCCTTGGTAGTGGTGTGTGTGTGTGTGTGTGTGTGTGCGTGTGTGTGTGTGTGTGTGTGCGCGTGTGTCTTTGTGTTTGTGTGAACCCCCAGGTGATGATGTATTGATTTTTGTCAACTTCAGGTTGGAGGCGACTGTTAGCCAATCACCCGTGGTGAAGGGCAAGAAAGAAAAAAAAAAGAGGAGGCGCGTTGGTGTGCACGGGCGCACACACTGCTTGCACGCTGACAACAGAGCTGCACACAACGGTGAGCACAACAAGCAGCACTTGTTTCTTGTTAAGGCCGTCTTATTAGCCGCAGAGATTCCAAATTGTTTTTCCCTCCCGCTCCTCGGAGTTCTCTTCTCTTTTCATTAAGCCGACGCGCTTCCGGAGGAGATAAAGAGGTCAGTTGCCGGGTAGATTGAGGGAACGTCGGGTTAATTGAGAGTTTCTCGTTAAGACTGTGTGCAGATGTGCATGCCAGAGAGAGTCACTTGATTGATTGCTGGACCAATTATCAGCTGAAAACCCATTGTCCTTAATTAATTAATGACTGATTAAAAATACACAAACAATAACATCTAATCCCAGCCGATGATGAATGGATTAATGCCCAGCATCAGATTTATCTACTTGACTTTCACTGAATCACAATGTGACACACAAACACACACACACACACACACACACACACACACAGCAATTCGAGCCAAGCAGTACTAGATAGAAGAGATAGCAGAGACGATCTGTCTGGGTATTAAACAACTGATGGAACAGGCAGTTTTGCAGCAACAAAAATAGAACGAGATATATCTGGGAGCCAAGATAAGTGTGCAATGAAGCATTATCTGGTCTCCAACTGTACTCCTTCCTAACTACACTGGTCAACCCGGGGGCAACTGATTAAAGATTCAGAGATTTTAAAGCCGCTTCATGCTCTAAACAACAACAAGATTAATATTCCCGTGAAGATAAGGGGGGGGGGGGGGAGAGAGAGGGTGCTTCGAAAGAAATAGTGGGAAAATTCTAAAGAGGGGTACGAAGAAAATGATCCCAATAAAAAAAACAAAAAAACGAAAATGGTCTTTGAACAACGTGGTGCATCACTAAGACACACACACACACACACACACACACACACACACACGATGCCAAAGTACCATGTAGATGTTGTCCTCTTTATTTCAAGGCCTGCTAAGAAAAAATATAGCTCTTGGAGGAACTCATTTATAATGGTCACTGTGTGTGTGTGTGTGTGTGTGTGTGTGTGTGTGTGTGTGTGTGTGTGTGTGTGTAATCTTTAGGCGATTTTGTTTAACAGAATCATTTTACCGGAGCGCACAGCAGAGACAGAAGAAAGACAAATCACTTTACAAGCAAGGGCAAGCTGTATCTGTAACACACAGAAACCCAAGTCATACACACTCACACAAACACACACACACACACACACACACACACACGTACAATAGAGGGACATGTTTGCTTAAGTGAATGAATCCTGAGGATGTCAGTGTTAACTGTGGCTGCACACATAATTGAAAAGTAGTAGCTGCGTTCCATGGGGAGGTAAATTTAAGGGCAGAAATCTTCAGTAAATAACATGGAAGCCAATCAGAGTGACAACGACAAGTAAGTAACCATCAGCTGACAAACAGGGGAGGGGCTCTGCTGTGTGCCACGTGCACACGGTGGTGATGGGTGTTGTTGATGGTAACATGCTCATCTCCTTTTGAGCCTAATAAAACAAACAAGTGTTCTCTGGAGGCCGCGCTGTTTAACTAATCACATGATCCCTCTTTCAATGAAAGGAGTCCAACCAACACCTCAACAAAAGATCCTGCAATGAGGAAAGCAAAAAGAAGATCTTCATGACAGAGGGGATGAAGCACAGATGGTTGGTTTTTTATCTGATAAATAATTTTTAAAAAAATGAAACAGCATCTTCTTCTGTTAACCAGCAAACAGCCAACACAAAGTAATAAACAGTAAATCACTCATCTATTTTAACCACGTGCCCGAAACCGAAATACATTGAAGGCTTTAGAAAAGGAGAAAAAGAAAGAAGGCCCTCAGTGGTTCTAACTGGATCTAATGACTCAGCATGTTTAAGTTGATAACAGAAAGAATACTGTCTTTCGTCTGACCGCTAACTATCAATGACGCATTTGTTTATTTACAGGAAATAGTTCAGACGACACCAAAGTAATGGACAGTGAGTTCTCAGTCTCTCTTTAACTCACTTTCATGAAGAGCGATGTGAATCTTAAACTACTCTGGAAGGCATTTACAGTTTGTTTTTGTTTAATCCTTGAAAAGCTATTTAGTGTGCTCTTTTTTTATTTATTATTTATTTATTTTTTGCTAATCAGGAGGTTACAGTCGTGCCGGAAATGAAGAATGAATGGAAGAGCAGACATCAGGAAACGAATGCTTTCACTATGCCACAATAAATCATTTCAGTGTATTCATTGATCTAATTTCATAAGTGTGCCCACAGTTATCTTTCAATGCCAATTTATTAACTAGGAAGTCATGACAATTTTATGTTACAACCCATTTAGGTTCTATGATGTCATGGCTTACATTCTACCGCCCCTAATATCTCATAAATATTAAACTAGCCACCTTTCAAAATAAAACGTACTTTCATGTTTAGATTTTCTTGTTATCTGTGGCTAAAAAAGAAAAAAAAAAATGAAGAAAAGAACATCTGTTTTGTATTTTTTAAAGGGTATACTCTAGAAACTGAAAGTGATGGCAACATTTTCCTACTAGAACTAATGCAAAGGTGCGGCCGAGTGCCACTTCATTCAGTAAGTGACCACCTCTATTAATGTCTCAGGGACTTTATTCACTTTAATGGAATGAAGACACACCTTGAAAAAAAAAAAATAAAAGCAAAGAGGTGAGACAGTAAAGGTCATGTGTTCAACGTGTGAAGATTTTGGTTTTGACTGGCACGGCGTGAAGCGATGACACGAACGATAGGATGCTTCCACCGACAGCCTTTAGGGAACCAAAATGCCATTTTTTCTAATTTAATTTGTCATCCCAATGCACTACAGTGTTTTTTCCCCCCAATAATTAATGAGATAATATCATACACCCAGATAATTTTGCCAATGTAATCACAGTATGATATTTTCATTTTGGCATGAGGCTGGTTCACTTGAAATCGAGCTTAAAACACGGACTGATTTTTAATGGTCAATGCCAGACTGCATCCATCAGCCAAAGAGCTAAACCTCCTGCAGCGACAAACAAGAGCGTCCTGGCAAAGACCGTCCCACTTCCTCTGCTACTGTTATTATTTATAAACCAGAAATAGTTGTATACTCAATGCAATAGAAGAAAAACACACACATTGGCAAATATATTAATCAGATTTTCAAAGCCTTGGCTCAGTTTGGACCAAACGAAAGATTCAATGGGGGAAAAATGAAGACAAATCGTCAAAGCCTGGCACCCTGCGAGGTAGCCTTCAAACTGGTAACTCTTCAGACTGGAAGCGCACAACTTTACACAGAGTTTAGAGCTGTTCGTAGATTTTGAGTCCAGAGAGTGAGAGAGAGAGAGAGAGAGAGAGAGAGAGAGAGAGAGAGGGCTCAAAAATGAGGGATTGTGCCTGTTTGTTTGTGTGTGTGTGTGTGTGTGTGTGTGTGTGTGTGTGTGTGTGTGTGTGTGTGTGTGTGTGTGTGTGTGTGTGTGTGTGTGTGTGTGACAGAGGAAGGAGAGAGGATGTTACTATCAAATCCGGCTAAGTCCCAGTCTGGGAGAGACGGACACAAAATAGCTTGTTTCCCCCTCTTCTCCAGTCCCCCCCGCCCTCCGAAGTTCAATTTCCAACGGAAACTTCCACACAGCTGATGGCTAAAAGAATATCAGAAAACTTCTGTATGTGCACACACAGCAACAATCTTCATGTTCTGAAGGAGTGTGAGTGTTTGCGGTTTCTGTTTCAGGCTTGATGACGGCGACAGGAGGATGAAGACAAACGACATGTCAGAGACTATGGACCGAGACGTTGTCATTTTACTGATACACCTGACAGCCCGTATCCCCCTCAAAACACACACACACACACACACACACACACACACACACACACACACACACACACACACACACACACACACACACACACACACACACACACACACACACACACACACACACACACACACACACACACACACACACACACACACACACACACACACACACACACACACACACACACACACACACACACACACACACAACCGAGCAGTTTGGGAGTGAGAGGGGGGAAAAAAGGACACCGCTCGTATTTCCTGCCAGTGATAAGCATAAACCACTCAACAAGAGTGACTAAAATTAATCTCTGGATCACAACAGAAGATTGCACAAGTGCGGTTGGTGTGGCGGTCTTTGAAGAAAACAACTCTCCGTGTTAATGACTCTTAAGACCAGGAGTTTGAGCACCGAACTGAAGGCGGTGAGCCACTAAAATCAAGGCCATTAATGCTAGGAATTGATGAGTGATTTAGAAGTGTGCTGTACCACAGATGCGACAGCCATTCATCACACTGGAGCATCCTTCATTTTCTTTTTTTTTTTTTCTTTTTTATTCCTCCTCCTCCTCACCCCTGTCCCTCTCTGTAAATATCACTCGTCAATTATTGACAGTGAACTCTGGAGGGGATAAAGACCAGGCATGGCCTGTTCACCTTCAATGCTATCCCCTACAAAGAAGAGTATTACAAAGCACACACACACACACACACACACACACATATATATATATATATATAAATATTCAAATGCCAGACTACCCTCCCACTATCAAACAGGCACAGATCAACAACATGGCATGAGTGAAATGACCACAGCACAACAGATGATACCTCATATTCCTCCGATTCCATGAGCAGTTTGGCTGTGGTGATGCGGGACTCATACGGGGGGATCAAATTCTGGAGGAGAAAAAGATAAAAAATGAATAAATAAAAAAATAAAAAGAGTCTACGATGAGAGTTAATGCAAGACGCCTACAAACACAGTTCTTCTTTTGTGCGATAATAACACGATCCAATTTCCAGCTACAAAACATTCTGAGGCTGTGTGGCTGTTAATCACAGTGGAAGTGTCAGCAGGCTGAGTTCAGATCAACCTGCTCCACAAGATAAGAGTCATCGCTGCAGCCCGCGGGCTGTTCAGTCTCAAACCATCCCCTCACCCCTCTTTCATCACATTTCCTCCATATTTTAGTGTAAACTCAGCCGACATTGCTGCTGCAGTTTTGAACCCAGCCTAACTTTGACATTACCACCATCCCTCGTCTCGTTGTCAAACCCCCCCCCCCCGTAGTCATTTTCTCACTTATCCGTGATACACTCTCCCAGTGTTTCTTTACCAGAGCACACACATAACTTTGTTCCATCTTTTATTCATTTTATTATCCTTCATTTCATTACCTGCAACTTTTTTTCTTTTCCTTTTTTAAACCTCTCCTGGTGTCCTTCTGTTTGCGCTCACAGCGAAGCACAGCGTGACAATCGGGTTAGATGAAAGTGCTTTATAAATAAACTGGGATCTTAAGGCTGGTTGCTGTCAGAGCAAAATCTAACTAACAACTCACCTGCAACTCTTCCTCCGTGCTGGAAGAAGCTGCGCTCTGTGCAGGTAGCCACAATCCAACACTCTTCAGTAGGTACTCTTTGCCTTCCTGCAGACAGCACAGAGTAGATACAAGTTAATCCATTTACTGAAGAAAAATCTAGACAATATAAACGTAGATAAAAACACACAAATCAACAAATAGAGAAAATAATGTGAGGAGTGAAGGTCACGAGTTTGTTTTAATTACACCCTTATACCCATTTAAACTAAATTCAATGACTTTTGAATGAAATTAGGGTTGATTATATGATTTTTTTTTCTACCTTTAAAATAACAGATTGTTTAAAACCAGATTGACTGCAGCCAGCCTGACCCCTGGAGCTTAAAGCGGGTATTACAGATCCCCGTTTTAGCTCGACACAATCTCTCTTCTTCCAAACGTGTTGATGTCGGAGGGTGAAGAATCCTGTTTTTAAACGAGTGTTTTGTTCATTCGTCAGGTCATTTAGGTATCCACAGCTGCTAATTGGAGAAGGTGGGTTTTTAGAAATCTGGAAATTTAGGATGAAATCAAAAGCTCAATAAATGAGAGTTGTTTTCCACCAACGATGAACTCTGGATACTTTACAGAGTTATCAGTAGTGTTCACTGACTTTTAGCTTCTGTATAAAATCCTCCACAGAAAAAAAAAAAAAAAACAGGAAGGGGATTATTAAGATATTTAACATAAAATGTAAGGAAATAAAATGAACACCTCTCATGCACTTTTCATCCAACAACATAAGAAAACTTTAAAAAGAAAAAACAATGTCACATGATCAACGTGAGAATGTGGATGACTCATGAAGGCATATTTAAAAAAACAACTCCAGAAGCATTCTCCAGCATGCGCCGCATACAATTCCCTCAAACAACTTTTCAATTCAACGTCTTTCACACGGGATTTGATGAAGTGGCAAAACTGAAAACATCTCTGAACTATGCAACACTTCAGATAAAGAAGAATAGACGTTTTAGAAATTTGTCAGACGCTTTCTGCAGCAAAGTCTTGCAAAAGTGCTCTACTAGCACTCTTCATCAGATGACTATATGACCCGAGTGATCTGCCGAGTAATTAACATTCCTATCAGTATGACCCGTATGTGTGCGTATGTATTAATGTACGTGTCCATCTGCTGATTAATGGCATACAATTCAATTTGCTCAGAATAATTAACTCAGCAGATTCCCGCTTTAATGTGGTGATAATTCATCCTTACTGTGTGTGTGTGTGTGTGTGTGTGTGTGTGTGTGTGTGTGTGTGTGTGTGTGTGTGTGTGTGTGTGTGTGTGGACTGACCTGGTTTCTCTCTGTACTGAACAGGTAACTGGCCATGAGCTGGAGAGCCTCTGGGTTGTCATAGTGATACTGTAATGCTCTCTCTATGGACTCTCTGCACTTGTCTGCAGCTCCCTCTTCCATGCTACACACACAGAGACACACACAGATTGGACAAATCTCAATGAAATGGGGTTAAGACTGGTAACAATGTAACTCAGTGTAACTCGGTGTGCTCCAGTACCAGAGGTCTGCCAGGTAAATCTCAGCGATGGAGCAGTAGGCTACACTAATGTCCTTGGCAGTGGGACGCTCAGGGTCCTCCTCTGGGGGGGCAGCAGCTGCGGCCTGGGGCTGCTTAAAGAGCAGAGGGCACACGTCTTAAAAAAGTAAAAAACTGTATCAAAGTAACTTATTGATCAAGTCTCGACAAGAAGACAGTTAGCATGGCACGCAGATTGTACTCTATATTTTGATGCGAGTTAAAAATCTTAACCGTGGATGTAAATGTTGGATAAAACTTCACGACTTCCCTGTTTTACAAATAAAAAAAACAATTCCTATAGATATTTTTTCATGGGCTACATTTTGACATGTTACAGTAGGAGAGAGATTTTAAGTCAAACGTTTTAACCTGCTTCTCATGAATACTGGAAGAACAGTTATGTAAATTGACATGAATAATTCAAATGCCATAATGTAGGTTAGATTGTTTCAGAATTCAAGTGGAACAAACAACGTTATACACAGGAGCCATTCTAACAATACATGCAACACGTTTCCTGTTTTTACTGTATCATGTTGGTTTTAGGTGAATGTGTGGGTGTATGCTTTGAGTTTCTAAATATTCATTGACTGTTAACTTGAAGAAAAGTCTAACGAATATGAAAATCAAATCAAAAGGGAAAACAATGACATGGATGTATCAAAAGTTGAGACTTGTCAATGACCCGTGAGTGTAATGGATGTCTTCATACACAGCAGTTATTGTATGTATTACCTCCATCAATATAAGAGTCCTGGAAAGAAAAAGGTACTTAAAATGATCTAACTCAAAACAAAGACTCTAACTCCAAACTACCAAACAACTGCTGTGAATACACTGAGTCAAACTCAAGGCAGAGCGTTGAGTGATACATAAAGACAGTTGCACAGTCACTCAAACGCTGGTTGACAGCACTGATCAATACTTTGAATAGGACCAGAGAAGTACTCAAGGACAAGATTAACTTGAATAAAATCTTGCACTCGCAACGTTTTGTGGAACGAAAGAATGGAGGCTGAGTCAAGTTGTGTAAACAAGACATGAAGAGCACTCATTAAAAAAGGGGAAGTGAAGGTAGGGGTTTTCGTTTAAATAAAGTTTATTCCAAAGGTGCATTTTGTTTAGCAGATCTAGGTATTGTGTAAAAGTGTCTTTAAGTATTGCTTTTTTTTTCGGTATTTAAAATTGTTTCATGTTCTAACTTGAGTGAGCTACAAGATAGAAATCTGGAACAAGAAATGTGCATGGGACTTTTATTTTACGTTCCACCACAAATTATTTTAATTAGGCTGTTAATGTCAGGCAACTTCAACTTTTTTTTTTTTTCATTATGCAACTTAAATACAAAATATAACATTTAAGAGAAACAAGCTATGCAGTCAAGAGTGAAAGTAGCGCTACAATAGTGTACAAACAGATGAATAGATAGATTGTCCAACATCACCCTCTTGTGGAAGAAAAATTACATTACACTAGAATCAAGCCTTAGATTCTGTAGGAATGGAAGGCAGTGATACTTTGGCGTTTCCTGCTTGATGATCTGTACACTGTGTGTAACAGCTAAGTTAGAGTTTGTTCTGGAGTATTGTGTGGGTACACTCACAGTGGCTTGTTCTTGTTTTTCCAATGCAGACAGCATGACTTGTATTCCTCTAGTGTAGTAGTTCACCGCCTCCTGGCCTGAGTTGATCTGTCCCAGGTACATGTACTTACTGTGGCCTACATCTGGGCTAAGTTGCACTGCTTGCAGAAACACTTGGAAAGAACTGGTCAAGGAGGCTAACAAGCATTGCTGAAATAGAAACAGCATAGACATATAGGACTGAAATACTGATACATAATATTTACAGTCAATGATAACAACACACATAAAGGATATTTCTTGAGCTTTCTGTGCATTTCCAAGTTCAGAGTGGATGTGTCCCAGCATGTCGAGTGCTTGCAGGTTGTTGGATTCTACATCCAGGGCTCGTTGACAGAAAAGACCAGCTGTCTCAAAGTCAAAACTATCCATGCATTCTTCTGTCTGTGGTACAAATGATCACATTAAATAACACAAATGCAGTTAAAACCTAAAAGGTACGACGGAGACAGAGGTGGTATTAGGTGTTACCTTTTCTAGTAGTTGTTGGACAGAGTATTTCTCAGCTGTTTTCTTCTTGGCTTTTTCATGCATCCTCACTTTCATTCTTTCTTGGGGTGTCAATCCAACAATGCCTGCATCTGTTGTGATTGGTTTAATGTGTAAACATGGTTAGTCTTTATTTTATTTTGTGTTCTTAAGGCAAGGGTTAAATAAAAGCAAACATGTTAACTAACTGCTGTCTAGTGGGTTGACTTGTCGTTATAACATATTGTAAACAATGTTTAAACGGTGAATAGATTTACCCTTGTTTGAGCGGTTCTCTTTCCTTTTCGGCTTGTTTTTCTTTTTGCCTTTTGCCTGTCCTCCCATTATGAAGAAAAATCCTCTCTAGTTCCACAATTTTTGTCTTCAAACCAGACTTCAGCCAAAGTGTAAAGCTTACACGCGTGGAAAGTACAGATGCTCTATGTATGCCCTGCGCATGCGCTCAGCAGTGACTGCTACGGAAAGAGACAGTGGACACAATTTTTTCACACACATTTTATTTTCATTTATAAAATATAAAATAAAACACAATTACGCTCCAAAAATATTTATTAAATGCGTTTTAGTGCATATTTAAACAGTGAAGAAAACCTTAAATATCTATACCTGAAAATTATTTCAGGAAGGATGCAGGTGCTCCAAGGCGGGCTTTAAAAGACTTAAGCGAGTATGTTTTTGGGCGGTTACTGAATATGATTGACAGGCTTTAGGACCAATGAGGTAAAGCGTTGAAGCTGTACCCCCTGACGCGGCTGGAACTTTCCCGATTTGAACCAATAGACAGTCACGCACAAAGACGCCTTTTTTTCTTTTTTTTTTTACAATTACGTTGTAAATAAACGAAAGGCAGAGTCGTTGATGATAGTGAAATTGCTACGAAGATATCTAATCAATACGGACACTTACTACTCGACTGTGTATTGAGGTAGTTAAGCTTTTACTGTTATCTCAGTAATGTCATTCAGCACGAATTCGCCCAACAATAATTGACATCACTGTCGCCTTGAGGATCAATTGAATGACAAAGCAGTGAAAGATTAGCTGCTAGTGCTGAGGCTAATGCTAACTGCTGATATAAACATTTACCAAGCTAACTCCACTCTTTATGTATCGCCTGTGTACCTTCTTCCATGGCAATAATACGGTCTGTATAAATGGCTTAGGGGTTTTCTCCTGTCAATTCTTTGTTGTAATTGTGATTATTTGACGTTAACATAGCTGTTAGCTTTCTCCTCTCTTGATAGGCGATCGAGATAAATCGTTTCACTGATCTATACATTGGCTGTACCGTGTGATTGGCTCAAATTATAATTGATTAATTTATTTGTTCCACTGCAGTGCCCCGTAATGGGCAGTACGGTAGCTTATGTTTCTATCCCACTGTGTGGCAGGTTATTGTGGCTACGTTGATGTCAGTCCTACCCGCCTGTTTGCTGCCAGCCACGAGAGTCGGACTGTGTCGAGTCACACAGGTAGCTTGTGGCCAATGCCACAGGCTCAACCTGCTGCCGAGAGAAGTGGACGTCCAACACCGGAAACAGTTAGCTTTAACAGAACTGTCCAGTTCTGCCGGGGTACAAACTCGTGGATTTACCTTCAGTGAACGTTGTCATGTCGGAGATAAATAAAGAGGTTGTGGATTTGGTTTGGGGGAGACCTTCCAGTGGAGGAGTGTCTGCCTCCATCTTCCGTAGATGGACACAAGGTAGGCTTCCTGTCACATGGTTATACTATATGTTTGGTATGGTATAAATGAAGTGTGTGTGGGTTTCTGTGGTATGGGGATTAGAATCAAAAAGTTGCATCACTTTTGCATTCTTGCATGTCTTTTTTTACTTTGTTAGGTTGTTCTCTTTAGTTGAGTACCAGAACATAAGCAAAATATTTGTCCTGTCTAGAGATGGTCTGACTTTGCTTAGTGGTCTGTGATATCACCATGATGTGGTTTTCTTATGTGTGCAAGACATAATGAACATATCCAAAAAGCTTGTGTTTGTTAAAACTGTGGAAGAATTGTTAAAATTGCTTCATTGACTTCAGGTTTTGTCTTTATCGAAGGTTTTGTCTTCAGCGAGAATGAGCACACAGCGCTGGAGCAGTTTGAAGGAGGGCCATGTGCTGTCATTGCACCTGTCCAGGTTCGGTTTAGTCAAATTCCTACCTCTATAAGTCCACCATATTCCATTAGCACTAAGCCCTTACAGTGTTTTGATACAAATACCCAGGATCTTGTTTGTCTACAGCCCCATTTTACCCCAAATGAGACAAGTGACGTACAATGGGACAATGTATTTTTTCAATTTAAGACTCTTTTCATGTGTATTCCTTCCAAAAATATGTAATTTTACAGTGAACCAACTTTTACTCCTGGCAGACAGACTTAGACTGTTCATCTAGTTCTTCACGTATAAAAGACATACATTTATTTATGCACTTATTTGTTTATTGTGAGCGTTGGTAATACTGACTTACAACTAAAAAACATGTGATAATATATTTTAAAAATCTCAGCCGAGTTTTTTTGTGGTTGACCATTGAAAAAAAAAATACTGAGTGTAGAATATTGTTCAAAAAATGTATTTAATCTTTCAAACTGATGACTGAGGTTTTGTTTCTTTGCAGGCTTTCTTCCTAAAGAACATTCTCTTCAACAGAGAAAGTCCCAACTGGAGACAGATGTCAGGTACATCGTCCACAGAAAACATCCAGACCCTTGGTCTTTAAAGTCATGAATTCCTGTTCACTGCTTTTCTAATTATTCCTTTTATTAATGTTTTTCTCTGGTAGAAGAGGAGCAGAAAACAGCACTGTGTACCACACTGAGTGAAATCCTGGAGTCGGCGTGCTCTAGCCCCGGCACAGAGTTCTGCCTGGTGACCTGGGCTAAAGGACAGAGCCCACATACTAGCACACAAACTAGCACACAAACTAACACGCAGACAAAGTCACAAACGCAGGACATGCCAGAGCCAGAGAGCAGCCAGCCATCGCAGGAGCAGCAGCCCAGTGAGTGCTTTTCACAATCCATTGTTACATTCAGGTCAACGTAGCACAAACCCATCAATCCACCCTGATCACCCAACCATGTATTTTCCATTTAAAACAAAAATAATCACTTTTGTTGATTTCATGTATGACCATGTGGAGTTGTTATGTTTAATTATCTAACACTGCAGTTTGTGATTGTTTGTTTGTGCCTAGCTGCTTTGGCTGCTGAGGACCTTGGCTTTGAGCAATTTCATAGTGTTCTGCAGTAAGTGACACTTAATATTCTCAAATTGCATCTTGGTTGGGATTCTAGAGGGGTCATCATTATGATTTCCTGTGAAACAGAGCTGCATATTTCTCAGAAGATGGCATCGGTAGATAGGAGTGGCTTCATTTGATTCATCTAGTCAGGAAGAATTGGCCCTCCAGTTGAATTAGCTGCATCACTCTCTTCACAAGTTGCCGACTCAGCTCTTTCACTGATTGCCTAATTTACAAAAAAAAAAAAAACAACAACCTCCCACTACCTTTCCGACACACATCCTTTCTACCTGTCACAGATGCACAGACTTAATGAGTGCAGTTCTGCATATGCCAGAGGAATATTGAAAACTCATCACACAACATACCGGCAGCTGAAACTGTAGTCAGCAGAAAAGCAGTGCGGACTCTCAGTGAAGACATAAATGCTCACCAGGAGTGACAGTTATGCTAGTAAGCTTTCAAGGTTGAGTAAGCAGGGCTATAGGCTCCTGCTGTAATGGAACAGATTTTTCTTTGTGCTGTGATGACGTTGGTAAGTACTTCCCTGATATTTTTTATTTATTTTTATTTTTTGTCATGGGTAATACGAGTAATTAATCAGTCTAATCGATCCTAAAACCCAACAAATGTGCAGTTTGTCTCAATTCAACCTCATGTTTTGTTTTTGTTTGTTTTTTCTCTTTTGCAGTAAGCGGACCGTGGTGTCTGTCGCTGGTCTAAGAGAGGAGGTGCTGTCTCTCTACCACACCTGGAGAGGGTGCTGTGGAGTCTTGCTTTTCCTTTACTCTGTCATCCTCACCAAGGTAAAGTAAAGGAGGCCATCAACAGAAATATAATGTATGTATATAATGATTTGTTCACTGTCTTATCCCTGAAATCCTTAAAGGAAAGTAACTTATAAAGACAACTCAGACCCCAGAACACATGTTTCTGTTATTCTGGGATATTTTAATAACTTTGTTTTATCACTTTAAGTTCTTTTTGGGGCTAAAATATGTATTAAAAAAAGTCTCTCCCTGTCCTTTCTGCAGGGCATAGAAAACATAAGGAACGAGATCCAGGACACAATGGAGCCACTGATTGACCCTGTGCATGGCCATGGAAGGTATCATCCATATTCTTCATCAGCTACACTCACATTGAAGGCAGTAATCAAATCAACACAAGACCCTTTTTGTGTGATCAAGGTACAGCATGTCTCACGTTTTCTTTTGATGTGTCTTTTCT
Source organism: Symphodus melops (assembly GCF_947650265.1). NCBI lineage: Eukaryota > Metazoa > Chordata > Actinopteri > Labriformes > Labridae > Symphodus > Symphodus melops. The sequence continues at coordinate 20,249,310 of NC_136695.1, forward strand.
TATCTATTTTTGTCTTCAGCCAGAGCCTGGTGAACCTCCTTGTGACCGGCCACGCTGTGTCCAACGTCTGGGATGGAGACAGAGAGTGCTCTGGCATGAGTAAGACTTCTCAGAAGCGGCTGACTCACACTCAGAAACACCGTGTTTAAGTTATGCATACACTGTACAACGCGCGTACGCCACTCTTGTTTTGTTGCCGTAGACTTAACTTGTGTCCACTAGAGGGCAGTAATTCTTCCACAGCAATGTATAGGAAAAAAAAAAACTTCAAATAATTCCAGTTTGGCTTTTTTTTTGCTCACAAATGTTCGCAAGTTCTGATTGTCTCGCTCTTTTCTTCTCTTCTTCTCTCATAGAACTGCATGGTATTCATAAGCAGGCATCAGTCGGCTTCCTTACTCTTATGGAATCTCTTCTCTACTGCAAGGTACAGACACATACAGGTTCTCCAAGACACTGAGAAAACGTATGAGCAGAACATCTGAAAGTGTTTCATGTAATGCATGTAAAGTTTTAATTTGTTGATTTCTAGTTCTATTGAAAAGTCATTCTGAATTTAGATAGTTTTTTTTGAGAGTTTACTAGTGAGTCGAGCTCAACTCAAAATGTTTTAGTTGAATGGGATTTGGATGTTGAACTTCTTCCTTTGTTAATTTGAGCAAAAGTCTCTTTTCTTTATATAGCAGCTAACGTGAGGCTTCCGTTTGACCTGAAAGACTCTTGTTCAATGTTTCTTCGTCTTACTTGAGTTAAAAACTTCATAAATATACACAGACAGAGACCATGTGTCTGCCGCCTCAAAATGCGAGCACACCTTACCTGACCACAGTCAGCCAAAGAGTCAACCACAGTAGAAGAGGAGGGTTGACCGCTGTCAGTGTTAAGTGGACCTGATCGCACAGGTTGGACTGTGGTTGTGCTTCCCAACATCATTCCACTTCCATCGCTTGTGGTCTTTTTGTAACGTTCACAGACAACCGATGTTGCTGCGACATCGATTTCTGTACAATATTGCAGCAAAAAAAAAAAAAAAGGTGGGGGTCGACTCGAGGACTTCTCCGCTAATGTCTCTACACATCAGTATGAATGAGGCACCCTGACTATAAGAACAAATAAACACACATATGCCCAGTGCTACTGGTGTCACTGAGACGTATCCAATAAGTGAACATAAACTACAGTGAAAAGTCCCGTGTGAAAATATGTGTTTGGACCAAACAGTCCCAACAGAGTGGAGACTCTCTTTTCTCTCACTACACTTTTTTTTTTTTGTTCTGATACTCACAAACTAAAACAAACTTTTATTAAAACAGCTCATTTATCAGTCACGGCCAAAATAAGCAAGCCCTGAAACGAGTGGAGTTTAAACATGAGCCCTGTAAGTCGACGAAGTAGCAGCTTTAACAAGTGAATAGAAAAGTAGGTGGTTGCCAAAATAAGTGGAGGGGCCAACATGATGGATAACATATCCATAAAGAAAGGTCGACTCATACGTCTCTTCACTGTTCTTCTAAGGCGATCGAGATGAAGTAAAATAAGATGCGAGAGTTCAGAAGAGTTAATAAATTATAAGTGGGAAATGTGCTGACTATGAATACTGATCGTATTTCACAGTTAAGTAACGTACTGCTCACACTTTGTGACCTGTGATCTTTGTTTCAGTATTAGTGTACGATATGACAAGATGCTGAGGAAAGCTTGAAACAGTTTCACGGTCCTTTTTAAGTGTGTGTGTCTGTGTGTTTCAGGTCGGGGCATTCCTCAAGTCTCCAAAGTTCCCTATTTGGATCCTTGGCAGTGAAACTCACCTCTCAGTGTTTTTCACTAAGGCAAGTTCAGCACACACACATCCACGAGCGAGCAGCACATATTTCACTCACTCCGACTCACTGCGTCGGCAACAAAAGCCAGTCTCCTCGGCAGGTTAGGAAAACCAAAATATGGAATGTGCTTAACAGATTGAATATAATGCAGGTCAGATATCAATGTGGGGGGAGAAGGGGGGGGGGGATTGAACATTGGAGATGGTCATATATGGACACAGCTGGGTTTCTTTCTTTCTTTTTTTTTTCTTTCTTTTTTTTTTTTTAAACCTATCAACCAGCTTTAAGGGAACGAGAAGCTCAATTGTTGAAAAAGAGCTCAATAAGTGCAGACACACACACACACACACACACACAGTCGTCTTTATTCTTTCTTCCTCTCACACTATTGTATGTTTTCGGCCATCTGTGATCAACTAAACAAGATGTAATTCATGATGTTTGACTATGATGTAAAGTGTTGAATCTGGACTCCAATTAGAGCCTCCATTTAAAGCCAACTTCTGTCCACCTTCACTGTCAGGATAATTCCAACAATATGGATTACACATTTTCTCTCCTGGCTCTTTTTCAGAGGGAACGTGTTTGTTGTTTGGACAAGTTGTCCAGGGAACACGAGACACACTTGAGAACAAACAGTTGCTCGAGCATGAAAAGAAGTTTTAAAAAAAAAAGTCACAAAGTTTCAAACTCATGGAAAGAACATGAGCTTTAACATGGTGTTTCATGACTGTTGGTAAGTGTTCACTGTGGATTGACTTACATTTAGACACATTCATCTCACTGATCTACTTTTCTTTGTGTTTTTCGGAGACACTTCGCTGCTGTGATATATTATCTCAACTTTCCATGGTTCCTCTTTTCTTTTTTTGCTTTCGTCGTTAGTTTACATGTCCAAAATACTCCCCCATGTTTCATATTTAGATTATCATAAAGACTGGACTGTTAGTGAGGCTCTGCTTTATTCCCCACCAAAAAAAAATCACAATTAAACTTCAGACCTGCAAACATGGCTGACACTTGCTTCATTAAAAAAAAATCATTTCAGCATTTTACTGAGAGCTCATTGTTGTGAGTTGATACAGATTCAGACCCGTCTACAAAGTGCTGCATGTAAAGCACAGTGAAGGGCCGTTGTGCTGTTGTAGCTCCACAGCTTCAAATAAATCAACCGATCCAGCACTGGCAGCATGCTATGCATCTTCAACCAATCAGCATCCAGGGTTGGCCTGAGCAGATCACACACTGAAGAACACAGATCACACTTTAACTACGTCTCTCTTTTTTATAAATTGCTCTAACCTGGGCCTTAAACCTCTGAATGGTTGGCGTCGTTGCCACATTATTGAAGGCCGATGTTTGACAAATCTGTAACATCCTTTTTTCCCCTCATGCCATTAGCTACAAATAAATGAAATTAGTATCAGGTTCATTTGGACAAGATACAGTTACAATTCTTGATCTCCTTTAAATGATTCCCAGGTTCCTGAAAAAAGGCCCAACCGATCCCGCAGTCTCAACCTAGATATAAACATGAATCTCTGTGTGCATTCGAAAGCAAATCCTACTTTGAAAGAAAGTTGGCTCTACAGTAGGTAAGAAAGACCGTCGGTTTCCTGTCCCGGCGAGGATGTGTGCACAATCACCCAGTGTGCCCTTAACCAGGGCTGTTCATCATCTCTATCTCAATCAGTCAACATGTAACTGAAGACATTGCTGTAGCCTCTGTACTAAAGCTGGCAGCTTCGGTTGTGGCAAATCGATTCTCCCTGCTGTTGTGAAAAAGGCACCAGAGAGGAAGAAAGAATCCCGGGCAATCGTCTCCATCATAACGCCACGCCCTGATTGATTTTTAAAAGCTCCGTTACAAGCATTAAGCTCGAGCGGAGTGGATCATGTGTTGGCTCGGTGATGACCCACATGTCGTCATGCGTGTACTGATGACTTACCGATTGCTACAACTCCCCTGGCGCTGGTGACATGTTCACATACATGCATGCACACGTGTAGTCTGACTCTTCCGCACACATTCCAGAGCACAGGGGGAACCTAATCCTGATTAGAATTAGTGTTGTGTGTGTGTGTGTGTGTGTGGCTTCAGGTGGATAGCTTCCTGTGGGGAACGTGATTCCCCCACTTCCCATCTGGATCCATTTGTCCCGCTGGAGACTGCGAACGCCATTTTAAAAAAAAAAAAAAAAAAAAAAAAAACTTGAGCGGTGCACATGCATGCATATGTTCTGACGTACACGGCTGATGACGCTATACCACGCTGCGCTCGAACAGCTTTGAGCCAGAGCTGAAAGGGTGAGCTTCCTCTGAGGCGCTCTTCTGCTTGTAGACCTCGCCAAAGTGTCGCCCGAAATCCCTGAAAGGAAATCTGTGTTTGAGCTGATCCGAAGCACGCCGACATTTCCCAGGCTTCGTGATACAAAAATACACGCTACCTGGTTTGGTAGCTTTTAGCTCAGGATACATGGAGCCATCCTCACAAAAGCAGAAAACCTGATCCGACCCGCTTCTGATGTATCAGCGGCTCCTTCTGTCCGCCATTGGGGACGGCTGTGTATTCCCCTGACTCTTAGACCATCAGCTTAATAGCATTAGTGTTTTTATCTAATCTACCTACACAAAGGCCATTTCACCATCTCTGATCCCTACCCACAACACCCCCCCCCAACACACACACACACACACTCTCTGTCCTCGCTTCTATTAGTGCGTGCACGTGAGAAAGGCGCTGAGCGTGTATAATGGCATGTAATGGGATCTGTTTTTGGACAAGAGTTTCTGAAAAGCTAAAAGAAGAAGAGGAAGGACAGACTGAAAAAAAGGAGAGATGTGTGATTGATGGGACATATCATGTCGTATGATTTAAAAAAAAAAAAAAAAGGATTCTCTCTTCCTTTCCTTTCCTCCTCTTGTCTTTGAAGTTACGATCCACTCCCGAGTCAAGCAGGGCCGGTTTGCCAAGGAAGTGATCCCTACAGCCCATTTCAGCCAAACGCTTCAGAAAATTAGTCCCTCATGGGAAGGAAGGAGTATGAAAGGAAGTAGAAAGGGAAGGATGCACTTTAAAGCATGGTGCAGCGACCACTCAGGAAGGGGGGGGGGATGTATCCTCTTGTGACACTTCTTATCCCTCTTTCCTTCTCTCTCTCTCTCTCTCTCTCTCTCTCTCTGTGAGTGATGAGGTTCACAGGCTGTGTCTCTCGGGACTTACGTGTGTTTGTGTGTGTGTGTGTCTGTATGTACAGTAGTCATGTTCTGGGTCAGTGATTTACTGGGAGCGAGAACAGTCGTTGTGGCGCTCCGTTTCCCCAAAGACTCTCAGCTTCTGTCTGCACACATCCGCTAAATGTCCTTCAAGGATTGGTGGGAAGCTGGAATTTAAAGCACAAGTGTGCAGCCACAATTCATGTGGGTCAATTTGCATCAGCGAGGTTTTATTGGCATAACCACAGTAAATCTAAAGTGTTGCCAACGGGGCTGAGGTATTTCCAGAGCTTGTGACTGCAAACCAAAGTCTGCTGTCAAAGCTAGTTAGAGAAACTACAAGGTTTGAATGTGTTGTTATTAAAACAATCATCCAAACCTGACATATCAAAATATGCAAAATCATGTACCGGTATATGATCATCACGTTTGTTATCAGAACGGTCAGTCATGTTACACAGTAATCTGTCAGTGTTAAGGCAACGTGATTAAGATACGAAAATTAATGCTTTAGTTTGTTGTTGCATCAATCACATGCTTTTTTGTCCTCTCAGGTGCACCGTAGGTAAGTCACAGTAGTGTTTCCCTTTGGTCACAGTGAAACCTGCACTGCTCCTTTCACGCCCAGACATCTCAGTTAACGCGTCCTAATATCCACCTTGTGGCCCTTTAGCTGTTTTCATTCAATAACATAACCTATAAAGTCCCGGAAGTTCTTTATTTTGTTACAAAATAAAAGCATGTTTGTGTTTGAACAGGAAGTAAACAACCTTTAGCTTAAGACACTGTAAAAATTCAAAATAAAAGCATTATTGTAATGCAAATCGTGAAACCAAACTCGTATATAAAAAATCTGACTTCGATCATAATCAGTAATTATATCAAAGGATATTATAAGTGAGCTTATTTGAAGAATGGAGGAGGGGGATGTGATAAAGAAGATGGTGGGGAGCAGAAGAGAGCATGAAGCTGCTTTATTGTGTGCATGTCGCCCTCTCGCTTGGCGTGAATTTCAGCACATTACCTGCTAAGTTTGTCCAAACTTTAGCTCACCCTTTCCTTCACCCAGAAATAGCTGGCAGGAAAAAAATGTGGGTAAAAAATACGGCTGATGCATTCACACATGCAACTCACCCTAAAAAAAAATATTGGAAGTTTTATGCACGTCTAAAAAGACTCCTAGAGAATATCAAAATATTAGACCTTTTTTATTTATTTTTTTTACTTCCTTAGGATTCATTTCAACTCTTTGTATGATCAGAGGGCGCGGGGTACATAAATACATAACTACAAAGCGGTGTAAATTAACAGCCATTAATAATCCATGTCAGGTCAGAGCAAAGGCGATTGTGTTGCGATGAAAGCAGTCTGCGTTCTTGTGTGCACGCTGTGATACTCTATCTTTTCCCCTGTGTGTTATTTTCTGTTATAGAACCCATCATTTGGCTGTATAACTGTCCACCGGTGTCTCCTCCTCGTCTCTGTGGAGACATAGTCTTTGTCATCCGCGACAGCTCCATTAATCACTACTTTGTCCTGTCTGTCACTCCTGAAATTCATACACACGCTCACAAACTCACAGTTGATAGCGGGTGCTCTCCATATGTTGCTTGGGAGATACGTTTTCCACCGTTTTCTGTCCTTTTAATCACATGAGAGGCAGGCTAGTTAAGGTGAACAGAAACAAATACACAGACAATCACACGTGTATCATACATTAAAAAGGCCTCACACACACACACACACACACACACAGACTCCCTCCTCACTCTTCTCCTCAGCCTGTCATGTAATGAGTCTGTCACTGCCGGTTAGGAACAAGGTAGGAGACACTGTCCGAGACCTCTTGCTTTGTTGCCTTGAAACCGATCCTTTCAGACATGCTCTGAGGCCACTCAGAGCCTCTCAGCACAAACAATAGCTCTTTTTTTTTTTTTTTTTTTTTTTTTTTTGTCGGTGGACCGGAGGGAAAGAAAGAGAAACTCTAGCATTGTACTTTGCCTACCTGTCTATCCTGAAGTACCTACCTGTAAAGAGAAGATAAAGGATGAAAGTGGAGAGGAAGAATGGGTGAAAATGTCAAGGGTTGAAGGGGAGGAAATACTCCCAGATTGGAGTACTTATTTAGCACAGGAAAAGCCAGCTGAAAGAGGGTTACATTGGTTTCTCTCCCCCCCCCCCCCCCCCAAAAAAAAAAAGAATGGAGAGGGGGGAAAAGGCTACAGGGGATGAGTGGGCAACCTGAGAGAGTCACTGTGTCTCGTCTGAAGAGAGCGGGGGAATTGCAGATGGTTAAAGGTTAAGGACAGCCTCAACCAAAATGGTTCAGAAAATAAAGAGTGAGTGTTTTTTTGTTTTTTTATGGTTATCAGTTGGCTTTTTTCTTCTTTCTAGCAGGTCGTGATCAAAAAACTTGCTTTTGGAAAGTTCGCTTACACTCGGACTGTGTTGGTAATCGTCCCGGCTTAGCTGAAAAAAATGCCTTTTTGGTCATTTGTCATATTTGGCTCTTAAAAAAAAAAAAAAAAAAAAAAAGAAGCTTGTTTGACATAAAGAAATGTTTCCCGGCTTCACTCCGAGCAACATGTTGTGCATTACTTTGTGTATATACAACCTTGGGACGCTGAATGTCTTGAGTGTTGTTCTGGCTTCGTTCCGAAGGAGAGAAGCTTGTTGTTGCTCGGTTGAAGTCCGACTGTGGGGACTGGAATGTGCTCCTTGATTTTGTAAGGCACAAAGGACCTCGAATCAGTGCAAAAAGTGTAAGCGTGCAGAGTACTATAATATCTCTGATATTCGTGCAGTTTGGTGGAACACTGACCTGCTTGTTTTCCAGAATAAACAAACACACTTTCAGCAGGGGATAGACCTATTTATTGCACCGATTGTCTCACACACAAGACTGAAACTACAGGAAATAAACGTTGAGGCACAGAAACACACACACACACACACACACACACACACACACACACACACACACACACCTTCCCTGTGGAGTCTGTTAGCTCCATGACATGTTTTCCTACTCAGCAGCATCTTCCTCAGGCCTCTAATAAAACAGAGATCAAAGCAGAACATGCAGACTTGTCATCACACACACACACGTCGCACACACACACACACACACACACACGCGTCGCACACACGTCGCACACACACGTCGCACACGTGTAATTTCTTCTGCGATTGTGTGTCTGTTCGCATGTGCCTGATTTTACGCTGAGTCATTGTCTTTTCTGCTCTCATGTCTCCGTCCAGCCTCTTGTTATTCTTCGAGACGAGAAGTAATGGCATGTTTTGCCTTGTTGCGCGCGTTGATCACCACGTAGAGTGTTTGTCTTCTGTTGAAGTGTTGACTTCCTGTAACTGTGATTTACGACACGCCGTGTCCGTGCTGCTCTGGAAGATAATAAATTGCGTGATGTCGAGAGCCGGTTCATGAGACACGACGGACCTTATGGATTTTTTTTTTTTTTTATTGAAGCTCATGGTCCATTTAGCTTCTCAGCACTCTGGAAATAGATATGTTTAGGAAGGTTTATGTGCACAGTTTTGAGAGTAATACCAGTTAAGTTCAAGTTCACGACAGATAGCTCATGTCATCCTGAACAAACACTTCTCTTGTGCGTGCATTTGGCCACACTTCAACTTTTTCAGCACTTTATTCCTCCCGGGCAGCAAAGTGACCCCCCGTCCCTCCCCTGTAAGTGCAACTCTGACTTATCACGCTAATGACAGATCGACCGTCAGAATTGTGGAGCCTGTGACGTGAACACATCAGGACTTTGTTCGACTCCGTGTGACACGACAGTGTGTGAGCGCGTGTTCACCGGTCTCTGCTTGTTTTTCTTTGCAGCTGAAGAGTCAGCAGCTGGGAGTCATCTCTTCCTCGATGTGGTGTCCCCCTGAACCCCTCTCTCTCTCTCTCTCTCTCTCTCTCTCGCTCCCTCTCCCTGTGTAAGCCTTGAATACCGTCATAAGTGGGCCATGAAACTCTAGAAGCCTGCTCAAATCTGAGGCTCATGCTTTAATAAAGGAGAGCTAAAGGAGATGAGCAGGGTTCAATTGCTTTTCCAAAAACATTGTGTTTGACCAGCAAGAACGATCAGAACCGTCTCAGACTTTCGCCTGCACACTTTGAACGAGTCCGTGTGAACAAAAGCGAGAGATGACAAACCGTCTTCTTTTTAAAGCATCACAAGAAAGCCCCTTCACTGTCCTTCTGCTTCTTCCAGTAGTTACTCATTTACGACATTTGTACAGGTCTGACACCTGTGCACCTGACGGTTAATCCAAATGTTTGACTGAATGTGAAATCTGACCGACAACAATGCAATAAACAAAGAGCTCAATGATTCTATCCAAAGAGCTCTGTGACATGCGTCTGGCTCCAGAGGTGGTGAGTATGTTCAACCACGTTCAAGACAAAATGTTTGACCTCTTCCAAACGGGCAAACTCAAAGACGAGCTTCCTGTCTTATTGGAAGAGCGTTTCGCCTTTTTAAACCGTAAAACGTCTCAAGCAGGGGAATCAGCAGTCGCGTGTTCAAAACAAGACAGAGAAGTAGTAAAAATGAAACCAGAAAGTTCTGCTGTCAGAGGGATTTTTAAGTGAAGGGGAGTTCAGATGCTGTACGATGATCTCACGGGGAATTAGTCTGAAGCCGCTCTCGAGGCCTCAAGTGTCTTTTTAATTGAATCCGAGTCCGGTCATCATGAACATGTGTATCTACACCTCCTCATCTCTGAACCCCCTTTCAAACACGTCTCGTCCTCGACTTAACCAACAAACAAACACTGTCGAGCTTCTCATGACTCGTGTGTGTGTGTGTGTGTGTGTGTGTGTGTGTGTGTGTGTGTGTGTGTGTGTGTGTGTGTGTGTGTGTGTGTGTGTGTGTGTGTGTGTGTGTGTGTGTGTGTGTGTGTGTGTGTGTGTGTGTGTGTGTGTGTGTGTGTGTGTGTGTGTGTGTGTGTGTGTGTGTGTGTGTGTGTGTGTGTGTGTGTGTGTGGCTCGATTTCCTGATTGGGTGTTTGGAGTGAAAACAAGCCTTCTAACTTTATCAGCAGATCAGTTAATAACACAACGGGTTCCACTGATTGCACCGGCCCCCTTGGATTACACACACACACACACACACACACACACACACACGTACTGTAGCTGTGTATTACACATTGTTGCACTGGGTGGTACTGTACTGTGTGTGTACTGTGGACTGTGTTTCTTCACTGTGGTGTGTTGTACATTAGTGTCAGAGACAATCAAAGTGTGTCAGTAGATCAACATGATTGCTGCTTCATGCGTGCACTCCACTGGGGTAACATTTCCGCTCTGATGAAAATCCCCTCAGAACGGGATCTAATTCTTCCTCTCCTCCCCGCGCTGTCCGTCTGCTCACTGTCATACCACAACACTCCCTCAATCCACGCTTTCTTTACAAATATGTGCGGTCACATTAAGGGCAAAAAAACTCTTGTTCTTATTGTTTTGCAGAACCTCTAACTGTTTTTCTTTTTGTTTCTCTCTCTGCAGGAGATGTCGCTGGTCGGCCCGGAGTCTCCGTCAGAACAGGCTCGGAGGGTTTTTCAGTCATTCGATCCTGAAGGTGAGCTTCTCGTAACGTGTACATCTTTGAGTCGTGTGTTTTACTTCAAAGTGCTCATTAGTACAGCAGCCACATGCAGATAACTGCACACACACACACATGTACTTCAATGAACCCAAAGCCTGGCTTTGACACACAAAAACACACACCCAGGAAATAATATCCTGGCCCTGTTGTCCTTCTCTTCTCTTCTTCCTGGTGGAGCAGATGCATTAATAACCTCCACCTCCCTTCTTCGGCCTTCTTTCTTTTTTCTTTTTTTTTTTCTTTGTCTCAATTATTTTCCTCTGCAGGCAGAACTTAGGTCTGTTTTCTCCCCTCATCTCCTCTGTTGTTGTTTAGGTTGGTGAGATCAGCTCCTCTTACAGCTGAGTCAACTATCTTCCCTCTCTCGCTCATTTTCTGAAAACTTCTTTCTCGGGCCCTCACAGGTGACTGGGGTAAAAGGCAAAGGGAAGGAGACGGGGAGTGAAAGAAAGCTGAATGTCAAGAGTGTGTTTTGTTCATGTGATGCTGTAAAAACAGGGTGTTTCCGTCACACACTTTCAGAGTTATCCAGTGTTGCACGAGCTCTCTGTTAGGATTCAGGCTCCACGATATTCCCCGCAACTTTCCTTAATATTCATGTGCTTGTGTTGTAAAAATGAAAGCTGCTGCTCTCTGCCGCCGTTAACATCGTCATTCACTATCTGCCGTGTGTGAACAGCTTTTCTGACTTCTGTGCGATTTTACGGTAAGATAAATCCGAGCAGCTGAAAGTGCTCTCGCTTGATCCGACGACGACAAATATGTAAACTTCTCTTGTCATGTTGTTTCGCTGCTCTTTCGTTTTTTTCCTGTTTCACAAAAACGCCGCTTTGCACATTCTGGAAATCCTTCAAATCCTGCCAGAACACTCCGTCAGCCTTCTGGTCTCTTCTCACACGCGCTGGTACAAAGGTGCAAGACAAACACACAACACTGGCCACGCAGTCTGTGCATCTAAGGACTTGAATGCTTGTGTGTACACACACGCACGCACACACACACACGCACGCACGCACACACACACACGCACGCACGCAAAGAAGATGGGCCGTGCGCGCACACGCATCAACACGCATGCCAAAGCTCTCTGCGCAGTGGAGGGCTGTAAATCTGTCTGTGTCATGTGTAGAGTCAGCACAGCTCCCTGTGTTGTGGAATAAAGGCGCCAGACTCGTTCACACGCACTGCACTGACTCACCAGACATAAGCACCCAGCAGCCCACTGTCTCACATTGTTCTCCAGCAGTGGCCGTTTGTCATTGTCCCCGTGTATTGTGTGTGTGTGTGTGTGTGTGTGTTTGGGTCTTTACTGTTGTCACTCTGAGAGAGAGAGAGAGAGAGAGATAGAGATAGATAGTAAAAGAGCGCCTGTGGGTTAATCTTCTTCACCACACACCAAACGGGCTTCAACATGTATCGAAACAACAGGCGGCACAGACGCACGGGGCAGGAAGCGTCGGTGCTCGGACACACACAGTTTGTCTTTTAGGGCAAAGAAAAGCCCACATGTTAGTGTTTAAGGCTTCTCCACCTCAGGTAAAGCAATCATCTCTGCCAAGGAATGTAGGTCAGAGAGGAAAGACGAGGTGTGTGTGTGTGTGTGTGTCTGTGTGTGTGCGGTTTGACATGCTTGTTGGTGGAGATGAGCTCATTCCCCAGGGCGTGTGATGTAAATATGGCTCGTACCACATGTGTGTAGGTGAAGGCTCCCGCTAGTTTTCAACTGAAGCCTGTGTTTTATGTTCTGCAACGGGGTCAGCCGGTGCAGCAGTCTCACTCTGTGTCTCTCGCCCTCTCTCTCTCTCTCGCTCTCTCTGTCTCTCTCTCTCTCTCTCTCCAGATAATGGCTTCATCGCAGAGTCTCTGCTGGAGGACGTGATGAAAGCCCTTGACCTTGTCTCAGAGCCCGAGTAGTAAGTGCTAGCATGTTCCAAGCTTTGTGTGTGTGTGTGTGCGTGTGTGTGTGTGTGCGTGTGTGTGTGTGTGTGTGTGTGTGTGTGTGTGTGTGGCACCTGTAGAGCTTCTAAAGTTCTACCTCCTAAGTCACGGCCAGGCCAGGTCAGCCACCCTTAGCTCATGTTTCACTAGCAGGCGGCTATATAGTAAGAGCAGAGCGAGCCTGCTATAAAAGCTCATGAATAAGAGAGAAAGAAGGAAAGAGGCTGAGAGAGAGAGAGAGATCATTAACAGCAGGAAGAAAGGGCGAGAGAGGGAGGAAACGCTTTAAAGCGCCGCTTCAAACAGAAGCACGTTCTCTTCTGGGGAACAGTAAGCTCCTCGCGCTGCGGCCGTGGACCTGAGCGAGTAACTGGACCGCTGATCTGCTCCGCAGATCCCCCCCCCCCCAGATGGCCGATAGATCACAACACAACACAGCAAACCTGTGGGAAGACTCCCAGCACAAACAAGCCGGTCTCATTCCTTAGCACACACCCAGAGAGTTATTGCAGGGACTCCACCGCGTACAAACAATATAAGGTTTTGAAGTGCTTGGGAAGTAATGATTTATACGAGCCGTCTCCTACATTGGAGCCTCGTCACTCGAGGACGATGAGTACAAACGGTTTTCAAGTTTCATGTGACTTTGTGTTCCGACAAATCTTGTGACCTCGAGCTGTGAGACGCTCTCTGACACTTCTCAGGGAATTCCCTCGTCGAGGAATAAAAGTGTCTTTTATTCTTAGAAAAAATATAAACCACGTTAGTGCATGCGTCCCATGTACGGAGGCTGAAGTCCTCCAACGCAGGCGGGCCAGGTTCCACTGTCCTGTCTCTCCAATGAAAGCCCAAAAAATCATCTTTAAAAGAATATTTTATTTATTTCTATTTAGTTATTGATGGTCGACATTCTGAAAATGAATTTCATGAAAAATGAACAGTTTCATGTAATTTAACTGAGATGAAGGATATCGATCAAGTCCACTAACAAACGCAAGGCAATCTGCAAAACATTAACCAGGAAGTCAACTATTCAGTAATATTTCTCCGATATCTACGGAGCCCCTGAAGTCCAGGAACAGCCAACAGAAATATCTCACACAGGACGCTTTTTTTTAAAAACTTTTTGGGACTTCAGCAGCTCCGTAGACGTCTGACTAAATTTAGAAAGTCTGTGCATTTGATGTTTCTGTCTTTCAGTTTATTTTTAAATGAGCTTATATTGTCATTGTTTGGCATTGTTTTATTTAAACCAGCAAAGAACTAATGCACTCGAGCCTCACCATCCAAGCCCGTTTGAATCAAATGAAATCAAATATTCACGTCTGAGGAGACGTCCTCTTTCTCTCAGTCCTCTGCAGGCTGTGCAGACAGGCTGTCTGTCTATTTGTAGAGAGTGAGCTGCTCATTTACACTTCAGCAGTGTGCTCGTCTTTCTGCGACTGCTTCAGACTACTTTTCCAAATCCATAGATGAAGAAATAATGATGGCCTTCTTTCCCTCTGAGTCCTGGTTAAAAAAAAAAAATCCTTGCTTCCCCTCTGACTTGGTCAAATTTCCCTTTTAAGGTAATCTAACCAGATTTTTTTTTTTCATCATGGTGGAATTATGATAACACTGATCTAACACGGAGGAATGTCTGGAAGGAGGTATATTTAGTTGGACTCTGGTATTCATGAAAACATGCATGCACACGCACTCACCAAAACACGCAACGCCAGTCCAGACTAAGAGATGAGGTGATCGTAAATTTGACTCGGTTTCATGCACGAAACATCCCATAAATCGGATTAGGAACTCATTTTTGGACTTGAATGTTTCTCCTATCTTTTCCTTTTGTATCCTTCTGTGTGGATTTTTTTCCCCCATTGTTTTGCTCACCTTTTTGTTTACCCTCCCTTTTTTCTTACTGTGCCTCCTCAGTGTCAGTCTGGTGAAGAGTAAGCTGGATCCAGAGAGTCTGGGCATCATTCTCCTGGGCCCGTTCCTGCTGGAGTTTTTCCCTGATCAGGTATGCGTTTCAGTGCGTGTGCAGAGGTGGACTTCAGCTTCAGAAAATACGCACACATTTTGGACAAATACCTTCCACTAGTCTAATAATCCATATCACAGTTCAAAGAAAGGGGGGGGGGGATGGAAAGTCAAGCACACAATCACGGCTGACACTGGGGGTCTGTCTTCTAAGTGTGTGTCGTGCTGTTTTAGCAAATCAGAAGTTTTCTTTGCCCCCCAAAAAAAATCATTCCTGCGGCATCTCATGTGAATTTGTACGCGTGCGCGTTCAAGAGCATCTGACGCTCTATGCCGAGAAGCTTAGAGAGAGAGAGAGAGAGAGAGAGCGGTAAGGCGGCTTTTATTAGGCAGAGTGAGCGAGGAAGAGGAGGGAAGGGAGCGAGATAGAGAGGAAATGTGTTAAAGTGATCAGGGCTTCGGGGACTCAGCAGAGGAACGGTCTTGAGCCGCAAAGAAATTATACAACCATTAGCCAACTGGACACACACACTCAGACACACACACACACACACACACACACACGTGGGATCGCTGAGGGTTAGGGTTTCACATGTAGACGTATAAACATGAGAAGCTTGATGCACTCGTAGACAACACACCCTGTTAGCACGCTGTAGCCTCTGAGCCAAAGTCATGGGAAGTGTTTTGGCTCAATGTCATCGTTGGGAACGTGTTTTGTAGCGCTGGCTGTTTGCTGGTAATTGGAGTTTTGTTTCCGCGCTCTTATTAGACGCATAGACATTAAAATGTATACATGTGGGATTTCAAATAAAGCTCTGGTTGCAAGGAGATATGTAACCGTTTGACTTTTGAGTACAAAAATGTTCTGCCTCAGAGATTTTTTTTTTTTTTTCTGTTTTAACCTCCATCTCTCTTTCCTGAGACTCTCTGACAGCTCTGCATGTTTTCACTCGGCTCCCCGCCTGTGTTTCAGGATTCAGGAATCCCAGAGTCATTTCCCATCTTCCACTACAATGGGCTTAAACAGTCCAATTACAACGAGAGGGTAAGACACTTTGTCCATATCCAGGTCTTTCATCACGAATGGTAGCGGTTACTTTTCATAGCTTCACTCGCTTTCGCTTATTACTTCTCTTCCTTGTATCATTCATTCACTCTCTCACACACACACACACACACACACACACACACACACACACACACACACACTTACTCAGTCGGCCACTCCAGAATAAACAGAAGCTATAGCAAGCCTAATAGCATGTCCATCCATCCAAAACCCCCCTGGCTTAGCCTCCTATTTCTCCAAGTGGTTTCAACACTGAGGCCTCAGTCAAAAGGCCCGTAGTGATAAATGGTCAAACACAGGCCTATTAAGCAGGCTTAGTGTGATGGATGATTGTCACTGGAAGAAGTCGGTGGCAAAATCCTGTTACTCAGGAATATCGCTTTCTACATCTGTCAACTTTGTCTAGTCTGGAAAGCAGCAGTTTTCCATCCCTCTACCTGAAAGTGCAGGAATGGCACCTCGTGCGTGCCCACACAAAAGCACACACACACACACACACACACACACACACACACACACACACACTGAGCAGCAAGACGCCTATAAGGTTGTGATGGCATTTCCATTCCCATAGCTCCATATAGGAAAAACAGACCATGTGTCTGAGGCTGGTCTGTAGCCTAAATGTTTCTGTGTATGTGCGTGTGCATGCATCTTTGTCTTTTATGGGGGTGTTTATATTTACCAGTGTGCACACACACACACACACACACACACACACACACACACACACAATGCAAATCTGTCTAGACAGCACACAACTCCAGACAAAAAACTGCAAATATAAGAAAGACGAGACCGCCATCTCTGATTTAATTTTTTCTGCGATTGGGTTTAAATAAAATATTGATTTCAGAACTTTAAACATGAGAAAGTCATTGTTTTGCTCTGATCTTTAATTTGTTTCCAGAGCTGTATAAGGAACTGTCTGAGGACGGATTAAAAGAGTTTAAGCCTGCTGATTAGAAAGTGTGTGTATGGTGAACGCTGTATTAACTTTAAATTGCCGTGTGTGTGTGTTCTCAGGTAGAGTACGTGGAGGGCACGGCTTTGGTGCTGGGTTTCGAGGACCCCATGGTCAGGACGGACGACACTCCTGTAAAGCGCTGCCTACAGACCAAGTGGCCCTACATTGAACTGCTGTGGACCACCGACCGCTCCCCTTCACTGAACTAGTGCTAACATGGTCTCGTTGTGTCAGTGGATGCGGAGGGATCACTACTTCAACACACACTCACACACTGACCCCTTTAATGGTCAGCAGAATGCAACAACTGACACACATGTACAACAATGACTTAAAAAAAACAAAAAAAAAACAAATGCACACAGCAGACTGAAACAAACATGTTCATGGACTAAACTTAAATGCCTGAGAATCCATTCTGTCATGCTCATCACACACACCACAAACATGCAAATTCACATGTTACATCTCATGCTATTGTATGTTCACCATGGCTTGTAAATGACACACAGGATGTTGAAGATGTGATTAACTGGGGGAAAAAAAGGAAAAAACAAAAAAAAAAAAAAAAGCTCAATGACTGTTTATTTTTACAGCTCAGCTCTGTGCCGACTCCTCTGCTACAGTTTAGCAGTAGAAAGCTAGAAGTCACTGTCAAGACAGCAAAATGGTTTGTTTCTAGTGTTAACCACACGTACAGCCAGTCGACTGTGAAACACTTCTTTTACTCCAGCAACAGGATTATTTGAGGGAAAAATCTACCAAAGCCTTCCACATATAAGAACACACACACACACACACACACACACACACTACTAAGCGTTTACAGCATAAAGGGACCAACACGAGGCACAGAGAGCTGAAGATGTGAACAGGAAGTTCTCAATCGGGTTTAGATGCTCTGTATGGGAGTGTGTGTGTGCATATGTTTAGTGCACCACACACTGAAGTTGGATGAGAGCTCATGTATTTATTATCACCCTCAAAGGTTCTGGAATAAACACGTTTCTTTTTGTTCACGGGCCGTGTGTCGCTTGGTAGATTTCAAATCCTTCATGTCCTCCTTTGTGTGTTTTTCCTCATAAATATGTCCCGACCGTGACATCACACTACCTCAAGTTTCAGGATGTTTCTGGATGTTCAAGGTCAGCCTGGATTCCACTCGGAAGTAAATCACAAATCAACTTGTGTTTCCATCCCCAGAGACGTGATGTCAGTAATTCTTTAAATCTCCAGGACACTGATGTTTACCTCAGCATGTCTCAGTAAACACAAAGTAGTCCTCATGTTTCACTTTGCTTAGCATCAAAAATAAGACCAATGAGCTTGAGCATAGTAGCACGTTTGGCTGGTTAGCACTGCTTTGTGTCTTGTGTAGTCATCCTTTCTGTCAAGTGTTGGAGGAATAGCTCTTTATATCATTAAAGTACTTAACAGGACAAAGGGATCTTAATTCAGTGTTTATGCATTTGTGTTCAAGTGCTCCTGTGCTTGCATCTGTGCCAAGGACAGTTACAGTATAATACATGCTGTGTGTATAACTAATGGATTAGTCTAATGCAGAAAGGATGTGGCTCTAATCTGACACAAAACAGTCTCATAATGAATGTGTGTAGAAGGTGGAAGAACATGGACACAGTATAGACTATAAAGCACTTGCTGTGCACGTGCAATAATCAATCCAGAATAAAGTGTGTTTCTGCAAACAGGATTATCGCAGACTGAGGTGAACAGTACGTGAGTGAATATGCACATTCCTAAGATGTGATATTTGGGAGAGTTGTATTGGATGTAAGACGGTTAAGAAAGTGAAACCTGACACTGATGTGTATTTAAATTCAAGAAACATAACTTAAGCCAAGAGGGGTAAAAGAGGAGGAATATGTCCGCCTGCTGCCTCCTCACTCAATCACACTCGCCATCTTTCTTTTTTCACCATTTGAGGGAGCACATCTGTCTCCGATGTGCTCATGTTTTCAAGAGTTTTTTGTTTTTTTTTCTTCCAAGATTCAGTTTACAAAGAAGCAGCTGAGAAAGAACAGACCCTTTCATTTACTCTCTTCTTTGTCTCGCAAATACTTCAGTGTTCCAATCCTAAGCAGATCCGGGAGACGTGCAAAGATGAACCAAGACTGACCTCAAATCTGCAAGAATGTACGGAGACATCATTACTGGAATAGGATGATGGAAAGAAATGTGTTAAAGTTAGAGGGCAGGGCAGGCAAAGCTTGTGGAGGTGAGAAACTCCTCCATCTGGCAGGTCAAGGATTTTAGGTCCTTCTCATATAACCTTTACCTCACCTTCTCACCTGCTTCTTATCAACTCTCTTGACAGGAAACACACTCCAGAGCACTTTAACAACACTGAGGCAGTTCTCCAGAGTTTAATTCCATGCAAATTTGCCCATAAAGCTTGGTTTAATTAAAACAAACTTCCCAAGCTGCGGTAAATAGCCGATGGGAAGTTTTCCTAGAAGTGGACTATGAAGTGAGGAGAGTTTAAGAGACAGAAACTATGGTCTATCCTGTCACGTCGTTTAAATCTGTTTTTCATTGTAGGATATTATTTTCAGTCACGGACCAGTATATCACCTCTGAGGTTTATGCAGGAAAAAAAAGTACATGGTGTTGAGTGAAACGGCGCGCGAGTCCAAATTTCCCAAACTTACAGAGCTCGAGAGATTTCTGCTCTAAACCGACATCATAATTACACACTTAATTATACAAGAGGTTATTCTCAATGGAAGAAAACGCTGCCCTGTTTCAGCGGCACAGTTAAGCCAAGTGGCCAATAATTGATGGACTGCTAATCTTTTCATTCGCGCTTGCCTGCAAATGCATATCTTTCTTGACTGATGAGAAAAGAGGTTGTAAATCTCACCTCAGTATTATTTATTTTCGCAGACTGAAGGTCTCAATTCGCCACAGAGAATATATCTGAGCCCTAAAAGGAGCTGTGACGCGCCGCCCGGTTCTGCTGCGCGCTCAGATGTGGTCTTGTAATGTGTGTGTGTGTGTGTGTGTGTGTGCGTGCGTGTGTGTGTGTGATCTATGTGTGGGTAGGGGGTAAAGTTTTGTGCAGAGGGCGGGGGCGCGGCTGTGCAGACTTGGAGCTGAAAGTCACTCTAGACAGACCTGATGGTTTCAGGGTGTCAAGAGGCAGTTTTTGGGGGGAGCACATTGATCCAGTGACAGTTTGCGGACTTAACCCTGGACAAACCTACCTCACCTGCACAGAGGAACTTCTCTCTTGGTCCCCTCTTCTCTCTCCTTCTGTCCCTCTCTTCTTCCTCTCTCTGTCTCCTGGTTCCCTCTCATTTTTCGGGACTCGTGCGCAGCTGGCTGAACAGGGGATGGAGCGTGCAGGGGACTGTGTTTCCTCCGCGGGGATCTTTATTCTCGGGCTGCTGTCGGTGCTGTGTCCGGCTTTGAATGGAGTTTGGAGTTTTAACCTTTATGCAGAGCATCCCACGGTTTTCAGGGGACCCGAGGGAAGTTATTTCGGTTATTCGGTGGACTTCTACCAAGCGACCAGCGACAGCAACACGTGAGTGGCGACACCAAGACAAAATCTTGCTTGAAAAAAAAAAAAAAAAAAGTTCTTCCATCAGGGTCGTGCAGAAGTTATGGTTCAATAGATCCACATGAGCCTAGAAACTATCTGAGGCTTTATCATCTTGTTTACTGCACATGATGTGTATAGGCTGGTGTCAGATTTAAACTGCATAGAAAAAATTAAAAAGAATCTGATATGTACGTGAAATTGAGCATTGGCTGCAAAAGCATGCATTATAAATTGAACACTCTACTGCATATCTTCTTGTATGTTCTCCTTCCACCCCTACCAGGTTCAGTGTGTTGGTGGGGGCTCCTAAGGCCAACACCTCCCAACCTGGCGTTGTGGAGGCTGGGGCTGTCTACTACTGCCCCTGGCCAGGGCTCCCCGACAGCTGCAGACAGATTCCTTTTGATAATTCCAGTGAGTAACCATAAAGTTTTATGAATCTTCGTCAAAATAAATGTATGGCAGACCTCCTGAGGGCCCCTACACAAATGTGTCCAAATCCAATAGACTCTTATTACAGGTTTTGGAATGGAGGAACTTCACCATGAACTGACTGTGGTACAGATGCTCAGTGTTATCGTTTCATGAGGAGAATTTTCAGTAAAATTACATTTTACAAGCATTCATCACTTCACTAAGATCCAAGTGCATCCTTTTCAAGGCAAATGTAGCCCCAGATGTCAGACTGGAGTTTCGTAACCTGATGTGTATCTGTTATGTGTGCGCACATGAGTTGGCACATGTATGAAAAAGAAAGATAAGACATGTGGGTCTCATCAGCCTCGTCTGACAAAAAAAAAAGAAAAAGAAAAGAGGTCTCTGGCGGGTTTGATGGTGTAAGTCTGCATCATGTTGATTAGCCTTTTAAATCTATTATCATCATAGTTAACTGTCCAATCAGCCTTTGTTTGTGCATTTCATGTCCTTTATGCACGCTTTTCCATCTTGGTGTGTTAGGTGTGTGTGTTGGAGTTAGAGAGAGAACAAGTGGGGACGAGAGAGAGAGAGAGAGAGGATGGGGGTAAACTGTATGCACATGGGAATTTAGTTCCCCCTCGGAAGAAATGGGATTGGGTGAGGTCTGCTTTTTATTAGACTTGAAAATGTATCCCTGTCTTGTTTCCCCTCCCGATGTCTCCCCCTCTCCCTCTCCATCAGTCTTTTACCTCCATTCATCTCTCTTTCTTTTGCTCTCTTTTTTTGTGCGATGTCTTCTATCATCTCTAAGAGGGTGACCTTTTATTGCACGGTTTACTTTGAGGGATTGAATCCTGTTTGAGAGCCACTTTCTTATACTTAAGAATTAGGCTGTAGCCGAGGCTCAACGGCTCCAATGCAAAAGAGGAGAGACGTGAAACAAGCAGATATTTGTAGATTGTGTAGAGCTGCAGGAAGTGAGGACTGGCAAGAGGTGTACACTACTGTGTCAAGATGAATGCACATGATTGGATGTTGCTAGTCGGCTGCTTGGTATCAGCGGATGTATCAATGAGCTGGTAATGTGGGAGTAAGAACTAACAGTTGGTAGCAGATCAGCTGATGGAGTCTGACAGTACAGACTGTAAAAGCCCACTGTGTTAAATTGGGATTTTCAACATTGGATCTGTGTATGTATTAAAGAAAATTGACTTAACTTCCACTGCAATTTATATCAAAAAGGGTATCACGCAGATCTGCCTCAAATATATAACTGACTATTTTCCACAAACGGATAGTTTGAGTGTGTTTGTACTTGTTTTAGTTCAAGTGCTTTGGGCATAATTTCAGGTTTGCGGATCAAAGAAGAATCCGAGAGGAACAAATGTGAATCCAGAAGTTGATTGATGACAGAGGCCAGGGTGTATGTTTGGAGAGTTAAAGACGATCAGTCTGTTGCAGGTATTAAACTAGACAAAGAGACACTCGTGCAGACTGTTCAAAACATCAGCAGGAGTGGTGAACATCTGTGTGTACTCTTCCTGGTTAATATCAGTGCATCAGCTTCACATGTGGTCAAGTGTGTGTTGTTTCGGTGATGATATGCAGAAGTGTCGAGACATGCCAGTGAAGCCAGGAGTGCAACAGTGGTGGATAAGTTGATAGTGACACGCAAACACAGGAGAAACATGACATTAAAAGTTATAAAGGAAATGATAAATGCTCGAATCATACAAACGCTGATAAACTTATCTATATCTTTTTGAGGAACTTGATATGGTAAGCCAGTCCTCTGCTGTTTCTTCAGTGGAGCTAAAGTTCCTTCAAAACATGATGCCTTCACTTTAACCTCAAATTACAAAGTATTCCATGTAAGTCAAATAAATCTAGAGATGCAGATAGGGCTGGGAATCTTTGCTTTAAAGAGCTCGCCTGAGCACTTCGCAGGAAGCGACTGAGTGATTAGCCCAAAGTTTTGGAAGTTATAAATCAATTTAAAATCTCAGAAGATGAGAATCTCATAAACTGATATTTTTTTCCCACCTCTACATGCAGCCACAGTATTAGGATGTAGTTCAGGCCTAATATCTAACCTGTAAATCAAATGATGACCAGACATAAATGTGTACTGTATTAAGAACCAAATTAACCCTGCAACAAACTCCCACAGAGACGATGAAACATTCAAACACTTTATTAGCTTAACAAAACTGTTGGCAACACCTGCCGTGATGCATGCCTGATTGTGTGCATGTGTGTGTGTGTGTGTGCGTGTGTGTATGTGTGTGTGTGTGTGTGTGTGCATGTGCTAAATGAAGGTGTTTAATGTGAAGAGCTCTGCACAGCTCTAAAGAGGCCCAGCTGAAGTTTAAAATAACTGGAAAATATCCAACGCAGAGCGGAGACACACATGAACACATGACACTTTATTACAAGTGGGGCCGGGAAATGCTCATAATGTGTGCGTACAAGTGTGTGTGTGTGTGTGTGTGTGTGTGTGTCTGTTGAGACCTGTTCAAAGTAAGTCTCTTATGTGTTGTAAGGTTTTATAGAGAAGGCTTTAACTGAAAAGAAACCTCCAGCATCCTGACAAATGTCTGTTTCTGGGGGGCAAATGGCGTTTTGATGTTTGTTATAGGCCTGTTTTAAAGCCGCTGTTTGTTCCTACTATATCAACGACAAATGCTTCCCATTCATCGAGACCGAGTTACAGGCCTGCAGCCACATTACCCCACAGGCTGTATCAGCTCTTACTGGCACCATCACAGACTGTTCATTTCATTCTCCTTTAAATGTCTGTTTACCTTCCTCTTTGTCTCTCTCTCTTTCTACATCTCCATCTCTCTCAAGATAACAGAATGATAAAGGTGAACAAGACCAGGGAGCCCCTGGAGTTTAAGTCGCACCAGTGGTTCGGAGCATCAGTAAGGTCACACAAAGGAAAAGTGGTGGTGAGTAGACATTATACCAGCGTGTATATAATATAACAGGTGTTTAAATGCCTCATCATACCGCGCACACCGAGAAACTAAAGGTTAAACGTCTTGTTGTTGTGTCCCCTTTAAGTCACAGTGAAACGTCTGCCATGATTTCAATGGGATTCACAGTGTTCTTTGTCGTGTAGGCATGTGCTCCTCTTTATCACTGGCGGACGGTGAAGTTAAGCGGGGAGAAGGACCCCGTGGGGACCTGCTATGTGGCCGTCCAGAACTTCAGCGCCTACGCAGAGTACTCACCCTGCAGGACCAGTGAGTCACTCTGCAGCCCCCGAATCCAGCTGTCTCCATCTTCATTTTTCTATCTTCCCTTCCTTTGACTTCGTTTTCTTTCTGCTCAAGCTAAAGCCTTTAAAAATCATTCGAATTCACTTTATCCAGTTCAACCACATCAGAAAAGATGGCTTTGTGTATTTGGGAGGGAAATAATGAATTGTCAGTGAGATATGATTAACCTACAGCCTTTATTTTAATTGACAAGTTTTAGATTAATTTCTGATACACAAAATTCAATGTGTCTCTGCTCTGGTTGTTTGGGGACCTAAGCCTCAGAGGTGAGTATCTGAAACACTTACCCAAAAGCAACAAGCTCACACGGTTTTTTTGGGTCAGCTTCATCTCAAAAGATTCACATTCCTGTTCTTGTGAAAGGAGCCGCAGCGACCTGATCATCCATCTCTCTAAAAGAATCCATTTCCCTCTGAGGTCCTCTTATTTCTGTCAGTAGTACTCTAAATGGGAATCATGGGATTTTCTTTACCTCCTCCCTTCACCTTCAATTTCTTTTCTTCTCTCCTGCTTTCGACATTCTTCCGTCTCTGCCTTCACACACAGTGATACGAGGCCCCAGCAGAGTGTGATAAGGGGAAATGCAGCCTATCAGGTGGCACATCATAAACAGATCAAGCACAACCCTCTATCATCCAGTCTGAATAAAAAACCCTGCACTGTTCGCTCTTGCATGCACGCTGATTCATACTCTCACTTCCGAGATGTCTTTTTTTTTTCATGCCAGTTCTGTCTCATCAAGACTGAAATAATCACTCTGTAAACTCGATAGTTCTTAAGATGGGAATGATTCTGCAACATTCTCAGGCCAGCAGAAATATTTTGTAATCATGTCCCTGAGATGTTGTTTTTTCCGGCCTCCAGCGGCTTTCGCTGTTTCATCTTAACATGAATCTACGAGCACTCAGACTACTACTATAACTCAGCCTTTGTTTGTACTTGCATGTGTATACGCATCATTAAGCTTCACCTCAGGGTGGCTCTCAAACGGAAAACAATTGATAATGTGCACATAGGTTTTATGTGAAACATCTCAGTGGTTGTATAATTTTATTTTCAAAATGTATTTGTAGTTTTGAAATAATTTTAAATATAAGCGCTCCCGGTAATGATTTCTGCATCATTACCTGAGTATGTTGTTTCAGAATGTTTTTTTCTTCAATACTTCTGAGAGTTTTTAAGGATGGTTTTTTTTTCTTCTTTTTTTTGTTAACCAATAGCTTGCATGTCCTTTCAGATGATCCAGACCCAGAGGGACAAGGGTTCTGCCAGGCTGGCTTCAGTGTGGATTTCACCAAGGTAAAGTTTACCACATGCTATTGCCATGACAACCTCCTACACACATCTTGTGTCCCCTCTCAGGCAGAGCATCCCCCCCCCCCCGTAGAGATTTATGGACTCCAGGGAGATGAGAACATGTTTTGTCCCTGGAGGAGGCTCAACTCCTGAAGTGACCCATCACCTCTGAACACAAAAGACCAAACACACACACACACACGTTTACACATTCTTATGCTGCAATGTCAATGTGACCTTTGACGTGTGTCTCATGGTCCAGTTCTACCCTCCTGTACAGGAAACTGTCACTCTCCACAGACGTGACAGCAGGAATGACGTGCTCACACTATGTTTGTACACATATCCTGCAAATCACACACAAACACACACTCGCATGCAAAAGTTCACCAACATATGACACGTGATCACATGAGTTGTTTGATTTGTTCTAGGAAGGAACGCTGGTGGTAGGAGGACCTGGGAGCTATTACTGGCAAGGTAACTGTGACAACAGTGTGTAAACCTGTATTTGCTCCCTCTTTTTCGATGATTTCATCGACGGGAAGGTGTTCAAAAGAGAGAAAAGAATGAAAATGAGTTAAACAGTCAGAATGATCCACCCACACACACACGCTCAAAAATACAGTTGCCAGATTTGCATTTTTCTTTTTTTCTTCGTAGGACAAGGTGGAAAAAAAAATGTGTCTTTGCCCCTTAAGTCTTTCCCATCAAGGCTGCCTTACCTCATTCTGCTCTCTTTCTGTAACAGTCCAACAGGAAGTGGGTGTTTGGGCTCTGTAATGAGCTGATCAGGGGGTAATGGAGTGTGGAGGTACTGCCCCTCTGCCCCTGTGATAAAGCACAGAGGGGCTTGGAAAAAGCTTTTAGGAGATGGAAGAGGCTCAAGGTTAAGCTACAGGGTTGGAGAGGAGAGAGGAAAGGTGTTTAGAATATACATACTGAGAGAAATAGAGAACAGGGAGGACAGCGGGAGTGATGGAGGACTGGTAAGGAGATGATAGAAACACGCTGCAGCGGGTAAGGGAGAAAGATGAGTAGAGAGGGGAGTAAAGAGAGACCCCAGAGAAGGAGCCAGAAAGATGGATCTTGTGTTTGATGAAAGGTCAGCTGGCTTGCTGGGTATGTGGAGCTGTAGTCTAAGCAGAAGGATGAAGTGTCCTAATAGGTGTAGACACAGCCGGCGTTTGTCAGAGCTCGGCTGTTGAAGTGTAGCGTGCTAACTCCCCCAGATCCAGGTGTGTGAGAGTGTGTCATCTAAATTTAGAGAGGAGATCTGCAGCTGGAGACGTTCACTGATTCGCTGTGCAAACTCATTTCTCGTCACTTTTATTCGTAACCCCCTCATCCGTCACTCCACGGTGCTTCATTTGCCTCAAATACAGAAAAAGAGCAAGAGTATGTTTGTCTAAGGGGAAAGAAAGGAAGACCAGAAGTGTCTCAGTGATTGATATTTAAAAATGTCTTCATGTTCTGTTATGATTTGGGGTTATTGTTTGGCATTGCTGCTGTTACATATGGTTAAATAATGATTGCCCCAGCATACAAGACCACACGAGACAGGCTTTACAGACAGTCTAATGGACTGCTGGCTCTCTGTGCCCTCATCGTGGCAAGGCTGGCTGCCTCCAGTTAAAACACTTCCTCCGAATGTTTATAAAAGCACTCAGTCTGGATTTTTATGGTCTCTAATATACAACAATTATCTTCAGCCTTTCGTCTTGAGTCATCGCGAAAAGACGTTTTTATATACAATCTTGTCATCGCCGGGCGTAAAGGACACTTGTGTGACTTATGCATGTGTATCAGCAGTTTGTCTCATTAATCAGATAAAGGCTTAATAATGAGCTGATGCAGTGATGTGTTTTTCCAGGAGGGAGGGGCTGAGAAAAAGAAAAAAAAGAGTTGAAGGGAGGGTTAAGAGGGCATATTTTCCTCCCCGTCAGCGCATACGCACACACACATTAAGGAGGATTTATGGAAGGTTGAGGGCAGTCGTAGATAAAATCATTTGTTTGCTTGACCTCTTGTTCAACAGCAGAGGAAGGGTGGTGTTTGCGTGTGTTCACCTATAATTCAGAAAGCCCCAGCAGAAAGGAAAACCCTTGTTTTCATGGGAGTTTTTTAAAGGAACATAGGGGTGTTTTTTTTGTTTTTTTTCAGCTACTCCTCTGCCTGTGATGTGTTTGAGCTTTCCTCAGGGAAGACTTGTATGTGTTGCTAAGCTTTGTGCATATGTCACAGGGAGCAGGTTGTCCAGCTTCTGGGAGTTTTCCCAAACTGGAGCGCAGCTGTGCTCCCTTTGTGGTGTTTTTGAGCTGATGCCGCTGTCTGTGAACAGATGTGACTCTCTCAACCCTGCTTGTTTGTTTTTCCTCATCTATTTATCAGGTCAGGTAATGACAGCAGGGATAGCTGAGATACTGAACGGCTACTCTTTGAAGGCGGTGCTGAGAAAGGTTCCAGGAGAGAAACACACCAGAGCTGCTGAGGACACACATGACGACAGCTACCTTGGTAACGTGCACTTACGGAAACTGGCAACAACGTTGATTGAATTGCATCATATGTTTCCTTACATGCTTCAAATACAGATTGCACAGAGCATCCTGTGTTGAGTTAATCTCACCCGAATGTTGTCAT
Source organism: Symphodus melops (assembly GCF_947650265.1). Taxonomy (NCBI): domain Eukaryota; kingdom Metazoa; phylum Chordata; class Actinopteri; order Labriformes; family Labridae; genus Symphodus; species Symphodus melops. Next base: position 20,277,138 of record NC_136695.1, read on the forward strand.
GTGCAACCCATTTCTCTTTAGGTTACTCTGTGGCAGTGGGGGAGTTTACAGGAGACTCTGAACAAGGTGACAAAGCACACAACTGATTACATCTAACCACATGCAGCAGCAGAAAAAAAACCCTCGCTAGCTTTATCAGGAGTGCACCCTGCAGCACAGGCCGAAACACCACATGTGGGATGTCTCCTTGTGCTCTCTGGCTGGATGCTAGTGCCACAGTGGGGGATGTTTGCAGGGTGAGCGATAGATAGCGGACAGCTGTGCGACAGTGTCTTGGTCTGAACTCAGAGGCAGTAATGAGAACTGTCTCTGTATGTCTGGGTCGCGACCCTTAGGGGACAGGACTTCAGGAACTGCTGATAAAGGGATTTCCTCTACTTCATTTGGTCTGATTAGAATGATTAGTGACAGACTCAACAGACCTCTTTCGATCTGCAGAAGAATCTCTCCTGGATTTGAAATATTAGGTGGAAAGCGAGGCAGGCCTGCCATAAAGCATCACTTCAATAGAGAAAAGTGTCGTTGAGCTCATTTTTTGGAAGTATTAGGCCAGCAGAAATGTGTATCTGCTTGGATTACTACCACAGACTGTGAAAATATAGACATGGTTTTAATTAGGGATGGGCAATATATCAAGTTTTCTATATGTGGATCTATTTTGATACGAGATAAAGGGTAATACAATATCGCTGTGTGGTTTTTTCACACAGGAAATTAAAAAATTTTATTTTATATTTTGTTGAAGAAGCAAGCATGCTTTAATATTATGAATAATAATTTCAATATAATATCATTTGTCATATACTGTACATGTTGAAGTGCCTGTGTGACATGAAGGAGCTGAGGTGGACCTGACAATCAGCTGTGACAAACCTTAACTCAATCCTGCTCTTTATTATGCAAATGTAGGAAAACATATATATATATATATATATATATATATATATATATATATATATATATATATATATATATATATCACTAAATATCACTTAGACATTTATTCCCACCAGTTTTAGTTTTTCAGCACAATAAATAAAATACACCAAAATCATGAGGAAAAAGAGCAAAGAAAATTTGGAGAAAACAAAATGTGTCCAACAACCACAGTCATGCTACATCTATTGTCAAACATTTTCTATTACTCCTCTTCAAACTCAGTCACCACACATTTCTGCAGCTGTGTCACAAGCATGAGACCCCCCCCCCCCCTCCCCCAATGCCACTACAGCTCTCCATTCATAATTTCCTGTCTATCCGAGCATCTTTGCTAATCACCATTTAGTGGGATCTTTACGGGACAACCTTGCGTTTACATACCCCCATACCAACCCCGCAAAGGCCTGAGCACCCTCAGGCACAACACATGTCAGCGAGTCTTTAAGGGAGCATAAAGAGGTTGCACATGCTTGTTGATGTGTGTTGTGTTGTGGTACAAAACTTGTTGTGGTCATGTTCCCCCAAAGCCTCTTCAGATTGGAGAACTGGTCGTAAATGGGAGTTCTGAGTGAAGAGGGATCTGGGAAGTTCTGGTTTATGGGCTCGTGGTCGAGTCTTTTGCGTAGAGCAGGAGGGATTGGGGGGGGGGGGGGGGGGGGGCTCTGTCTTCTCTTTCTGGGTGGGAACCTCAGATCATCCTGATAAGTTCATAGCACCACACTCATCAATCAATACACAAGCACCCAATCACTCGGGCAGTTCTCAGAGACACTTGGCACGACTGGCAGGGTGGGGTGGATAGAGGGTTTAAGACTTTTTTTTTTTAAAAAGCCTCTCCTAAGTCCGTCTCTTCACACATATTCACACTAATTCAAGTGTTTTTGGTTTTCATGTTTCTTAGAGCTGATAGCAGGAGTCCCAAGAGGAGCGCAAAACTTTGGATATGTAAGTATGGAATGTATATGCAGTAAATATTAACACGCATATTTATACATTCAGAACATATTAAGTAATAGATTTCTAAAAAGTCAAAATAAAAGTGAATTTGCATTGAGACAGTTTTGGTAATTTTGGGGAAAAATCAGAGTTAAAGAAAAACTGCCTTGAATGAATGAGGGACATTGTAAATGCAGATGCCTCCATTACAGAGCACAGATGTTCACCGAATGGTTTGACAAGTATAAAAATCATCATCACCAAAGTATTTGTTTATATATGAGAGCTGTCACAAAGACTTGTTCAACAGCACTCTCTTTCTCTAAAGCGCCAAATTAGGGAACGTGTTTTGGAAGAATGATGTCGATGCCTCCAGTAAATTTAGTCCAGAGACTTGTAGAATCAGTGCAAAGACTAATCAAGTTGTTCTGATGGCTTTTGGTAAAACTTTGACTCACAGTTTCAATATCGTTCTTTACGTTTTAGATATTTATTCGTTTATTTAGCGCCTTTAAAAACAAGGGTTAACAAAGTGCTTTGACAGACAAAAGCAAGTTATACTAAATAAGGAATTGCTTCAAATCAATACAGGAACCCAAACGATATCAGAGCCAAAAATAAAACAACAGAAGAACCCAAACACTAAAAGAATCTGGAAGATAGCTACAAAAATAAGAACAGAAACTACAAAAGAAGTCAAACAACATAAGAAGACATCATCATGAATTAAGACCAAGAGGATCATGATGTAAGAACTTAACAACGCAGCAGAGAGAAAACAGCTTCTTGTTTTTCAAACAAAGACTACAAGGGGCCTCAGAGAGTATGTACAAACAGACACTTGGACACAGTTAGCTAAAATCTTCTATATGTGTCCTGTAGTGTTGATTTACAGCTTGAACTGTATAAATAAACACACGTATCTACATCACAATTATATACTGTATGTGTGCCTATTTGTTAACTGTAGTGTGTTCTCACATGGGAACTTGTCCCCAGGGCGGACTGTATCAATCCCCCTAATGACACACGGCTTCCGCTGCATGTGGAGGGCACTGACCCCACCTAACCCCACTAACCCTTCTCCACACACACACAGCCGACCCCTGACCTTAACCTGCAGTGCAACTGCAGGACTCACCATGCGGCTCACACACACACACACTTTGAAGCAGTGTGTGTGTTGTGGGTCTGGATGCTGTAGCTGGTGTGAGAATGGTCTGTCCTGTACAGACAGTGCACTGTGAGTGTCACAGAGGAGGGGGGTTGTAGGTCATATGGGGGGGGGGGGGGGGGGGGGGCAATGGTAGATCTGACAACTTGGAGCGCTTAGATGCAACATTTGTGTTTACATTATTTCTTTAGTAACAGTCTTCATTTAGTATGTCTGTAAAACATCTGTGATTAGGCCAACGTATAGCCTCCTGCTCATGTGTGTGTGCATGTGTGTGAGCGTGTAGCCCCCCGGCTGTCTCCATGTGGTTGTTATTTTAGGTCTTATGAAGGAATTCTCAGCCTCCCCCCTTCAACTCTCCCCACGACCTAGGTTAGGATGGGGGGAAGGAGAGAGAGATGAGGGGGGAAATGGTTAAGGCACCAAGATGATGGTGGTGGGGGAGGGCGGGTGCTAGGGGCTGGGGGCGAATGGCTTTTGGATAGAATAAAGGCTTTTTTTTTAATGCGGTTTCTGTCCTTTTTCTGGCATTCTTTGTGTGCCTGTTTGTCAGACTGCTTGATCATGTTTGCTTGTAAAGTGCCGTAGGGACAAAGCCTGGTGCTTTGTTTGCTTTTCTGTAAAGCATCTCACTTTTTCTGCTTTTTTAGGTAGTAATGATCAACTCCACCAATCTGACCTTCATCCAGAACTTTACAGGAGAACAGGTAGGAGAATGTACACCTACAGCAGCAGATATTGATTTCTTCCCAATTTTTGCATGAATTCAATTTGAAAATGGAATGAAAATTGAATTAGAGGAAATCTTGTTAACATATTTTGTTTATGGTTAAAAATACGCACGCTCTTTCCCTGTCTGCTCCTCAGATGGCGTCTTATTTTGGATACTCAGTGGCTGTCACTGACCTAAACGGAGATGGGTAAGTAGAAAATTGAATTTTCAATCTATCGACCCTCACTCTTTCTGTCTCTTACTGTGAGCATTACAACTGTGATTTAAATACCCAGGACGGACGATGTGCTGGTCGGAGCGCCCCTCTACATGGAGAGAGAGATGGAGAGCAAACCTCGAGAGGTGGGGAGGGTGTACCTGTACCTGCAGACAGCCCCGCTCACCTTTTCTGAACCTGTTGCTCTCACCGGCACATACACCTTCGGACGTTTTGGCACTGCTATAGCACCCCTTGGAGACATCAACCAGGATGGATACAATGGTACGAAAAGTGAAGATTATTTATGCAAAAAATATGTTAGATAGAAGACAAAGCAAAACTACATTTAAATAACAAAATACCATCATGTTTCAATTAGCTGACCATACAGGGTTTTTGTTTTCAGGTTTACTCAATGACAGACAAATCCTTTTCGGGTTGTTTTGTCTTCAAATGAGGAAATCCCATCAGATGCTGCTACTTTAAAAACGTAAAGCTTTTGAGCCAATCAGGAAGTGCAGCGATGAAAGGTTGTCTGGGTGAACTTGTTTCCTCTTGTGATGATAAGGGTTAAGGCCATATGTGTGTAACTGTGTGTGTGTGTGTGTGTGTGTGTGTGTGTGTGTGTGTGTGTGTGTGTGTTTGGGTTATTTTTAACTCACCAGATGTGCACTGAGATAATATCATCTCGGTGTTTCTGTCCTGCAGGCCCAGAGTTCATTCCTCTTCGATGTGTTTGTTTTATCCTCACATTGATTGGACACACACACACACACACACACACACACACTAGGGCCTGTAGACCAAATGCTCCATGAAGCTAAGGCCTGTTGACTGCTTTCTAAAAAATGAATGAAGTGATGCCCATCTGGCCCTCATATGACATCCATCCCACTGAATTGTGGTTTATTTATTCATGGTTGTGTGCGTTAATGTGCGTTACACCCCTTTAACAGATCAGATCAATAACCAGTGGATCAATACAGAGGCTTTCTCTGTCCAGAAACGTAAATCAAATCAGGTCTGTCAGGATGTGATGGCTCCAGAGGAGTAGCTTTTAAGGAGATGGAGCCTCTTTGCCAGCTGCAGTGACATGCGAAAAGATGACTTGTTGAGAGTTAATCTAATGAGGACAAGCTCATGATGGAGTCACCATGGAAACATTGTGATCAGGGTTTTCAGCAGCTTCTTTTTGCTAATGCCAAACATCTGTGCAGCTTTACCTGTGCCCCTGTGATAATGTGTGCCTAATCACTGACAGATCCCTTTTTTCGATTGACCACGATACCTCCTCTCAAAGACGGTCTCATCACTCTGTTTTCAAACATTCTTCATAAAGCAGAACCATTCTCATTTTCTGTCATTATGGCTTTGAAGAGTGTCAGCACAAAAGCATACAATTTAGCTAATTCAATTTGCCATGTGGCTCTTTTTGTTTTTTAATTTTTTATCAACCACCACTGGCACCATAACTCACAGAGTGTCAGCTCGTGTCTGTCTGTGAGTAAATCTATAGTGTTTGGTTTCAGTGATCACAGTGGGTGTTCCCACATTATGCCCTGAATGTCTGCATTTTGTGGGTTGGGTGTTGAGTAATGCCCATGAGAGACTTTTACATTATTTGAAGACTTTTTTTTTCTTCTAATTTTTTTCATGCATATATATATATATATATACAGCTCTATAGCTATGTAGATATGTCCATGCATAGACATTAAGTCTTACACACACATACACACACACACACACACACACACACACACACAGGCTTATACATACACTTGCATACACACATGGTTGCATTTATTCTCTCTACCCCACAATCTCCTTCATGTGGAACTAGTTGTTTAGGCTGAGAGAGAGGGGATCCGGAGACAAACAGGAAGTCTAGAGGTGTTTGGACAGTTACAGAACTTAAGGGTAGTTTTATGGATTATGTGTGAACATATAGAGGTTAGAAAGTAACAACAGATTCAAATTCTTTATTGGTTTTGCAGCAGAAGTGCAGAGAAGGCAAGATGTATACAAGGACATCATCAACAGTAAAATCTAAATAAAAACAGTTAAACAACACACACAACACAAATAACTGAACTCTTAGGAAGCCCTGAAGTCCAAAAGGAAAATGATCTTGAACAAACATTCACATAGTATAATTATCATGTGTACAACATCATATCTTGTGCACACAAGATATTAAAGGCAGAGTTGGCGATTTTCTTAAACTAGCATGATTTTGAAAGTAGCATGTGTATCTGAGGAAAATGACCAACTCTGCCTTTAAGTTCTGCTTTTTTAACATTTGCTTTTGTAGTCTGAGGACTTCAGGGAGTCTGTCAAAGACACATTTTAAAACGCAGCTAATCAAACCATTAGATTTTAGAAGGCCCAAAGAAAAATGTTTCTCCAAAATATATAGCCCGGTTGTAAGCACCTGTGTGGTTCAATAACTATCCTGGATCTCTTCTGCTTTTGTGGTCTGGAAAAGAAATTTAAAACCAAGGGCTGTTTGAGGGGGAAATGTGTTTTCCCCTGTAATGCATCACTTTGGTGATGTTTAATGGAAGTGGACTAAATGGATGTTTTAATCAATCAGTTCTTCTTCTGGGACCAAAGCTATTTTAATTCTGAGCAATGGTCTTTGCAGAAGCAGTCTGTATTAAGGGGAAAATGTGGAAATGTTGCAAATAACAGGTGATACCAAGCTTTTAAACAGAAGTTCATGAGTGTGGACGTGCTTTGCGGTTCCACTACTTCATTCCAGGAATCCTCAAAGGCCCTTAAAACCTACTTCATGAATCAGGTTCTCACTATGACCGACTTGGTTCTTACACCAATAACATTTTCATAATTAGAGACATTCAGATTCAGTCGTAATATTTTATCTTAACTTGAACCCACTAGTCACAGCACTTTTTCTTACAATCTGAGGAGAGTTATCGGGTTTATGGCATGCTCTGCTTGGAAGGTGCAAAGTATCTGCCAGTGTAAAAACATACTAATAATTTCAAGCATAAAATACTAACAATTACTACCTCTTCTTTATAATATTGAAAGTAAGTAGAAAAATATCAAAAAGGCTGATGAGATACTTTTTTGCAAGAGGTTTTTTTTTTTTCATTTTCTACAAAAACGTACAGTAGATAGACTAGTAAGTCAAATGTACATTTCCACTTTCAAGCTACAATTTAGCTTTAGCCAGAAGATATTAGCTTAGTTTAAATACAGAGAGCACAGGGGTACATCACCTAACTTTGCCAGAGTTTCAAAATTACCCCAGTGACTCAAACGCTTACTTCTACTTCACTTACATCTGTTTATTTAGACAATAAAGGCAAACCAAAGCCAGCATGTTAGCATGATGATACAATTTAGCTTGATCCAACCTCACAGAGCCATTAGCTTAGACAGACACAGATTTTCATTTTAAATTTCAGACTGTCTATTTATTATTCAAGTTTTGAGATAATGTTTGGAACTGTTTTTCTCATTTGGTTAAAAATCGAAGCGAGCTGTTCCCTGCTGTTCTGATTCTTCATGCCAAGCAGGGTTACAGTAAATCAGCTTTTCAGCCTAATCTGTATGTTTTCTTGTACAAAAAAGTACAGTTGTATCAATCTCCTCAGATGATTCTTGGTAAGAAATCAAACAAATGTAAAAACCAGAACATCAAGCAGTTTGGCAGTTTAAGACCTAAATAGACTAAATCAACTAAAGCAAACGTAAAGATATCAAGATGAAATACAAATCAAAAAGTATAGAACTGTGCATGGTTAGAAAAATGAATAAAAATTAAAGTAAGAGGTCAATGATCATACTGTCATGGTCCCCACAGTACAGGTAAATGCAGGTCAAGCTTTTTTCCTTCTCTTTTTCCAGCTACCTGTAAGTTTCCTCTGTTCTAGTCTCAGAGGGCCCTTAACCCTGCTGATGTCTAAACCATGCGTGTGCGTCTGTGTGTCATCCCTCAGACGTGGCGGTGGGCTGTCCTTTCGGAGGAGAGGAGCGTGGAGGCAGAGTATTGATCTTTAACGGTAACAGAGAAATATCCATACGCGGCCTGACACTAAGCCAAGAGCTGAAAGCCTCTGGCGTCCCGGGTGATGGTTTGTCTGGATTCGGATTCACTCTGAGAGGAGGCCAAGACCTGGACAACAACCAGTATCCTGGTAAACACTCAAACTGAACAAGTCAATCCTTCTCTACACAACTCCCTGTGTTATAATCAACATTTTTTTCTCTGACTTGCATTCCTTAAACTTCTCCACTCTCCTTCCAGCTCCTCTCATTACAGTCTCCCTCCTCTTTCAGTCTTGACCTCCACATTTCATGGTTCTCCCCATTGCACTCCTTCACTACCATCCCCATGTTTTCCTGTATTGCTTCTCACAGCTTCTCTGGTAAACTCATCAGTCAGAAGAATGGGTTATAATAAGAATAAGTGCCAAAGAACTGCTGCTGCATCCATTTTTGGGGGGATTTACAATGTTGGAGGAGAGAAAACATAAATTTGAGAGTAAGAAAGAAATTTGAAAATATATGAACCGCAAACACATGCTGCCAGAAAACCATTCCTCAACCTATGTCTGTAAAACCGAGCAGACAAGGCAGTGTTCAATTCAGTGACATGCAGGGAGAATATTAATTTAGGTGCTGCCTCCTTACTAACAGACACCTCCACCTCCTATCTTTACAAGAGATACTACAATCTTAACGACAAATCATAAGAAGCCCCAAAACCAAGATTTTAAGTGAGTGTGAAGCTGTTTATAAGCATGAGTTTTACCTTAAAGTAAAATCCTTGAGAGGCAAAGCAGGTCTGTAAAACCACTGTTTTACTACCTTATTTTCTCCCTAATTTAGAGCAGTTCTACTTTGTAGAGTACTCTGGCATTGTGCTACAACAGATTACGTTAAATAGGAGAATTTGTTTAGTTTTACCTTTTCTTTGCCCCCCCCCTTCCCTCCCTTTTCCTTTCATTCCACTATAATAACATATTTCTTCACTCCAAAAACAGGATATCAAGGGAAGTACACACACAAGTACACACAGGTTCACATGTGTGGCTTTTGATCAGTTTCACTAACGTTGAGAGCGAGTGTGTGTTGAGTGTGTGCCAGGCTCCAGGTCAAAGCTGTGGAGACCCACTGCAAATCAGAGACCCTCAAATCAGAGAGAAATAACAACAAAGTACAGTAAATACACGTACAGGGTTTACAGGTTGGTGGAGGCCCTTTCAGGAGGAGGAAGTGGAGTAGAAAGTCGCGGGTGGCAGATCGTTTCGGCTGACTCACATTCCCCGTATAAACGTGAACACACACAAACGGTGCAGCGCGTTTGTCGTCTGTCATTAGAGCGAGCTCGCTGGTGGAAGGGAGGCACACACAAATGAAGTGTCGTTAGCACGGTAGTAAAGTCACACTGTTCAAAGGAGCTGGAGATGTTTGATCTGTATTATGTGAGGACTGCCCGGGCGTCTGGCAGGCCTGCTCCAGCCGCCATATGCTCCCCTCCATGTGAAATGTCATTAGTCTAAAGCAGGCGCACAGAGAGAGGGAAGGATGGTGATTAAGTTCCACTTTTAGCTTTAATGGAACTTTTTCATCGTAATGATGTCACATGTTTGTGTTTTTATTTGGGAGCTTGGGACATTAAAGGTGGAAACTACAAAAGATGACAAAGACGTTACGACAGGAAGAAACATAACGACCTACTTTTAAGGGATGTTTTAGTTTGGGTTTTATGTGGTTGTGTGAGGTACTTACAGTATCGTTATTGTCTCCTATAGATGATGGTCAGTCTGTTTGGTAAGGCTGACTGAAATACTAAGATTGAAGCCAATCTAAGTACCACATACTTGAATTAAACAAGTGAGAAACGTCCCACATTAAAAATCAGTATCACCAAGAAGCAGAGTTCGGCCCAGGCTAAACGCTGAACGGTTTGATTGCCTCAGGGTGCATTTCAGGTTCAGCCGAGGGGTCAGAGGTCAGAAACTGACAGTGTTTTACCTGTCAATCACACCGACACAGAGACATGTCAGGGGCTGTGATTTGCATGTGTGTGGTGCTGGGGGGTCATTAAGGGGGTCATTTAGTTTGTAAGTAGGTGGAAGATTTATGACAGGATCCATGTCAACGCTTGAATTTAGTGACCATCTTTCCACCTTTTTTACTTCCCAAGTTCTTCTACCCTCACTACAATTTAATTTGTGGGTAGGAATGGCACGAAAACGAGACGTTGCTCACAGCACTGTTAATATCATGATATAAGATTTGAAAATTAAAATACTGCAGGAAACTTGTAAAATTATAAAACACAATATCTGATTAACTGAAAAAAAGTCAAAATGCCTCTATTTGGTTAATAATTTTTTGTTTGGTCTTAACTTCTTTTCACCACCGTCCTACTCAATCACATTGTCCTCTTCTTCTCCTTTTATCCAGTTGTTAACTTCATTTTTGACCAATTAAATTGCGTTCACATTACCCCAGTTCATGTCATTAACGCAACCGTGAAGAGTCATGAAGTAGTGACGCAGTGGGTCAGCTAAGTAGGATCATCTGTTTTGAGTGCAGTATATTTCTTTAAGTAAGTTATTGATATTTTGCATCAGGAGTTTGATTATTGAAACACACAAGTCAGGATGACAGTACTGTATATTGCTCTATCGTTATTTTTGCCTGCTCCTTATTAGATAACCCAATTTAACCAAAAATGCTGTATAACCCAATTTTAGCAGAAACCTTTCGCGTTCTCCCTGTGTGCAGAGTGAAAAAAATAAAAGCGTCACTTTGATGTGGTAGTTACAGAAAGCCTTGAAATCACACATGCAACTGAACTTTAAGAAATCTTCCATTTCTCCCTCAGAACGCCTCTCTTTTTTTTCCACTGAGCGCCATTGACCTTTGACATTTCATCAGCGAGGCCAGTCCCCTGCAGCCAAACATGCAGTGAGGGCACGCAGCCAGTGACAGCTTGACAGTCTGTCTAAACTTTGGATGGAGGTTGTGTTTTCACAGCCCAGGACAAACACCATCATCTACAGCAGCTCAGTTACCGAGAATATACCTGCAACTAGACTCTCCATCAATGAGTAGAGTGGATATGAGTGTGTATGCACTAGTGTGTAGGAGCCACATTTTTGTGCAGGTATGGTGTCTTTAACACACACACACACACACACACACACACTCCTGTGTGTAAGGAAATGAGATTGACATAAAAGGATGTGTGCCGTTGTTTGAGTTAGCGCTTGGTTCAGTCATGCACGCAGCACAATCCCTCTCACTCAAACGAAACCCCAAACGTGCCCTGTCCTCAAATCAGTCTCGACCACTGTGTCAAAAACACACGTTGATGGCAGGAGTGGAGTTGGATTTCCTAGTTACACAACTTCAACAGCGGGATGGACAGAGGAATTCAGACTGGGAGTCTCTCTTTCCCCCTGTTGAAAACACACCTTGCTCCTGATTACTTTTACAGAATGTGGTGTAAATGCTAAGTGCATTATCTCCTCCCCTCCCTTTTCTTTCTAGCATTTCTCCTCTTTTTCCTCCTGCGACCCCCCCCCCCCCCTTCTGTACCCCTACGACTGCCCCACAAAACCAACATCTTGCTTTCTCGTTGCAGACTTTTTTGATACAGCACACACACGTACACAGAGCCACACACTCCCATAGCAATGTAGCCAGGGGAAGAGGGACAGGGCTTAAATGTTTAATGTTGTGGTTTCAGGGGGGTTCAGTGACTGCAGCCATAGGCAGAAACAGATGTGTCTCTCAGATTCAATTAGTCCCTTTTTTGTACTTAAAAGTTCGGAGCGGGAAGACACAACAAATGACGAATATGGACTACAAGTGTTCCAGCTCATAGTGAAAATACCTGCACCAGGATATCCCAGCGTTTTCCTCTGATAGAAATAACTCGATTCAAAGTTACTTTAAAAAACTTATATTAATTAATTGTTAATATAATTCTTTACTCTATCTTTCTCAGGATCACACAACTCAGTTTAGCGGAATTTGGCACTGATAGCCTGTATCCATTAAGTACCCCACTTCAGCTTTCACATTGTTTTAATCAGCACTTGTATATATATATATATGTGTGTGTGTGTGTGTGTGTGTGTGTGTGTGTGTGTGTGTGCAGCTTTCATTGGTATGTGTCCCCTAACCGCAGCCATTAAACTCCGGCTCTATTTTAAACTCAGAGAGCCAATTAAAAGTGTGTGTTCATCACAAAACCCATGAAAACAAATAAAAATCACATATAGATGAGATCTGGTGCTGCTTACAATTAGGAGCAGTGGAGAAATGTTGTGAAGCGAAAATGTGATTGGAGCGATGTGAAGTTTCTAATGGCGCTGGAATGCAATGAAGGGTCTCTGTCTCTGAACACACAAACACACACACACACACACACACACACACACACACACACACACACACACACAGGAATGAAGACGCACATACAAGGCCCAATGGATTTACAAACTCAAGATTTGATTCACATTTTCTTATTTGGTCTCAACTGGGACAGAAGGAGGGAGATATCAGAAATGCAACTTCACAGTGTGTTTGTGTATTTGTGTGACTGTGTGTTTGTGTGTGTGTACTAAAAGTAAGAGGTCTGTGTTTAATGAAGATTGCTGGAGACCTTGAAATTAGTCCCATCTGTTGCATTCTCTGAAGCTCTCTCTCTCTCTCTCTCTCTCTCTCTCTCTCTCTCTCTCTCTCTCTCTCTCTCTCTACCTACCTACCTATCTATCTATCCATCTATCTATCTGTTCATCTATCCCTGCAGATCTGATCGTTGGGGCATTTGGCGCAGGCGAGGTGTCCGTGTACAGGTAAGAATTAAGAAAACTGTCTGTCCCGTTGCCTTGTTTTGAAATTCTGAAATTCTTACTTTCATATCGTGTCAGATGGCGTAAAGTTTGTGTGCTTGTTTTTTTTGTCTCAAGATCTCAAGCTGTCGTGTCTGTGGAAGCATCAATGACCTTGACTCCCAAAATCCTGAACCCAGATGACAGACAGTGTCACCTCCCCGAGACAGATATTATGGTTACCTGGTAAGAAGAGCATTCTTAGAGCCAGATCATATTTGCTTCTATACTAAATACAAACAATGAACACTGTTTTAAATGTACCCGGGATGACTGACCTTTCAAAAAACCAATATGGCCTCCGTTCTCGCAATGGGCTCCAGATGTCAGATTCAGAGTTATAAATGCTAAATAAACTTTCCAACCTGTAGGAAAGACATTTAATAGTCACAGCTGATGACTACTTATACAGATGGACTCGCTCAATGTTTTTAGCTGCAGCAGTCCTGTGATCCCAGTCTTGAAGAGGAGGCCTGATGGCAGCCTTGGGCTTTCCTTCCTCTCTTTGCCTGAGCTGGGCACGAACACAAGTGCTAATCGACGATCCAAAAAACTGAAAAGTCGCTCTTTAGTCCTTTTAGTCCTGTGAGTTTTGAAAATACAGACGAATTGTGATCTAAAATAAATACTTAACTTATTTTATAGGGGTTGTATGAAGTATTATCCATAGTCAGTATTATCTTCAGTAGATGGCAGTCAGCCTCGTCTGAAGCTGCAGTATGAACTGCTGTGAACAGAGTCTGCAGCAAAACATACTTACAAGCCCCTGTGATGACATGAAAAATGTACTATTTGACAATGACTTAAAACACTGCTACGGGCTACCTGTCAGATAGTGTTTTACAGCATGCTCCTGGAACAGCCTTATTTCAACGATTCCTGCTGAGTGATAAGTTTGACTATCAAAAAAGTCAACACAGACTAAAAGTTCGAGTCAGGAGCTTTAACCACTAAAACATGTCTCGTGCACATGTCCTTACAGAATGGACATGAGAAATTAACCGGCTTGCTAGCATTCTGTCACATATTCATTCTTTTTTTCTTTCCTTTGTTATTGCTAATTTCCTCTTTTGGTCTCTTGTAAAGAAAGATTTCATTCTCAAAGAGACCTTTGTGAGATGAAATACCCCTTAAAAAAACATCACTGAATAGAGACTTTAATCTATAAAAAACAAATGAACTCTATGATACAGATCACTAAACATCTGGCAAATGCTGACTTTGGAACACTACTGGCTGACAATTAAACAAGCGAAATATTTACCCATAAGAATTTTTACAATATCGACTTCTTTCAAGCGTTCCTCCAGCTCTTCACCATCATCTTATATTTGTTGTAATTCTTTCCAGCTGTGTGTAGCTCCTCCACTTCCGTTTGGCATGGCATTGTGGTACAAAAGCCTTCATCAGATCAGCCTGGACACAAAGTCAAGCCAGAAAAGACACATTGGAGTATACTGAGTTTAATCACTTTTCCGTGCTAACACTCTTTATACTCAATTTTTGATAAATATATTTTAGTGGTTTAGAAATTTGGACACTGACCTTGTGTGTGTGAGTAAACGCTAAAAGGGATCAAACAAACTCAAACTAACTGCTGCTTGGAAAACCCAGAGCTGCAGCCGCATATCTTCCTGCTTATTCTGTATTATAAAACAATATGCCGCATAAAGTATACACACTCACAAATCTCACACACACTGACAGAAGTGACAAATATTTCACCCCAGCGCTCGAGACGTCTCCCCTCAGCCAAGGTCTGTTTGTCTGTGTGACTAACGCAATCTTTTAGAAGTGCAGTAAAGAAGCAGATCCAATAACCTGGAAAGTCAGATTTATGGGACACTGCAATTAATTTGATACTGCATGATTCTATTTTGATTATATTATTGTTCCTGTGGGTGGCTGGCTGGCTTTGAACAGCCTGGGAGTAAGTTTATTTGAGGGGAACGGGTCTTAAAGCTCCTGCTGTTTCACCGCAGCCCATTGTTGGTCCAAACTTATTGGAGGCTGGAACCGCTGTGTGACTGTTTGGACGGGAGAAGTCCACTCGGCGAGATGCCACTGTTGTGTCGGTGTGCGTGCGTGTAGTGGTCTGTGAGTTTTGGCAGTGAGAGAAGAGGGAACAGGGTTTGGGTCGGATTGACGGGGAGCACTAAACGGTGGAATTCTGTCAAAACATAACTCAGCTAATTTAAATAAACCGCCATAAAGTTTTGGTCTGAGGTATGGAAGAGGATAGGACACACACACGGCGCACACTCAAACACACACACACAGCCAACAGCAGCTAGTACAATTAAGGCTGTGGGGCTCTCTCGCTGAAGCCTTTGGGCACTTAAGTTGTTTCTCTGGGCAGAGAGCTGCTGAGATGCATGATGGGAGGTAGTCCCAATTTGTGCTTCTCATGTATAACCTTTAAATCTGATTTACAGGATTAAGTATCAGATTCTTGGTAGGAAAAAAAACCATATATATATATATATATATATATACCCAGCAAACTCTCAAAAAACCCTGGAGGGTCTGCTGACCGCTGCACTGAATGTATTTGCAGAACTCTTTTATTTAACAGACATAGGTATAGGTTTCAAATTAAAGGTCGACAAAGTGGACAGATGAGAGGATGAATGAGATGTTGAAAAGAAGGAACAGATTTTTTAATGTGAAGGCTTAAATTGAGCGTCTCACTCATTAGGCAGTTTTAGGATGGTGGGTGAGAAGATGTGTGTGTGTGTGTGTGTTTGCAGGGAGGGCGAGCAGGCAGTGTGTAGGGTGATGGAGCACAGATGCATTTTGGGGGAGAATTACATACAGTAATGAGTAACCATCGACAGAGCTGTCGTCAACAAAAAGGGGGTCATTTCCGCACTAAATACACTTCAGTTTGACGCACACTGCTTATTACAGTCACACTTGGGCACACCCGCCTTAAATACGCACACATACTAACATGCAGCAGCACATATTAAACATGCATGGAACCACCTGGAGAGGTCAGATTGACTTTGGGGAGCTATTCTCTAAATAGAAACCTGCACTTTATTCCTCATAAATTCACATGTGCACTGCTTGCTTTTAAAGAGCTACAGTAAAAAAAAAAAAAATTTAAAAAAAAAACTAGCTCACTATTGTGTCATCTAATAGAGATGCTCATTATCAACAAACACACAAGCATCAACAACATCTGGTTTTTGATTGTTAAGGTTTGTGAGCTGAAACCAAACAAACAATAATCAAATGAAGTCGTTTACCTCATCATGCCCCAAACTGCTGAGTGTTCAGTGTTGGAATCAGGAGTTTGTAAGCCCTCTCAGATCTGTGGATATTAACAGTACTCCCTGTGTGGGAGCCACTTTCCTGGTCTTGATTAGAGAGGTGATAACACCAAAACACTCACACATATTTTCATGGCCAAATTAAAGAGGAAATGCAGAAAAGTTTCCCAGTCTCCCATGTCTGTTTGTCTAATTGACAGACTCACAGGACCTCCGGGGGTATTCCCACCGACTCCCTGGAGTACATGAAAAAAAAGACCTTGCTTATGGCCGACTCAGTTAGTAATGTCTATGAGCAGCACTTACTTTGGCTTGTATATTCACCGCTCATGCTGACTGCGTATAAAAAAGGTTAAACTAATGAACTGCTTTCATTCATACAAAATGCTGCAAAAAGTAAAGCAATATAAAATACCTGTCCAGCTCTAACATGCCACATTGTTAGCACGCCAGAGCTGCATGGGGTTCAGTGCATGTGTTAAGAACAAATCAAATGTCAGCAGGAAGATTCATCGGGTTCTCCAGCAAGGGTTAACCATTCTACAGTGATAGTCAGTCTTTACTCCTTAGCTCCACTCGTTAGAACAGCCACCATTATACTTGCAGGATTATTATTCGTATAGGAGTAATTATACTTTGTGTTTTATTAGCAGACTTTCTCTTTGTGCAACTATGCATTTGTTGAATGTGGGTGAATAGACATCTAGGTGTGTTAATAATGTGTCCACTCTCTCCTGCACATCTCCTTATTTTCTCGAATATGCTCTTCCTCCAGTCTGAGGGTGGACGTGTGTGCAGCAGTGAGCGGAGTGGGGATCCCCAGCTCTTTAGGTAAGCAGCTGTGCACATTATGGGGGGATGAAAGAGAAGGGGAGGGCGAAGAAAAAAAGCACAACAAAAAAAGGGGGTAGGTCAGTAGTCAGAGGTCGACATCATCTCATTAGAGTTTCCCTCTGTTAAAGCTCAGGAGAGAGAGTGAAAGCACGAGTCAGGTAGACTCAGGCAATGGAAAGAACATTGTTTCCAGTGCCTTTGTACTCTCAGATGACTCCATACTTCATAGCTCATGGAAAGAACCTATACGTGGTGCATTAAGGAAATAGACAACATGGGTTAAACAGCTCAGCAGTGTCTGACTGTCTGGATTGATGGATTCACTCTCATTACACTTGTGCTTTTCTTTCTTTTTTTTTTCATTTAGTTAAAAGAGACGCATGCAATGAACACACATCTGAAATACAAAGTAGATAGCATGCATGCAGGTTTTTATGCTTTTAGGATTAGAACAGAAGCATTAGACTTCAAGAATTACAGAGTTGTGTATTGTTTCTGGAGTGAGCTTGTTTGCACACTTAAATATCAGTTTATTTAAAAAAAAAAAAAAAGAGTTTACAAAACAAAGTGTATTGTAATTCACTTTTTCATCGCTGTCCTCTTTCTTCATTTCTGTGCGTCCAGACCTGAGAGCGGAGCTGCAGCTGGATTGGTTGAAAGGCACCAGAGGTGGAGTGAAGAGAGTTTTGTTCCTGGACACCCAGCAGCCTCAGCGCATCGGGCTCCTAACCCTGAGTCACAACCTCCCACGTGCATGCCTGAGCTACACCATCTTCCTGAGAGTGAGCACATTTATGACCTTTGCACATTGTCATATATCTAACAGAGAACCCAGCCATCCAAGTATTTGAGCTAAATATTTCTGGTTTCTGTTTCTCTCTCTCAGGAGGAGGAGGAGTTTCGGGACAAATTGACTCCCATCTCTCTGGCACTGAACTACAGCTTGGCTCCACCCACTCATGGCCAAAGTCTCCCTCCGGTCCTCAACCAGTACAGCAGCACCTTTCTCCAAGAGCATGTGAGTATGCGTAATTAGAAACTGTATAAGCACATTGTCTCTTTGAGAGAGAGAGAGAGAGAGTATTCTCCCACCCATATTAATGGTCTAAAAGTCTGATGTCGTGCAGATTTCTGATACTTGATGGTTTGATCAAATCTGACTCGACTTGACTTAGTTCAAGTCTGATCCCAACACATTGCATTTTGAGGCCGTGGTCCAATCTGATGTATTATTTATTGTCTTTCTTTTTGCATGAGTCTTTCCCTTTTTCCACTCAAGATGTTATTGCAAATAAATAAATACAAAAAATCATCTGTTTTGACTTCCCTCAGTCTGTTTCCAAGCTAATACTAAAGGATCAAACAATATTAATCCAGAACACGACTATTGAAAATTGTGAAACTTGAACATGTGGAAGCGTGCGCTGGTCAATCGAAATGAAAAGACGGAAGGATGAAAACATCTAAAGCTACTTTGGTCCTGCTTGAAACGTTTTATTTGTCCAATAAGAAAATCTGATGAGGATTATGTGAAACACATAGCTTGTTATTCAGTTGTCAGAAAATTCAAAAATACAGTAATTACAAAGAGAAGTGGACCTGAGTGTTCGTTGAGCATTAAGCCATGTACTCATTGAAGAAGCATTGTCCACATTATTCGTGTTTTTGATGTTTCTGAGGATTATTCAACCTTTTTTGCACTTTTGAAAATCAGCTCAACAGACTCCACATTTTTTAGAAGCAGGACATTGTGTGTCTCATTTGCGCCACATTACAACAACAAATGCAGAGCATGACCCATTGACATTAACAATGGATAGAGAAGGAAAAAAATGCTTTCTTAAAAAACAAAACCCACCACAGCCTGAAAATAGGTCGCAAGAAAACATCCCAGATCTGACTGAAAGGCTTTTGCACAAACTGAGGAAAGCTAATTTTACATTGTGTGTGCGTGTGTTTATGTATACAGCATGTGCATCCTGATTTGTACAAGCTTTCTGTCTAATTTTGGTATCATAGTGAAGTCCTTCCTCTCACTCCTCTTCTCTTGCCATCCCTCCTCTCTCCCCTCCTCTTGTCTGTGTTCCTCTTCCTCTCAGGCATACATCCTCCTGGACTGTGGGGACGACAACATTTGTATCCCTGACCTTCAGCTCTCTGCCACCATGTAAGAATGACGCAGCCACTTCCTCTAACTTAAACCTGCAAACACTAAACACAGAACATGCGCGCACCTCCAACTAAATCAAAGACAACATGTCTGTTATTCCTCACACGATTAGCAAAGTTTACGCTCACACTATTCACATTATAGTTCCATTTGCCATGTGTGAGTGTGTCTGTGAAGGAGCCCATACTCTCTATAGTGTTTCCAGCTGTATGATACCTTCATTGCAGTGTTATATAAACATCCTGTCACCCTCTACTGACTGATACTCACACACTAACAAACACATTGTTGGGGTCAGCGGCTCAGCATAAAGCAGGGTCGATTAGAGATCCACTCCAAAGAGAAGAAAAGAGTTTTAGATTCTCAAAGCTGCAACAAGATGCTTCTTTTTGAATTCACTCTGCCTGCCTCTCCTCTCTCCACTGTTCTGTTTCTTTGTTTTTAAATCAAACACACATTCAGGGACCAGTCGGAGCTGGTGATCGGAGATGACAACCTGGTAATGCTGACCATCACTGCACTGAACCAAGGAGAGGGAGCCTATGAGACAGAGCTCTACACACTGATCCCACCAGAGGCTGACTATATCGGAGTGGAGCGCAGGGTGGAGGTAAATGAACACACACATGGCACTCTCGAGCAGGACAGCATGGCCAAAATGATGGTCACAATATTTTGTATGCATTGATGAATACAGATACTGTGTATGTCATTAGTTAAAATGAGATCATGCTGCCAAGCCTACAGACGGGGATAAGAATAACGAAGATAATCAAAACCAAGACGTACTGACAGATTTGTGATGAATTGGTCATATTGAAAGAACAATGGATTTATTGTTAAACACAGAATAAAGCAATTGTGTGTTAAATAACACTGCCTCTCCTTCATTCTGCAGTGATAAGTACATGTCTACAGTGGTTAGCGCTAACATTAGCATGCATCATCGTAGTTGCTTTAGGATCCCCAGTAATTTTTTTCCAAGGTTTAATACTGGAGAGAAAGTATCTGCAGAGAAGATGGGTTTTTTTGTTTTGTTGTTTTTTTCCAAAACAGACTGACCCATTATTTTAAAGTACCAAAAAACTGTTTGACAGACATCTCGCGTGGGCTCAAGATATCCGGTGATGTAATGCATTAACAATGTCCGCATCTTTGAAGGATGACGGAGCTTCACAAACAAACACATAACAGAGCTTCTGTTGTATTCCTGCTGTGGAGAGACTGTCGGATCTTTTATATCAACAAAACAAGATTTAAGATTTATCATCAACCCCTCTCTGAGGTTCATCCCCCTCCCGGCATTTCTGCATGCACATCCGTCTGACATCTGTCGACCCGGTCTGATGTTTGATGGACACCAAAAATAGACGTATAGGATTTAGGCTGTTGTCTTATCGCGATTGAAGCAAGTGCCAATGAGGAAGTGAGCTCTATGAAGCTTCAGCTACAGTTGGACATCACATCCTGTGTTGTCTTTGAGGTGTGTTTGTGCGCAGTGATTAAAGCGAGGCTATCGGCAGGGTACGCATTACTGGCAACAACCCAAAAGCCCCAATTATGATTTACAAGCAGCATTAGTGACCACGGAAATGGATAGGGTCAACTGCTGTGGGTGTGTGTGTGTGTGTGTGTGTGTGTGTGAGAGTGTGTCTCTGTGTGTGCGCTAATGAGTGTGTAATGGGGCTGTTTGATTGATGAGGTTGTTACTGTCACAGCATTCATCACTCCTCTTCTCTTGCCATCCCTCCCTCCCGCTCTTTTTTTCACTCCCTCACCCTTTGATGGAGCTTTACTCCCCTCCGTTGTTCTTATTCTTCCCCCTCTTGACTCTCCGTGCTCCCTATTTGTCACTTTCAGACCCTTTGGATTCATCATCCCACTCACTTTTCTTTGTCCTTTTCTCTCTCTCTCTCTTTTGTTTTTTTCACTCTAGTCTCTGTCTCAGCTTAACTGCGAGTACAAGATGGTCAATGAGTCCAGATTGGTGGTGTGTGACCTTGGCAACCCAATGGTGACGGGGACAGAGGTGAGTTTTTTTTATACACAGAAGTACACACAGATACACAGTTTTTCGTTAAAACATCCCTTTCCAACATCCATGCCAAAGGAGCTCGGACTGTTTCTCCTCAGGTTTACTTCATAGTGATTGATGTTTTTCCACTGATTACTGACGATCACCTTGACCCTCATGTTACACTCTTTGACTCTCTCAACCACATCGCACACTTTTTGTCTGTGTGTGGGTCGAGTGCGTCGTAATAATAGCATTGAGCTTATGCAGGAAGTCAAGGCTTTGTAAAGAATGGTCCCCCCACTACATGAAACTCTACCACGTATGTGTGCCACACAGCATGTCATGTTATGTGTGTGTGTGTGTGTGTGTGTATTTTTGTGAATGTAAGGGTTTTGTTTGGGTGTCAAGGCCGGCACAGAGGTGTGTTCCAGCTCTGGAGGTGACACGCAGCATTCTGATAAATCAATTATGTGATCATGTTTCAGTGTAGGGGGAGGAGAGCAAAACAAGGCACGTGAAAGGGACATGGCCTGTTTAAGTGTGTGTGTGTGTGTGTCTCTGTGTGTGTGTGTGTGTGTGTGTGTGTGTGTGTGTGTGTGTGTGTGTGTGTCTGTCTGTGTCTGTGTCTGTGTGTGTGTGTGTGTGCATGTGCGTGCGTGCATATGAGTTTGCTCCCCAGCCAGTCCAGATGTTTCCCATATTTAACTCTCCCCATGCCCTGCTGGACGTCCAGGAATCCATGAGCTTATGCAGAACATACCTCCATGTACCCCATACAGACTCTGCTTACATTGTGCAACTAAATAGTTCTCATCACTGGAGTTCATTCCTCGTGCCACATGACACACAGCTGTGGAGCCTCACTGAGGGCCATCAGTGCAGGAGGTACATGCCAGGAGGGGAGCTGCTTTTTCACTCTGATATGTGTGCATCTTTGTTTGTCTTCAGCTTGCCTTGACTAATGTTTTAATAGTAGTAAATTGAGATTCAGCAGAAATCGCTGAGCTAGGTAAAAACACACACACACACGCACCTCAAAGTAAAACAGAGCAGTACATCACAAGCACACACATTCACAGCAGCACCGACTTAGTTTGTTTTTGGGTTTTCTTTTTTCACTCAGTTTATTTTTAAAGCTAGAGGTAGAATTGCAGATCTTATTGTCATGCTGTGCCCTACTCGTAGCTAACAACCCAAATAGCAACAAGAGGAAGGAGAATAGAGTATTGTTAACAGCACCTTTATGTGAATGTGTGTTCAAATAAATTCATGAAAGCTTAATAGCCGACAGATATAAGCTCATGGATGGGTTCCAGGATTGAATCATGGCCAATCTGTTGTGACTCTTTTGCTCTCCACGTGGACTTGTTTCCTGTGTGCAGCTGAAGCCTGCTGCAACGCTAGTGTGCATTACTACTACTCGGACCGCAAATGGAAACTAGAACACTTCAGTCATAAATATCTTATCGCTTGTCAACAGATTCTGCAGCATCTGTTACTTAAAACTATATGAAGAGCTTTTGGAAACATGAACATCAAGGAAAGAGTTAAGCTTCACAGTGGCTCCAAACCGCTAAAGTATTTAGGTGGATTTTCCAGTTGACTCGATGTCAAGTCAAAAGAATCGTAATTCATTGAGATTTTGGAAACATGGTCATGGTAATATTGTCTCCTTTCTTACACTCATATCCCTCAGCTCTTTATTGAAGAGCATCACACAGACCATGTAAACTGTGATGTATGTAGTTGGCTGATGTGCAGAGCTCAGTTTTCGTTGCGGTTGCTAATGGTGGCAAGGATCGTACTGACTTGTTAAACATCTAAAAACCACTTCTCCCAGCATTGTTCTCAAGAACCATTGTTATACCAACATGTGGCTGAGTCCTCCACTTCTGGTAAAGCTTTGTAGCTTTAAGACGCTTCACAACACAACACTGAGGCAGCGCATTTCATCATATTGTGGCACAATGATAATTATTTGGAATAAACCAAATGTCCACATGGAGAGAAATTACAGTAGTGCATTGAGACCTTTTTTGTGGCTGTTTGGATGAGGTTTCCCCACCGTGAAAATGTTCAATCATATCGAACCGAGATAAATTGAAGCTGGCCGCAGTGGCTGTTCTATGAAAGCTACAAACCTTGAACAGTTAGCTTCCCTGCTTTAAAAGCTAACTGTCAAGGTTAGATTCCCTGCATTAAAAACCAACCTTGAACAGCTAGCTTTTAGATTTTCTTTTTTTTTTATATATATATATGACAGTAGACACAGTTGACTAGTTGAGACACAAGTTGTTGTCTCTCATAGATGGTAGTGACGACTTCTCTCTGAACGACTCATTTGGTGTCTATCTCTTAAGATCTTTCCAGCCTGGCTCCTCTCCTACAATCTCTCAGATTAGTCCCATAAAGATGACCTGACTTTGCTTTGTAGTTCTGCACCCCTCCCTTACCCCCCCCCCAGCAGGCCTGCTTAGTGAAGTGTCAGTGCGAGTCTGCATGCTGTCATTTTCCCTCTCAGGACCATGTGTTTGACCTATTGGTCAGTAGAGCTCACACATGCGCACACACACATGCACACACACTGTTTTACAGTTACGAGCATGTACACACGCACACACTGTTGACATTGATGTTGAACTTAATCCTTCACATGTTTTAAGTTAGCTTGAGGACAGGGGGTTTAAACTGAGGAGAGACAAAAACCTTAATCGGTGCTTTGTGTGTCGTCTGGATCTTCTCTGATTATAGAAAACACACACACACATGCATACACACACATACCTTCCCCCTTCGGTATATAACATCACAAGAGGATGTAGTTAACAGAGATTTTACTGTCTATTACTGGACACTTAAAACCTGATGTGGCCTTTGATGTACAGATGTGTCTTGTTTCTCTCTCTCTCTCTCTCTCTCTCTCTCTCTCTCTCTCTCTCTCTCTCTCTCCTCCTGTCACATGTTTCTTATATGTTCCCTCTCTTTCTTGTCTTTTCTCCACACTCTCGCTCAGCTGTCTGTTGGTTTGAGGTTTTCTGTCCAACGATTGGATGAGGCCGGTCCCAAGATCAGCTTTGAGCTACAGATCCACAGGTGACGCAGCCACCAACTCTCACGTATAAACTCAAAGACACACTTATCCGAACACACAAAAGACTGTTTGTCCGTCTGGTAAATAAGTTCTGTGTCTGTCCCGATCACATCGCTGTCTGCGGCTCCATGAAACTAACCACAGAGGCAGAAGAAAAAGACATGGCCTGAAGGAGCCTCAGAAAGGAGACAAGCTCCATACAATGTATTCACTGTCTGCTTCAGTTTGTTGATTTGGATATGTCTCATTAATCCATGCAGACAGTTAGATTCTGGCCACGCTTCCGGTGTGAGAAAGTCCCTTTGGAGCCAGTTATTCATAAAGACACAGCTTTATTTACAACAGCTTTGTGCCTCTTCATTCACTCACTCTGGAAAAGCTGCTTTGAAATGTTTTCAAAGAGAAACAGAATCTATAGAATCAATCAGGGTGTCTTTTATGCCATGTATTTAATTGTATATAAACTCCCTGTTAATCTCTCCACAGCTCCAACAAAGATAACTCCCAGAGTAACCAGGTAACTCTGAATCTGTCCATCATCGCCGAAGCCCATCTTGATTTACGAGGGTGAGTCAAGCGTCTTTGCATGCAAGGACTCAGCTCCTTCTTCAGGAAACAGTGACAAATTGTTTGTTGCAGTTTCTGCGTCACCAAGCTTGCAATTGATCTGGTTTCCGCCTCCACGTTTTCAGCGTTAGCAGGATATTACCGCCTTTCGTAATGTTTAAATTTGCAGAGCCTGTTTATATACAGATGGAAAGCCCACTTCTAGACTTTCATCTGAATTAACCATGAGCACATGGGATGCTTGCAATAGTTTGATATGTTCAGCGATGTCCCCGCGTGCATGCTGATACATACTAAAGCATGCGCACACTTCAAAAGCTTGGAGCCTCGCGTGGCTTTGTTTGGGTGCGGTCACTTGTTCATACAAACAGAGCAGACCTGGGATAAGAGTGATGGGGACATATGAGTTCATGTGTTTGTACTGTGAGACAGTGCTAATTCAGTAAAGTCTTTCCAGGATTGAAAAATATCAATATTTGTTATTCCTACTTGGCAAATACTTTAATACCTATTACTCAAATCTAAAAGAGACACATGTCTGTCTGCTGGTCATAGACTGTATAACACGTGAATGTAGCAGGATGGACGTTGCTTATTGGATATGAAGAGGTGTTTGAAACTGTGGGAATGCTGACTATAACTATGGATCATTGTAAAGACAGACAAAGAGGTGAAGCTGAGGTGGGCTTTAACCCACCTGGCAAAAAGCTACAACGTGCCCACCTGTCAGTCAAATCAGCGAGTCTTTGTTTGGTAAATGAGTCATCAAAAACATGACTGATAGAAGAATAAAAATTAGCTATTGAGATGTTTGTGTGTTCCTCATGTTGGAATTAGTTTGGGGAGAATTTTACAAAGATGTAGATGTAGACCTGCTCTTTTTGTAAGGACCAGATAATATTTGTTATGATTTGGGGCTATGTGATAAAAGAAATGGATTGACTTATTGATTTCATCCACCCTCAAATTTGAAAATGTTTAAGCAGAAAAAGCTGTTTCTTTTTATCCCAGGTGGTGCCTTACACAGTATGTCCCCCCCAACCTTTCTTAGTTAAATTGTAGGACATTATTATAAACGCAGCTTTTTTTTAATCTTATCTTATCTTTGACTCTGACCTTTATGACAACTTTCCATTTTCCATGTCAACAAAATCAAACATACACAGTATAAAAATCAGAGTGAGGGTGGAGATGTTGTGTTGGATTGAGATAGACTGTACAGCTCGAGGCCACAGATTTTACACTTTGCAGATTCTGAATTCTGATGAAATATAGCTGTTAAAGAACAGGCTCAGCTTATTAAAGTCGTTGTAATTTAAGAATAAAATGTGCCCTATCGGAGGGATGCATTCTTGTGGATGGGCGCAGGCCTTCTGCATGTGCTACAAGGCCTCCAGGAGACCCTCTGTAGTGAGCCTCCACCCCAGCTAGAGTTACCGAGCATCCAAACGTATCAATGTGTACATGCCTCAGTGTCATCAAGCTCGTTCTCCTCTCTTCAGGGTGTCTCATCCCTCTCAGGTGGTGCTGCCATTCCCAAACTGGGAACCCAAGGAGAAGCCTGTCAAAGAGGACGACGTGGGTCCACAAGTAACACACATCTATGAGGTACAAGCACAGCGTTCATTTTCAACACAGCCAGACAGTTTCATTACTGAGATGGCAAAATTTAAAAAAAAAAGCGGTTGCTGTTGTTGTTGTTTTTGATGTTGCTGGTCACGTGTCTCTGCACTGACTGCGTAGATGAAAAGAGCTGAAAAAAAGGTGTGGGTAGTTGTAAATGAGGCTGCAGCTAGCAGGGGGCCTCTGTAAGGTGAGTAAACAGTAACACAGACGCTTAAAACAGTAGCTCTATAAAGTAATGGGTTCTGGCTGATCAAAGGTTCTCAGCTCTGGTGTAATTACTGCTGTGAAGGGCGGGAAAAAGAGAGAAGGGGGGGGGGGCTAGAGAAAGGTGTAGAGGTCAAGGCAAGGAGGGTGGAAGGAGGAAGGATTGTTCTTAAGAATGAGCAAATTGTAATGAGGAATAATCCTGGAGAAAGAAAACAAGGTCAAACAGAGGTTCGGAGAAACAGACAGAAGGAGGGAGACAAGCAGACAGACTGGCGACAGTTTACAAAAGGCGCATGTGTGTGTGTGTGTGTGCGCTCTACATGTGAATTCTTTTTGTTTTAAAGGGATGGCTGCTTCATTGAAGCCGAGTGCAGCAGTGTCTGGCCTGTCCTACAGCTGATAATGATTTTCATTTGCAGTATTTTTCCCAGTTGGCAGCTGCTTCCAGTTAGAGAGGACAGAGTTTTTTTTTTTCTCCCTCTTGCAGAATTCTTGCCCTGCAGCACAAGGATCATGTCCTGTTTGGATGACTTGCTTCAGTGTTAATGACCGTGTGTTTGTGTGTAGGTGTGTGTGTGTGTGTGTGTGTGTGTGTGTGTGTGTGTGTGTGTAGGTGTGTGTGCGTGTGTGTGTGTGTGCGTGCGTGCGTGCGTGCGTGCGTGTGTTTGTGTAAGAGAGACAGAGAGAGAGAAAAGAGGGTTTATCGAATTGATGGTTCATTTACTCTCATAAATCGTTTAATTTGATGTGAAATGATGAGCCAGGTGATGCAGAGGGTTTACCTTGTCTTGTATTTCTATCCCTGATGAATGAGGAAAACATAAAACACAGGTGGCGTGTGTCATCATCCCTCAGTTATGATAACCTGATTAAAGCCTCAGTCACTCGAGACCTACTAATACGACACTGACAACCCCCTGTTTCTTCTCTCTGACTCCAGCTCCATAACTTTGGCCACAGCAGTATTCAGGACGCCGAGCTCCAGGTCGGCTGGCCTTCCCGTTTCCGTGATGAGAACCTGCTGTATGCCATGGAGATTCAAACTGACGGACCAATTAGCTGCCGGACGAACACCAGCCTCAACCCACTCGGCCTGCAGGTAACATTACAATGTGAACACACACACACACACACACACACACGTTTACACATGCGGACAACTTTTGAAACACTAATGTCAAGACACAAACATATAATTAGGCTGTGTAAGTATTCCCTGTAGTGAGAATAAATATGAGTCAGAGCATTACTAAATACAAATGTAACTTTCCCAAAAAGAAAAAAACCCAGGACCTACAACAGGCTTGGGTTTATCATATTGCCTCGCAGCCTATTTTCCAGCCATTACCCTTATTTATACCTGCTTATTTAAAACATAATTGTTGTTCATAGCCTGTTGTTTTGGCTGCTTACCATTTTATGTGCCAGTTGGCTCAAACTAACAGTATGCTGAATTATGCTTATTGGTAGAAAACCTGGAATGTTTTCCCATATCTAACATGCAATCTGTGGGGTAAATAACCAGAACAAACGTGCAGTTGTTTCATAAAGTATATCAGAAAGTGAAATGCTGCAAGCTATAATATAAATTAGTTCCAAAATGACACTGATACACAACATCTACTTAAAGTTTAGATTATTTTCTCTTGATTTCTCCGTCGGCCCGTCTGTGCAGATAGACTGATGAGTACAGACAAGGTACCGTAGACATGTTGAGAGTTCACAAGCAACGAGGATCATACGATCTTACCAGATCACTGTCAATGTTTAATTGATTTTTGTCATCTTCAGAGTTGTGACAGAATAGTCACATTTACAGTCTAAAATGTAGTGTGGGTAAATATGCCTGTCAAGACATATAATAGACAATTAGCCCCAAAAAGAACCTGACTTGTTCTTCTTTTGCTGATAAACTTTTCAAGACCAAAATGTTGCTGCCACTTTTTGGAGTGTAAGAAAGATCTGATGCGTCGGCAGATCACAACAAAATGAAATAATTACATTCCTTATCAGTTATGTAAAATAGCAAAGAGTAAGATCTTTTACCTGCTCTTTGGTAACGTTTCTTCAGATAAACAATGAAGATTGCTTGAACAACTAGCTAGCTGCTCGGTTAGATCAGAATGTGTGTTTTTGTCAAACTGCTATAAGAGGTGATCTTGTTATTAGTGAATCTGAATCTGGTACCTGAATGAAGGCCGGTCTAACATTTAAAAGTGCAAAACAAAAAAAAAACACCTTTGTTGAGTTGTTTGGATTTTGTTTGACAGAAACGTCCAGATTTGAATGCAGCTCTGGTTACCAATGACAGGTTCAATCAACAAATCTGAATAAAATATGAAATAAAAGTTTAGTTAACACTGTAATTTAAAATGCGTACATGTATACACCTTTAACTGTTACATGAATGTTTTTGTCATCTGTGGCCTCTCTCTCTCTCTGCACCTCTGTCACTGCTGAACATTCAGCAGCAGGAAGAAAGGGAGACAACTTTTGTAGCTCTCCAGCACTTCCAAAACGAGTTGGCTGCCTTCACAGGCTTCTGTCCAAAGCCAGACTCCCAGAAGAAAAACAAAACAAGATATATAGACATTTATTATCTGTTCTATGACATGAGAACATTCAGATTATTCAGTCTCCTTTGGTTTCTTTTCTTTTTTTGCAGTTTTGTTCTTGAGCTACAATCCCAAAATGAAATGTTAAACACAACCCTTTTTATTAGGTTGGTTTTATCGAAACCTCACACTTGTTTCCTCAGGTGGTGATTTTTTTTTATTACGTCTCTTAAAGCGTCTTTTAAATATCTGTTTACAAGAATTCTCTGTCTTCAAGTCCACCATCCACTTCTCTTTGGATTTTCAGGCTACATCAGAGCCCATGTGCAAAACAGACAGGAGTTTTTTCTGCCTTATGGCTGTCCTCGAAAGACACAAAAACCTGCTGTGAAGGTCATGTTTTAAGATGGGACTTTGAAAAGTGTGGCCATTCTTTGACAATTAAATCTGAAAAACAAAGTATTGATCAGTAATTTAATAATTTATTTTAATTTCAATTTAATTTAATAAGAAAAAACATTTCTCAGCATATGTCCCCCCTAAAGATTAAATTCTGAATCATTTCCAGTTTAAAAACAAAGAGTAAAGTTTTCAAAATGTGCCGTCTCTCTCCTTGTCTGTCTTAGATTTCCTCTCTCCAGGACACACCTGAGTTATTAGGTTTCTTGAGGAACACCAGCGCTCCGCCTACTCGCCGACACAAACGAGCTGCGACTGTCACCCAGAGTTACAGTGATAAAACCTTGGTGAGCCTCGCAAACATCTGCAGCCTCTCAAGAAGTCTCATTGTAACAAATAATGATTCATTAGTAATGCCTGTCTGCCTGACCTGTCTGTATAGAACTGTACCAACATCTCCTGTCTGAAGATCCTGTGTGTGGTTGGTCGGTTGGATCGAGGGCAGAGTGCTGTGGTCAAGATCCGCTCGAGACTTTGGGCGCAAACATTCCTGCAGGTGTGTTGTGCTGCCATCTAGAGCATTTTCCATTGGGTTTGGATTAGGGCTTAAAAAACATTAAAACGATAAGGATTAAGATTTTATTCACCAATTCAATCAATTTTTCATTGATAATTTCAAATACATTGTTAAAAATCTCAAGGGAAATATCTGGTTATATTTCTAGATATATATTATATTCTCATGAGCCTGCTACTATTAGTGTGAGAATACATTGGCCAAGAAAGAACACCTTTAATATCATAAATTCTAATGCTTCTCAAGTGGGTCATTTTAAGTGGATTGCCAATTTGTGCCTGGTAAATAAAAATATGGTAAAAAAAGTGTATGTTGTTTGAAATGTTCTGAAAAATGGGTGACGATTTATTGTAAAGGAGGTGGTGGTGGGTCCTGAAACTAGACCACTTGGGAACTACTGATATACTGAAACATCATTTAAGCTGACAAACCATAAAACAACAATAAAACAGCGTTTGAGCCTATCAACCTGTATAATTCTTTTTAAAAAAAAAAATTTTTATGTTTATCTTACAGCGGCGTAACGACCCATACATCCTCAACTCTACGGTGTCCTTCTTGGTCACAGCTTTACCTTATCGTATCCAACCTTCCAGGCTCCCACAACACACAACCTCGGTAAGACACAGACAGTGACGGAAGTGTTGGCGCTTTTGTCAGGAGCAAAAGTTGAAAAAAAAAATGGTAAAGCAGCACAGCAAACTTTCTGTGTGTGCCCTTCAGATGGGGACGCTTGTGTTATGGGGAACTCCTGATGTGTCGTTTGCTGTTCCTCTTTGGGTTATCATCCTGGCCATACTACTGGGACTGCTGGTGCTAGCCATGCTAACGTTAGCCATGTGGAAGGTAAACACCCCCCTCACACAGCATCTTTGGCAGGCCTTTAGGTCGTTTATTATATTGTAACTAACGAGCTAATGTGATTTCCTCAGTGTGGTTTCTTTGACCGAGCACGGCCACCAGCTGACGATGACGTCTCAGACCAGGAGCAGCTGACGTCTAATCAAACAGGAGACGCTTAAGGCGACACACGACAGCTCCTGAATGGAGTACTAAGGTTTAGGAGGGATATGCACCTTCTGAGGAACTTAAATCAGATCTGAGATCTGTACTAGATGGACCTAACTGGCCTGTTGCTTCTGTGTTAATAAAAGTGACAGACTGAAGACCTCAGCGCCACACAGACTAGGACCAAAGAATAAGGGTTCAAACCCGACAGAGGGGGAACAAAATCATTTGTTACAGACGCACTCACACACGTTTGTTGTTTATCCTTTGTGATGAAGAGCAGAACTGAAAACAAAATGGACTCGGTTGTGAAGACAATGCTTTTAAATGTTTCTTTGTAAGTGAGACTCAAAGAGACTTGAGATCTATGCACAAGTGTCTCAGTATGTGAGAGTTTGTGTGTGTTCATATGTGTAGGTACTGTATATGTGTGTTTATAAAATGTCTCTTGTGTCGTCACCGTATTCAGACATCAATCCACCCCCCCCCACACACACACACACACACATACACACACACCCTCCAATTTAATTTATCTGAAATTTCTTCAGACTGACCTGTATGTATTCAGATTCATCCCACACACACACACACACACACACACACACAACGCAAATACAGACACATCGACATGCTTAAACACAAAGGCACAGAGTTGATGTGTATATTTATGAATGTATGTGCAATACTTGGGCGTTGCGTGATACTGAAGCTTGTTTACACTGGCATTATTTTTATTAGAGCTTAATGTTTCCAATGTTTATGTCAATAAATGGTATATTAGATATTAGGATTGCTGAACCAAAAAAAAAGCAGTTTCTTGGAGTGATTTACAATAAAAGCCCACCTCAGAAGTTTGTAATGAAAAAAAGCAAATGACTCACCTGTTGTTGCCTATTGTGGTACATGATTAGAATTTTATTTTTGAAGGAACAGATCATTTCTCCGGCCTGCTATCTTTAAGGTTTATCTGTGGAAGTCGTCGATAAGACTTTAAGCCATAAACAGAAACAGTCAGTCTTTACAACACACTGTACAATGTCTGAAACTGTAATTTACTGGCAGAGTGGATGGCCGTTTACAGTGTGTTTAATATTTCAATTTGTTGGTCAGGCTTACAGAACAGAACAAAGAGCAACAAGACCCTACATTATCAGCTAACTTTTAATGTTAAACAATGTTTGTTTTTTTGTATCAAGTTAGATAAACAATAAATGTTTGATTATTAATTCTTACCCTTTTATGCACTGCAACTTCAGAATTTCGAGATTACAATCATGAAATCATGTGATGCAAGATCACAGTCATTAGAAGGGGAAAACTGTTTGAATAATGATTGCATTACTTGTCACTGTCTTACTACTAAAAATTAACACCAACAACATCAAGGTAAATTACTATTCCCACTGTTCTATTTGTCATTTCCATCACTTTTGCACAGTTGAAGTTTCCTGTTCCATGTTTTAAAAAATTACGTTTTAATTTGTTTAGATTTGTTGTATTTTCAGACGATGAAATATAACTGCAGTATATAAAGGTTAGATCAATCATATGTAATTTTACATAATACCGGTACTTCATCACGTTATTTATTCAGATCTTGTTAGATTTTTCACTGTAAGTCTCCTCTGCAGAAAGAAGGACTCTAGCACCCTCAAGTGGTGCAGATGAGAAGTAAAAACTGGATGATTCTTTCCTGAGAAAAGAGAAAAAAACAACCTGAGGAGACGTCTGAGGTGAGACTGAGGACCCCTCGAGGTGATGACTCGATCCAAATTCTGTGACTATCCATTCACATTGAAAGTAATAAGTAAGTAAGTAAAAAGTAGATATAAGATAGAGGAATAGGTTAACCTTGCTGACAAACTGTCTCTCTTTCTGTATCACTCTCAGTCATATAAACACACAAAGGTTGTCGCGCCTCACCATAAGGCAGACCTATGTGGCAAAGGACTCTCCATACATTGACCTGAAGTTAAATACAAAAAACATATTATGAAAGTCCAAATCATGGGATGTATCATTAGCAGACAGAACTGTGAGAAGCAGTGAGACAGTAGTTCCCACTGTAAACGCCTCTCTTCTCTGAGAGCAGCTCTGAACTTTGAAGATCCTCAGACTAGGTGAACCTAATCCTAATCATTTAATTCATCTGCAGGCTCAAGCGCAGCAGAAAGGAGAAAAGGACAAACTGCATGTGGAACAACATAAAGCTTAAACCAAGGTCATGACCTCTAAGTACACCGTAGTCAACATACATGCTCTATTTGTCATTCTCGCAAAAAGTGACACGCAACATGTTTCTTTAGACTCTTTAATTTTTATATATATTTGATCAAATGTAAAATCAAACATTTGAAGTAAAGATTTAACAGTTTCTGACTAGCAAACCTTAACACCATCAAAGTAAGGGAACATCATCGATACTATTACAGACTGTACGTAGGACAATGTGTATCTTATCAAACAGACCCAAATTACAAAATATCTTTTGAAGTCTTTAACTCCCAGAATGTCTTCTTTTTTGTTTTTTTGAGCTGGTGCAAACGAAATGATCGTAGGTTATGCACTAAACTGCAATTATGTCAAATAAATAATAGTGTATGTTAGAAATTAAACTTTACTTCAAAGGTCTGTACACAGGGATCAGTGTTTATCCTCTCCATGGCAACAAGGTCGAACCAATTGTAGAATGGAAGACTTTAGCTATTTACAAATCACCAAGATGATGTACTGTTAGAGTACAAATATCTCAGACATGCTGTACATTACTTCTGTGTGTTAGATAAGACTAAAACACCCCACATCCCAACCCCATATACAAAGTGCATTTCCATTAATCACCACAAGGTGGGCTTGTACGCTGTATTAAACATTTATAAATGTTCTGGAAAGTGTTTATTTTGAGGGGTCATGTTGAGGCTTATTTGTAAACAAGAAGAGTACAGTATAGTATAGTTACTGAACCTTTGCGTTTAAAGCGCCTACACACCTGTGGTACACAATCACAAGTGTTCATGTTTCTTTTGCCTGATTTGTCCTCTTCTCTAAGCTCAGAGGAGTTGTACTGCACTGCGAATGATTGACAGCTTCTCGTTTCATCTGTCCCTGTGGTACAACATCCACATTTATTTCTGTGAGAACACTGTGTTGATGAGCTTACATCATTGCTTCTTGACGCTTCAATCTTGGCTGAGATTATTTTTTAAAAAGAACAACTTTGGATGTAAAGGACCTCTGAAGGAATATTTCACATTATGGGTAATGAACTTATTTGCTTTCTGGCAGAAAGTTCAATGAGAAGATTGATACCGATCTCTTGTCAGTGCAGTAACTATGAATCTACCACCGGATGACAGCCTAGCTTAGAACATTAAAAACAGAGGAGAAAAGCAAAGCCACGCATAAGCTCCATAGTACATGAGGGCCACTGTGGTAGGAGAAAAAAAAAAGACTTAAAAAGACAGAGCGGCTAACCTCAAAAGGATTTGGAATATTCCAAGAAAAAAGAATCCAGAAAAAACAAGATTAAAACTGAGAAACTGTGAGATTCTTTGATTTTTTTTCTCTTACAAATTAAATAAAATAACAAAAATCGAGTCTTGAAATTACCACGAAAATAATGGGTAGCTGATGATTTTGACTTTTTAATGAAGGATACTTGATTCGCCCCACTCTCAGTTTTGGTGACAACCCACACTTACTGGCTGTAGCCTCATAATTCACCGCACACAAACAAGAGTGCTATCGAATCTTCTCACCTGATTCTTAACAAAAACTATAGATGTGTGTTTGATAGAACCCAATGTGAAATCATGTTTTTAATACAGTTACGTTTGATGAGATTATAGGTCTGTGTTATAGTGTCACTGAAGAAGAAATATTACAAACACGGGCCACGCTCAAAGAGAGAAAATGTCATCTAAGACCAAGTGATGAAACAGTACTGTACTCTTTTAACAGTGAACACTATAAGACCACATCATTTTGAAGAACAGTCACTGGGCAGTGTTGTGTAGCCTGAGCAGTCAAACACAAACATAAGAAAACAGTCCTGCTTACTGGATTTACAACAAACACCTTTCATGTTATAAAAGGTAAATGGCTATTGAGATAAACTGCAGTTCATATTCACACAAACTGTATGTGACAGTGTGCAAGTCAAGGAGGCCGAATGATGTCGATGTTCCCAAAGAAGTGTCGCACATTCATGAACATTAGATCAATACCTGAACAGACAAAAACCAAAGCAGGAGACCACTTCATGTTGGTGAGTTCATGGAATGATTGAAGAAGGAGGCGCTGTGGCACATACAGTACATAGGCTACATATGGGTTAAAATATCTATACACACACACACACACACACACTGTACACTCTCTAGGATACAATTTACTGTACATGATCAACACTACAAGTCTCTCGTTCCCCTCTCTCTCTCTCTCTCTCTCTCCCTCTATAGTAGCTCTTTCTGTCTTCAAAAATAAATTTGACATAGTTTGCCCCCCTGTGTGTGTTTACATTCCCTGCCCTGGTACATTGTGTGTCCCCCCCTTCTTTGATAAAACCTGCAGGACGTGATGCAATGAGAAACAGTCAGCAGATTCTTCTGTTTTAATCGAACAGCTGAGGAGCAAGGACACCAACATACGGCTGCTGGATGCTTCCTCAAAGTGCTGCTGCTCCGAACACACACATTCACATGTGACTGTGGACATGCACACGCGCGCAGCACACTGCGTCTCAGCCCTACACACACACACATGGATGCACACTGTTCCTGAGTATGAACTTTAGGATGATTGTTTTGGCTCTACTCTAAGAAAATGGACATTTATACTCGTATAAGAGGAGGGGGGGGGGGGGGGTATGTGCTCCTGTGAAATAGGTGTGTATTTTTAAGGCCATAGTTTCTGTAAAGAAAGCCAAAGGATAGGTAACGAGAGTACAATAAGTAACTACTTTGTCATGCTTTGATTTATTGTATTGATGTGCTTGCATTTTCAGTTGCTTTTCATATTTTTAGACGAACAACGTTAGTGATGGTTGGTTCATGTGACACTGAAATAGAAACGTAACAATCAGCTCCAGCAGATATTTGAACACCCTCCTGATGCCTATAATCTCATTTCATTTTACAGGTAGAGTACGTAGATGTGTTCAATAAACATGCTCTTATTAATCCGAATGAACAGGTGACACATGACGAGGAGTCAACGTTAATGTTGCTCTGTACGTCTGAACGTATGAAGATGTATTTGTTTGACAACAAAGTGCTATATGAAGGCATAAGTGTCAGCGTTGTGTTTTATAATTCACTTCTCACTCATCGTGTTCAGCCTACCGGTCAGAAATGTGAAGAAAAAAAATAAATCATAATTTGACTTCATAAATCAGTATGTAGGAAAATGTCAGGAATCTACATTCAGGCCTTTTCAGTCTTGATATTTGCATTTTGTTCTGACAACTTGAGGTCACAGCTACAGCCACACAAACCCAGCTATGTCTTCTGCTCTGTCTGACACACACGCACACACAAAAACACACACACACGTACACACACATAGGCACATGCTCATGAAGAAAAGTGGCACAGAGTCATCTGCTGTAGTGTTACACACCTGTGACAGTATGACGATAAAACATACTTTATGCGATAAAGAAAAGGCAGCAGAGATGACCAGATCCATGAGCATTTTCCTACAAAATCACAGCTCGCTCTCTCTCTCTCTCCTTTAACCACTCATAAATGTAACTATGAACCAAACATACACGAGTCCAAATACGATAACTCGCATTCTACACTATGACAAATGGGCCTTTGCTCGTTTATGTGAAAGCAGGAACGGTTGACTGAACTGCATCCAGCGGCTTAAAGCCACATGATGAAGGAAATCCAGCTTATGATATGTGACACGCAGGTCAAACGTCTTTCAGGTGTCTGACTGCCATTCATGCTCAACATTCACGCTGCATTCATTTTTGCTTTCAGCATTGATTGCACTGATCTCGTGAGTGATACCACTTATGAAGGTGCTCGACTGTACTTCATTTTAGACGTCAGACTTGTGTAAAGAAAAGAGAAGAGGAAAAAAAAACGGTGTCAATACTGAGTAAACTCCTATATTACAGTATTCTGGATAGTGAGCAAAGAGAGGGGTTAAACACAAAGCAAAACACAGGTTAAAAAAAATAATCCTTACAGGTTCTCTCAACAGTCTACTCTTTTGTTCAAGAACCTCTCTCTCCCAGTACTGGAGTGTCCCTCTATACTGATTTTAACCTCCTGGGGGATGAAGGAGGGTTTCGGCAGAGTCAGAGGAGGCTCCTCCGCTGCCCTCTCCGTCTGGTCTCGCTCTGGAGCTGACCAGCGTCTCTTACGGGTTGCAGGTCTCTCTTGATCGCCACATTGCGTTTTGGTAAGAGAAGCTATGTCTGTTTTGGCCTCTCCAGTGCCCGACACAGCCAACAGTGTTCCACTCCCATAGATCCCCTCTCCTTGTCCCGGAACTAATCCCAATCCCAGTGGAAGGTCTGATCCCGCTCTTGGTCCAGTAAGCCGCTCTCTCTCCAGCCTGTCTGCACTGCAGGCCTTCATAAGGAGGCCGCTGTTATGGCTCCCGGCGTTCGGACTCGCACTGTTTCTGACAGCGACGTCCATGTTTTGACACGAGTCGGAGAGGTGAGCGCTCTGTATCTTGGTTCCCAAAGTCTGGCTGTCAGTTACTGTAATGTTCCTCAAGCTGCGCAGGGTCAGCGACACACACACGTCACCCACACACAGCTTAGCGCAGGACAGCTCAAACAGCTGGGTGGTTCTGTCTGGGCAGCAGGATGACCAGCCTTGACCAAAGACAAAGAAAGGATACTCCACCAGCACTTCCACACACACCTGGAGAAGAGCACATACACAACAGAAAGTTAGCTCGAAGCTGGATGCACATACAAATAATCAAAGTTACAGCTATACATTTGTAACACTAAGAATTAAAGGAGGGAAAAAACTACTTTAAATATGTTACATTTATTGTCCTGATCGCTACAATAATCAAACAGCAGGCAAATGTTACTTTTTTCATTAAAAAAGATAATTCAGTGCACTCCATTGGATCTTATCATAAGGATACATTTTTAGAAGACTTAGTATCTTGGAAAAAATATTGCAATCACGAGAACTAACTAATGCAACCAATATGAGCAACAACACGTGACTTCATTGACAGAAGGTTTCCTGATCGACATCACAAGAGGAAGGAGTCCTGACATGATCGAGTTCATATTGCACAGCGACGTCCAGTTGTTTGATGTTGACACTATCGTGGGTTCAGCCATCCCGCTTGTTTACTTAAAAAGCCTCAACAGGACTTCAACCCACCGGACGTTTCATTCATCATGTGAGTTCACATATTCAGGGGTGCAAATAATAAAAAGATATGAAGGCTGGATTCAGTTTCATGCTCACAAATTATCAAATCTTTCTTAGACTGGCAACGGAAAGGTGCCATTGTTAATGTTGTAAACATCAACGTGCTCTTTCTGCTCTGCCAAGTCAAAACATCAGCTGAGAAAATGGTCTATTGTTTCTTTTTCTCGTCCCTGGCCAAAGCAGCTTCATCACTATGCCCATCGAAAGCCTCATTGATACTTCGACGCTGTAGCTCGACGTGGACCCCTACGCAGTGGCCATACGCGCAACTCCAAAGAATTCTGACTACACGTCGCATCGACGCGAACCACAAGGACTGTCATTGGTCCGCTCATTTCTGGCAGTTACTTTTCCGGTCACAACGGAAATATTAAAAGGCCATATACGGCAAAGAACATTTTCACGGCATTAAGTAGACTTCTGGTCATTAGTTATGTGTGCATTGTCATCAAAATGGACTTATACTGTCATTTGATATACCAGCGTAAGTTAACTCATAGTGAATTGTACGAGAATGACGAATGAGGAGTAACTTGCCTGGGCTTTGAGTGCTCCCACAGAAAACTGTATGACCACAGCATTAGGACTCTGCCCACTGTCAATGCGTTCCACAGTACTGGAGTCAATCTTCAGCTCACTGCTTATTTCAGCACTCTGGATGAAGTCCTCTGTCTTCAGGTCCTCGACT
Organism: Symphodus melops; assembly: GCF_947650265.1. NCBI lineage: Eukaryota > Metazoa > Chordata > Actinopteri > Labriformes > Labridae > Symphodus > Symphodus melops. The sequence goes on from NC_136695.1 coordinate 20,316,451, forward strand.
CTCTTCAGCTCCCCATCGGCCAACTGAATGATGGAGCCTCGCATAAAGAAAGGAGGAAGTGCCACAGGGGGGGAGGAAGAGGAGATGGAGGGCGAGGCTTGGATGGAAACTGGGTTGGGAGTGGGGACAGGGGTGGGTGTTGGGGAGGGAACTGCCACAACAGAAGGAGCTGGGTTTGAGGGTGGGGCTGGCAGCACTGGGGCCTGGGCAACAGCAGGGGAGAGTTGGTTTCCATTGGGCCCGAGTGCTTCACACTTGGACAAGGCCGTGGCCAGATAGGCATGCGGCATGGCGGTGGATATTTGAGGGGTGGTGGTAGCAGTCAGTGTGCTAATCGGGCGGCTGACCTCAATTTCTGTGCCGTTATTTGCGCCACTGACCGGGATGAGCAGAGACTGACCGCTGGGGATGACAAGGTGCTGGGGCAGTGTGGCATGGTAGCTGACCGCATGCTGGTTTGTATTGGTGATATATCCAATGATGGGTGGCTGTGTGGAAGAATAGAGACTAGCTGGTAGCTCCTCCGACGGTAGAGTTGTCTGGATGACTGTGTGTGGAGCGACGGACTTCACCACCTCTGATGAAGTGAGGGAGGTGAAAGAAGAGGATCTGGATACCGGTTTCCCCAAACATATGCCTCCTTTCTCTGTCTGGACCAGGGAGATCTTATTTGGGCCAGCATCCCGTTCGGCTCCATGGTTTGGCTGGGCAACCAGCACCAAGGAGGTCTGGAGTCCTGCTGGGTTATGAGCATAGTCTGCAGGTAGGAGGATATGTCTGGCCTCATAATTTTGGACTTGCTGATGGTTCCCCAGCTGACTTGGTTGTTTGGTCTGTTTCATCACCTCAAATTCCCCATTCAGCGCACCCTTAGCATGTCCGTCCATTTTCTTTCCAACTGAGCTGTCTGCATACTGAACCACCAGCTGTGAGGGAGCCAGGGTGAGCGTTTGAGGGAGGACGGCTGTGTGAGGATGCAGCTGGAGGTGGGCAGTGGATGGATTGAGTGCATTTCCACTGAGGGTTCGGCCGTCCAGATGAATGTACTGGCTGGTGACTTGGGGAGAGCCTGGGAGCGACACCGGAGTCAGTTCTGTAGGAGAGACAGCTATTTGAAACTGCTGCTCCCCCTTGGTGTTGGGGGAGATGAGGGCAGTGGTGTAACCATCTAGCTGGGGGCGTTGTCCAATGGTAGAGCTAGTTGGCGCAGAGCCAGCATTTGTGGAGATGATGTGGGAGGAGATGTAGCCGGCATAGGGCCCAGAGCTTATGAACTGAACGTTGGGTCCAAGCTGAGCAAACTGGATGGTTCCAGCCTGCTGGGGAAGGGCTGCTGGGTAAACTGCCGGCAGAGAGGATAGGGGAACGGCAGACAGAGGAGTGGCTGGGGAAGAGATAGAAGTTGAAGGAAAAGTGGAGGAAGATGAGGATATGGGACATCTCTGGATCTCTGCGTCCCTTGATTTGCAGCGTTCACTCGCTACACTTGCTAGCCATGCTAGGTTCTCCGTGTGGGGACTGTCAGCAACCGCTCCAGCTGCAGGTGTTGCTGCGGCCACCGCTACTGGCCTCTGCTCCAAAGCCAGGATCTCCCGCTTCTTAGGAGGCAGGCATCCATTACTCCGCTCCTGGTTGGATTTCATTATGCCAGCTTTTGGCTCAGCAATCACAGGTACTCCGTTTACGGTTTTCTTATAGTGTGTCTCTTTCCTTGAATAAATGGTTACGTGCAGGGCGCTGGCCTCTCTGGCTCTCTTCGTGTTCACTGCTTGACAGCTCAAGATCTCAAAACAAAGAATATGGAGTCACTCCAGCTCACAGAATGAGCTCCAAAGACTTCATGAGGAATCATCTCTGACTGATCCGCCTCCCCACGACGTCCGCAGGAATCTGACAACAGAGAGAAGCTCAAATCAGATACTCAGGCAAGCAGGATTTAAAAGTTCTAGAAAAACATGTTGAACATCTTAAAGGCCCTTTATGCTGCATGCATGAAGGGCGCCCTGACTGAAATTTCAATTTGAATGTATTTTATATCAAATCCAACAGAAGTAGTAGCTCAGTGTATTATACAGCCTGTGTTTTATCAACATATTCACATAATGCAGTTTGAAATGCAGACAAACAAACATTCCCCAGAAAAATCCCTTGTGTTCAAATGTGCTGTCCTTAATTTTGCCACAAGGTGGTGTCTGGTACAACTCCTGCATCTAATTTGTGTTTTTTCTAATGCACTTCACATGTATGCCATATTGGCTACTATGAACATTACCCCAAGAACAACCCTTTTTAAGATGCAGCCCCAGATGATCTACATAGATGTATCTGTCAGGGCTCAGCCGGCCTCTCTGTGTGTTATGATGTATGACATACAGGAAAGTACAGTACAATGTAGCGTGTCATCATTTACACAGTCTGGAAAAGGCCTTTTCATGTTTCCTACACCAGGCAGGAGTTTCCTCAACTGTTTTGTTCCTGTGTATGAGTGGGTGTGTGTATATATGTGTGTGCATGTGTACAGGGTTATTGTATGTGTATTGCTGTTGGCTGTTATCTTGCTCCAGGCTCTAGGGTAACAAAGCAGAGTGAAAGGAAAACAGTGCATAGTAACAGCCTCAGAGGAGCTTGTGCTTTAGTCTTTGTTTTAACACTCTATAGTCTTGTGTTGAGTCAGATGGGGCTGCTGTAAATATAACATCCACCTCCAGACAGGAACTCTGGGTCAGTGGGCACTTCACAAAAAAAATGAAGTGAAAACAATATGGCTGGAAATTTGATTATGGAACATTCTGCAAGAAGCGTAAATGGGCCTTTGTTGCAATCACTGAAGTGCTTCAAAATATTTGAACAATGGCTTTTTCCGCTGAAGGCAAATTGAGTGGTGTTGCAAAGTTCAAGGGAATGCTAAGTGGACAACAAACAATGAATGAGTAGGCCCTCTTAGAGTTTGGGTTAGTGAAAGGCTGACCGAAGCCAGGTAGAGTTGAATGGAACAAGCTTTTTATTTGCAGCCAGGTTGGTTGAACTCACGATGTGTTTAAGGTGGGTTAGTGAGAGCCCACAGCAGCAGCTAGACATTATCAGTGTTTGACAGGAGGCCCAGACATACGCTCACATGTATTATAGATTGATATTTATGCACACGTTTAAGCTATAAAGAGACACAAACAGTGTGAGGTGCATCCATACATGCAACATTGACATGCAGCTTTTTGCTTTGCTTTTTTTTTTTCTTTTTTTTTTTACTGTTTCTTCCTCGGATTGGCTGTTTTGTTGTGTTTTTTTTTCCTGCAGGCTTATCTGGGGGTCAATGCACAGCATTCTGAGTTGTTCATTAGCCAGAGGCACCACAGAGATGGAGTGTATGACACACACTCTCACCCCTCCATCCATTCAGTCCTCTCCCCTAAATACCATTTTGAGGAGCTGGTAGACAGTGCTAAATCGTATTTTTATATCACAGAGGAGTTGGACTACAGCAGGCTACTCAGACGTGTTACATAAAGAGCGAGGGAGAGAAAAAAAATGCAGGAGGCGACCTTGGTCAGTTCTATTTAGATGCATCTACCTCTGATGCTGGCTTTGACAAGGTCACTGCATCGGAAAGCAGCGAAAACCGTGTGCGAGATGCATTTCATCTAACCACAAACCCTGGTAGATCCAGCAGATGTAACAAAGGAGTAGAGCAGCAGAGCTGGAGAGTAAGAGAAACAGAAAGAGGAGAGCCAGGGGGAGGAAAGAGAGAGAGAGAGAGGGGCAATGTAAGATGACAGATTGAACTGTGTAAAAGGAGGAAAGGGAGTAAGGAGGGATTTAGAGTGAGAACAGGAGAGAGAGAGAGAGAGAGAGAGAGAGAGAGAGAGAGAAAGAGAGAGAATGGGGAGAAGAAGATAAAGTGCTGCCTCTCCTGACCCACATTGAGCAGTGCCTGCAGCATCAGAGCACCGTAGCCCCCACCTCCTCAAGAGATCCCCGATCAGCAACACAGCCGCCGCTACAGCCCGAGCTACAGTGTGCAGCATCGCTCAGTGGCAACAACCCCACCTCAGCTACACCGTATCTACACTGGAATGACATCACATCCATAGCACGAGAATGATCTCCGCCAGCGCGGGACGACAAAGCAAGGGTGCTCTGTTTTTTTTTGTTTTTTTTTTGAAATCCCACAAAAACACACCATCACTCATCAAGACACGACAGCATGCTCGAAAAGAGGTGTCTGTCCTCTCCTCATATGACCTGTGCTGCACTATCTGCACATCACACCCACAGCTCAGCAGCTCTCTCAATTTTCCAGCCTATTATTAGAACACAGTGACACTAACAAACATACGGCCCATGTGATGATACTATGGAGAACAAAGGCAAGCCTTCAAACCCATGACACAGTGAACACAGGAGCCCGGGGCCCACGAGGACTGTCACCCCTCGAGACATGTTTTGAGGGGTCGACAACACATTGAGAGACGGAGCGGTGATGCTCATCGCTCTGATGATATTTTCAGCTCAGATGGAACGATCGAGCCAGCCCTGCATGTGATCCTCTTTTGGTACCTCCCACGTTAAAAAAAAAAAATAAAAAAAAAAGCTGCACAAACCATAGAAATACACTTGTGTACAAGATGTGTGTCAGCCGTCGCTGGAGCCCAGATGAGATGTTTTGTTCATTCAACCTCCTCTCTGTTGTCTCCAGGTGCGAAACCCCCAGCAGAGATATCTCTCCTCCCTCTTACGCAGCAGCAGCAGCAGTCTCCAGCTCCTCCAGTCCCCCACTTCCTCTCCTTCTGCCTCAGTCTTCTTTCGCCTTTCCAGATCAAATATCTCTTTCTCGTATCGATCCACAGCTTCATAGCAATAACATTTCTCTGCAGTAGGATGATGCAGCGAGGCAAAAAAAAAAAAAAAACAACAACAGAATTATTTAGTGACTATGTCCTGATATGTTGCATGCAATTTCTCCTAAACCTGTTGTCAATAAGGGAAGGCATCTTGTGTCGCTTGCCAGACGAGTCATAGATGCACAGTGAATATCCTGTACAGCAAATTGCTATATATAGAGTACAAAAACATCATTATCAATCTGAGAATTGGCATAAGCAGAGGGGGGAGGCGCTACGGCGACAATATGTACGTGTGCATATGTGTATCGCGGCATATAAATAGGACCTCCCCTCAAGCCCCTTTCACACACACACAGCCGCTTTAACCACAGAGCAGATCGATACAGCGTACTGCTTTATCTAATACCCCCCCAAAAGAGCCATTTTGCTGCCCCATCTCCGTACAAACGTGGCGCCTGTGCCTTTAAGAGGCGGACCGACCGTGTGGCAGACTAAAGCAGACAGTAAGAACAGGCAGCGGGTTTTTATCGGCTGCTTGTCTCCACAATGACTCCGGAGTTCTGCCTCGCTGCTCGAAACGCACGCGAGCGATTCACAACGAGCACGCGGAGCAGAGGTGTGTTTCTCAGGCGTCTCCTCCCCACAGCAGGCGACTCCACGAGCAAACAGGGTCAACGCTTTGGAAAGCTACTGACTGTGACTCTGTATACACAACGCTGTGGCTGTAGCCTCTGGGGGGTCTTCACAATGACAGTGAGATGAGTGTAGTAGCAGGAGCATAAAATACTACTGTGGCACAAATCAAGAAGAAAAGACACAAACCATCCCCCCCCCCTCCTCCCCTCCTTTGGTTAGAGTACTAAGAATAGCTCACCAGTCTCTCCACAGCCACTGCTTGCAGAGCATGTCCAAAGATTCTTCCTGCCTCTGTGTGTGTGTGTATGTGTGTCTGTGTATGTGCGTTGGAGACGTGTTTCCTAGGACTCCTCTTCCTGAATCTCTCCTTTGTGCCGCTCTCTTCTCCTAGAGCCTGTGCTGTTGCTGCTCCAGCTCTTCCTTTCTCTCTCTCTCTCTCTGCCTCTCTCTCTCTCTCTCTCTCTCTGGGCTCCTTGGTTTGGAGGCTACGCTGCCCCTGCAACGGGCTGACGATAAAGGAAGTTCCCCCACTGCTGAAGCAAACACCAAGTCCTGCGTTCAAGGCTGCTCCAACGTGTGTTATGCAAGGCCACCAGACCGCCAGCTCCCTCTCAGCCTGGCTGTTTCTCTCTCTCTCTCTCTCTCTCTCTCTCTCTCTCTCTCTCTCTCTCTCCCTCTCTCTCTCTCTCTCTCTCTCTGTTTCTGCCTCTCTCTCTTTCCCTCTCCGCCTCCCTCCTCTCTCTCTCTCTCTCTCTCTCTCTCTCAGTACTCCACTGACACAGCTCCTCCCCCAGCCAGCCTCATCAGCCGCATCAGGTATTCATTCAAAAAAACACACTCTACTTGGCTTGGCGCCCAGACTACGCTCACACAGCGAGGGGAAGGAGGGGGGGAGGGAGCAACAGACGGAGTGGAGGGAGGGAGGGAGAGTGAAAGCGAGAGAGAGAGAGAGAGAGAGAGAGAGCTGGAGAATCAGAGAGGCTTTGCTCAGACAGTCATACCGCATGAATGTGAATAACTGTGGGATATTCACATTGGCTTTACACATGGAGAGACACTAACACATATGCACAAACACAAACCGACAGAGGATTAAGTTGTTCAGTGTGTGAGCACGCCAAAGCTGTTCTAATGCACCGCTCCGTTCTTGTTCATTTTCATATGCAATCTCCCCAGTGGAGGCAAATCTCCTCCTAATCTGCTCTGAAAGTTGCCCTACAAATTTTTAGTCTTTTCAGCAAAGTGACTCGGACTTTGCTCGTCACCGCTGCCCCCCCCCCCCCCCCCCCCCCCCCCATCTCTTACCCAGAGATATTTCCCATCAGAACAGGCGGGCAGCCCTGATAAACACCCTGCCGCCCGGCCACTTGGCACCGGAGCCCTCCTCGCCCGAGGGGCCTCCTCCTTCTCCAGTACAGCAGAGGACAGAGAGACAAACAGTCACCATCAGTCGACCAGCCGCTGGAAAAACAAGCAGGGTGTCTCCTTAACCTAAACCGAGGAAAACACAAGAGAACGCCTCAATTTAGACAACCGTGCTAATACAACAAGACTAGTAAATAGTATTGCATCTACATCAGCTGTTAAGGGGGGGCTGAACTTTCCCACAGCTGCATCCTCACATAAGAGGCGTAACGTGAGTAGCTTAAGGGAATCTCTCAACACAATTGCAAAGACTTTTTGTATTCTTTAAAGTTTAAACATAGGTGTCATTTAGGTGTTCTTTAGTTCATTTATCCCTCAACCAATCTAGCCTTGGATGGGTCCCAACCATAGACTGTCCCAACCCCATGATTGTTACGTAAACACAAGCACTCATGTTAAACCACTAAAATCCTCAAATGTGCTTCCCCCGCTGGTGAACCTGGGAACGAAAAGAACACGGGCACACTGTGCATATTCCTCGCAAAAGGTACGACAGCCACATCATCATTCGACTGTGGCTCAAGTGGCTTCAAAGAAGCGGCCGGCAGCCTTTAAAACAGACTTAACTGCACAATCCTCAAAGCGACAAACATAACAAGGAGCGCGTGGAGCGTCAAGTCGAGAGTTCGAGCAGAGATTGTGGTTCTCCTGACATGACATGGCTCCCTGTGCGTTCAAGGTCAGACTTAATGTCAGCCAAGCAAGCTCAAATAAGCTTTCCTGGGATAATTCACAAATCCAGCTGGTGTAATTACATGGAGTGAAATGCTCACCGTACCAAGTAAATCAAGAGTGAGAACACAAGAAGACACAACTGTTAAATCTCTCTTCCTGGTTTTAGCTGGGCCGTGCCTGCGTTTCTAGACAGGGCAAAGTGGTAGTGGTTCAGAATGTACCCCAGTTTGGAGTGTGATTATAATGGTGTAGTACAGTACATACTGGGATATTCTTTCAGAAGGAAGTCTTCAGGCTGTAAATATAGTGACTGAAAAGATCCCTAACTTATAAGCCATGTGATGATAAGCTTGTTAAAAAAAGGAGTGCTGAGTTGATGGTTTTAAAAGTTCCTCATCACTCATCACATTTTTATTTTATTAGCGGGTGTGACTAATGGAAATTCTAAAAAAAAAAAAAAAAAAAAATTCTATTCACAATGAAAGAACATAACATTTTTTATTCTCTGACACTTGCCCCTTGCAGTTTTCTGTAAATAGTAAATATATAGCATCCAATGTAACAACAGCCAATGTACTCTGTTGTTTTAAGGAAATATGCAGTTTGTTTACTCTGTTGTCCCTTCAGTGATGTTAAATACACTTTGAAAAATAAGAGTTCGTCTAAATGAGTCTTAGGCTATACGATGCTGATTAGTGTGGTCTAACATGACAGAGGAGTTTTGCTGGCATATTTGAATGTGTTCTGCTTTTTTAGGCCAGACAACAAGTGCTGCATTCCCCTCTGAGGTTTACAAATGAGAAGAGGGCGTGCTCTGAACTATCCAACCACTAACAAGAATTATGTCATCTAACAAATATTGACTATACTGAAACCTTATTATGGTCTTTTGATTAAGAGTAGTAGCATGTTTTCATTAGCAGGCTCCCTCCCATTAAACCAGTGTGGAATGCATACATTCCTTCATTTTCAAACTCAGCACACAGCTGCTCACTGTTCTTCTTTCGAACACACTCAAACACTTAACCTTTAACAGAAAACATGGCAACAGGACAGGGCCCCAGCTGCTGCAGGATTTAAAGAGCATTACCCTTACTTTTAAGAAAAACACAAGTTTCCGTCCAAGTTCCTTTTCAACCACAATGTCCTTGCCAATCTGTAGAGATTACTCATATTACCTGGAACTGTTCAGGGTCCAACAAACAATTATCCAAGCATCGTTACTCACACTCTACTCTGCATCCTCCTCATACAATCCCTCGGGCTCAAGTGAGCCTCCTCTGAATGCAGCAGACATGTCCAGACATGTAACACTGATTACTATATACTCAAAGGAAACGGAAAGCCTGTATGATGCAAACAACAATCACAAGCTGTATGAAGTCATTCATAAGTTTTCAAGGAACGCTTGTTTCAACAATTAGAAAAAAACAGGAACTTGTGGGTCCAATTTTAGTTAGAAATGGTGTAGGCCTTCACGGCTTAAGACAGTGGTAGACGTATCTGGGTTTTTTTAGCTAAATTCTTAAAGAAGTTCTATCAGGCCTAATGAGGGAGTATGAGTCCTTGCAATAACTGAAATGAAAATACCATAGCACCATTTTAAAACGTTAAAGTAAGCATCTGCGTGTTTATGCAGGTCACGGAGTCTGGGAATGCATTGTATTTTTTTCACTAAACCATAACTTATAGGAAGTTCAGTATCATCATACTATTGTGGCATATAAGTTTTAAATTGCCTAATGCTGTATTACCTACTGTAAAAAAAATGTGGGTAAATTCTGCAACACAGCTGATGCTTCGTCCGAAACTGAGCAAGCTAACTTATCTTACATTACATTACATATCGATATTATACTACTGTAAAATACTGCAAGCACAATGTGTTCACTCCTGCTCCTGTTATTACCTCAATTGTATCTTTTTTTTCAGCCTTTTTAAAGCTTTTATGAAAAGACAAAGTCAAGTGCTAACATCACTGAAATGTACACATAAAAACAATTTAAGACCTGAGTGGACTAAAACCATGTGGGGTGGCAAGGTGCTTTAGCCTACATGCTCTGATCATTCTGATACGATTTTAGAAATTGTAGATTATATGTCTAATGAGTCATTCAGTTGCAAGCAATGCATGACCTCAAAAGCCAATAAAATGTTGTTGGTAAATTGGTCTTTAAAAATATTACTTAAAAATGTATACACTACATGCTACTAGCTTTGTCCCCTTACTACTACTTTTTTCTTAATCTTGTGTTGTTTTTCTAACTATTTTTTTTTGCCATTGCATCTATCTTGCAATGGCAAGGAATTGTCGAACAATGATTGCTAAATAAATTAAGAATTGAAAATAAAAAAAGATTTTCCATGTGAAGGCCTCTAACAACAACAAAGCCAGAAGAAATATTTTAAAGTAAATTTGAGAAATGGAAAAAGGCAATCGGGTTAAACTATGAATAAATGATAAAGGGGAGGGGGGAGAGAGAGAGAGACAGAGAGAGAGAGAGAGAGAGAGAGAGAGGGCATTTGGTGTAAGAGCGAGAGGTAAATAACCAATAACCCTGGCTCGGTCCTGTCTGAGCAGCCCTGTCTGTGCGCACTCCAGTCTGGAAGGAGTAACATGCTCACTGCACGCTATGTGGGGAGAATGTGAAAGCGCCTGCTGCCATGGCAACAAGGCAGCTTCACAGTCTCCAGTCCCCATTAAGAAAGATGGGTGGCAACGTGGCTGTAGCTCAATGGTGGTGTAGCATGACACGCTGAAAGAGCCTATTGAGAGCGAGTGAATTCAGCAGTTAATGAAAAGCGCAAAGGGACAGCAATATCTACCAGGCAGGTGATACTGACCTCACCTTTCCAACAAGGGTCATTAATTTGTTAAAGGGTGAATACATGTTACATCAACTCAGTTTCACTATTAATATTATAAAAAGATACACTGTTGCACACATTGAGTTTAAAATCGGTCACATTTTACAACATTTCAGCTGTCTTATTCACCACTGGCAGGTGTTCAAAGTGACCTTGAAAATATCATTGGTGGAAGTCTCTTAACAGGGGAAAAATGACAAAGATAGTGAAAGTATAGCTCTGAAAACTACTAATTTGAAGATTATGAGTTCAATAGCCTATTAATTGATTAAAAGAGCAGGCCTATAAAAGACATTCAGGTGTGATGTAATATAATATTATACATATGAATGTTTTATTTTACTATAAAAAAAGTCACGTCTGTAAAATGTTTTTCAATGTGCAATGTGTCCATAGCTAAGGCACTGACTGCTTACATTAGGTAATACATCAACCTAATACATCAAAAAATTATTGCTCCAGTCACGTTCTACAGAACAAACAAGTGTACTGTATACATAAGATTATTAGGAATAAATCATTGCCTTTGAGAAAGTGTCTCTTCTCAGTGAAATGTTTGTGGTTTTACTGTACACCATTAAACTGAGCTCTTTAACCCAGTTACATGTAGATAGTAAGCATGTGCTGAGAGCCAAATTCAGCAGAACAAAACAGATTTCATCCTGAGTCCAAGTGCCAAGACTCTTTTCATTCAGCTGAAAATAGAAAGCCAATGCTTGCGCACATCTCTAGAACACAGTTTGGGCAAATGTAAGACTGGGTGGGGGTGATTTGTGGAGGAGTAATACGGCCACTGAGGGACTGTAGAAGAGTTTGTTTAAACGCTTGAACATAATGAATCATAAAGACAAACATAAAACACAAATGAGCTCAATTCAGAGCTAGAAAATCAAGTATCTCTTCATATGTAATCATGGTTTCTAAAGAGGTTCATAAAGAGATTCGTTTGGTGAATAGGAAAGACTGGGAAGGAAAATGAGACAATATATTAATACTGTTGACCCCCTTATGACGTTCCTTTGTATCAATTTAGATATATGTCAGTGCAATTTATAATTACTCAACATGGATCACCGATTTTTCTTTCATAGACGACTGATTTATATATTCAAGCAAAGAACCGATTATTGATATGACCTCAGTGACCTCAGAGAAAGCCTGCCCAGTTCTCCTACTGTGGTGTAGGTTCAATACCAGATATATACAACAGAGGGCAGTATATTTGCCTCTTCACCTCAGACACAAACATTGACCTGTGTCAAGTAGATATATCAACAGAGTGACATTATTACAACAAACAGCACCCCCAGTTTTAACCTATTCAAGGGATTTGTGTGTTATTTTTGCAGTTCTGCAAATGGAAACACAATAAATGAGGAGATTTTGATTTTCCCATTTGTTTTTCCATCTTTGAATTTGTTTTAGATTTTGATCTTTTTTTATATATATATATATATAGCACTTTATCCCCTAACTTGTGTATTTTTAATGTAATTGTAAAAGTGCAGCTTTGTTTCTGTGAATTAGTGGTGAAGACTTTCTTTACATGAGGAGGGCAGAGGTAGCACAGGACAAACACATTTCAATAAGAATTCCTCTGGTCTGTCCATGCCTCAGTGAAGACAAGGAGACATGGCTGTCAGAGAAAGAAAGAAAGAAAGACATGATCGTGAAATGGACATTGGACAAGTACATTACATTTCCAGAGGCAGAAAAGAGGCTAAATAAATTCTAGCACAATTTCTACCCTTCATTGAAGAGTCCTGCATATTTATGTTCATCAAAGCAACATTATCTAAGGAGAGAAAAGCTGAATGTCTCTGCAGTTACAAATTCAGCCTCATGGTTGTCTTGACAACTCGTCAGCCTCAAGCAGAAGTCTGCTGGATTCAAAAACACAAACAGCCAGAAACATAATGTTATGTCATAGAAAAATATATGAGAAATATATGAATAAAAATATCACTCATACTGGGTTGGTTTTTTGCCTCGTATTTAGAACTATTTTTAGAACAGGGGAGAGAACTCCAGCACACATAACATGCTATCCTGGAAAATGAATTTATTCATATCATAGCCAATCTTTATTTATTCCCTTTACTATATAAGAGCTTTTTTGATGCAGTGCACAATCTGACCACATTTAGACACACACATCCAGTTTTAATTGACTGAGTGAACATACAACAATATTGGCCGAGGAGGGCAACTTCCCCCTTAAATAGAACTACATCAGTCTCATTCCTTAGATATCAAATACTCTATAACATTATGAAAACTTTACATCAGGAGAACTAGTGGCACAGTAGTGCCCCATATTGAAGGCTATAGTCCTCCAAGTGTGTGGCCCAGGCTCAAATCCAACTTGTGGTTCCTTTCCCTATTGTCATTCCCCACTCGCTCTCTCTCCCTGATTTCCAACTCTATCCACTGTCCTATCTCCATAAAATAGGCACAAAAGCCCGATCAAAGGTTCTCACAACATTCAGCAATTTTTCTCAACTTCTATACCACAGAAAACTCTATGCTAAACAATATCCACTCCATGTACCAGTTCTGTCCAACTCAAGTAAAAACTGAAATGAAATGTGAATGAAATCTTCTCCTGCTTTGTGAGTGTCAAACTATTCTGCCTTCAGAAGAAATCACTTCATAAACATTCTATTTTTTACCCTTATCTCCTATCATATCGTTTAAATATTTTCTATAATATTAGTACTCACTTGATGATAGTCAATGTCCAAACCTGCGTTTCATCTTTTTAATATCCATGTGTAAACACAGCCATTTTAGCCCCAAAGGTCCTTTAAGATGAACTCATAAATATATATGCATTGATACTAGTTTGTGTTACTCTCATACTCATATATGTTTGTATTAAAACAGGAGTTCACAGTTAACATGTTTGCTCTTCATCAGCAACCCTCTTTATTCAGGCAGAACTCAGCCAGCCTGTGATGACTGCTTCCACTTGAGACGACGGACATGCTGACACACACTGGGAGAATAACAACAAGACTGAGCAGTCCACAGCGACTTTCCATGACTTCAGAACACCTGGAGCCAGCTGCAAACCTTTAATGAAGAAATAACGACTTTAAGGACAGAAATTGTGTCATTCCAGAAAAATATTTTGGTTCAGTTGAGCTCAGGCTGCTTATATCTCTGGCCTGTCCGTGGCTCGATCCAGACACAGGCACATGGTTGTCAGAGAAAGCTGTGAGTCCTCCATGTGGCCTGGGAATGAGTCCTTTATAACAAGAGCCCTGCAGGGTGGCAGGTGCTTGGCTGGATACTGAGACCGTATGGAAGGCCATGTGGCAGCAAGGAACTAGATTTGTCAACACAAGGACATGGGGGGGAGAGAGACTTAGGCTGTTGTTATAATAGTCATTTTTATGTGAATTGGAACAGGATCATTAGTATTTCTAATACTGCCAAACGGCATTATTTTGTCATTTTTTTGATATGCAATAAGGATATATATATATATATATATATATATATATATATATATATTAAAAATGTCTGTCGTTGGAAGTTAAAGGAATCAATTTTAACTTTGCCATCATTAGTACCACATTAGGGCTCCTAGTTATAGACTCTAATAATAGCTGAGTTTCTTTTTTACTGCAAAAGCTGTGAGGCTGGTTATATAGCATCAAGTGTTTTCACACAAACCTTAATTTCAATAATCCTTTTCCCCTTAACTTTCATAAAACCTTCCACCTGCACATTCTCTGTGGATGCGAGCCAGAGCCTGCCTGTCGATACTAAAATAGATTACAAACATGCCTGTGCTACCAAATATAGCTACACTCACTCATCAGTATACAGTGCAGTTATAATGCTGGTGGGTAGTGTCTGCCCACACTTCTCTGCTACTCAACATAGCCCTTCACCAATAAAAGTTATATTACTCTGCTGCCTACAGTGATGGCTTGGTGCATGGGAGCAGCATGTGGAGTCTCTGTTATCTGGGAGTACCATCTGGGGCTGTCAGCTGAAGCTGCCACTTAGCTGGCCTAACACAATCACCCCATCAACACTTGCGGACAATTGGAGCATCAGCAGCTCCCACCGAGTTTATTGGAGCCGGCAGAAAATTCAAAGGAATTGGGGCACAAGTGGCTCAGTGGTTAGTTCATGTGCCCCATGTACAGACACGATACGCCTCAAAGTGGGCAGTCCAGCTTCAAATCCAACCTGTGGCTCTTACATGGCATTGCCCACTCCATTTTCTTCCCTAATTACAGACTCTATCCACTATTCTTTATTTTTAATAAAGGAACAAAAAGTCCAAAAATAAATGTTTAAAAAATAAAGAAAACTCAAAGAAAGACAAATTGTCCTTAAACAAGTCCAAGTTCCTTATAGAATGAGACAATTGTGTGACTGTGAAAGATTCTCCATAAAATATAGCTGGTTAAAGGTGACGAGAGATTATTTTCCTCAGTGCATCGCCATGAATAGAGTTACATCTGTATTACCAACAAACAAACACTAGGTGGAGCCAAACACTGCTCATAGCAGAGCAAATAATACATTAAAGTGCAAATACTTATGGATTCTAATTCTAATTTACAAGATGTATTTATTTTTGTAATACAATACTGGAAATACATACTATTTATCTTTCTGTGAATAAAGTTAAAAAAAAAATTAAGTTTGGGAATTACAATTCCAAGTTGGAAAGATATTTCACAAAAGATACCAGGCCGCACATTTCAACTGACAATTATTTGAGATCCATATTCATCTATACTCTTTGTAAATAATATTTTCAAGAGTCCAAAAGAACAACAAATATTTATACTCATACAAGATATTTTGATAATTTTGTTTGACACTAGGGTGGAAACTAAAAATAAAACAAACGGGTGATAAAGTATAAAGGGACAACCATTATAGCCTTTTCAAAATGACAGTTCCCGTTAGCTTCCAGGTCAACCTTAGTGCAAACTCTTTACAATAAGACTTCTCAGAAATGTGTGTGCTTTCTGCGGTTTGACAACAGCGGAGGGCTTTGTTTCAAAAGCCAATCCGAGAGTTAATACAGGCTTTTAGTAAAAAAAAAAAAAAAAAAAAAAAAAAACATAATGAGGCCACATTGTTGGGTATATAATAAAGCAGCCAAACTGCTGAAAGACATGACATCAAGACATCATTAACATGCAGGAAATGTGTGGATTCATTTAATCTTCTGAAATGCAAAAATGTTTATCACAGAAAGTGTGCCATACATTAGTTGAAGTCACACACATGCTAAGTTCAGAGTGAAGGAATAGCTGCTGTGGTCAGGATTCACTTTTCCGATCAATACATTAAAAGGTGCCTTCCAATAAAGATATTTCAGCATTATCACCCCTTCCATGATGAAGGTCAACAACTCAAAACTGAAGTCTAAGTAACGACTCTTAAGAGGTGTTCTTAATACGAAGACATACTGAAGTTAAAATCTCTTGAATGCATAATTAGTGACTTAAATCTAAGTGAGTCATTACATTCACCCTTAAACTCAAAAGAGAATTTAGAAAAAGGCGAAAAAGAGTCCGATGTCAATTAAACAGTGATGCATACTGTCATGTTTACTGTCTCCAAAAGAACAGCTCAATTCAGCGAAGGAACAGAGAAGCAGCATGTAGACATACATGCAGAAATACAGTACTTGTCCGAGGCAAACCAAACCAAAGTTTTAGGGGACTAAAAAAAGTTCATACTGTTGGGTAACAACCTCTCCTGTGTGTTCTGAGGTTGTCTTGTCTGAGCTCTGCAGGCATTGAACAAAAAAAAAAAAAAAAAGCAAATATCACACAGGGCCAGTTCTGAATACGTTTAAGATTCCCTTCTTGACTGTTTCGCATCATCTCGCTCCTGAGCGCTTCACAACAATTGTACCAGCTACCATGTCATACACAGTCCTGTTGTGCTGGAAAAACAGAAGAGTGATAAAGGCCGGGAAAAAGAAGGCAATTGAAAAGTTCTTGTTTAAGGCTCGGACAGTTGATCTGTATGAAGAGAAAGAGACAGGGGGCTTTAGATTGTTGTTAAACACAGACAAATAGGTTGCATTTCAGATTGATACTAAACTACTTACGCAGACAGAGAGACATTAGATGCTGGCACAACAAGTACCCTGTTAGGCTGAACCAAAACTGATGAGTCACACGTTACAACTCGGAGTCCAACTAGAAACTTCCCTGGAGTGGCTCCTCCGGCTCCCCAAATGCACACAATCTAAAGGGAGAACAGCATAGGGACTATCACTCGTATGAACGGGACATTTTCCAAAAAGGGTTTTAGAGACAAGTTCACTTCAAAAGTAGCTCACTTTCTGAGTGAAAGAATAGATCACAGTCCTTATTTAGGAGTACTTACCTCATAAAAACACACTAATATCCGATACACAAGTGCCACAAGCATCATTTTTTGCAGCTCCTCCATCGAGGTGTCTTCATCTATTTCCTCCACTATGAAATGCATGGCGAACTTGGAAACATCCCTAAAAGATAAAGGAAATAGCACCATATTCAGTTCAGGGTTTGGTTGACTGAGAATGAAAAATTGCAAGCCTAATCATCATATCACATGCAAAGCAGCACTAAGAATAACACAAAGAATAACCTGAACTCACTTGATTCCACTGAGGTGCATAATACTGATGATTATGGTTGCTTTGATAAAAAACAAAATGAAGAAATCCACCATCTCAGCGAGGAGTCTTTGGAGAGGCGAAGGAATAGTATACTCTCGACCTTGATTAGGGAACAAATATGTATGGTTGGACTCAAACAGGAATACTACACAAACAGGGATAGTCCTACACTTCACATACACACTCACTTGTTTTCAATTCTTACACAGGACCTTCACTGATTTGAAATGGTAAAGCATGGCTTATGTTAAGTCTCCATCTACAACTGACTATGTCCTTGGCTATAAATCTGTTGATTATATCATGGTTAACTGAATAATGTTTTTTGGCATAAAAAAAATACTGTAAGATGATTTGGTACCAAGAGTACACGCGATGTTAAAGCCCTGGTGTCAGTAACATAGGTAAACCCTGACACTAACCTGCCACTTGTCATTTCATTACATCTATGCTGACACGTCGTCAAACAGCCTGTGCTGCACTTGACCCCCTTTTTTGTTTTAGTTTTACACGTTTGGGAAGACACCACAATTGAATAATATTAGACTTTTGTCTGGTGCGGATAATAGCATAGTGTCTATATTTAACACATGTGTTAATATACTATGGTGACACATCGTTTATCTACGTGCATGGTTAATGACTTCAGAGTGTCAAGCTACTCATGTTTAGTGAGTCTGCAAAGTTCAGCAGGGCCTGCCAACTGATTGCCTTATAAACTACCAATTCAAATACAAATATATATATATATATATATATATATATATACATGTATATATAACCTCACACGCAGGATGCTTGATGAACACTTTTACCTGGCCTCTGAGCATTTCCGTTCTCCTGCGGTAGCTGCCGCTGCGGCTGGCCGGACACTGCAGCCCCGCCTGCAGCCTCGCCTGCCCGGCTGCTCGGAGGGTTTCCGGCGGCTGGATAAGGAGATAGCGGGAGAACAAACGGGCTGTTGTACCAGTTCTGAGCGTTAATATCCAGGGGTGTCGTCGACGTCCCGCTTGAGGACTGTAAATAATAAGGGCAGGTGATAGCTGACGCTGCCATCCAGCTCTGCCAGTTCACATAACCTGTGTAGTATTGCCACATCCACGCCTGCAGTTTCTCGCAGTACTCCGCTGTGGCCCGGCTTTGGACAGCGTGTTTCTTGCCTTCCGCGTCGCTCTTGTCGCTTACTCTTTGAATTGCATCGTCTTGCAGCGAATCAATTTTGTTAGCAAATGATTTTTTCTTTTCCTTATCGACTTCCATGTTTGTGTTTTCCTTGTCCGCCATGTTTGATGATGGCGTCACGTCACGTACGACGTATTCCGGGTCATTTAATGTGGAAGTGGACAATGTGGCCTTTTAAAATATTGTAAAGAACAACACTTTGACAGGTTTAACGACTTCATATTAATTGAACTACATTTTGTCTATACACAAACGTGTCATTACACTGTTGTCCATTCACACAATGTGAACCTTATGCATCCCTCTATACTACAATTAATGGTACTGTCCAATCTTTGCCTGCTTTTACTATAATCGACCACAAGGATGTGTGCTAGAAGAAACTGAAGAGAAAATGAGTTCTTCAAATTCATGTCATATTTTATTTTCTACGTGAAAAATTAAGGTTATTGTGTTAAATGCAAAAAAAACAACGATTGAGCTACAATAGCCCATAGCTACTGGGTACTGGGCGAATTGGATCAGGTTTCTAATAAATCACCTGTTAAAGGCATGATTCGAGTTTAAAAGGGTAAAACCATTTCAAAGGCGGTCTGACTCTTTAAGCCTGAGCCCATGCACAAGCCCAAATAAGCTTGAGTCTTAACAAAAGGGTATTCGGAAATGTTAAACAAGATGGGGTTCATTTAAGGTGCTCCACAATCCCTCTTCGTATGCCAAAACATAACTTTTGGGAAGACGCGTTTAATTTTTAAACAGGTGTTTTAAACCAATCACAATGCTGTAGTCATTTGAAATCATTTTAAGATCGTGGTTGAGTTTTCAGGACTTGTGATAACGCCTGAAACAGTGTTCATATGGCATGGTCTTATCAAATGTGGCACTCAAGACAAGGATAAGCTTTCATTAGTCTGTACGCTCTGTTGCCTGCAGCACCACCCGGGGTCACAATATTTTACTTAAGCCTGGAAATCTTTTGGAGCATTTGGGCCTCAGTCTACTGCCCCAAAGAACCCTAATTAAAACAAATTATGTGCACTTGCTTGAACCTCTCAGTTCAAGTCAAGAGACTTGGCACACATGAGAGGTCACTACTCTGACCACAAGCAGGGATTTGGCCTCCCCACCTCCCATTCACCAGCCTCCTTGTCACAAGTGGACTGTTCAAGACATGCTTTTCTTTGTTAGAACAAAAGGCCTCTGTAAAGCTCCTTGTTCATGCCAAATAAGACCTTAAGAATGACTTCCTACCCATGTTCTTAAAGCTGACAACTAGCCTTGGTATCAAGACGTTACAGATACCAAGGTGTTACAGTTCCAAACTAAAACTGGATCATAATATTTTGGGTTATATACAAGTACTGCTTAGTGGTTAAAAAAACATTGATTCAATTGTGTTAGTCTTACAATGTATTACAATTTTAATGGAATAAAATGCCTTTATTGTTTTATTCCATTTAGATTTGAATTAAGTATTAAAAGCTAGATAGGCTACACTCCAAATTCAAAACAGAATTGTTTAAAAGGAAGATTTATCAACTGTAATTGCATCACCTACACAAAAAAAAGTAACTTCTGTTTGGTCTAGGAAGAAAAGAAAAACAGCAAAGTATCAGCTGATGAAGGGAATATTGTTTCAGTTGAATTCACTCACAGCTACACAGACTTCATGGTTCAGACTTTATTGGCATGTTTGGCAAAAGCTCAGTGCATTTGTTTGTTTGTTTTTCATGGTGCCAGGCTCACCAGTCTTGATGTTTCATCAACTTAAACCCCTTTCTCATAGGTCCTCACTGCGACAACATCATCCATGGTGCATGTCTGTTGGCAAAAATTTTAGAAAGTTAGAAAGCGTCTTTTTATTCCATTAACAAGATAAAAATGACACATTTAAACTATATATATATGTTATAACTTATAAAACTGTCTAATTGGCTCTTCATTTGATTTTGCAAATTACTAACCGCTGTTAGTTTTCCATCTTGAACCACTCGTTCTAGTGTTGTCTTCTTTCCCTCCCATGCTTGCAGCTGCAACAGTTTCCCATTCTCCAGAGTGAAGGTTGTCTGAAAATAGAGTCAGAATCTTAGAAACATCTCAAATGTGCAGGGTTACAAAAACAATAAAAAACTAAATGACCAACCATTGTTTTTCTGCCATCAGCTGTTGTCTCCTCGAACTCTTCATTCAGTTTGAACTTGATCTCTGTGGTTTTAAAAGTGGTCTCAGACTTCATTGAAACAACGCCAGAATCGTCCACGCTGATCGCCAGGTTTGGCTTTGCCATGTTGCCCATTTGTCGACTGGCAAAGCCCACACCTAAAATATGATCAGGTTTAACTTTCACACTTTTTAAATGATTTCAGTTGCGTATGCCTAATGCTGCAACATGCATTTTTTTTCTTTCTTTCTTTTTTTTAAACTTGCCTTTTGAAACTACCACTTTAGGTTAAAACCTCAAAAACACAATATCCAACAACACAGCATTCTCAGCTTGCAATATTTTCCACAGGGCTACATTTAGAATTACCTTACCGATTGCCTTCATGTATTCATCGAAGTTATCGCTGGACATCAGGGTCCAGTTTCCAACAAATTGCTCAACCATGATGAAGAAGATGACAGTCTGCAACACAAACTCAAGATATTACAAGGTGTCCTGTTTCACCGGTGAGGTGCAGAGACAGACTGGCATTCAGAGAAAATTACATATTTAAAGCCAGCAAACATGTGCCTGATTTAGAGCTGACCAATCAAGATCCGTTTTCTGTTGTCATGGAAACCAGTGGATCAAGAGGCGTGCCTTGTTTTAATCAGATTTTGACGGTGTATTTGAAAGAAGTGAAAGGAGAGCTAAGCTTTCGGGTCTGCTGACTTAAGAATTGGGAGACACAAAAGTGATGCATTAATTTGAGTTGATAGGATTCAATTTGAGGCTGCATGTCGAGCCTGTAGGAGAAATAATTACAGTTTTCCTCAGCTGATCGCAAAACTTCAAACAAACTTCTCTCAGTTGCAGGCTATGCTTTATACATACACACTACACATAGGCCTACTGCTCAAACACAATAAACTAGGCCTAACAGGCCCACATTGAGTCATGATATAACATTTGAAAGGAAATTAACAGTTCCGGGTCGTCCAGGTCATGCATGTTTCCATAGGCTTGCTCAAGTTTTCATTTCTGTATAAAGAATAATAAATATAAACAGACACCAGGCTACTATGTTGCTTTTTGTATTTTGAAATAAGTTCATAAAGAAAGCTACAAGACTTACCATACACCTCAGTTAATGTTCATTTTCAGATGTAATGATGATGTCTGACACTTGAAACCAAAATTAAATTGCTAAACTTATATGCAGCTTGTCTGTCTCGCGCTTAAACATCATCACACTGTGCCATTAAATAGCACCTTATCCGAGTAATTGTTAGTATTGGCTTTGTCCAGCAGATGGCGGCTGTTATATGTAATTACAATGTTCGGTTGATTATTAAGCATGCATGCACACTTTGTTAGTTATCGGCTTGTATTTTCAATCGATGTTACATTTTTGTGGTGTTTTTGTATTTTCTAACTAAATAGTTTTTTCCAAATGTTTTTCCAACTTTGTAAAATGCACTAGATGCCTCCCCAACTTATTTTTAAAACACTTGAAGATAACAGACGTCAGTGGATCTGTGTCCAAATATAGATAGACAGTCAGATACTGCCCCCTGTTGGTTTCAGCAATGCATTGCAGGAGGTCGTATCATATTTGTGCCTTTATCAGTAAAGGAATTCAAAAATACACATCAAAATCAAAACTAGTCAGGCCTCTTTGTGTTGTTGTAAAACTATACTTCATGTTCCGTCTTCTTTGACTCCACTTCTGTTTCACAGCTGAGCTGTCCTATATTATTTTCATTTTTTATTTTTTTTAAACCTAATGAAAGCCTAAGGCATGCAATATGCTGGAAGTGATATATTTAGTAAAGCAATCAATCATATACGTACAGATAAAAAACATTATTTCATTTGTGATTATCTGTTAAATAAATCTTCAAGCTCATGAGAGCAGCTATGAATGTCTTAAGGAGATCAAAGTAGGAGAGCGTGTATGGACAGACATGAAGAGAGCAAATCAGATTCAGGTAAAATGAATTCCTTGTGACAGTTCCCCTCTGTGGATTAAGAAGGGCTAAGTACTCCTCTGACTGCTTTCCACAGATCATGAAGTTCACGTTTGAGTCCAAAATAAGATTTGAGTAGGGAGATAAAATGGAGGATGTAATTGCAAGACAAATTAAGATGCTGCTTTTGCACAATGTGAATTCTCTATGAAGTCATAAAATGATATCAGTACACTTGACATGCATGCAATTCTGTTCTGAGAATAAAAGATGTAACAAAAGCAATTTGAGTTAGAGATTGAATAAATAAAATAGATAAAAATGGAGCACCCTGTCAAAGTCTTTTGAATCTTTCATCAACTGAAAAAAGGTCATTCAAAAATAACTGAGCTCTTTGCAATGTAAAAACCAAAATCATTTTTGTTCTTTTCTCTTACACTAAAAAAATTAAGTTTGATTGTTCATGCCATCATGATTTACTGTCATGTGTTTTTTTTTAAAGTTAAACTCATTCATTTACGTGTGTTCTGAGGTGGGTTTTTGCTGTCTTTTATCAAGCTGGATCTGTGTTTGACATAGTATGCAAAATAAGCTGTTACATAGATAACATTTTAGATTTCATGGTTTCAAATGCATTAGCTTCATGTACTTCAATGACAGCAGTAATGATGTGATAGACTGGACTGTGATATTTTATCAAATGTTGTTTACCGATACAATAAGTTGATTACTTGTTGTGACACCCAGGGGTTTCTCTGTGTACATACAGGTGCCATATAGCAGACGCAGAGCCCGTCTAATGAACATGAACTCTTGCTGGCAGCCGCACAGAAGTCCTTTCCTCCTGGTTTTTCATCAACACTTCAGCCTCCATTGATGGGAGAACAGTGGCCATGGACAAAAGCTGTATATACTGTACAAACACAGCTCTGAGCGGCAGCACACTGACTCATTCTTCAGTGTGTGTGAGAACGGAGGGGGACCCCTTTCAGCTCCTTTGTGTTGGTGTCTGTCAACAGTGTAGTTGGAGGCAGAGCCCATTGTGGCGGCCAGTGTTTCGTATTGACACAGGGCCTCGCTCAGCTTGTTCCCAGGGTCCAACCTGAGGACTCATGAATAATGGAGAGAGGATCCTCAGGGCAAAGGGGAGTTCACAAGTCTGACCGAGCCAGTATCATACCTAAAGCTCAGACAGGTAAAACTGCGGTCACAACAGATCAGGTTGATGTTGAACCTTGCTGCAACTTTATGCAGCAAATATTTCTGAGGGATGTCATGTTGCGTTTAACACATTAGATAAAAAGGCAAAAAACATTCTCAGATCACATATGTCTATCAGTTTAACTTTAATTACCTCAGTGTATTATTTGTTTTATTCTCCTCTTTGCTTGAACATAATTTTCTGTTGTGGGAAAACGTTCGCCTGAAAAAGAGAAAGCACTTTATCCATGAATTGATCTGTGATAGCCTTTATACTGTGTTGTTGTTCTAACAGTGAGATATGTTCATAATGTTAGCTTTCTCGCTAAACTTTAATTTATTTAAAAAATTTTTTAAAAAACCATGGTGGCTCGTCTGGAAAATGTATTTTGGACCTGTATTTCTCAGTGGGGATTTGTTGTCATATTTCAAGTTCAACCAACACATTAGCTAGTTTTTAAAAAAAACCCAGCTAGCATTAACATTTAGCTAACCCCTTTTAGTTATTAGTTTGACAGCTCAAACATAACCTTTAGTATTGAATACTGATAAAACAATAAGATATAAATGACATAAATAAATCCTTTGCAACCACACTATTAGTGATGAATTGAATTAAAAAATATAAATTGGAATCAATTATATTACAAGTTTAAATATTAGGCAATATAAAAATACATTAGCAAGAATAAGAAAACACCTAATGTCAGCATCCAGTACCCTCCTAGCTAGCATTACCACTATCTTTAAGTGTGACAATTGCTAACATTGTAAAGTCATGATAATAAGATATAAAGGCAAAAAACCAAGCTAACAGTATTTTTAGGGAGGAAGTTGAACGCTGACTTTATCTATTGTACAGTCATAGCTAACAGATCTTCGAATATAGAGTTTTACCTTGAAGTTTAGTCCAATTTCCCCCAAGTTTTCTCTTATCACTGTCATCTTTTTAAATGCTGATGAATTAAACAATATTGTCAGACTCCTTTCATTACAACACAGTGACATCTAACAAGGTTCTCTGCGTGAGTTTGACATCAGAATAAAATGTCTCCTTAAGGAATTTGGTGAGTGAACAATGAAAACATTACTTTCTAAAAGCTTTGTGTATGTTGTTCAAATTAAAAAAATAATTAAAAAAGTTATTACTTAGTTTGAATAATAAGAATTGTGTAGATGTCATTAGCCTCACTTTAGCTCTGTTTCCCAGCAGGTCTCCACCATCTGCTGAGAGACTTACACCATGACCTGAGCAACACGTTCTCTCCTCTCTCTTTACACGCCTGCAGCATGAGGGGCAACCAGAGGCCAGGGTGGGCGCCGACTGTTCCTCTCAGCTGGGATGAAGAGAGTGTGCGTGTGTGTGTGTGTGTGTGTGTGTGTGTGTGTGTGTGTGTGTGTGGTGGAGGTCAGAGAGGTGCCTCTTGCTTGTGTGCTTTGAGCTTTTTCATGCTTCCTGCTTTGATCTTTTCTCTCATCCCTTCATCCCACACGCTCCCTACGCCTCAGGCTTCTGGTTTGCAGCACACTGACGGAATGGATGAAGAGACTGAGGTGGTGAGGAGTGGAGGGGAGGGGGCTGCCTCTCACAGAGACACTGCTTGTTCTGTCAATACACAGGAGAAGTACAGGGAGAGTACCGGTGGCAGAGGTCAGTGGGCGGAGGGATCACTCGGAGCCAAAGTGATGCATACTGTACGCTTTTTTTGGTCCTCTTTCATGCTCCTTTAAATCCCCCCACCGTGGGCTGGAATTTTTGTGTGAAAAATGAGTGCGGCAGTGCTTAGAGGGAGACCTCCTGACCGCTTACAACATGGGAAAGCGCTTCCCTCAGCTGGTCATTATATAAAGACAGCAAGAGTCATGAGAATCCCTGATAAATACTTGGCCCGAGGCCTCACGTGTCCCTTGATGTTACATTCAACAATTATTTCCTATCGCTCTATATAATGTGTCCTTTTCTCCTGCTGATCTATTTCTGCTATGTTCAAAATGTTTCCATGTAATCAAAATGACAAGAAGGGAAAGTCCTGGGACAACATGACAACTATCATATGAATTCGTTTCAGAAGACATCCCTTTAACTCTTTCCTGTGTCCCTCTCAGAGCCTAATGTGCGTCACATTCACATAAACATGAGCACACACACACACACACACACACACACACAAACACACACGCAAGCACAGACAGTCCCACCTGCTGAGACCAGATTGGGACACACAAAAGCAGACGCACAGAGCAGAACCCCTAATTGCAGATTAATTGGAAGGGGAAAGCACTTACCTTTATTTGGACATGTGGTAAGTGTTAGGCTGTGACAACTGACTCGGCCATGTCGGCAGATGAGCGCTCTTAATATTTTATGACAGGCTTAGAGGAAGGCGGGGTTCAAGATGGGGACATCCCACACATTACCCACACATTTATCTCTTTTTAAGTCAATGACAGAAATCTTCAATATCTCTGACATCTCCCTGGTGAACTGGCAAGTGAGCTTCAACTTTGGCTATTTAAATCATCTTTGACGCACATTGATTGATTGATTTGATTTAAGCGAAACCAGTATATGCATGTGACATGTGTCATGTTGTTGTTTTTTTTCTTGCAAACAACCATGTTGAAAAGAGGAAAACAAAGACAAACAAAAGATAAACCCATTCATTATTTTTTAGAATACAAAAGACATTTAATTAAAACTGTCGAGAAGGACAAAATGATTTGGTCAGGTGGCAACTCTACATGGCCATAAGACAAATGGACAAGAGGATTTAATATCAGAAACTGGAGCATGCCAGTTTTTAATTAAACATGCTGTAAAGCCACAGATAAAAATATGTAATATACAATAATTCTTGGTGGGATTCTAATGCATGTTTGTGTAGTGGGAGATTGAGAAATACAGAGTAAAAGGGGCTGTGCTAACAGGCTTTCTGCAGATCACTGGCAGTTTGACTGCAGTGGAGAGTAATGGGGCTGGCAGGGCGGAATCAATTACTGGCCACAACAAATTTTCCCACAGGTCGGAGCTTGGGAAAGCAGTACTTTACTGCAGCGCAGACAGCTGGCACAGAACATCCACTGGGAAAGGAGCCGGCTCATACACACACACATACACACACACACAAAAGAAAAACAGGTTTTTTTTCTCTGTGATATTATAATGACAGGATATAATTTGAACCCTTCTTTCGTTTTGTTTTTATATTCAAATATATATATATATATATATATATATATATATATATATATATATGCTCTTGCAGTGTTTAACTTTCTTTAGATGTGAAAAATGCACACAACCCAGGCAAAAACCTTTGTGCATAGGGATTTGAGATGATACAAAGTACAAAATCATGACCATCAAAGATATAGATTTAAACACTCACACACACACCGCAAGCGAACACACAAGCACACACACAGTAGAGGATTACTAATTTTCTGCAGCTACATGTGGCTAAGAATTCATATGACTGGTGTTAACCCAAAGATACATTTCAATTAGAGCCCCAAACACACTCAATCTTACTTCACACACACAAACCACAAACACCCGCACACACACACTCCATTGATATGCAAACAATGTTTTTCCTGTGACAACACAATGTGTACCCTTAAAAGCAGCTCACTCCGTGGTGCTCCTTTCTCTGTGTGGACATCACGTGCTGCCTCCTGTAGCGCTTATTTGGGAACCAGTCCTGTGATCTGCCTTCCCTCCATTGTGGACTCGCATAAGCACACTGGTAATGGACGGCAAACTGGTAAATCTTCTGGACAATATGATTGTTTGGTGGCCCATTGTGAAGGAGTGTGCGGTATTGTTTAAAAGCCAATTAAATTGACTGTTATTTTTTGAAGAGTGACATGTGAAATGAGCGAGCACATTAGGGTGGCAAAATAAGAGTTCAGAAAATGGTTGGCATCTTAACATGTTTTTCGTGCCTTTTAATTGACTGTAGGCCCTAAAAGTAGTTGCTGGTTGCAGAGATTGTTGTGTCAGTATGTGACCTATGGGGCTATATATGCAGAAAAGAAGATTTACAAAATAAATGCTGCCGCTAAACAAAGAAACAAGGAAGTCCTCATATCCTCCCTGACTTTACCTATCCAAAAGGCACAAGGAGAATGGATGCCAACAAAGGCAGGAAGATAAAGAATGAGAAGGCGGGTGTGCTGCAGTCACACAGTGGGAATGGGTCTCATGCCTGGTCTGGTCCCTGCCCAATATAGCGCCTGGGTGCAGAGAAAGGGACAGGAAGCTGTGGCCCATAGGATAACATTGTTATGTGGAATCTGTCTGGGAGACATTTCCCTCAGTCAGACCAGCTATTTAGGAGCAGCATGGGTGGCATTTTGTCTGCCTTGCATAATATATCTCAGCTCATGTAAATATGCAGCAAAAGGTAATTTTGTTTCCAAGAACACCTACTCTCTATGTGCATAATTCATAGATGAGGCATGATCTCACACACACAGAAATGTCCCCCCTCCCCTATGGTCATGTAAATTTGACTGCAGCAGTTGTTGAATGACAGGTATAAGATGTCAGGATGGTGTGCACACAGGATGCAGGCACGGCTGCGAACGTCGCTGCTGCCGACAGCCCCAACGGTTGACATAGTAAATCAATCCTGATGGGAGGGTGGGTGGGATGGAGGCAGAGAGACGGGGGAATAGGGAGGGGGCTCCAATGGGACTGAGTAGGCCTCTGTCAGACACACTCAGCCACTCAGCCGGCCAGAGAGAGACTGTCGACGGGTGGGAGAACACTCGCCGGGAAGCGCTCACACGGAGATTGAGTTACCACGGAATTAGATCAGGGCTGTGGGAAACAGCACCTCCTAAACACACTTGCACACTCTTAGTCACACACACATAAACACATGCAGACGCACCGGCACACACACTCAGGCTTGCTCTCCTGCACACACAAAGGAGTCACCAAGGGAAACCTGAGGGAAGATTGAGGAAGGCAGCTGGGCACACGCCAGTTTCAAACAAATGCTTGCTTATACCTCTTAGCTTCCTGGCACTGGGTTGAGAGTAGTTTTCTTCAAATTGGTGCCCAGTTAGGCCCACAGTCAACAGGCTGACTGGCATGTTGTTCCAGTTATTAAATGTAAAGATCATTCCGAGAAATCATGGCAACCACAGACAAATTTGCTCAACTCAGCAAGCAAGCATTTGACATAACTCATCTAAATTTATCAAACTGGATTCACAGCAAATAAAAAAAAAGTTTTTGATGCAGTGGGTCAAAAAGTCAAGGTTTTTGCAACAAAGTTCGTAATGATGTTTAATGGAGCAAAGTAATGTCGACCCCAGTTTGAAAGACCTTGACAGTCAGGTGTGAGGAGAGTGTTTTGTGTTCTTCTTAATGGAGACCACATGAACCTGTCTGACACACTGGAGCGTCTTATTACCATAATCACATCATAAACATGAGTGAAGTGATCCCAAATATACTCAAATGATCTATCAGCAGAGAGTCATGAATGATTAGAGGGTAAAAAATGAGCTTTTGCTCTTTTTCCTGTTGATCTAGAATCTGTCATACAAGCATTTTTTTTTATATACTGTGGATAATAATAATCTAGCGTAGATACAGATGTGAAAAAATCAGTCCAGAAAGAAAGATTTCAGACCTCAGCTTTGAATTGTGGAAATGTGAAAGGGCAAGTCCTTTGGTTTCATCCTGGGTCCTATAGTTAAATGTTGAGTGGATTCAAATGGTTCAGGAATTGCTCGAGTAGAATGTCGACTGCAGGCACAACTGAGCTGTAATGGTTGCGATGGAACCCTTTGGGGCAACTACAGCTTAACATCATTAGTTTATCAAATCTGCTTGTGTTTGCCACTGACATGCTCAGAGTTTTAATGACAGTGTCTGACAACATAATGGAAAGAATTCCATCGGTGAGTTTTGATTTCTCAAGAAGAGGAGGCTTCAGTAAGAACAGGATTTTTACAGCATGTGTCAAACTGTTGGAGAGCAGAATTTGGAGATTATTTAAAGATCCCGATGATGTATTGGAAAATTCAAAAATATAGATGAAACATCAGAAGAGCCCTACTTATCTATTACAAAATAAAGTATTTTTAGCGGTCTTGACTTATGTGCAATGTTAGGAGTAACTCTGGCTTCCAAAAGGATAAAGTTGCAGCCACTGCACTCATGCAAGGGCTGTCGGCTAAATTGTTACTCTGACATGATTTCAAAAGGGTTAGAACCTGCTAGTCATTCATATGCATAAACTTTCAAATAAGGACTCAAGATGAAAGCTACAGGAATTCCATGTCCCTGTTAAGGTCTATAAATCAACCAAGTAAGAGCATGTGGGTGGAGAAATGCATGAAATGGGTGAAGGTTGTCAGGATTTTGAGTGAGAGTGTGAGCTGACAGGCTAGGAAGAGAAGGTGGGTGTCTTTGTGTGTGTCAGTGATAGTGTGAAGACTCTTCCACACTCACTGCATCAACAGAAAGACTGAGGCTTGCACATTGTGTCTGTCAGCACCAACAAGCCCTCTGACATTCTGGGAACAGTGTGTTGGCCTGCAGTTGCTCCTTGGACTCAAACTCTCATCCGCACTTGTCTAGCTCCCAACACAGAGAGTTAACAACTGACCTGACGGACGGAGCAGAGAAACAGCTGCTTGACAAGGTACTGGTATGGAACACTTTATAGAGGGGGTCACACTCCCACTGATGGCCTTAACAGACATGTCTTCATGCAGGAAATATACCAGCTTCAAGTGCTGTTTCCCAGACCTTCACAGAAAAGAAAAACATTTAACTGCAGTTTTACATCAGCTTAACTTGAGAAAGAAGCAAAAGTGTTGACAACAAAATGTACATAGACCCAAATGAAAAGCAGTAATACAGTACAAATGATGATGGTGATATTTGTATTAACTTGTTATCTGGAGATAACAGCGTTTTAACCTGTGGTAATATTCATCTTAGTTGTATTCTTCAGAATCTGGCTTATTTTGTTTGATTATCTCTACATAACAAAGCCATTGGTGTGGTCTTAATCTAACAAAAACAAGATAAATAAGTTGTGATCTCGGGTAATCATTAATAGCAGGAAAATGGAGGGGAAAAAATGCCTGAACCTATGTCCACTTTGGGATTTTATATATTAGCCTTTGACAAATGATGTGGTGATATAGCCTTTGGACATTAAATATTGAAGCTTAACCTAAGTGTTGTAGCTGTTTAAGCGTGGGTAGTTTTTAACCTTTAACTTGTATACTGGTGAGATGTTATCTGAAGAAATCCATCCTAGTCTATCAGCTGATTATACAGTACATTTTATATTTAGGTTTATGTGCAATGTTAACTCTGGCGTTTACAGAGGCCTAATGGAAATAAAGGCGTATAAAATGTAAATCATCAGCAAAACCCAATGTTACATTTACCAATAGTTTCATTAATATGCATAGAACATTGCATAAACATATACATATTTGTATGTATAGGCAGTTCTGTTAGTGTCTCTTTCTCCCTAACACATACTAAACAAACAGCAAGCAGGGATCAGTTACACAGTGGAACATAAACACTCAAAACTCCCATGTTTTATATAGTTTGCCCTTTAACCCCAGCATATTAGTGGGGTCAAAATGTTCACACCTCCTGCAGACCACCCCTGCTCTCCATGAAAACTGTAACACTTATTTATATGTTTTTTCTTTTTCTTTTCTTTTTTTTTTTTTAGCTGAGAAGAAACATTCATTAGTGTGTGTGCAGCTTGAGACTCTGAAAAAATTCTGTTTCTCTTTCCCACTACAGGAGCAGCCGAGGTTTTTCCCCCACAGAGGATGAATGACTCCCTGGGAAGGTCTCCCTGCACCAGTCAGTTGACCTGTTTGCAGTGACTGGGGAGGAGGTAGAGGGGACGTGAAAGAGGGGTTTCCTAGGAGAACCTGGCAACGCTGACTGACTAATGTTGGGCCTCCCGACTGATCAATGCTGTTGTGGAAGCACACAGCTGACAGCAGACAATGAACCACACACTCTGCTAATAGGCCGTGTGTCCTCCACAACACCAAAGAAGAAGACGGCTCTGGCTGTAATGGGGCCTGCTCCTCATGAACTGGGGGCTCAGCAGGGAAAGTGTGGGAGCTGAGGCCAAGAGTCCACCAGTCAGACTCAACTGCCAAGCACAGACTAATTTCTCTACAAAAGACTTGGATAAGAAAACACATTTTTTAAAAAGTGGATTTTCAACATGAATAACACTTTAGAAATAATTGCGGAAGTTAAACTGCACCTGTCCTGAAACAAAAAAGGCAACCAGGTATAATCAGGTACAAGGTCAAATGTATGGCCATATAGGCCTGTTTTTAAAAAATTGCAAGGGAGAGTAATACAAATAAGGAACAAATGTAAAAAAGAATAATAATAAAAAAAACCTGGACACAAAAAAAGTGTCCTTAATGAATTTGTTAAAAGGTCAACCACAGTAGTGTATTATGGTCCTTTAAAATCCTAATTACCCCACACATACCTTCTTTTAAAAAAAATACAACCTCACAATTTTTAATCCTAATCTAGATTGACATCATTGCAGGACTGACTTTTTTTCTTCTGAATGTCGGGGATGTTCATTGATTATATTTTGTAAAGCCTACAGACGTCACTCAGATGCCCCCGCCCACCCTTCCAGCAGACCACGCCCCCTCCCGCGACATGAAAAAGATCAGAGCAGAGGCAGGACTGAAGTTAACACGGTCTCTGCAGTCAGTACAACACTGGACTCTCTCTTTCAGGACTACTTTTGAGCACTTGAAACAAAATGAAGCGAGGTCACAATTACAGTTCATCTGACAGCGACCTGGACGAAAATGTTGAGGTGGAGAAGGATAGTGGAGACGAAAATGGGTGTGTATTTAATTTATATTTTATCATGATCCATGTTCTGGGGATAAATAGCTTTATTTTGTGTGCATTTTTATTTATTGTCTTTCCATTGCTAATGAAATCCTATGGAGAAAAAAAAAACAACAACACATCAATTGCTTGTTTACCTTTCAGTCAACTAGACTCCCACGGCTCGATGTCACCGTCCACAACGACCCAAGTTCAAGCCAGAAAAAGGCGCAGAGGGGTAACAAAACTTATGTCTGCTGTTTCATGTAACTTTATTTTTTCCAGCAAAACGTGGCCTAAATCACTCTGTTTCTATAACCAATTTACAGATTATTGAGAAACGGAGACGTGACAGAATCAATAACAGCCTTTCAGAGTTGAGAAGATTGGTGCCAAGTGCCTTTGAGAAACAGGTTAATTACGACATCCTCTTAGAATATTTGCCTTTCGTGTTTTCTTTTCATATCGACACCTTATGTGAAATATCTATATGACAATATCATTTTCTTGGCAATGCCTTTACAGGGATCAGCTAAATTAGAAAAGGCAGAAATTTTGCAAATGACTGTGGACCATTTGAAGTTGCTTCATGCGTCTGGTGGCAAAGGTAAGACACTTTTTTTATTATTCTTAAAACAATAAAAAAAAAAAAAAGGATTCTGTGTCTTAGTTGCTGTCGTGTCCTCTTCTTATTTCAGGTTTCTTTGAGGCTCATTCTCTTGCAAAGGATTACCGCAGCCTGGGCTTCAGGGAGTGTCTGGCAGAGACAGCTCGCTTCCTGAGCATCATAGAGAGTCGGGAGAACACAGACCCTCTCCGTGTACGACTAGTGTCCCACCTCAGTAACTACGCCTCTCAGAGAGAGGTGCACACTGGACTTGAACACTTGGCCTGGGGCTCTGCTTACGGGATCTCCCCTGCCCACCTTCCACACCCCCTCCTCCTTCAACGCCCACAGGCCAGGACACCTGCATCTAGAGGCAACAGTAGTCCAGCCTCCTCCTCCTCCTCTCTTTCCTCTACATCCTCCTCCAATGCAACTGAGGCATCTGGGATATCCAGACTCAGTGTCTTGCCCGCCACAGAGTCCCTCAGGGTGCCTCCAAACGGCTCCATGCCTCTTAGTCTGACCGTGACAACATCCAAGCTCTCACCACCGCTCCTTTCGTCCCTCTCCTCACTGTCGGCCTTCCCCCTCTCCTTCGGTGCCTTCCCTCTGGTCTCCCCGACGGCCCTCAGCACACCAAGCCCCTCCTCCACTGTGACGAAGCCTTACAGGCCATGGGGGACAGAAATTGGGGCCTTTTAAGCTTAGAACTGGATTGAAGGCTACAGTTGAGCTGTGCCAGACAGGACAACCTGCTTCACCTTCAGGCCTTGATAAAACACAGGAGATAAAAACATCTGATTTTATGTTATTATGTTTAAAGAATAAGGATGTGGGTTCCTCTCGGCATACCATCGCCCTTATAAAGACAATATGTTCTTGTTCATTATTGCTATTCCATAAAATTTTCAGTTAATTTAGTTAACATGCACTGTCTCCAGGTTGAGAACTGATATATGAATTATGGGCCATGAATAGATTTATTATAAACACAAATTTAGAGGTCGTATTTCTAAGACCACTTATGGTCACTTATAAATGCCATTGTGGTAGAACTAACCTCTGATGAGTGTGAAACTTTCTTTCTTGGATCAATTTGTAATATTTTTGTAACAATAAATTAAAATTTTAAAAAAAGATTCAAAGCATTTACTCATTTCACTTTTAAACATTTCATTGTGTGTAAATGCTGTTTTCATTCATTACATTCCTAAATTACTTGTCGGAAAATGTTTGCGGCAATCCTTGAGTAGTTCTTACCTGGGCCTTATTATGAGCTAATAAGGCCCCGGTTATTGACTGAAAGCCAATTCCTTTACTATGTGCCAGAGAAGTAACCAAATCTGAGAGCATTGTTGCCTTATGAATACCCAGGAAATCATTAAGAGCCAGAGGAAATCCTTTACAATGTTGCCCTGACCTCACCAGCCAGGGTTAGTCTGAAACGGAGACAATAGTGTGAACAGGATAAGGACATTTGGGGAAAGCGTTTAAAAAAGAAACAACAACACACGGACAGCTGGACCAATAAATCATTGTCCATGGTGTTTTTTTCCCTGGCTTCAGTCTATTTGACGTAAATGCTAAGGGCTGCACTGTTTTAATAACTTTTTCCCCCATCTGTTCTATCACTTCCTGTGATTTGCTTCCTGAGGATGAATGCTTTTTAGAATATATTTATCATGTTGTCCTAGAGCTGATGATTGACACACACCTTGTTCCCTTTAAAATAGGGAGTGAAATGTTTAAATCAACATGTTTACAAATAAATTATCATCCTTAAATCTACACTTTTCAATTTTTTACATTTATTGTTTAAGTTCACAGATTTTTTGATAGAGTGTGAATTTTTGCTCTTCTTTTGGATTGGTTTCTAAACTATAAAACAAATCTGATACTACCACCTAGTGGAGAAACGTTGTCTTACATACGGTATATATATATATATATATATATATATATATATACAGTATATATATATATATATATATGTATATATATATATGAAAACCCCGTGTATTTAACCCTTTTAGGGGAAAACCTAAAAGGGTTAAAGGGCATTTTGACCTGGCTAACATTTTAATAAATATTATAATGTTTTAAAGGTGGTGTTTGCACATCCAACTCTAACCTGAAGTAGGTGCTGCTAAATTCATTCAGTATGTGGATATTGTGATGAGTCATCCTGCACAAATGTAACGTTCGATCGTCTGACATTGGCCTCCTGGCTGTCCCTCACTCACAGTTAAGGCTTAAAGGTGATCGTGTCTTTCAGACTAAAGCCCCTGTAACATATTGGTTATGCCGACCAAATATATACATATGGATAATGTAAGGGTAAGGAAAGATGAACCCGAAAAATTAACGAGGAGGGCTATAGTTCTCAGGATGTGTAGATAACTGATTCTTTTATTTGCAGTTTACATTTTTCCCTCCAATTTTAGCACAGAAAAGTATTAGATGGTGCATGCCATATGTTCACAGAATCCCAAACCTTTATTCAGCAAAGCTTTCACAGAGAAATATATGAAGGGAGAAACACAAGCAGCAGAGGATGCAGGCAGATATCAGTGATTGCGGATTACTGGATTTTTAAAAAGAGGCTAGTTTAGTGTGCTGAATGTAAAGCATCCTGCATCCATTCTCCATCTCATCCTGTAGAGAGAGCAGAGGCTAGTTGAAGCCTTGTTGTAAATCCTCATTCACACACCCAAGCACAACCAATATCAATTGTGGGAGCAACAGCAGGTACCAGTATGATGTCATAACATTCAAGAGATTAATCCCCAAATACTGTGGAAAGCAATGGATCTGGATTAAGATCCATCCATTGAGAAATTAAGTAGTCAGGGTAAAAGGGAATCTGCAAGTGTAGAAAGTTGCTCCCATTGGCCAAAGACATTCTTAATAGTAACAATAAAGCACCTATCAAGTTCATAAGCTCATAAGAGGACGTGGACACTTTATGAAACGGTGTGTTTTTGGCGTATTGTTTAGCTCCGAGCGTGCGTGTCGAAAAACAGTATGTGTGCATGAGTGAGGAAGATACAGATGGGATACATTGCTATCTTGAGAAGTCTGTAGTCTAGGTTTACACCAATCGCCAATCCTCACAAAGACACGGAAACATCATCATCATCATCATCATCATCATCATAACATCATCAGGAGCACTGCAAAAATGTCAGTCTACAGCCAACTCACAACACCAAGTTTTCACACAAAAATGGTTGTAGAGTCAAAATGTCAAGAACTGAAACATTTATCAATCACTAACAAAATGTTTGAAATCATACAGAGCAGTACAGTGTGTACTTCACCTACCATCATAGAGAGAGAGAGAGAGAGAGAGAGAGAGAG
The DNA here is from genome assembly GCF_947650265.1 of Symphodus melops. Classification (NCBI taxonomy): domain Eukaryota; kingdom Metazoa; phylum Chordata; class Actinopteri; order Labriformes; family Labridae; genus Symphodus; species Symphodus melops. The sequence continues at coordinate 20,352,894 of NC_136695.1, forward strand.
AGAGAGAGATCGATAGATAGATAGATAGATAGATAGATAGATAGATAGATAGATAGATAGATAGATAGATAGATAGATAGATAGATAGATAGATAGATAGATAGATAGATAGATAGATAGATAGATAGATAGATAGATTGATAGATAGATTTTAAGAAAACAGTATTTACAAAAGAAAAGCCATATAATTTTCTCTAAAATGATCAAATCCATTCAACTCACAAGGTAAGTGTAATTGATGCTTGTATCCACTGATAATACTGATAGTAGTGTGTACTGGTGGTGTGGTGTGTTGTGATGTGATGGTGAGGTCCTCGAACCTCTGGGCAGCCAGGGTTGGGTGTCCATTCTGAGGAGGGTGAGGGTGGGGCAAGGTGAGGGGGCGGGGCTTGTTGGAGAGACTTGATGGACCATGGAAGTCAGGGCTTGTGAGAGGCTTATGCTGTAAGCTCTTCCCTCAGCTCTTTGTTCTTGCGCACCACAGCTGCATGTCTCTCCTAAAAATTAAAAATAAAACAGGGTGAGAAATAACAACTCCGGTAGACTTCCTTTGTGTTTCTTACGCAACAGCACGGATGTCTGCGTTTTTTTTTACCTTCTCCTGTAGACGCTCAATCATGGCTGCCAGAAGGGCGTCACGGTTCTCCTTGATCTGATCCATCTTCATCTGCAGTCTCTCTTCGGCCATCTTGCTGAAGTTGCTGTTCTCCTCCATGGCCTTTAGCAACACGTCCCTCTCATGCTCTCGCTTCTCTGCCAAAACCCTCAGTACCTGGGCCTCCTGGTACTAAAAACACAAAATAATACACACAGTGTGAATTTCAAGGGTTGAACTGCCAAAAAGTACATCTCTACAATATTATTTACACTCAACGCCATCTAAACACGGCAAATCCTCACCTTCCTTCGTTCTTCGGCTGCCTCCAGCTTCTTCTCAATGTCCTCCAAGGAGATGTCCCTCTTGGGTGGTGAGGGGAGGTTGTGGGCCACGTCTGACACTGGAGACGGAGGCTTGAGAATCACCTCAAAGGCCTGGCCAGACGCCCGCTTGTTTATGGCCTTCACCTCCATGTCTGTGTAAACCAAACAGTTATGAAGATAACATTGCATTTGCAAAGCAGTTAAACATCCATTAAGGAGGAAAATGTTCCAATCTGAAAGGAAATCAATGTTTGAGTTGACCCATACCTTCAAACTCACGCACAAACTTGTTTTGTGACTCTGGATAGAAGCAGGAGCAGATGAGGGAGAGGACGGACAGCTCCTTCATCTTCTCTTTATACGCTGTGGGATCATAAACACACCATAGCATTATTCAAAATTGGTTCATTATTTCCCCATTCAGGTTTCTTTAATGCCATAAATTCAAAAATATAATTATAAATATACACATAGATTGTCAAATAAAGATGTTTAAAGTTAGGAAAGAGAAATGATCTATGAAATAATAAGAATTAGATGTCCACGGTGTTCATGATCAGTTCAATGCCTGAAATGTACATTAGCGTCCTTTGATTAATAATTCATAGGATTAATGTATTCTGTAAGTGTAATAAAATCATATTCTCTTATGTCCAGTTATATGGTAAGACATTGGTAACTTGTTTCAATCAACAATTGAATTGCCTTGTGTATAATAACCATTTGAAATCTGAGTTCATCCATTTCAACAAAACTCCTTACTGCTCGTCCGCTGTCATGATCCCTACAACAAAAATCCTCATGTGTCTATATATCGTACCATAAACCTGCTGTTGAGAGTTGAAGTCATAGCCATCAGAAAAAGATGATTAAGGTTCTCGACTTCACACTTGATCTGAGGTATGTTTTTTTCCCCTGCCTCTTCCTTGCAGACTATTTTTAATTTCGCTTTTCCTGTGTTTGACAAAGTACCCACCTTGCTGCTCATGGAGAGGACCACAGATTGTCATTGCTGCAAAGGCCAGTTTGTGAAGCGGCCCCTTGCTGCAAGGCTGGCCTGCCTCCACCCTGCCATGCACCTGTCTCCTCTGCTACATCTCTGCTAACACTGCATGTCATAATAAAACCTGTCTGAACACTTTGATGTATTATAAAAGGTGTCAAATGGATGACCTATGTTAAGAAACCATTAATGCTTTAGAAACAGGAGCTATATAAACCCATAAAAACAAATATGCTAATACTTGGCCTACAACTATAACTGTCCATCAGAAAAGATAACCAGTGCAGACTAGAATCACAGGTAAGACCTAGATTTTATTGCATGGTTTTCAAGCATCGTATTCCATCTTACATCTGTAGTGAATTATGGAATAAAATACAGCACATCCTTCAAAGCTGATGATTCATCTTGAGAGTGAAATAAATAAAGCTATCCAGACATGAATAGCAGGACCAATCATAATTAAATAAACAGTACAAACAGTAACCTTCAAGAGACGTTCAGGACACAAAAACACGTTTTAAATAAACCAGGTACAGCTGTTGGGGTTAAATAACAGCAACAAAAAAAAAATCAGTCTGATGAAGCCCTTTCTGCTTCTCTGTCGGCTAAAATGTGAGCAGCCCAGCATCTTGGGTGGGGTCCGTCTGCATTATGCTGCATGTTGGAGCCGCTGTAGCATGAAGCGCAGGTGCGGCGTTGTAAATAAAGCTGTCTGCTACCGATCCATGGGACTCCTTTTTCAATCTTGCTCAATAAAACATCAATGCATAATAGCACTGACACAGTGGCATAAATGAGGATGATGATAGAGGCTTTAAAGTAACCTAATGACGAAGGATGATTGGCTTGCGTTATCAAGAGTCTCGTGCTGAGACAAAAGGCCCACAGTGGATGGGAGAAAATGTGAAGGTGAGTGGTCGCTTTCTCTTGAGCATAGTCATTTAAAAATATGTTGTTGGGTTTTTTTTTTTAGTGCAAGCTTTATCGGCTCACGACCACAAGCAAGTAGACTCTATCAAGGCCGACATACAGAAAAAGATGCAACCGTCATAATCAATCAATCCGCCCACCCACCTTTCCAACCATCCATCCATCCATCCATCCCTGCACCTGCTATAACATGGCCAGTCTGAAGGTGCTTACCGGTTGCTGTTTTAGCCATGGCTGATGTGTCTTTTCTCCGCAGAGGATGCTGTAGCTCTCTTCAGGTGATCGGTGATGCTGCTTAAGGCACTGAGTCAGCGAACAGACCGGGGTAGAGTCGGATGGCAGACAGGAGGTGTGCACGAGCGGGGGCGCGCATGCAGACCCTCCCCTCTGTCCTACGGTCCTCAGTCGCGTGGAGCATTTTTTTTATTATTATTAGCATTCAGGCTATCATCATGTAGCAAACCTAAAAGAACTCAGTCAATTAAATTGAAGAATATCGTACAAGTTTAAAACATGAAACTCTTCCTTTTTTTTTTTTTAAAGAAAAGACAAAAGAGTACAGTCTAAATGCTATTTTTTTGCAATATTTTAATTTAAAGTCATTTTTTTTATTGAACAATGTATTAATATCTGATAATGCATGCTTAAAGTCCCCAACATGACATCAAAATAAGCATTTTCGCTTCTTGTCAAACGTTTAAAATGTTTCATGACTCATTCTGCACTCACCTCCATTAGTCATTTTTCAAGCTTTGTTGAAGCTAATTATCGATCCGAATTCATCCAAACGTTATGTCCCGTCTTCTACCTTGTGATTTGTGACTGACAGCATGGATAAATAGAACATTGTTTCTAAATTTTTGGGCAAATGATAAATAGACATCGGGACTTCTCTTAGTTTATTCTCATCTAACAGACTATTTCTTCAGCTGTCAGCAGTGATGTTTAACATGCAGAATTTAATCGCATCATTTCAGCGTAGTTTCGTGGACATGATGACACATAGCTATCATTTCTTTAAAGCCTGGATAGAAAGAAAAGAAAGTCAATGGAGTATTGTTGAGTGGGCTATGATATCTTTTGAATCATTTGGCTAGCTAAAGTCAGGCAAAACTGCTAAACTAAGCCCAGATTTTTTGCTATGGGGCAAGTGTTGCCGATGGTATTAATTGAGCCAGTTCCTCCATTTACACTATCATACATTAAAGTTGAAGGCAGGGTTGGTAACAAAATAAGCATGATTTTGAAAGTAGCATTCCATCAGTGCTCCACCTGCAACCAACCCCTCCCCTCCCCCAAAATAACTTTGTATTTCAGGATATTTAGGCAAATTAAGTAGTGACATAAATGTAAATGAGTGAAGTGTAAGATGTGAACCTATTTCAAACTAATGAGCAAGGAAAGAAAAGAGTCAACCTGACTGGATACAGCTTTATAAGAGATGGGACATTCTTGATGTTTATTTAATCTTCAATGCATGATGTTGCTGTTCTTACACTTGATGAAACTTTTATAAACGTTACAAAACACCAGCTCCTAAATATTAACATAACATACATTCTGCTTAGAGGAATATTCTAGATAATATTTTTTTTAAGGTTTTACAACAACACACACTATCAGTGGGACCTAAATGTATCAATATTAAAAAACAAGAAATATTAAAATAATAAATATGGTGAAATCAATACATTCAAAGCAAAGTTCAAGTGTTATGGATAAAGTACTGAAAATGTTAAATAAATTACATGCAGCATTTAGTAAGATGGCTACTTATAGAATATAATATAATATGCTTGGTAATAAAAGTGAAAAGTTGTGCATGCTGGTGTACTCAACTTAGTTTGTGTGGAATGATGAATAGAAGTGAAATAAAAGTGATTCTGTCAGGCATATTAAAGGTGTGATGGAAAAATGTTGCTAAATGATTGCAATGCACCAAGTATTCAGTATTATAGTAGTAGTATAAGTTTCCAAGTAAGACAGTTCACTGGTCGTTTGATGTATTCTTGTGTGTAAATGTTGCACTTAGGTATGCGCTTCTTTGGCCTTCAGCTGCTTCTTAATGTAGCAGCTGACTAGGACTTGTGGACGTTGTTGGTAATCGTGAAGAACTTCGCTAGAGCTGCTCAGCTGATCCCCCTTCAGACGATCCAGTAGTGTCACACAAACCACAGCAGCTGTATACAAGAAGAAATGAGCATTAGAAACTCAACGTTTCTAAGTGTTTTTAGCTACTGGAACATTTAAGCAGTATTATAAAACTGAATCCTTTTTCACCTCGTAGACCGCTCAGCTTGCACATAGCAGCAAAAACTGAAGACTCCATCTCAATATTGCAGACCCCTGCTTCATTGGCTCTGTTAAGGAAGTCCTGTTTATCTGTCTCAGTATAGGAGCAAAATGCACCATCCAAACGGGCTTGTCCTGATGGATTGAACAAATATAGAAAAACTTACAGAAAGAACACAAATTCACACTACAGTTCACATTACACATGTACATGTTGTTGAACACTGTGTCAAAAAGATCTATACATCTTGGGGTCGCCGGTGGCGCAGCGGCAGTGCGCGCGACCCCACGTATTGAGGCTCAGTCCTCGCGCGCAGGCGGCCCGGGTTCGCGTCCGGCCCGTGGCCCATCTCCCGCATGTCTCTCCCCACTCTCTCCCCCTTTCCGACTCTATCCACTGTCCTCCCTCTATCAATAAAGGCAAAAAGGCCGAAAACAAAACTTTAAAAAAAAAAAGATCTATAAATCAAAGCTCACACCTTCATAGAAGTCCAGGGTACACATTGTGTTGCCTATCACTGTCTCAAACTGGTTCAGCTCTCTGCTGCACTGTAACAGCTCTTCAGCAAGGCTCTGGTCCAGATCTGTGTTACGCACCACCGTCTTCCCCAGGATCACCTGCTCAAACTTGGGCAGGAAGGTGGCATCAACAGACTGCTTGGTGACAACGACAGTGCCGGGCTCAAGCCCTGAAAAACAAAAATGGAGCAGCTGAGAATTAATAAAAAACCAAACACTTCTAGACAAAAAAATAAAGTTAAGTTTAAGTACAACATAAACGCTATCATTTACAGATTGTATCAAGTTGATTTCCTTATAAAAAGCATTGAAACTAAATTCTGATTCAAACTAATTCTAATTCACGTGGGCTGCCACGTTGCGGACATTCATACTTCACCCTCGCTCTAGCTTTCTAAAGCGTCATCAATATTTATCTTTACCACATCCTGATCGGGGAGCTTTTAGGTTTTGCTGTTTTCCTGGCAAACCATGGGGGCATCCGAAATGGCTGGGTCCAGGTGCTTTCAAACCCCCCACCTTATGTGGTCACAACAAATACAGACAATTCTGTATTGGCATCGAAACTTTAAAGGAGGTCATACTGGCTGCTGAATTGCTGTCAGAGAAGCCAGGATTTTAACAAAGCATGTTTCCTCAATGTCTGATGAGATAGTAAGGTCATTTTATGATTTATTCAGTAGATATCTTACATATTGCTCCTTTAAACATAGTTTTTAAAGCTTTATTTTGGGGCTTTTGTACAGTGAATAGAGTCTGAAATTAGGGAGAGATCGTTTTGAAAAAGAAGAAGTGCCATCCATGTTTATTAAAAACTATAAAGATAGAATGAAACTGTTCAAAAACTCAATGACCTTTGGTTCCCTCTTGTGGGGAAAAAAAGGCAAGCTCATAGTATTTTTTTCCCGAGCAGCCAACCCATTCTGAGTAAGTTTACTCTGAGTTTAGTCAAATCCATGCTGAATGAACAAAAGGCAAACCAGCACTGAGGAAGTGTGGTGTGAGAAGTATAAAAAAGAAGGTTAAAGTTTAACAATGCTGTAGTTTGTTAAACATTGTTCACTTATTCATCATTAACCTACTCTGGCTCATAAAGTGGTGAAGTCCTCACTGTATGTCAAATATGATACCATCTCATGAAAGGACTTTTGCCTACACACGGAGTCTGACGTCAGGTAAAGAAAGTCCTGTAAACTAATGATGTCTAATCAGAGTGTCCCAGAGCACCTGGGTAACAAAAAAAATATTTACAAATAACAAACTCACCTATTCCACCTGATGTCCCGATGCGAATAATGGTCACATCTGTGCAATGTGCATGATGGAGGAGCTTTATTAGCTCATGCAACATTATGGAGATGGATGGAATTCCCATCCCATGCTGCAAAATAAAACCCAGACATCAACACTAGTCCCATACCCAGCTTACAAAGGTTACTTTTAATAACAGTACAGTTTTTGTTTGAAAAGAAGCATTTTCGTTCATACATACACTGACAGACAGCACAGGGCCGACTTTGTACATAGCGTATCGGTCCGTTCCAGCACAAATATTGGGGTATTCTGAGAGAGGGTCCTCCATACCGAGCTCACCAGCGATGTACTTAATGAATGACTTCATTCTCCAGGGACTGCCCCCAACACACACAAACTGAAAGAATGAAAAACATGTCAAATGAACTCATAAAGCTGACGAGTAACATGACAATGTTTAGGAGATCATGTTGTATGTTTTAAAGGTCATTTACCTTGACATCCCCAAACATAGCGGGTAGATTGTGTGTTCCAGTTCCTAAACTGAAGTGGTACAAGATGTCATCTTTCAGTAAATCCAGGTGAGGGTTGTGAACACAAACAGGGCTTAAAAGGAACAACAAAGAAACAAAAGAGTCAGTCCCATCCTGTTACCCAGACTTTATAGCCATGTTTTGACATTTCTCATTTCTCATTTACTCCTTACTCTTATCTTGCTTTAATCTTTGAGTAATAAGATTTGGGGCATTTGACTTGAGCGTATTTGCATCATCATCGAAGTATAAGAGGGGAGATATTCATTTGTGATACACCCAGTGGTTTTGAAAAGCCATTGACCACGACAATATGCAATGATTTCACCTGGACTACTTCAACCCTTAAAAGTGTTGCAAACATTAATCATTACTGAGGAAGTCTGTGTCATCTCCTTCCTAGTTATGGCTTAATTTCCTACTCAGACATTGTCTCAGGGCAGCCACACAAAAAAAGATATGTGGCACAGAAATGAGGCTCGCACATACATTCCTAGCCTTTTCAGTTTTCAGTCTGTCAGGTAGAAAGTATTTCAATTAAAAACAACAACTATAATCCTTCATGTAATCAACCATTGATAAAAGCTACAACAATGATCTTTTCAGTGAGTTGTTTTAAAGACTGTTTTCAGTCTAAACTATTAGTCCACTGTATACTGAGTAGTTACAACAGATGTATTTGCTCATGAGAATGTTTAATTAACAGCCCCCCCCCCCCCCCCTCTTTTGTGTAAGTGAAAAAACCTAGTACCATTATTTCCACTAAAGCCTATCTTCCAGTATTTATTGATAACAATAAGGACATGTCAAATGTAGTCTAGTCAATCTAAAAGCTACAATAACCTTTGCAGATCAACATTTACGTTTGCTTACACATCCTGAATGTGTTATCATTGAGCAAAAAAACAACAACACACACTTCCCCTGACAGGAAATAAAAGGCAGAGCCATGACATTCCCACACACCCTGATAGTTTCCTTATTTAAATGAGTGTACATTTGCACGATACAGAAAGCCTCTTTGTGATACAGCCTAAAAAATATTCTACTTCATTACAGAAAATAGTCAGGACAAAAATGTTGCTGGATTAGACCATTTCACCTGCTGCAAGGTGCGGTGCTCGTGTTGTCCTTCGGATCCATCTCCCTGGAAACAGCTGTGTCCGTCAAAAACCCACCCGATGTCCGAGAACAACGCCAAAATCCGACGACACCTGAACGTTACATTTAAAAAAATAATAATAAAAAAGCACACCTTAAATCAAGAGTAACTGTGAATTGGTCTTACCTTTAACGTAATTAAAGCCAATTTAATTTAACCCAAATTAAAGACTATTTCTAGTTATGAGCACTGAAATTAATCAGAATTACACACCGCTACTAAGTCGCTCTCATCGAGAATAAACGACCCTCAGTTTAACTACCTTCAATTTAAGTCAACAGAAAAATAAAAGTACAAACACTACATGACAAACGCCGGGAAACGTACCTGGAAATGCTACTGTTGTCCCGGTAGACTTCTAATGAAAAATTCACTTTCTGACCATCTCACATCGAAACCGTAACGAGTGGGCACGGGCTTCAGTCCACTATGATGCGACGTCAATGTGCGTCACAAGCGTAACATCCTACTCCTGGGTGAAAGGCTGCTGTAACCGACTGCCTCTAGTCACGTAGGCTACTATTTCAAATGACTAAATCTCTCGAGGTTATTGCAGGATGTTGTAACATTTTCTCTAGCATGCCAATTCTTCTTTCCCAACCGAAAAGTTTATTTTGATGACAGTACATGGCCCAACCTACAAACACACCTGACCAACCCAGGTTAGTGTTGCTGGAGTTTCATATATTCTTATCATATATGATCCTATTCAAAATATAAGCTACTGTTCATTGTAAGAAATTCAATGACATTCTGGGCCTTTAGATGTATATTCTTAAGTATTGGCATGAATACAGTAGGCTAGTTAACCATGTACTGTATGGAGGAAATTGCATTTCAAGTATATGGGTGTTAAGTGAAAAATCTAAAATAAATCATACATTTAGAAGGTAATAATTCTTACGGAGTTGATTTGTAACCATTAAAGGTGTACTGTGAGGAAATGAAATGTGTTATTTTCACAATTTACAAATAATTTAGGAATCGCTTAGGATACTATCTATCTTTAAAATCATCCATGATCTTGCAAGAAAACTGACAAAGCTTACTAGCAAAGACATTTTCGTAGTTTCACCTAATTCTTGTTATGAATCCAATACTTCATGCCCTTTTTTGCTGAAATGAGATACCAGTGAAGGCTGGAAACAAGGAAAGCAATCACCATAATAAATACTCTATTTGGTGTTCTAATACCGTCACACTGTGTCTGACATGTAGTCATGTCTTACATTGTTATTAAGTCATATAAGTTCATTATTGCATATATATGTACATGTCAAAGAAAAAAACAGCACACAACACTCTAGTTACAAACTGTCTTTTATAAGAAGGGATGGAAACATGTTTATTCAGACATGCTGAATTGTAAAGTACATGTTTCTCCTACTAATACTGCTGATGCCAAACGTCATTCTGACCCCATTCACATCAAGTTGGATTTTTTTAGGACTCCACATTAAATGCTATTTCCCCCCTCTGTTCTATGGAGCAAAACATTAGCACCAAGTCACCTTCATTATCTTATTTTCAAAGCTTTTTTTTTTTTTTTAAACAAAATATAAATACTTTACTTTAGCCAAAATTGTACACAGCAAACAATGCAAGCAGTATTCACACTCAAGCAAATAAAGAGGTGTTTGGTATAATTTGTACAACTTCACTTCAAACTGTTATTGAAATAATAAACGTGCAAATAAAAATGTAACAAGTTAAATTAAATTCACCAAGAAAACAACAAGAAAAACAATTCAAACACTCTTTGGCATAGTGAACATCTGTGCAAATTTCTTAAGGTGAGTGAAGCCTCTCCTCCATCCTAAAAACAGAGAAGAAAGTATTGACTTATTATTGTCCATCCTTCTCAGGTACAGTATGCATCTGATACCACAGTTGATTAAATACATTCACATCAACAGTAAAGCATATAGTCAGATTAACTACTGAGAGTTTACACACAGATTTTCTGTAGTTTGAAATCAATGTTTTACACCAGCATGTGTTTAAAGCAATCCTTGTTTCATTCCTATCTTAATCTACAAAGTCCTGTTTGTTAGGCTAAAATAAACTTACATTTCTTCTTTTACTCCACTTCACATCTTTTCATGAAACTTCAGGTGCCCCAGATCCCTCTGTTAACATAGAATAAAAACAGAACTCAATCCAAACAGTATGGTCAGCATAACATTGTGTTATTATAAACAACCATCTTACTGCCTCAGTTAAGACTATGGGATGTTCTGGAAGGTACTCTGGCTTCCTCCTGGCCTCTGGACAACTCGCCAGACCGATTAAAAAATCCCTTGAGTAAGATATTCTCCCTAAACACATTTAAGGGTTAAAATCAACAACAGAATATAAACCATGCAAACCAAAATGATGTTGTATCTCTGGCAATGCAGGACTCTTCTGCTCAGCCAATACTGTAAAAGCCTTCAGATAAATGAACCAGCCTAGTGACAGTTTACAGTAGAGGCTGGCAGGTGAGCAGAGATTCCTACATTTAAATGGTGATGAATAAACATCCAGTATCTTACCTTCTTTTTGTTTGTGCACGCTGATAATCTTGAAGAACTGCTCTATATCAACATTTGTCTAAAGAGCACAACATCAGTCAAAAGCTGTGTGAACCAGCTGTGTGTAATTCTAAATAGAAGATGCTAAGGTCGCCACCATTTTTTTTTTCAGCTGAAACGATTCATTGTTTAGGTTTTCATAATAAAGCCAAACCTGCAACATTTTTAATTTACTGGAAACAGCGAAAGTCTAGTCATTTCTTGAGTCAAGAAAACAGCTTCTGATTTTTATTGAAGAATGTTATTATTTTATGCTTTCCTGTTTTGCATCACTAATTCTAAAACATAGAAAATATAAAGTAGTTTAGACAAAACAAACAGTTTTTATACACATGATTCACGGAAAAATAATTTCTCACAATAAAAATTCAAGCAGAAATGGTAAAATATAAATTAAAAGGCTAAATGTGATAACACAGCCTCCTCTCACTTGTCTTACCTCTTGGTTCATTTCCCTGATTAATGCCTGTGCGCATATAGCAGCATTATTGTTGGGCTCTAAAAGAAAAGAAAAATCCCACATTAGAAGGTCACTATTCAGAAAAACAATAATTTCTAATTCAAATTTTAACAGTCTACAGTTATCCACACTTAATGGCAGTAGTATTGTATCGGTCACAGTATATAAATATATTGGTAGGCTGGAAGAATCCTTGTAATATTAGCACCATGTGGTAAATCTCAATGGTAAACTTCAGCAGTAAACTTGACTTTCTGTTCAGAAACAGAGCTAACATCCCTCTTCATTGTAAAAAATAGTATTGAGGAAGCAGTCTTTATGTCGTTCCTTGATTATGGAGATATTGTGGTTTTGCTTCCATTCTTAAAACTCAGTATATCACTATCACCGTAGACCCCTTTAACACTTTTCTTCTCTGTAAAACAAAGTTGTTGATCTTCTCTGACACAATGGCATGATACACAAGTATCTCTTTCATCTATAGATCCCTGATTGAAAATTGTATAACAGATTTGCTGAACTGAACCCCCACACCCTAACATGCCCTCTCTGACTGTCTTATGTTTCTATCTCTGAACTAAAAAAAAAAAAATCACATTTAGCTTTTTCACTCCAAAAATGTATGTGCTTCTCTTGGACAAATTAAGTGATCTCAAATCACTTTACCACCGTGTGTGATTTACTAAGAACCATCCTGTCAGGTTTTTTCTTTATTGGTGCTCTTACTTTTGTATTTCATCATTGTAAATTAGAGTAAATTAAAATACATTTTGTGTTTAGTTCAGAAAATATAGCAGAGAAATTTCACTTCTCCAACTTTCACTACAAAATGTACATAGTGCACTTTCAAATGAAAGGTTTTGAAATGAACTGAAATATACTTTTATTCACTCCAGTAAGTTTGACTGGCTGCCTACCAACGTCAACATGGATGCGTCGAAGAGGCCTGGCAGGCTCCAGATGTTTCTGGAGGATTCTTCTCCTTGATACCTCCATCCTGGTGTCATTGAGAGTCAAGACAAGTTTGAAAATAACTACACAGGGAGTTTTTAAAAACAGTAATACTATAATAGTACTCTTGAAAGCAGACATGATTCATATTTCAAAAGGACATTGTTTTCTTTTGCTTCTTTCCAAACAATATGACAAGGGTCCTGTGCAAGTCTGGAAATATAACGTGTGATATAAATATAATATAAATATATTAAAAAAATGTCTGGATCAAAAGTAGCAGAGGCCTACATAATTTTAAAGTAACCTAAAGTTATTAAACTTGAAAATAACCGAGGGTACAGACTGAGCTGAGCTGGGTGGCGTTAGCATTAAAGCTTAGCTAATCAGAAATTCAACAAAACAGATTCAGATTGATGAGCTGGAAAAAGGTTAGATTAAATGTCCTGCTAACTTCTCATCTATTTACCTGTGTACACTCGCAACATGATATATCTTCTCGCACATTTTCTGCCATCATTTTGTGCACACAGGTCCAACTTCACAAGAGGACAAACTGTGTTGCTCTTGGCACAAAGTTTAATGGCAGACAGACCTTTGAGGCCATGCAGTCTATGATAACGACACGCTGCTAACATATAGGCATCAAATATAACATCACTGCTTCATTAGCAAGTGAGGACTGTCTCCTGATCTTTGTATCAATAAAATCAAAATTTTAAAAAAAGTGTAAACTTGCTGCCAAATCAAACATAACGATGCACAAGTTTAACGTTTTCTACCACTAGCGATGAATCAAGCAGAAATAAACGTTATGTTCACAAACACGATACTTGTAATTAAATGAGGATTTCCGTGCCTGCTCTTTGTACTGTAGTAAACGAATTATATTACACTGAATTATTCACCTGTGGCTCTACTAAAGTCCCTCGGCGTGGCTTTCTGCCTCTCACACCGGCGTCATGACAGAAGCAACTTCCGGGAGAAGACCTCCAACATAAAATGTGCATCACGCAGTCATCCAGGATCACTGACAGATGATGTGGTAGGTCACAAAGGTCAGATCATGGAGAGAAACTCCACACAATTCATGACTTGTTATGGTTTAAATAAGATACTGCAGATTATGAACGTTTTGACAGAAAACATCCAAAGATGTCATTGTAGATGTAGATGTGTTCAGAAAAAATATGCACAATCTTGTTATGGATAGTAAAGTAGTGTTATTTAAATATTTACTTATATAGCTTTCAGAGGGGGGCTTAGGTCAAAGCTGTTACATTGATTTAGTTACCCGTTCATCTTGAATATGCAGTTAAGTCAGCTGAAACATTGCGGTCAGTTATTTAAGTAATTTATTTTGAGATGATAAGGAGAGCAAGTGTGTTTCCTACATTTATTTTTCAACAAATATTTTTTTCCACCGTGACACTTCCAAGACCTCCTGATTCACTGGTGATGCATTTTCATCTACATAGCTCATTATTTAAAATGCACATAGAATCAGAATCAGCTTTTATTGCCCAGCACATTTACATATATGAGGAGTTTGACTGTGGCATATATGGCGCTATCTCAAAAGACAAAGTGGTCACTTTTTCTTCCTCTGGGAATATGAAAAACAAGTCCTGCAACACTTGACTTAATTAAGTGGTATGAATGCAAAAACACGCATGGGTCTTCAATTGTTTTAATCATCTGCAATCTAGAAGCATACATCAGGTAAACGTCAACGAGCGCTTGTTGGCACAAAGTTTTGAGAAAAAGTATTTACATTTCAAAACGTGCATATTTTTGAATCAAACCAAAAAACCCAAACCACAGATTTAAAAAAAATTGAAATAAACGTACATAAATTTGTACACAAATCATAGTTGAATAGCATGTCAGTGAGAAAACCAAAACCCTTTGTATGTCACTGTAAATAAGAACTGTATACAAACCTCATACCACGCAGTACATTGTCTTCTCTACTTTCTGAATAATTGCAGTTAAAAGGGAAAAATATATAAAGAAGCCTCATTTTCAGCTTTCATAATAAAAAATGTCATCCCAGGTTAATCCAAAACAGAGCGAAATGGCAATTATTTAAATCAACAGAATACACGTCATACTCACATTGGTAGGACATGCAAGTTGACATGGAAAACAATTTCACTTTTACACAAGTAACAGCTGTATTCTTCTTGGACCTATGGGTCTTCCACTCAGTTCCTCGACTGCTTTCAGGGCCTCCTGCCGGGACTCAAACACTGCAGTGGCAGAGCCTTTAGATCTTCCACCTTGGTCATATTGCAGTGAGACAGACCCAGGGATGATCTTATATCCATAGCAAAAGTCATAGATCTCTTCCCTTCTAATTTGGAATGGCAAGTTAAGTAATTGTACACATGTAGGACCATCAACACTCTGCACTGATGCGCCAAAGCTGTCCCGAATGCCATTACCCCTGTCTCGTGCATCATGTGGCGGACCCCCTGCATAGAGCTCATCGTTGATCTGAGCCTGTGCATAGCCCATTGGAAGATCGCCATCTTGAGGAATCTTGGAGTCGTACTCAATGTCACCAGGACAATAGGGTGCCATACTGCTCCTGCCCGAGTACGGCTCCTCTCTTGGAAATGGGTTTTGAATGGTTTTCTCTTGCATCATCGATGGCCCAAAACCCAACTGCTGCATCTGAGACCGTGAAATGCATTTCAGAAATACTTCTGACCCCAGAAACCTCTGTCCATTGAGAGAAAGAGCACTCATAGCCTCTGCCTCAGACCTGAAAAGAACCAAAGCCTTTCCAACCCCATCACCATTATGATCACTCATCACGAACACCTTGTCCTCTGAGATATCAAACCCAAGAAAGAAGTCCATGATCTCGACTTTCCGCACGTCGAACGGCAGGTTCCGCACAAGCAGGCACAATTTCTCAGAGTCGTACGCATTGGTGGGTTGAGATGAGAGCCTCTCCTGAAACCTTCCAGAGTTACTCGAGGGTCCGTCACCCATGCCCTGAGAATCCAGAAGGTTTATCATTTTCTCTCTTGAAATTGGGCGGGTAGTAACCCAGCGGTTTTCAAACAGTCTTTTTTCATGATTTAAGGCGTCACAATAGTCTCGCAGACTCCTGAACAGCACAAATGTGGATCTGGTTCTTCTCCCTTCACTGTCAAGAAGGTGCAGGATCTGGCCATCCTCAAGGTTTGCGTTGCAAAAGAGCTTTTTAAGGTCTTCTTTGTCCACTGTGTAGGGCAGATTCTCCAACAAAACACAGTACTCGTCATCAGAAGAAGCACTAGGCCTCTTTGTCACAGGTGATTGGGACCTTGCATGATGTTGTGGGTTTCTCTGATAGCGAATCGGTGATCTGTCCCTTGCCAAGTTATCCATGCTGCAAGCCAATGACAAGCTACCACCAGCCCGGTGCCAATCATCAGCTGTTGTTGGGGAAAGCTCCACATACCTCGACTGTATATAGTTCCTATCCCTCTTCAAGCCTTCATATGCATCATGACTTGTGGCAAATTTGACAATAGCTTTCCCGTTCTTTAAACCATTCCGATTTTTAAACAATATCATGTCATCAACAACCAGACCACTGAAGAAGTCACGGACTTCCTCTTCGGTCACCGAGAAAGGCATCCCTTTTAGAAACAAATACAAGTCATCAATACTGCTTGAAGCGCCCTGGTGCTGGGGGGGAAGGGTATGATCTGATCTGCTCAGTGGTCTCCTGCCAACCTCAGGGTCCATAGATCTTCGGCCACGTCTTGCGTTGCCTTCAAGTCTAATCTTCTGATCTAGCTCTGCACTTTTTGTACTTCTCTCAAGCAGGTTCTGCATTTCCGTTTTGCTACTTAGAAGCAATGTCACGGGTGAACCCTTAATGCAACCCTGTGACCGTGTCATGGCTCTTCTTGCATCTTCATCTGAAGCAAAGATGATGAAAGCTTCCTCCCGCTCCCCGCCAATAATATGCACCCCTCCATCGGGAATTCTGAGGCCAGTGAAGAACTTGCGAATATCCTCCGATCCTGCGGTGGCCCTCAGTCCCTGTAAACGGATGACGACTGCCATACTGGTGCACAAACAACAGCACCTGCAGACAGAGGGGTGTAAAACAGGATTATTTCCAACAGAGATTCTGTCGCTGGGACTCGATTTCCTGGTACTCCATTACACCACCACTGGTACTTGCAATGAGGGATAAAGAACACCATTCCAATCACAAGACGCTTTCAATAAAATGACAAAGATGCAGCACACCAATCCATCTGAAACTATTGATCAGAAAATACCATTTCTTGTGATCTAAAGCAAAATATGGACCGAAAACCACTTTCTGCACAACTAAGTCTATAAACATTTCATAATTGTTCCAAGCTGGACTTTGTACTTCGCCACACGATGTCACCATTTTTTAGATGTTTGTGACAGAAAAAATAGAAACACAACAACAAAACGTCAAACTTTCACAGTCTGACACTGACTTAATAATCTGACAAGCAAGACAAATTACACCTGGCAACCCAATATATCCGGTACAATTATTCAATTCAACTGTCCAATTGTCCTTCCCCTACGTTGATACTGCACTTGTTTTTTTAGAATCAATATGATCATGAAAAAAATCTAACCCTTAAAAAAGTCCATTCTTTCAGCAAACGCAGGCCTCGATCACCGTGCGGCCTGTTGCATTCCTACGACTATATTTTCTCTTTAGTGCATCCACGTCCATCACATTCGCCAGTTTGAATCGCGTCCAATTGCTAAATTGTAACCACTCCTTAATTCACCTGCGCGCTGTCATTGGGGGAAATACACCCATTCCCCAACCAACAAACCCAAACATCAAAATACAGGAAGAGGACGGGGTCTCTGCTGACAGTCAGCACCACACAAGAATGGAGGCCCATAATTCCCCGTTTCCACCAAGCGGTCCAGTATAGATCAGTATAGTTTGGTACGGTTTGCTTTGGTAAAGCCTGATCCTGTTCGCGTTTCCACAGCCAACCGTGCCATATTTTTGTAGGCAGCCGGATACCAATAGCTGCATCAGTTATGTAACAGCGTGACATTATAGCAGCGTGACACAGTGTACAAAGAAGAAAAACGCAAGTAAAGTAAACAAAGACCAAGATTCAACAATTCATCTACTTTGTCACTGCAGTGTTTCCTCTATATGCACTTAGCGGCAGTGGTGCACCGCTCCTGAAATGACCGCCACTGCTGACTTTTGTTTTTTTATGAGAGGAGAAAGGAAAGTAATGGAAAAAGAGGGAGAAGAGGAAACGAAAGGACAGAGCTCCAGCTTATCTCTTTAGAAACTAACATTACATATCTGCACTCAGAGATCAAATGTGACCACCACTGCTGACTTTTTTTTTTTATTATTTAAGAAAGAGGAAAGTTTAAGAGGAAAGGGGAGAGGAAATGAGAATAGGGTTGGATCAATATTCTTGACAACCCAAAAGATGAGTACCAAAAAGTAGGATGGGTCTGGTCTGTAATTTGGGAATCTTTCCTGACCTCAGTGATTATATTTTCTCTTTGCAGCTATGTCCACGTCCATCATAATCGCCAGTTCGAATCCCGTCCAATTGATGAATTGTAATCACTCCTTGACTCACCTGCGCACTGTCATTGGGGGAAATACAACCACTCCCCACCCACGTCAACCAAAACAAATCCGATCAACAACATATAGGAAGAGGATGGGGTCTCTGCTGGCACAGTCTGCTCCACACATGTAAGGTGGCCCGTAAGAGCTGACTGAGCAGCATTTCCTTAAAGTTAATATTTAACATTTTTTTAGGAAGAAGCTACTGAGTGTGTCCTTAAAGAAGACAGGCATAAATCCCTCCAGGAAGGATCTTAGTAATGATTTAACACTTAAATCCTTCATTGTAACAGGCCTGTAATTTCAGGACCTTGACAACAAAACCTAAAACAAATGAACAATAATCAAAGAGCTGCACATGATCTTTACCACACAAAGCCATCAATCTATGACCACATATTCACCCTAGTGGTCTGTATCAATGGCGTATGTTTTTCAATTCCCAACAGTTTAGGATACACTGCATACTTTCTTATTAGTTATGAGACAATTCATTTAGTAAAACAGCGATGTAGCCTCCGAGCAGCCAGCGTCAGTTCACAACAACACTGGCGGAAACGATAAACTTTCATCAGACAACAGACCTGAATCTCACCATGAAACTGACAGCCACTGCGACTCGTAAAAGTCACCGGTAACAGAGAGAAGATTATAAATACCAGCATTAAGAGTCTACATGGAGACATTCACTTACAAAATGTTCCTCTCAGCTAAACCATCCAAAAGACAGAAAAACACCAAACACACACTACAATCTTAACATTACTGACAAACTAAAGGTTAGGTAAATAAAGGCGATGACGCTTTCTTGCAAACAAAGGTCCGCAGTATGTTGAACACAGCAGCTGTGTAGCCTGCTAGGCCTCTGGCGTTAGCATGAGCTACTGAGGCGACAACGAGGTTTTGTTTTTTGGGGTTTGTTTTGTTTCCACTAAAAGCACGACATATGGTGACCTAGCAAACGACAAAACTTACACAGATGATCAGTACACTTTCTCGAACAAAATAGAGAGTATCAGTAGAATTTAGATCAAGTAGCTCGTCTCCCGAAATGTTTCTGCTTCCGCTGGTAACTTCTTCTACTTCACTTCAAGCCGGGCTGGAGGCAATCGTGAAAGTAGTATGGCGCCACCTACTGCAACGGAGTTTATTTACATTCATGTAACGTCTTTATTTTCCTAAAAAAAAAGAGAAGTGATTGTATATTGTTGTGCGCTCATATACTCATTTTTTAATACTCCTTCGTGTCCACTAGCGAAAACTTCTTTGCAATTAACACTTCCTATGTCTTGCATTCCCTTTTCAAAATTAAAGCTGCTTTATGCTTATACCCAATTACAGTTTCAACCCTTTACCACAAGTCTCAAAAGTATGCGATGCAGCTCTTTTTAAATATGTATGGTTTGTACCTTTAACATAGGTGTCCTTACTCAAAGGTGACATATTTTGAAAAATCTACTTTACAGTGTTTTTGAACGTTTATTATATTATATTACGTATATATTATTTATTGTTTATTTGGGTAACCTGAGTGGCTATCGACCTACAAATAAATAGGTGAAATAAATCCATCCAGTCCTGCAGTCTAGAGTAAAGTTTCTGCACAGGTCAGCGGTTTATATTCACTCTACAGAGGATGATGTCTGATTTAAAGAGATATACAAACCCAAACAGAGCTTTCTGGGAGAGATTGTTTCTACACAGTCATTGTTTTTTTTTATTTTATTTTTATTTTTTGTATAATATGTCCCCTTTAACACTGAGACTTTTGGATTCGGAAGCAATCTTTCACATCATTAATTTCAGAGAAGGCTACAGCTGCCAGATTTGTTGCTTATACCATCATAATACACTGTCGAATATGACCTCATCCGTGAGCAATGCCCTTACATTTCATCCCACGAACCCCAAAATAACGAGGTGAGAGACTGGGGACCCACTGGGAAATGGTTAAAGCAGGTAACGTTGTGCACAGCAACACGCACTAATAGGCTTTTCCAAACACTGACATGAGAAAAACACAGAGTAATATACAGCAGTCTGGAAATAATTCAGATACCTACAATGTTATTGCAATGTGCAATCTCAACACCACAGCACAAACACAAAGAACACAGCACAAATGTCTGCATACATGTAACATACATTTATAACAGCACAGAACACACATCACTTTGTTCGCACTTGTTGCCCTCTCTATTGGACATACCCACATTACATTATAATGTGTTTTCTTTTACATTTTGAGAATGTTTTTCGATAGCTACATTATATATATTTTTTTTTTTTTCATTTTTGACTTTTTTTTATTGTACTCCTTTTTCTATTGCACTTCCATAAACCATCGATTTTATTTACTTGAACTGTCCCTTTATGAACGTATTTCTTTTGGTAAGGCATCTTTGCGACCTCCCATGGGTATCCACTTTGGGAACCGCAGGTCAAGATACTTTAATTTTCAACAGAATATATTTATATTATTATGAGAGTCACTAGTTACAGTGCGCTCTAGTGTTCGCGCCAGCTATGAAGCCTTATCATCATGTGACGCTGTGTAACGCAGCATGGTGTGAGAGTCACTGTGTGTGTGGGAGATAATAAACGATTTTCAGACGTGCTCACACTCCTACAAAGCTTGAACGACTTGTTGGTCTCATTGTTATAAGACGGAGCAGATTCAGACACTTTGCGGGGCTTGGTTTTTGTCGTGAACATGTGTGCTGTCTCGACCTCTGGTGAAACTCTGGGCTAACTCTCCGGTGAGCTGAGCTCGTTGTTAGCTCCACAGCAGCACTCAGCCCGGACTGAAGCGGCGGAGGAGCCTCCGACCCCGAGCAGCGTTTCCGACAGCAGCTCCGGATGGATTTGACGTCGGGATATATCTCTGCTCGATGCTCTTAAATGCTAAGCTGATCACAGGTGATTTCGAGGATGGGGGGACCCTGTGTCCTGAAGCACTTTGTAAAGTGAGTACCAACTAATGTGTTGTTGTGTTTTAATAACAAGTTTATGATGCTTTAATCGTCTTTCCTGCACACACAAAAACATGAGCTAGCATGCTATTGAAGCCGGCTGCTGCTGAGACTCTTAATAATGTGTGTCATTACACCCGCTAACTCAAACCTTGTTGCTGGTAAGATAAATTAATAAACGAACAAGCTTCCCATCCCACTTCACAGATTAGTTATTATGACTTCAACACATTTCAGACAGATAAGTTGATCGATGAAGTAGCTCGTAAGTTAACCGCAGCTAGAGTTAGCTAAACTAGCTGCTCATGCTAGCAGAGCTTCACAGCTATAGCCGTCTGATATCAAACTAATGTATTGATTTTCCTCGGCTTGTAAAGCGTTAAATGCAACACATTGTGTGTACATAACTGTCGAGAAAACAAAACAAACATAAATGATACAAAGTAAAACCCGAAGTTGACGTTATCTTTAAAAAAATGGCCCTCGGAAGCTTTCTCTGTTAACGTTAGCTCAACACAATTAGCTTCATGTTAGCTGCTTTATATTCTTCTTTAAGCTGCCTCGCAATCAAACAGCTAAGTTAATGTCGACTCACTCGCCTGCTATAAAGTCACACGTATGTTCAAGCTTGACTGGTGAGCAAATATTCAACTAAAAAATGTGCAGGTCAGCAACAACATCTGTGATTCGTGTTCATAGTTGGGAAGGTTAAAAACAACCTTTTTTTTTTAAAGGCCATGTTTTGGCTGTAACAATCCTCCCGCTTTATTTAGGAGGTTTTTAAGTTGATACAAAGAGGTCACAGTCTGTTTTCATAAGGGTATGGATGAATAGTTTACAGAAATACTTCTTCCACAGACAACCTTTGTTTTCACAGGGCCTTTTGCTTGCTCTCTTCATGTCTGTTGATAAGACGTGTGCTCTCTGCCTTCACCTGTAATCTACCATGATAGTTTAAAAAAAGACCCATGTGAATGCAACTTTTCATATTTGTGTTTTCTGTTTTCAGAGCAGTCGAGAATAACAGAGAAGTGAACTGAGGAAAGAGGAGTTATTTGTCTATCAGCAGATCTAACAGTTTGCAGCTGGTTTCCAGATAACAGATAGGATGCAGAAGTCTTTTATACCTGAGCATACACCCAAACAGACCACGACCAGACTGATATACTGCTCATTACAAGAAGCTGCAGGGACACAGAAGTTTAATTTCTGCTATTTTTCTGCCATTAGTAAGTTGTCAGGGTTCAGTCTTCCTAAAACTGCTGATGGAGTAACTTTAAACTGTTTCGGACATGAGAGACCCAGCTCATATAATCTCCGTCTTCTTTTTGTTGTCAGGTGTGACGTCACTCTCGACTGCTCATTTCTCTGATTTGGATTATTCTTGGCCAGCAGCATCTTCGGGCCTACTAATCCTTTGACCAGTTTTTCAATGGACACTCTGCTGAAGTCTGAGATCAGGTATTTGACAGTTCATTATGTTTTGTTTGGTGTAGTTTGATTGACACATTTTGAAATGATTTGAGGATGCATACAAAGTGTATACAGTCTGTACTGCCCTATTTACTGTCAGAATAATGTGATATCATGGTTAGGCAAGGCACAATACCTTCTTGTAATTCCTGAACTGAAAATAATTAAACACACAAGATTGCTTTATGCAACAGGTTTTTTTTCAAATATTGACAAATTATAAAGTTTCCTCCTCAGATTCTTTCGGCGACATTGGCTTTCTGCCATATCGGAAGTAAATATTTGTATTTTTAAAATTCTTTTAATGAAATTATTATTTGTTGGAAAGATGTCATTGTTTCAAACTGATTCTTTTGTTCATGTGATCTAATTGAGATATGTTTTGAAACAAGGTAATGGAATTGGATGTCATATTCCTGCACTTTGGTCATGCATATTATTTGAAACATAAAACATGCATTCATTTTTAATTTTAATTTCCCTACTTTAATTTTGTGTAAAGATTTAAGCAATGCTAGCGGCTTGAAGGTTAACACTTAAGTGTAAGCTGCTTGTAATAACCCAGGCGACTTTACAGCAGAATTTCACTGCAGAAATGCCTCCTTTTGAAGGTCACAGAGAAAGGAAAAGTGAAATCCTAAAGGATTATATGACCTAATTATTGTCGTGCGCCCATATTGAGCCTACCCTAAGGAACACACACACGCTTTATTGGGACAAAAGGAGGTACAAAAAAACCCCAATGATTCTTTACACGCGTAAACTCGCACATCTCTGTTTGATATTTGTGTCATTTTTGTCCTTTGCTTCATCAAGCTGTATGACATGAATTAACAATGTTATTATAGAGCGCTCGCAGATCATTAAAATACAACCTATTTTTGTTCATGTCTGCTTACTTAGGTTAAAAGACTGTCGCAAATATGAATGCAATAATTGAAGAACAATTATCAGACTTTACTTTTGTTTTGTTTTCATGCTGGTTTCTTAAGGTGAGCTAACTTTAATGGTGTCAGTAGGTAGATTTGCATCGCACTGAGTCGGCCTCCTTTTAACACAAATGGCTGAAAAGGACAGAACATGATAAAGTGCTCAATACTGAAGAGAAAAGCCCTGAGTCAAAACAAGACAAAGTAAACCATCCCAGCAAGAATAAGACAAATTAAAATAATACTATACATCTATATCAATCAAATCTGAGAATAGTGGTGTTGACATAGCTGCAACATGTGAAAAGGGCAGTCTGCAGGTTGTACAAAAAATGGAATTCTAAATGAAGTAGAAAATGAATCAAGGCTGTTGTCATATGATTTTAATGTGATGTGACATTTCATGCAGGAGACCACAAGAAAGTGCCGAAAGCCAAAAAAAGATATCCTCAAATGTCTTTTAGAGTTTATGTTGTCTCTCTTACAAGATCACTTTTGTCCTCCTTCACTGTTATGTTCTCTGTCCATAGAACAAAAACGTTCAACAGTTGACCTTTTGGGGGAAAATATATTCATATTATCAGTGTCATATACACTATACTGTCTTTTATGTTTAAAAAAACACCCACATTTTTATACCTTTTCATCAGCAATATGGATTGTTTTTTATTAATCTGTCCATTCTTCTAAAGCAATAATATTATGTAAATGTACACTTTTATTTTTTTAATGTAGAAGTGTAACTTTGTTTTATTATTATTTTATCAATTCACTTAGGTTCTTAATCCCTTTTGCTAGCTGTTCCATTAATTAAAAAAAAAATCTGTATAAAGGACACATTCACACACTGCTGACAAAGCAGTGGGAGTGACTTGGGGTAAAAGTGTCTATTCCAAAAGCACATCAACATGTGTCTGCAGAGGCTGGGAATCAAAGCCCGACCTTCCGGTTGATAGATGACCGACTGACTACCACTGAACAACAGCCGTCCTAAACATAAATATCAGCTTTAATTGACTTCACCATTTCAGATGCTATGTATGCTTGTTACAACCTATTCCTAGAAAAAAAACAAAAGGTAGAGCGGCAGCCACTGAGGATTACAGATATGTTATAGTTTCACGCCTTAAAATCAGTTACAGTCCAAACAAGTTGTTAAGGGACTTATTCATATTCGGGAAGGTCACCTTAACATTTAAGTTTCTCATGTTCCCCCTGATAATCTTGAAGTTGCGTATTGCTGCATGAACTGTGTAACTTCATTTCCATCTTTCCTCTGCTTTTTTTCGCTCACATGATGTAACCAAAGAGAGGAGGGGAGTGGGGCCTCAGTAAGTGTCAAACCAAAAGTTGATAAGTATGAATATTTGCTTTTGTGGGTATGTTACAACCTCTGTCACAATGTCAAAAAAACAGTCAGGGTTAATTTTAGCCTTCTCTTATATTGCAGGTGAAGGTGGAGGGCCTATCCAAGGCAGCTCTAATAAAAAGCTTGTCTCCCAGAGTCATGCTATCCAACCATCTTCTGCCTAAAGGCACCAAGATGAAGGTCAACCTGGAAGACCAGGGTCGTCAGAAAGTGTCCTTTAGCTTCGCACAGACCAAGAAGCCCCTGCAGAGCCCGTTTTTCATCCCCACCAGCCCTGACAAGTCTGTTGCTGAACCTCTCCCTGCCTTGTCCCAGTTGCCCTCAGACGAAGGAGGGCAGAGTACAACTGAGCAAAAGCAGACACCCATGGTGCCAACATCAACAGCAGAGACACCTTCTCAAACACCGGTCTCTTCAGCTACTAAAATGAAAACGGACTTATCTAAGATGCATTTCAAGAAGCAAATTCTTAGTGTCTCTGTGACTGAAGAGAAACCAACTTCTGCTGTGCCGGATGAGCCACACTCCTCCGACTTAACGGTTCAGCAGAAATCAACGATCTTGAGTGAAACTGAATTCCCAACACCCCAGCCTCAGAATGCCATCAGTGTCTGCCCCTCGGAGAATGCTAAAATTGAAACCTCTGAGACAAGAGTGACTCCAAGCCTCAAGAAGCCAGTCGCGTCCTCAGGAAAAGATGTGGAAAGTTCCAGCAGCGCTGAGCAGGACAGTAAGGTATACAAAAGGTCCCAGTCTGATAGCCTGCCACCTGGTTCAGAGTCAGATGGAGATTCAGTACAGATGTCTTCCAGTCGTAGATCAGTTGACTCCAAAAGTAAAACAAACTCTGAGAGCAGAATCAAGGAGGTCAAAAAGTCTTCCTCTGGTTCATATGTGGAGGAAAAAGAAAAAAGTTCCTCAAAACGTTCAGAGAATCACGAAAGGTCTTCAAGTTACTCGAAGTCGGACCGAGATTCGAGACACACATCATCGCGTTCATCCAGATCAGACAAAGATCGCAGAAGGTCCAGGTCCAGATCACGGTCCAGATCTAGAGGGTCTCGAACAAGTTCATCTCACTCCAGATCAGAGAGATCTCGAGGCGACAGAGGATCCCGCTCGGATAGGTCTTACTATCATGACTCTGATAGGAGATCATACAGGAGTTCTCCGCGCAGGGAGAGAAGACGTTCTCGTTCTCGAGACAAAACTCGGGACAGTTCCGATTCCGAGGATGACCACAGGAAGACAAGAACAAGGACAAGTGAATCGAGTAGATCATCAGCGCATGCAAGCTCATATAAAGAGTCCAAATCATCTTCCTACTCAAAATCTGAAAAGGCCTCTAAATCTTCGGATTCTCCTCATTTTTCAGAGTTGGATAAAAAATCACATTCGTCAAAGTCTGAAAGAACTTCAAAGCGACCGTCAGACTCTGATTCCCAACGCAAGGGCTCTCCTGACTTGGACTCCAGTTACCGTAAATCAAGCTTGCATAACAAGTCAGAGACCAACAGCAAATCCTCATCTTCCAGTACACATACCCACTCTCAATCATATGAGAAACGCCAAAAAAGCAGCTCAAGTGACTCTGAAGCTGATCAGAGAGGAAAACCACAGACCTCTGACAAAAGCCCTGACTTTGAGGAAAAACCTTCCAACAACCAAAAGAAAAACAGCTGGTCAGAAGTGAAGCAAATGACTCCGTCTAGAACATCCATGAAATTCATTGGACAATCAAGTGACGCATTTCAAAGCCCTGACAATGCACCGTCAAAGGCAAACCCCCCAGAACTTTGTTTTCTGAGTGAAAAAGACAAACTCGATTCGCAACCAGGTGGAAATGAACATAGTAATCAAGATTCTGTTGAGAGCATCTCATGCACTGACAAGAGTTTGCAAGAACTGTCACCTAAGAGAAACGAAACAAAAGGTCATGAAGTTGAGACAGATACGGCCTCGGCTATATCCTCAAGTGAAAGCTTGGAGCCTGTAAATGCCAGCCTGGAGAACTTGACTAATGTGAAGGAAAGCCTTTCTTCTAATAACCTATTACATGTGAAAACATTTGCAGCTGTACTAAATTCAAGTAGTAGTAATGAAAGTGTAATATGTAGCCAAGGCAGGAGAGATGTTGACTGTTCGCCACCACAGTCCTTACTTATCCAGCAAAACACCCAATCAGAAATTGATGAGCTCACGACAGCTTTGGTCGTCAACAAGCAATTTGGCACAGGTATGCCAATCGGTTCAGATGCATCATGCCCTGATTCTGAGAATCAGCTGACACTCGCACAGCAAAATACAGATGCTGTTAAAAAGAACATCAGCAGTAACAGAAAGTCCAGATGGGACATTGTTGGGCAGGACACTTCAGAAAATGATAACTTACAACGGACACTTTGTGCAGAGAGTAAAGCTGCAGTGAAAAAAGTGGTCTCCGTCAAAAAGATAGAGGTTTCGAAAGATATTAGGCAACAAGGCTCTGATGTTAAAGATATTAATCAGCAAGAAGCTGAAACACATTCCAAACCAGGGAGGCAGGCGGGGATCTCTAAACAGGACTTCTGTTCTGACCAGACGTCTGTGACAGAAATATACAAAGACCAAAGCGAGCCATCACAAGCGAGCACCAGCACTGACCAGTGTGGCTTCAAAGAGAGGGAAAGTCTGCAAACAAACGCAGACGAGCCGCTGCACGGCAACGATCCACCGCAGAGTGTCGTAGCTGCGAAGATGCAGAGCTGGAATGGCGACGGTCATGACGGAACCTCAGCGGTCGGCGCGCTCAAGAGCAAATTAGGGAAGAGAACACCATTTAATCAGGACGCGTTAGGACAGAGTGAGGCCAGCGACAGTGACAACTCAGAGTACGACTCCGATTGCGGCGAGGCTATAAAACGATTGCACTCTGTGGTGGTGGTGCCAAAGAATTCTTCATTTACAATGGATCCACAGAACGCAGGAGCTTCACCGTGCACTCCGAGGAATAGTTCAGAACTCCACAATGCTAATATTACAGCGGGCCTGGACATCAGTGAAGTCCCCCAACAGAGGCAGGAGAGTCTGAACATGGCCTATGTGGAAAACAGTGATCCATGTACTGGTGTGAACAATCCTTGCAATAACACTATATTGTGTCAATCCCAGAGTAATATGATAGATAGCACCAGTCACTTAGAGGGGTCCAGCTCCATCACTGTCCAACCTTGCACAGCGGGTCAACTCGTTGCCCATGGAAACGCCACAGATCTTGTCCAAAATCTCGAAAATTTGAGGCAGTATGAGGAGGGGCAAACACAGCATACTGTCAGAAGTAGAGTTGACAGAATGTTCTCCCATTACCAGCACGGTGAGTTCTCCAGTGCTGATCATATCAATGATAGAAATGGATTTAAGCAAGGCTGGGAGTTTTCACAATCGGAACAGCCCAGTAGTACATACCAGCAGCCTGACAGCAGTCACGGGCCTCAGTTACCTAACACTAAACCGACAGTAACCTCTCCCAAGGAGCATGGGTACGTTCAGAGTAATCCCTCCTGGAACCAAGAATCCACAAATATGCATATTAGCCGAAAACCCTACCTCCTCGTTCATCAGGACCCTGCAGGTGAAATCCACCCTGACTCCCTCACCAATGACCATGACGATTACAGCGCGGAGAAACTGTCCAGTCTCACGAAAACAGCCGCTGACTTCAGTGGACTGAACACTCCAGGCTCATCAAGCTTTGTTCAAGGCCACGAAATAAGCAGCAACAGCAGAGGCTCTGCAGTGCCGGACCCTCCGAGAGAAGACTTTTTCAGACCTCACAGAGGCCGCGGCCCTCCCAAGAAAAGGCGTCCAGAGATCGAGTCCGATTCAGACAACGAGGCAGAGGCCGGGCCTGCGGGCAAGAGAGAGTGCCTCGGAGATACTGATGTCACCAAGGAAAGTCCTTTCAAAGTGGAAGTGCAGCGTCCAACACTCACTCTGCAAGACTTTAAAGACGCCAACAAATGGAAAGAGTATTCCAGGTCTAAAAAGATGCCCCCTTACTTTGACTTGATCGAAGAGAACCTGTACCTGACGGAGAGGTAAGGTGTCGTTGAAGCAGATCATTTCATGGTGTGCTCCAGATTCAAGCTTGAACATAAAAGTTATACATTTCTTTTGCAGGAAGAAGAGCAAGTCTCATCGAGATATAAAGAGAATGCAATGTGAGTGCCCAGTTCTGCCCAGAGAGGAGCGTTCACGAGGAGTATTAGCGTGTGGGGAAGACTGCTTGAACCGGCTGCTGATGATTGAGTGGTGAGTTAAATGTTACAGATCAAACTGAAAAAAAAAAAAAAAAAAAAAAAAAATATATATATATATATATATACACACTTTTTTATAAAGAAACCTTTGACGACTTGATGTTCAGTGTATTGCAGATTTGAACTTGGCTCAGACTGCAGCAGTTCTCAAAGCTTCCCCGATGTTTAAATCTGGTAGCGTCACACAAATGAGGAGAATCTTAGCAGATATGGAACACCCCATGATTGTCTGGAAAGGGGAAACCTCAATTCGGCCCGATTTTTTTATTTTGCAGTCGGAGCCGGCTTTAATGGAGAAATGTGTTGAAAGCTGGTCATGATCACCCAGTCTTGAAATCAAGGTCATTCTTTAGCAACATGAAAACTAGACCCGAGTCTGCTGACTGCTAACTGTGTGCATAACAGCAGCTTGAATGTCAATATTTATTACAATCTTCACCATCCACATCAAGGACATTCAAAAAGCTGTCAAATGAATGTCTGGTTAACATTTGTATTGTTTTGTGTTATTGTTGACAATATTTTGAACTCTGTTTTTTCAGCTCCTCGAGGTGCCTGAATGGAGCTTACTGCTCTAATCGACGCTTTCAAATGAAGCAGCACGCAGCTTTCGATGTTATCCTCACAGAAGACAAGGGATGGGGACTCAGGGCAGCGAAGGACCTGATTGCGTAAGACTCTTAAAAGCTTCAAGTATGACAGTTAATGAGGTTTTTGTAGCGTTTATATATTTACATGGTTACTTGTAATTTTGCATTTTTATGATTTGTACACAGAAGCACTGTCAAAAAGCCAAAGGGTCGCCTGAGTCGTCTCTCTCTGATTCACTTGATTGATATTCTTGAAGGTTTGACTTTGTTTGTTTTTCATTTCAGAAACACTTTTGTGCTGGAATACTGCGGGGAGGTATTAGACCACAAGGAGTTTAAAACGAGGGTGAAGGAATATGCTCGCAATAAGAACATCCACTACTACTTCATGTCTCTGAAAAATAATGAGGCAAGTTATAACGACACACCGTCGCAATCAGTGTTCACATAAAAATGCCAAATCTGTTTCAATGGTTCAGCTCGGCGAGTATAGCTAAGACTGGATTGTGTCTCTACAGATCATTGATGCAACACTGAAGGGGAACTGCTCCCGGTTTATGAACCACAGCTGCGAGCCTAACTGTGAGACTCAAAAGGTAAAGTGGGAAAGAATAAAAACAAGTAACAGGTGAATTTTCTGAACGCTCACTCACCTGACGATGATTTGTATCCCACCTCAGTGGACCGTCAATGGCCAGCTTCGAGTTGGTTTCTTCACTACTAAGGCTGTCAGTGAAGGAACTGAGCTGACGTTTGATTACCAGTTCCAGAGATACGGGTAACGTCTCCCTCCACACTTGTCTGTTGTTCTAACGCCACTCGTATATTTATGCTGTTGTAGATCGGTCTTTAATGAGTCTGTATTCAATCTGCTCAGTGATGGTTTAGCCTCAGTGATTTAACCTTTTGTTTCATCTCTTTATACAGCAAAGAAGCACAGAAATGCTTCTGTGGAGCAGCCAGCTGCAGAGGCTTCCTGGGAGGGGAGAACAGAGTTAGTGTTCGAGCAGCTGGGGGGAAGATGAAGAAAGACCGCAGTCGAAAGAGCGAGCTCACCACGGTCAGTCACCCTGTTTGAAGCTGTGTCTTTATAGTTGGTTTACACCCAACTGGCAGCGATGTCGACGTAGCTGCACCTCCTCGTGAGAGTCGCTGCAACTAAACAAATAGATGAACATGTGCACCACTTTGAGGTATTCGTAGTTAGTTGTAGTTGTAGTGGTGTTAGCTCTGTATTGAAATTGCACAGCCAAAAAATGTCTCTGCAGCAGTTTCTAAAGGACGAGGGTGTCATGTTTGATGATGTCATCACTTTGACCTTCCTCAGGTGGATGAGGAGCTGGAGGCGTTGCTGGAGAACGGAGAAGGCCTGTATGACGAGAAGCAGGTGGTGTCTCTCTGTAGACTGATGGTCCGAGTAGAGACCATGGAGCAGAAACTCATCTGCCTGAAGCTCATACAAGTATGACCTCACTGGTGTCTGTCTCGTTTCTTCATGCGGACGATTGTTTTGTTTTTTTTATCATATGCAGGGGCATTTTATTATGTTTCGTTTTGTGACGCACAGGATACTCAAAATCCGACATGCCTGAAGCAGTTCCTGGACCACCATGGGTTGTCTTTGCTGTGGATCTTCATGGTGGAGATTTCTGAAGCGAAAGGGAACAGTGCCAATAACAACAAGCTGCAGTTAGAGGTGATACAAGTCGGAAACCTCGTTTTGTAACATTCCTTGGTTCTGTTTACGTTTCCTTCAGCGATATCATTATTTTATTTACAGATTCTGAAGACCTTGGCTGTGCTGCCGATCTCTACCAAGAACATGCTAGAGGAGAGCAGAGTCCTGACCTTCATCCAGCGATGGGCTCAGACAAAAAGTCTCTCTCAGCCCGCTGAGATGGACGGTTACTCCAGCGAAAACACCTCCCGAGCTCAGACCCCTCTCAACACTCCGGATGGTTCCTCCAAACTGGGAACAGAAATGGAAGGTGACACCTCCAAACCCGCCGTGTACCGCCGCCTTAAAATCATCAGCGAGAACAGCCTGGACAGCGCGCTATCCGACGCTAGCAAAGCGTCTGACGGGAAGGAGGAAGATGAGGAGGATGAGGACGAGGAAGAAGATGAATCCTCGCGTGATGACAAACAGGTGAAGGCGGAGCCGGCGTGTGCGGCTGAAGATCCAGCCGCAGCTTCAGCGGAAGAGTCGGTGAAAGAGGAGAAACAGGAGGAAGCACTGACAAACTCAAGCACCCCACATCAACCTCAAACTGATGAGGATGAAGAAAAAATGGAGGTGGACTCGGAGAAGGAGCCTGAGGTAAAAGAGGACACCAGCGAGGGTCAGACTGAAGAACTGGAAGGGAAGAAAGAGCCAAGTGAAGAACGGGAAAGTCAGGAGGAGCAGACATGTCAGGCAGCGACAGAAAAGGCCGAACTGGAAGAAGAACAGCCCGACGTTAAAGTTCAGGAGCCAGAGAGCGAGTTCGTCAAAACAGACGTCACAGATCCTGCGCCTGAGCAGCTCCAAGAGCTCACAGAAGCCCATGAAAACACCCAAGAGACTGAGAATCCTCCTCCGCCCCCTCCTCCTCCGCCTCCTCCTCCTCCCGTCAGTGAGGTGAAACCTGGTGAGTCCATCATCCCTGAAGCTGCCCCAAACTCTGACACCACTGAAGCCGGCATGCCCTCTGAGATCACAGCCCCCTCGGTGGAGGCGCCAGTGATAGGAACCCCCTCTCAGGACGAAGAGGAGGGTGTCTCAGATGTTGAGAGTGACAGGAGCCAGGAGACCCCATTCACCGCTTTGGACATTAGTGGCATGGCTGCCCGACTTCTGGACAGCTGGAAAGACCTGAAGGTTAGCTCAACAATATTCTCTTTTAGATGCTCTGCTTTTTTTCTGGGTTAAGATGCTCTGTAGAGAGTTTCCCCTGGGTCTCGTGCATGTTTAGGCAAAGCTATGTGCTCATGTCAGCTGTAGCGTTAGCTGCATGTAACGCTCTGGGGTTTGTTCTTCTTGTCCTTTCAGGAGGTGTACAGAATACCAAAGAAGAGTCAAGTGGAAAAGGAAGCAAACGGTGAGTTAAGTAATAAAAACAAAGGTGTATCTGCATTCAATGTATTTTCAGTACGAGTGACCCGATTTTACATTTTCTCACAGATCGCAGCAGAGATCGCGACACAGCTCTGACCCCGCGCAGAGCTTCCGGCAGCCGAGAACGAGACAGAGAGCGAGACAAGGAGAGGGAACGGGACCGAGACCGAGATTACGACCGAGACAGGGAACGAGACTGGGACAGGGAAAGGGAGCGCGACAGAGACCGAGACAGGGAGAGAGACAAGGACCGAGATCGGGACAGGGACCGAGATCGGGACAGGGACAGAGATCGGGACAGAGATCGCGATAGAGAACGCGATAGAGAACGAGACAGAGACCGCGATCGAGGCTCGGACAAAACGCCGCGCAGCAGCGAGAGACGAAGGAGACGCTCGGCATCCCCACCGCCCTCATCCTACGAGAGGAGCCGACGCACTGAGGAGCGGTAAGGAAGCCTTTCAGACCCTCTTGCATGTGTAGTGCAGGTTTTGTACAGCTTTGGGTGACGAGTTTAGGAATCCAACTTTATTTTTACTCATCTATTTTAGGTTTGATTCATCTAACAACAAGACCCCAAGGGGGGTTGGCGGCAAGGAGCGTAACAAACTGTCGACAGAAGAGCGCAGAAAGCTGTTTGAGCAGGAGGTCGCTCAGCGGGAAGCCCAGAAGCAACAACAGCTTCAGCAGCAGCAGCAGCAGCAGCAGCAGCAGCAGCAGCAGCAGCAGCAGCAGCAGCAGCTTCAGACTTTGGCCTTTGACCCTGCTCTGGCTTATATTTCCAGCCCTGGCTTCATCACCTACCCCCCTGGATATCCCATCCAGACCTTTGTGGATCCCACCAACCCCAACGCAGGCAAAGTTCTGCTGCCGACCCCTGCTGTTGAGCCCAGCATAAACTATGAGCAGACGCCTCCCCAGCATCTTATCTCAGAGCTCGGACTAACCTCTCCAGCCGCTACTTCGCAGACTACTCCAGTCCCTACGCTCTCTCAGCACATCACTACCACTAACCTCACCACTGGAGACCCCCAACAGTACGCGCAGCCAGCTTTAGGAACCCAGGAAGCGGGTGTAGCTGTCCTCTCTGTACCTGCCCAGGCGGCCACTCAGAGCTACACCACTCTGTGGGATCCCAGCACTCAGCAGGCGGTGACGGTGCAGACGCAGCCTGCACAGCAGTACGCCACAGCCCCAGCACAGGCTCAGACACAGACAGCTATCTATTACCAGGGCCAGCCATGCCAAACCATATACAGCATCCCCACCGCCTACCCTCAGGCAAACACTCCCGTTATACAGGTAGGTCAGCACGCTGCTCCCACTGAGACATGATGGGGCTCTGCCTAAAGAACATTTAAAAAGCATCAGAATTAAAAATACATCATGTGCAAATAACAAAATATTTAAGTTTCAGAAAATGTTCTAGCTTTGCTTTACAGTGAGGCAAGTGTTTTCTGTATTCCTCATGTCTGATGATATTGTACTTTGTGTTTCATAAGGCATACACTGAACCCACAGCCAGCTACCTGCACGGCCAGCCTGTGTATCCTGGTCATCAGCAGGGAGTGGTGGTGCAGCAGGGAGGCACAGTCACCACCATCGTCACATCTCAAACTGTACAACAGGTAACGCAGTATGCCCGCTGTGCACCGTCCACAGCACAATGATCCCATTTAAGCAGAGAAAGAAGTGGTGGTGCAAATTGGTGACAGTGTTGGATGGCGTGTGATCTGCCATCAGTGGAAGATTCATCATCATGGTGTCACACATGTTGAGTCCCTTTGCAGAGTCTCTGTGAAAAGATGGCCGTGTCAAGTCGTGCACTTTAATGCAGAACAAAAACAGCCGAGTGTTGACGTCTCATGGTGTATTGCTAATTGTTCTCACCATGTTTTCATTTATCATGCAGTTATTAATTGATGTTTGCACGTAACAATAGTCAGTCCCTCAATGTTTGTAACGTCATCCTGCTGCAGCTGGTCACTGAGCCAAAAAATGTAATAAGTGCTGTATGTGGAAAGAAAACTAAAACATAACGCCACACACACACACTTCTGGAGCAGCCTGTGCAAAAACACACACACACGCGCACACACACACACACACACACACACCAATTGTTTCATATGCTACAGGTTCAAGTTGGTTAAAGCTCAACCAAGGACAAAAAAACCCCAATAACGACAAATGTGTTATTTCCAGACAGATTACTCTGCTGTGATTGGAAAGTTAACGAAAACTGTTCTTTAAAAAATGTTGTCTACTTTAGATCTGAACTTTGGGATTTGTGGCCTGTTGCTCCCCAAGTAAAAAAGGAAGAACGCGTACATTTTAGCATTTATTTCAATGCATGATTAAAGACAGGAAGATTGACTCTTTCAGTGGCTTCAACAGGCTGTTTGAATTTCCTCTATTTGAGATAATTGCCCTTTAGAAGAACTGTGCTCTGCCTGATATCAAGCAACTTCAGGTCACAGTGTGGCCACAAGGTGGTGGTATACTTTAAATTTACACAAGTCTGGAGAGCTGCAGTTTGCAGCTCCAAAGACAAATTAGTTGTTTGAAATTTCATTTAAAGATGTTTTGTTTTGTTTTTTTAACTTGAAACAATCAGAGGAAATGACACGATGGTCTCCATGTGTTAAAACTCTAAATTCAACATAATGACTCAAAACTACAAAAAAAAAAGCATCTTTAGTAAATGTTCTCCCCATAAAAAAAACAAAAGAAGAAAACAAAGCCAAGTTCAGGGTACAAAAGTCACATGGATTTACTGCTAATACTTGTTTTCCATTTCTTCTTCTTCTCTGCAGGAAATGATTGTTCCCAATAATGTGATCGACCTTCCTCCGCCCTCCCCCCCAAAACCCAAAACTATCATCCTACCTCCAAACTGGAAGGTTGCTCGAGACCCCGAGGGCAAGATTTACTACTACCATATTGCGACACGGTTGGTACTGCGTGCTGTGTGTGTATATAGAGCGTGACCTGAACTCTGGAAAAGCCCTCTGAGATGTCTTCCCTCTGTGCATCAGGCAAACTCAGTGGGACCCTCCGACCTGGGAAGGAAGCAGTGACAACACTAGCGTGGACCATGAGTCTGAGATGGACCTGGGGACACCCACCTATGATGAGAATCCCTCCAAGGTGAGTTTTACGCTGCCGTTTAATATGCGTCGTCGTCATCGTGTGCCCAACTTTAGCTCGAAGCTTTCAAAGGAATCGAGAAATCAACAGTGCTAGAATTCGACGCGTCCTCATTTGGTGACGAGAAACTATCTTCACTTCTTCATTCTGGTCCCAAGAAGTTTTTTTTTTTCTTCTTCTTTTCGTTGGGTGCCAAACTTGATTACAGTGTTTGTTCCTTGAGGAAATGGAAGATGCTACAGCGGTGATTACTTTCAGCTGCCTTAGAGAAGAAAAAAAAAAAAAAGAAGCTCAGCAGGACACCATATTTACAGCGTATTATGACCTCACCAATGACTCCTCCTCCTCCTAAAATGGCTTCATCAGAATCTACATGGAGACGAGGATTAAAAGGAAAGAATCCACTCACCCCACCCCCTGCTCAGCTGTCTGCCTCAAGGCCGGAGAGGAGGGATGGCTCATCTCATCTCTTCTACCTCGGCCTCGCTTGTTTTCTCCTCTGCCCCCCCCCCCCCGACTTATAAGGATAATAGAAACCATCTGGGAGACCCAGCATTCGTTTTTTAAATGCGGGTTCTTGTATTATGGTGCGGCTTAAACAAGTGTTTTCTCTCGGTAAAAGATGCAGAAACAGAATCAAAGAAGCAATAAAAACCGAGTGTGGAAACCATTGCATCTTTTTTTTTTTCTTTTTTCTTTTTCATGCAGCGTTTTCTCCCGCCAAGAACAGCGACATGGTCACGCACCGTTTCCCCTCATGTGTTCACACTGTGTTGGTGTTCACCATCAGTATCGCTACGACACAAACCCCAGATCCCAGCTCGTCCGACCTCTGCCGCCTCGTGTGTTGATGTGCGCCTGTGTGTGTGTGTGTGTGTGTATGGGCACAGTCAGTCGTTTGTCTGCCTGCTCATGTTGCTGAAGGCTGTGGCCGGAGAGGCAACATCCTGCCAGGATATCCCTGCTGGCGAGCAGGTGCTGCTTGAAGCCCCTCTGACCCCTGACAGCTACCGTTTTGCAGCCATTTTCCTTTGGTTTGGTGGGACGATGACGAATAACGTAGGGAAGAGGCGGAAACACTCCAGCTCAGGAACGTCCGACACAGAAGCAGAACTTGATGGGAGTCAGTTTGTTACAGTCTCAAAAACTAAGGTGAAGAGTTGAATGACGTTATTTCTATTATGTGATTACAGTTCTCCACAAAGACCGCTGAGGCAGACACCTCCAGTGAACTGGCAAAAAGAAGTAAAGAGACATTTCGCAAAGAGGTGAGTCTACAGAGTCCACAGTGTTTGCCAAACTGAAACATGTGGAGCGGCATCACATCGCTGCGAAGCCTTCTCGACCCGGGGACGTGTACGCCTTCCAGCCAGTCATTTGTTCTGACATTGAATGTATGGCTTATTAACACGTCTTTGTCTCCCCCCCTCCTTTTTTTTTTGTTTTTTTTTGTTTGTTTTTTTGTTTTGCTCAGATGTCCCAGTTCATCGTGACGTGTCTAAATCCTTACCGAAAGCCAGACTGTAAATTGGGACGCATCGTCAACACGGAAGACTTCAAACACCTGGCGAGAAAGGTAAGCTTAAGCACATGCTGTTGATGCACACAGCCAGAAGCTCGATTTTTAAATGCACGACCGCTTTGAAGCTTTTCTCCAGCTTCTGTGTGGTTGGAACACAACGAAAGCCTCAGTCAGCTTTTTAACTTAACCTCAAACCAGAACAAAACAGTTGAGCTCCCACGACCTCTTTCCCCAGTTTAAACGTTTTTGCATCGTGTCTCTGGAGCAGGAAAAGAAAACATTACACTTTACTGCTCTGTTCTCTCTTGTCTCACTAATTCCTCCCTAAAAGTGCTTTTCAAGCAGACTGTCATCAAAGGGCAGCGTTCT
The DNA here is from genome assembly GCF_947650265.1 of Symphodus melops. Taxonomy (NCBI): domain Eukaryota; kingdom Metazoa; phylum Chordata; class Actinopteri; order Labriformes; family Labridae; genus Symphodus; species Symphodus melops. Next base: position 20,390,878 of record NC_136695.1, read on the forward strand.
GTTTTTCCCTTCTGCTGGTGGGTCAGCGACTTGTTTACGTAGGGAGTGGTTGGCCAGGAAAGTGAGGACGTCGACGAGTCGTTTCATTGTGTCACATTATAAATCACACCATCTTAAAATAAACGTAACGATATGAGTTTGAATGAAGTCATTTACTGTTCTCCTGTCACGATTAACCCTCCAACTCTCCTCGATCCATTCTTCCAGCTCACTCACGGGGTCATGAACAAGGAGTTGAAAGCTTGCAACAATCCTGAGGATCTTGAGTGTAACGAAAATGTGAAGCACAAGACCAAGGAGTACATCAAGAAGTACATGCAGCGATTTGGCTCCGTGTACCGGCCCAAAGAGGACACGGAGGTGTACTAGCCTCGAAGGCCTCAGACTCACTCTGAACTAATGTGAGAGAAGCACAGATTTGCCTTTTTCCAGTTCACTCCTTGTTGTCCACACTGGCCAGCCTGAACCGCAAAGTCGTTTGTTATGCACATTTCTGACTGAAAATGAAAAAAAAAAAAAAATTTGCACTGCTGCTGCCTGAGAAGCCTTCAGGCCCCGTGGATCGAGAAGAAGCCCAGAGACTCGTGTGTCTGAACGAGCCCAAACTCCAGGTGCAGTGGGTGCAGTGCTTTTGAAGGATGTCACTGAGGGGTGCTACAGAGACTGATGTTGTCACTGACAGTTTGATTTTAAGCTTTTTGTTTGGTTTTTTTTTTCCCCCTCCATTTGTGGCTCTTAAATGTTCCAGGGATGATAACCTCAATTCCACTTTTTAATCTCTTCTCGCTCTGAATGAAGATTATTCGAAGGAATCAGCTCTTGGTATCAATTCATCAGGTTGTCTTTTTGTTTCCTTTGGGGGTCCTCCCCCCGTCCCCCCTCATTTCCTTTTTTTTTTTTTTTTTTTCCTTGTGCACGCTTCCACTTCTCTCCCCCCCCCCCCCCCCATCACTGATTCTGTATCTGGTGCTGCTTTTAACTGGGCTGTGGAGGTCCAAGCTTCCACTGCTCAAACCCCTGCCTTCTTAACCACAAGACGTCGAAGCCTCCGTTGTTTTATGAATGCATGATGTAGGCTGAGGTCAGCGTGACATCCTTTTACGGAAATTCCTACATTTTCCACGTCTCCTGCTTCAACTAATATGCCCTCAGCGAGATGAGCTTTTTACTTAAACACACACACACACACACACACACAGACTTCGGGATCAGCCAATAACCAGCAGATTGGCAGCGTTGTTAGGGAATAGGTTTTTTCCATGTCTTTTATCAATTTGTGTATAATAACGGGAGCAGGGTTTGAATGCTGTGTTTGATGTGCCGTTTAGTTTTGTATCCATCTGTCCCCCGTGTCCTGTTGGACCCCCTCCTCCCCCAACTTGTTCTGCCCTGTTTTGTCTTCTTACAGGAATAATACCGAGCATTGCAGTTTTAACCGTTTCTAAACATCTCGTGAGTTCTGGTTCTTTTATCATTTATATGTCCTAGTGAGACGTTAGAGACACTTAGGGTGGCCTTGCTACACATAAATTGCCAGGATTTCTACAGTTGTTGAGGTTGTTTCGTTAGCATTAGGTCACGGTTTGTTGCAGCCTATCAAATTGCAGTAAACAAAGTTCCAACATATGTACATTGCTTTATGTGAATATGATTGAATTATAGTTTTGGGAATGTTTAAATAAGCATATACTTTGTTAAAGGACTATCATTTCATGATGGAGAGTGTAAATAATGTGTAAAATTACCAAAGCTGTACGCAGGAGAGTCTGGTCAGGGAGCGCAGTGAGCCCACCCAGCCTCACCGGCTCAGTACTCGTGATGCAGCTCCACCATCAGACAGTCAAACCTTGGCTTGCAGATGACTCGCAGCCCTCTATTTTATTTCAGTGGTGGGGGAGATTATATTTGTTTGTTTGTTTTTTTTGTTATTATTTTTCTATGTACAAAGTAAGTTTCACCCAACTTTACTGTAAGTATTGTGTAAGCACATTGTCATACCGAGTGTATAAACATTTTAAAGATAATAAACTTTTTTGTAAAATTAATCCATTTTTATTCCACAACAAAAAGCATGTTCTGGACCCGCTCTTTATGAGGAGTGTTGTGAAATATTTTGCAGAGCCAACGACAATCCGCCGATGATCAAATGAAGAAGTGCCTTTAGTGGGCAGAATAACGGACTTTAGAACCACATTTGAGGTGAACAGCCATCTTCTGCATTTGAAGAAGCATCTCAAAGAAGTTCTTAAATCTGTTTGTTTTGCACCTAGGCAGAGTCCATCTGCCTGCTCTGAGATGGAGAGATGAATGTAGGTGGGGAGAGATGCAGTAAAAGACGGGTAATACAGAAATGCAGTGACAAGGCCAACGGTAAAAAAACTGATTTACAGCCAGTAAGTAAGAACTATAAAGATTACTGTAAGTGTAGCTGATAATTATATCAGTGGGAGATGAGCAGATCCACAGCAGAATCCTCTTTCCTCACAGTGCAGACAAACCGTACGCCCAATCCTATTTTAGAAAGGCTCCTTCCTCTAATGGCTGCGCATGGGATGGATTCCTCTCCAGCTCTTAGAAATGTTTTCAGCCAGATGTTTGGTACAAAAGGGAATCAAAGTGATCAATGACCTCCATTAGACGTTCCCTGTGCTCTCTCTCTCTCTCTCTCTCTCTCTCTATATATATATATATATATATATATATATAGAAACCGTGATGAGTGTAGAGGTTCCCCTTCTCACTCGTCCGTCCCAACCCCCCTCCCAGTGTGCGCACATTCCGCAGCTCCATGCCTGTGTGCTCCAGACCGCAGTTAAGCAGTCCTGTCTGGAGTATGTGACGGCATGTAACACTGCCTCAGGCCTTCGGAGATGCCTGCTACCACTTAGAACTGAGAGCAAAGAGATCATTAACAGATTGGAGTTCAGGGCAGAGCAGGAATCAGATTGTGCAGAGAGAAAGAGGAAACTTCCCTCCAGAATATTCTGGAAGAGGCTGTTATTTTCATTTCGTCCTCAAATTATTAAAACCCTCTTAACGGATTTCCCTCAGGGTTTTGGATAGGAAATGTTCTTGAACACTAAATCCCTTGATAAGGGGTAGTCTATTTCAAATCTGGTGAGTAAGAGTCCTTTGTAATCCATCAAGTGGGTTTTATATTTGACTGGAAGTGACCGACTCGTCTATATGTCTGTGGATGTAGTTGAAGTTGTCCGCCCACATGAACATAAGAAAAAAACATTTGGTGAAATAATTGTTGTGTTGCTTTAAATTCAAAAGGCCTTTTTCACAAAATTGACAAAAGCAGGTGAGATTCAAGGCTGACATGTTTAACGTTCAGGTCCATAGGAGGCTTCTTAAGCCCCTGTGTTTTTCAGAATTAAAAGAAATGTCAGCGAATGGAGCGATGACTTCAGTTATTTATTAAATGAATAAAACTCTTAGAACACATGGAGGCATACCATGACAACATATATATACACAGAACCAAAAATATCAAACCATCTGAGGACGTAACGATGCAAGGAGTGTTACAGAGTCCTGTAAGGTGAGAAAAATAAATCCATTCCCATGGTTTACACGTCAGTGCACAGTTTGTTTGTTTTACCTTTTTTGTGTGCTCACCAGCTGATTTTAAAACTGTGCGCTCAGTTTATGATACTGAGCCCAGTTTGCAAAGTTTGCTCTTACCGGAGCACTCGGAGGCTCAGCAGTGTCACTTGCACAACAGATACTCATGGTTGGAGTGGATTGTATCAAGCTTCCCACTTGAAATGGTGATGAAATAAATGCAGAAGAAAATGATGTCGAAATGGACACAAGCGTTGATGTATACAGCGTGTATTTTTTTTTTTGGCTTTTTGTCAAAAATTGAGCTGCACATTCTGAATATAAGAGAGGAAAAGATGCGCCTCCACTTGTGTTTTCAGACTTCACAGGTCATCATCGATCTTGTCTCATGACTTATTGAATAAAACAGTTACATTGAAGATATTTACATTCATAGATGATTATTAGGAAGAGCTAAGAAAGGTCATTTATATTGTTTTTAAATGCTTCATTTTCTTGTCTTCTAATGAAATTTAAAAAAAAACAACAACACTGGTGTATAATATATATCCTCAGTGTAAATAAATAAGGCTACTTAGTGACTGTGGCAGAAAAAAAATCAAGAGTGAAGAAAAGTAAAGCGTTCTTATAAAGAAGTCAGTAACTGGAGACAAAGCTGGGATTGTTAAGATCTTACAACAGAAATTGGCCATGTAAACCCTACATTTGATTTCTTTGGAGTTTTCCGCTCTTTAGGACACAAACAGGAAATGCTCCTGACAGGGAGAGTCACATCATGTTGGAAAGCAGTGTTATTGGAAGAATCCGTCTTCCTTTGGCAAAAAAAAAAAAAAAATCCCCGGCAGTTCCACAACTGCGAGTGGTTGCTGAAGCAGTAATTCATAAAACAGGGCCAGTAAATGATCTACACCGACCATTTTTTACATTCGCAAATGTAGGGCTGATATTTTTCTCAGAGAATACATCGGATTACTGCGTAAGTAAAACAAGCAGTGGCCTTCGGATAATAACACTCGTACCACACATGTAAACATATTTTACTCCTATTTCTGCTGCAAGCAAATGTTCAGTAATAACCCAGATTTGTGTGCATGTAAACGACTTTGTACTTTTTATGTGTACGTGGAGTTACTTGTGAGTCACATCCCATCTGTCCAGGTTTATGTCGCGTTCACTGAGCAAGGCACTGAGACTTGACATCACCAGAGATTCTTTCATTCAGCTTATCCATAAAAAAAAACCAAACATCAAATGGTGACTTATAACATGGGTAGAGGAATATATTACAAGAATGTTCTTTTTGCAAAACTGAATCTTAATGTCCACCAAGCAATCAGAAGCATCAATGGCAGCCTCGTAGAGTGACAGAAGGGTTGATGTCAGAGTGCCTCCCTTGTCATCTCAATCTGTTCTTCACTTGAGTCTCTTTAGTGTCCCATATGTATCTGAGGAGCCGTTACACCACAGAGACACCCTGCGTTGGGGAGTTAAGACCCGAGACCACGTCAGGCCTCTCAATGCGAGCCAGTGCAGAACACAGCAGTCCCAGAGTGGAGCCTTCTTTCTGGGCCCAGTTAGAGAGGAGCGTGTGAGCGGGGGCCTCTCCACGCCCAAACAGGTCCAGCTGTTCAGGCTCATAACCCAGTGCTGCGCCCAGCTGCCTCCAGCCCCGGCCCCCTCCCTCCTGAAGGAGGCGCTCCACTTCTTCCTGTCTGTGAGGGGGGAGGTTGACGTACAGACGATTGTCCTGCTTGCTGTCCCTCTTGGTACCTGTGGAAACACAAACAAGGCGAGCTCTGTCAGAAAAAAAACCGGCCTCGTCAAAACGTTGCAGGAAACTTCAAAGTGCTTTGACGAATGGCTCATAACAAATCAAACTTCTGTCTGCAGTCACGGTTTATTTCCTCAAACAACTGTGTGCATCAGTGAAGCCTAACAAATGTGCCATATCCATTTACTTCAACAAGTATAATTTATAAGCCTTTAAAATGTGTATTTGTTACAGTCTATGGACTGTCGTTTGTTACGTGTATGATTTCATTTTACAGCTTTTTTCCCTTCCCTCGTTACTTTATTGCTCTAAAGGAGCATTTACACTCGTGCATGCCTTTAATTCCTTTAAAAAATTAAACAATAAGAAGGATGTGTGGTCGAGTCTGCATCTGCACATCGGTGAACAACGCAGAAGGTGACAGCTACTTCACTGACGGCTCATATTGGGCCGATACAGTCGAAACGCTTGATATTATTTCTTGATAATGGAGGCGATGATTGATGATCGTTCATGTGCAGGTGGTGTACCCTGCTTGTGCTCGAGAAACTGTACAAAGCACACCTCTTCCAACTGTGCCAGGGCCAAGCAAGTGTAACGTGTTTACGGACGAATCGGAGAACTCACACTAGTCAAACAAAACGGACTTTGTGGGTGAGCGTGCTCAGGCATGGTATGAGTGCGCGCCCTAACGCTGTGTTGCAGCTTTTTTTTTTTTTTTTTTTTTTTCTCGCCCCTTCTAAAAGAAAATCCTTGATCTCATTGAGACAAACCTGTTAAAGGAAAGGTTTTAATAAAACAAAAACACATTCAAATAAGGCTTGCAATGTTTATTAGCCTCGTTAAAACATCTTCTGAAGCTTTCAAAGCCTTAATTCAGATTGGCTTCAAAGAGCATACGTCTACCACACCTTTGCTGGGCTGGTTGTCCTGCAGGCTGTGAGAGTCCAGAAAAACACCGCTGTCACTTTGAAGCTTTTCTCCCTCTGGAGATGTTCCTAACTCAGCCGCTCGGGCTTTAGAGAGAGCCTTCTTCTGTTTACATGATTTCCAGCTGAGAGGAGCACAGAAAAACAATGTCAGTTTCAGCCGCCCACAGGCCAAATTCTATTATCATTATTGCCTCCATATAAGGAAAAAGAACCGTCCCGGGTGGAAAAATCTCACCATTTATAAGCCACATAAAGGAGCAGGCCGAGCACCACAGCAGCCGGAACAGACACATAGGCCAGGATGTTGTTGCTGCCGCCTTCGTCCTGCGGGGTAAACTTGGGAGTTCCAGGAGCAGGACTGGCCTCCCCCTCAGGAACAACCTCCTCCTCACCGGGCCAGCTAGGAGTCCCGTTATTAGCCGCATCCAGAGCAGGACGGGACAAAATGTGGATCTTCGTATCTATTAAGAGAGTGCATGTTTTAGGATCAGGATCATTTCATCTGCAGATCAGAAACAGCATCAATTCGAGCCAGAAATAATCCCACAGAAGCCTGCATGCCTTGTATAATGACACCCTCAGTCATCCTGCTCCCCTGGGGTTTTGAAACCTTTCATTGCCCCTGTTTCTAGCCTCTTTCTCCCTCCTGCGGTCTGCCTATTTTAGGATCAAACACCACAAGGTACTGTGCTGACCCCTCTGGGGTCGAAGGGTTGCGACATAAGGACCCAGAGTGTGTACTCATGACCTTACTCCTGGAGAGCGAGTGGGACGAGTTGTGAGGGTCAACAGCCTCGCTCAGCCTTCAGCTTCTTGGAGGCAGTTAACCTAAAGACCTGTCAGACTCACAGCAATTGGATTACAGCACTTATGGGAGCTCCTTTTCCCCCCCCCCCCACTGCTCATGTTTCCCCCAGCTCCGAGTGTTCAGATGAGGTGTGGATGCAGGTGTTGACCACATGTCCCTGAATTCTCACAAACCCTCCCACGGGCTGTATGCCTCCAATTCTTTTATCTTTTACAATAGCTGCCTATCCCTGCTTTAGAGCTTTAACAGGTGAGCCTCTCTCTTTTCTATACTTCCCTTATTGTCAGGACTTCCCGTTAATTGAATGGATCTTGCCAACCTCTATAGTCTGTCTTGGCCAGTGGTTCATCCCAACGACAGCTCATACATTAGCATTACATGTTTGAAGAGGCAAAGTCAAATTCAGCACAGAGAGGTCAGGGGTTTTTGTTTCTTTTGGTTGTTGCGGGTTCATAAAACGCAGATTTAGTGAATTTACAACAAAAGGAGTATAACTGTGAGATCCAATTAGACCACTTTATGTGCCTGTGTTTATCATATACAAGGACCAGGTCTCACACACTTAACAGAATTACATCTGAATATAGGACTATCTCAGGAGCAGGATCATTGTGGTTTAATAAGTCTTTGACTTTAATGTCATTTCATTGGACGTTTGCAAAAACAGTTAGTCAGTTATTAAACAGGCTGCTGATTATGTTTCAGTCAATAATTTGACTCATTGTTTTGTTTTAAGGTTAAAGGATTAGAGGGGTTGACCACATCACTGTTCACATTTTTTTTTAATAAACTTATAATCAGTAAAAGGGGCAATACATACTTTTACACAGATAAAATATATAGATATAACAATCTTTAATGTAGTTTTGTTGTATTTTTAAGGGATTTGTTGATTTTAAGACAACTTCACAAGGGTTTTTTCTTTCTGGTATTTTTAAATTACTTAATGCAACTCACCCATGCACAGTGTGTCAGAGTTGGGCATGCAGGCTCGAATCTCCACTTCATTGTCCGCGCACTGGGTGCAGGTCTGGCATGGTTTGGTGCTACTGTTCTCTTCAGAAAAGGTTCCCGGGCCACAGACCTGGCACTGTGTGTTTCCTTTTAAGCCACACTCCTGGGAAACACCCTGACCCCGCGGGCACTTAGTGCAGTGCAAACACAGTTCCAACAAAAAGTACATGCCGCTTTTACATTTGCACTGCGTGTCTTGTGTGGCAGTACAAGAAGCCACCGTGGGGACATACCGCGGGCACTTCGAACAGGGAAGGCAAGAGCCGAGGTCTTCTGTTAAGGACAATGTTCCTGGAAAAGAGGTTTAAAAAAAAAAAATCAGTCAGCAAATAAATATCTGTCAAACACATGACAGAGATAATGATAAAGCAGGTGAACTGTATTCAGCATTGCTGGAGTAACATTAGATGATAATAGCTCACCCTGTGGGCATGGCGTGCACTTGGTATCCTCTTTCCCACACTCTACCTCCACGCCGAAGCCTGCGGGACACAGACTGCAGCACTGCCCCGACTCAGTGAACATACCACTGGCACAGGCATCTCCAAAGGTAACCTACAAAAGTTGAATTAAAACAAATTAGAAAAAAATAAATCGGAACTAAACAAACAGTACAATTTATTCTGACAGAATAGTCAAAGGATTTGTTTTCTACTGGAGAGTAGTTGCCATTAAAGGAAAAAACAAAACACTTTTGTGTGTTTTTTCTTCGTCAACTTTTCTGCCATGGACCACGTTTGAAAGAAATCACACACATTGTGCCCCTGTGAACTGAAAATGGCCCCTTTTTTTTATCTCTCTATCTGCCTCTGTTTTGACCCTTAAAGTGCTCTGAGTCCTTATCTGCAAGTGGGTAATGGAGAGCCCAGCTTTGCCTATGACATGAGGGATATTTGGGACATTCCTAACGGCTTGTGCAGCAGCGTTAGAGCCTGACAGGAGTGGCTGGATTGACTCAGATGGTTTTAGAGAGGTGGAAAGAATAAGACATAAACGAGGGAAGGAAAACACTCAGAAATGAAGGAAGGAAGAAGTAAAAAAATGAGCTTCCCTTCGCCCACTCGTTGCAAATAACTGTGAATGCCTGCGTGTGTGAAAACAGTGTCTTGACTTAAGAATAAGAAGAAAAAAAAGGGGGGGCTTTTGGGGGGGGGGTGGCATATAAAGGATACGGCTCCAGCCCCAGGGGAGGGTGTCAGTTATCCAAGGCTGCCCAGCATGCGAGTGTCTGTTTGGGTGAGAGGGGGTCCTTTGAAGTCGCTAAGCCCTGCAGGTGTGTTTATGAAGGTCAGTGTTTCAGTAACTCCCCTTCTCCAGGCTCTAAAAGACGGCATCTTAAACATGCACACATTTAAAGGGAGATTGGCCCGCTGTGCCCGAGGGCTGACAAGAGCAAACAGATGTCTAACAAGTCACCCAAGCAAAGGGGAAAAGTAACATCTAAACAACCCACTGATGTCTCTCTTTGTCTCTGAAGTCTGCCAAAACACACAGCCAACATGTGTGAACCTGTAGAGCAGGTCTTTTCAATGACTTCTTCCAGATTTGAGAATTTAGATGTGCTAACAAAGAATCCATTTAATCCAGACAGAAAAATAGTTTTGGTTTAGCAAATATTTCTCCCCCCTGACTCGTGTGGTAAGTGGGATATTGCCGCGCAGATGTGAAAAGACGTCAAGAGATGAAGAGTGATGAGAAGTGAAACTGACATTAATACATTAATCTTGCATTTGTCCTCCAATTTGGGCTTTTTGTCTTCAAGTGATTCAGATATTGGAATGTGCCGTTATATAATTGTCCAATCACGATATTATAGGGCTGTGCATCTTCACATGATTCAATTACCATTATCCTTATTATCATTATTATTATTATTACCTTATTAAATTCAATATCACAATTCCTCTGAATGGATTGCATCCTCAATTTTCTATTCTGCACATTGCTACTTTTTCATCAATAAGGCAAGCAGTGAGATAAAAGGACATTATTGAGAGAGTCAACATAAATGTATTTACTTTGTAAACCTCGATTAATAAATGATACAGGCCTCGTTGTGGCCAGAAAATGTTCAAGAAACATCGGTGTGCAGTAATTCATTATGTTCTCACACTGCATTGAAATAGAATTATCCACATCTGTATTGTGATATTCTGTAGAAATGTTGTTGTGATTGTTATTGTGTCACATTCTTCTTTGCATATCACGTATAGTGAGATACCCTGAGATTACCACGCCTTTTCTTTTAGTAATAAAACAACTAGCTTTGTATGGTTGGGTCAACAGTGTGAGGTGTAACAGGCCTTAGTCAGGGATATATAACGTCCTTTTCACATCTATTTTTAGCATAATTTGTTAAAGGGCTGGATTGATGTTGTTAAAGGATCTTAAATGGGCTCACATGTCTCTTCAAACACACACGCACTCTTTCTATTGACAAAACACTGACATGTTTCATACAGGAGGAACAGCTTTAAAACTCCAGCCGGTTTTACCGTGGCGCTCACAGAGGAGACTGATGATGTCTGAGCAGCAGCCGCCACAGAGTCCAGATCAGAGGTATTAGGCTGACCAGATTCTGGGTTCCAGCAGTTAGGAACCAGTGGGATGTTTGGAGTTGGCAGACTGTGACTGAGCCTGGATCATAATAACTCGTAGCACAAAGGCTTCCTGGTAGATCTGAGCCAACCCTCGCTAACCTCTCCCAGCCCTAAATCTATGCTCTGGTAAATATTTGGCGACAGTGGCCCCGTCTGTTTTATTTTTATCTTTCAGCTTAGATTTCTGCGTTTTACGGTGACCAGTGTGAGTCTGGGTTCGACTCAGACCAGGGCCTGTATAAGCCTGGTTCTCTTCACCCACGAGGACTGTAAAATATTTCTCTTTTTTTCCCCCCTCTGGAGACGAGTGTGAACAGTGATATAGAGTCATGATAGATAATTCATATTGAGATATCAATGACACTGATTTCAAATATAATTCAATAGAGCAGTGAGTCCAAAAGTGTGGTTTGAGGCCCCATAGTGGGCCCTCAAAGGTAAAGCTCAGGTGGACTGCGAGAAGTTATTTATTTACAACCCAAAAAATTTAAAAAAATAAATCAATAAAAGTAATTTTGTCTGGGGCGGGGGGCTTTTTCCATTAAAGTAAGAAGTTGCAATCTGTAGGGAATCCCCAGTGAGTGCAGAAGGACCACCGAGGAGGTCTGCTTTGAACGGGGCCCTGAACTCCACGGCTGCCGGAGTCACTCAGTCATCAGGGAACACACACACACACACACACAAAGCTTTTCTGTGGCTGAGACATTTCCCCTGCCTTTTTGAAGTGGGACCGTGTTTGAAGAGCACCAGCTGAAGTTTCCACATAATCTAATCGCGTGAAAATAAACACGAGAAAGGATGTGCTCTCCCTCTTTCCATGCGAAGACAATGACCCCATGAGCTTTCACGAGCTGCCCGTGACAGCAGCAGACAGAGGCCTCTCAGCAGAGACAGCCTGAGCTGAGGGAAAGTAAGCTGCACACCCCTGCTTCTCTGATAACTGTCATTAGTGTACGGGGGAGCAGAAGGGACAAATTAAAGGACAAGGGTTTCTTTTTTTTTTTTTCCTCCACACAAAACTCTCCCAAACCTACCATCCAGAATCTTAAATCAAACAAGACAGCACAAACTTTTAATCTATACTGCATCAAAGATCGGGCAAGTGTTTCTAATTTCCTTGCCCCCCAAAGACATCTGTGAAGTACTCTGTGGAAATTCAAATCACTGTGGCAAAAAAGAACCCCCCCTTACACACACACACACACACACACACACACACACACACACACACACACACACACACACACACACACACACACACACAACCACAAAAACGGTAAGAAATTGAGGATAATTGCTTCGCTCCAGATTTCCAGACCCCAGCAACGCTAAGAACTGTGCAACTTTTTTTTTACCTGGAACTGCCTTGGGCAACAAATGTGGCAACTTTTACAGTAAACTAGAGACAATAAGAGTGAATGGAAGAAAGTGTGTACTTTCAGAAGGTACAATCAGCCTGTACACTAAATCTACCAGTGAGTCATGCAGGAAATCACTGGAGAGCACACATGATAACGTCTCAGAGGGGTAAAGAAACAAATTCAAAGTACTTGTTTTCTGAAAGCAGAACACAAACAGAATCTTAGATTACCTTGTGATCATAACACCCTGATAAGAAAAAAGATACACATCTCTTTAAGACACTTTGATCTTACAAAGGGTCTGTGACTCTGATGAGCATGTCCCGACAGGACTACAAACCCCATGGGCTTTTAGAGGTGGATGATGTCGAATTATTGTCTGCATCTGTGGAGGCAGGAACTTGCTTTTCCACACTTACCCCGCTTTAATAACACACTATCAAACATCCTTGAAACTATAATGTGTCCTTAAAATCCATCATTAATCCCAGCGTTGGAGCATAATTATGTTAAACTGTCTGCTCCTGTGTTTTGTTATGGACGGATGTTTTTTTCTTCTTCTTTATCTCATAGTTAAAGGATGTTTTGTGACCTCTGGAGTCCACAGCAGCATGCCTAGCTGCCAAGCAGAAGTATGGTTTCAGTTAGTTTAGTTTAAATCTAACAAAGAAAGGTGGTATGTAGTCATGCCTTCCCCTCACTCTTTCCATTGTTATTTGCCAGCTCCAGAATGACAACTCCTATTCACCAATGGGAGCCATACGACACAGCTCTAATGAAATATGGCTGTGGTGTAAATCAGATTTCCTCTGGGAACAATGGGTCAACATGCATCTGAGTGGGCTGAGTTTATAAAATCTATATTTAGAGGTTGTGTTTACAAGTCAAATAAGAACATACTTTCTAAAAGCTTTTGTTCTGTTCGATCATCATATTTCTTACTTTTAAAAGCAGAAGCGCGCAGATGCCAATAAGTTTCATGTCTTCTGTCTCCAAGATCCTCGTCCTCTTCGAGCTGGCGAATGCGCGCGTCTCAAAATCTCATCCAGAAGTTTTCCAGTCTCAAAGTAGGATGTCCTTAAACCTTTCTATTTTCTGTCGTCTTCCAGGATCGACTTTTCGTATAAAAACGTGCTGATACCACAAACGTGTAAAGTCGGTACAGTCCAGTAAGAATCACGATGCTTTTACGCATGAGAAAGTGGCTTCAAAAGGCAGGCTGTGCACTCCGCGGACTCTCCCAGTTGCAGCTCGACGGGCGCATTTCCTTCTCTGAGCGCATTCCCTGCTGCTAGCGAGTAAGTTGACACAACGTTTCTTCTGTTTCAGCCTGCAGGATGCACACAGGACTGCCACTTCTCCTGCAGCTTTGCATCAGATTAGTCAGGGAGAACGAGCGCGAGCTCTCCTGAGTCTTTCCTCCTCCCATTTCCTCAGTTTTCACAGGAGCTCTGTGATTGGCTGCATCTCTGCGAAGGACGTGATGTAATGATTATAAGTAAATATTTACCTCTAGTCTATGATATTTACGCATAATATAAAATATTTACATTAACACACAACACAGATTTACATGATTTTAAGATTTAATCCCTCTTTCACTTGAATTACATGTGCTAATGTCTATTTACCTGAATAATTCGAGCACTTTTGATCAAAAAACTACTGTATCATCAAAAACTGGTTGAAAGAAACAATAAATCTGACCACTTTAGTTGAGCCGACTCGACGACCCCCCTCCCATTTTTATTCACATCAGTGTATTGCTGTTGTAAATACACTGCAAATAAACAAACAACTCTAACATGTGTTCTAGTTTAATTTAAAATAACAAAAATCTTTTAAATCCAAAAAAACTGTTTAATAAAAACGATTAAGTAAATGTAAGGTAGAAATGATGAATCAGTGATATGGTATTAGTTTCATAAACGCATTACTTTGCTATGTCCAGGTTTTTTTTTCATTATCAAGTTGAGTGCAACATCTCATACTTAAAAAGAAACAAAGAAATATTCTATAAATAACTATTTTGATTTATTCAGATCTATTCAAGCAGAATTTTGCATGCAGGACTTTAAGGCGTATCAATGTTTTAAGACTTTTGTATTTTTATTTTGGCTAAGTGAAGATTTTAGTTCATATTTCTAAGTAGAGCATTTAAACTAAAGTGCATTTTCCCACACCATTGTGAATGAAAAAACAAACTGTACCAGAGTCTTTGGCTGAAACCATTAAATTAATCTCTGTGTAAATTCCCCATTTTACAGCCCTGCAGAGGTTGTTACACATAGCTGTGATAAGTTGTTATCAGACAGACAAGAGGGCATCTGAATCAAACAAGAAGCTCTAAAGAAGAACATGTTTGATCTCAGCCATTCAAAAGATTAGAAAACCAACGCAGGCTAAATGACACACCTTGTAAATTGAAGTGAATGCATGGCAGGGGGCCTGCAGACTTCAGAGGGAAACAAATGGAGAGACACAATTCTACTTACACTTCAAAGCGAAAAAGGAGGAGACAGAGAGGATGCTGCTGCTCTGATAAAACTGGGAGCTGTATTTCAGTCATGCTGAAACCTCTTTCATTTTAGTCTAACACACGGGGAGATCAAAAAAAAATCGTCTCTATTGTAATGAAGTGATTGAAATAGTATGGTTAAACTTTCTTCCAACACTGTGAAACATCACATTTGTCAAGTGATGTTTGTAACTGTTGTCATAAGTGTGATTAATTAAGATCCTTACTTTTTTTATTTGACCACTTATTTGATTTTTGCTGAAAGGCACCGCTGAAGTCCAAGTTGCCTAAAAGTTGTATTCCTCATAGGTTTTATAATATCTTACTTCAGCAGGCTATATTCAAAACAAACTCAACTAAGGGACATTTCAGAAATTGTAGTTTATCCAACCTGCATTAAAATTGATACCATTTCAAGAAATATTGTTTAATTCCTACAAACTGGTGTGCCCTTCACCCAACCTCTTTAAAGTCTTCAAGCCGAAAATGTACTTCAAATAGACAACTGATATGAATAAATTATTTTAAAAGAAATCCAAAGCAGTCAGACGAATAAACAATGCGTGTCACTTCTTCAAGTATCCTTTTTTCTTCGCCACCTTGCTGCATAAGGCATGTGTTTTGATAAAACAGCTGAGAGGGGCTCAGAGAAATGAACCAGAGGAAGAAAGTTAGAGGAGGAGGCCTGAGGTTGTTGATGGAGGTCTGTTTGAGGGGTGTTGTGGTTCATGGCAGGAACAACTTGAACAACACTTAAAATTGAAGCATCTCATGGCATCCATCCCCTCGGCCCGCCCTCAGGTCCTGAGAGGTCAGAAGGGGAGAGGCTCCCAATAAACTCGAGTGAGGTGTCAACCCCTCCCACCATTGTCAGACGAACCACATCAGAGGGTAAGCGTCCCTCCTCACCCTTCTTCGCCACTTCCCTTATTCACTGTCCTGTGGTTTTTGTTTGACTGGGGGTCTACAGGTTGGTTTTATCACCCGCTGCACTCCTTCTGAATTGTTCCCCTGGAGGTGTTTATGGGGAGGCCGACAGGATGTTCGGCCCACCAGAAGATCAAAGTCTCCTCTTCATGTTAAATGTGCTGTCGCTCAGTGTGACCTTTTCAACTCGGACAGGGTTAACATCACAGACACATGCGAGGCTGGGATTACAGCAGAAGAGCTGGAAGATCTGCATTATGGCAGCGGATCAGTTTCCTTCCTGCTGTGGTTCACACACAAGTATCACAGATCATTTTTCAGTAATGGGTGATCTTCCACCAAAAACTGTCTGTGCCTCACAGAGACGAGGACTCCTAGACTTAAATGTGGAGTAACAAGGACCGGACATTTTCAAGAGCAACATCGAGACTCTGACTTTAGATACAATCGAAAAATGGAAGGGCATTTTTTACATCTTTGAAAAACAATCAAAGGCTAAGAAATACACAACTTAGTGAAATGGGACAAAGTCTACATTTAAGAGTTCATTTGACAGGATGTCTTACTGTGAATGCGAATCACATGCTAAATCTTAGGTCTCATTTCAATCTCATTAAATACCATACTGAAACTGAGTGTTGTAACTGACAGTACACACGATAGCTTAGTAGACAATCTCGTGTGTGTTGTGTTAAAAAGAAAATATAGACAAGACTTTCAGACTGTACACAAGTCTTGAAGAGGAAGAAAAATAATAGAAGTACATGTTTTGATTTTGTCACTACTTTAACAATCACATTCTAGTGTCTGTCATGTTCCACAGTTTTTCTGCGCATCACTTACAAAGGGATTCTCTTTGTGCACTTTCATGGGCACTGTGTTCCTTTAAATTCTTCCCTTCGTCGCTCTCTCTCCTACCGTGACACGGCATTACAACTGCTTTATTCTAACCGCAGTGAAAGAAGCAAGCAGGAAGTGAATTCCTCTGAAACACGTGAGCTGAGAGTCTGTGGGGGAGTTTCACAGTCACCAGACGTTTTGGGGTTTCTTTTTTTTCAGCTCTATATGTCCAGTAAAACTCAAGTACAGAGACGTGTGTGTGTGCATCCAGCCAGCAGTTTTACTGAGTTCATTCACAACATCTTATCCACTTTCTGAGTCATGTTAGAGTAATAGGGTGTGTTTACAAATGATCAAAACAAGACATATGGTGATGTTACACAGATACATGTGATTGGAATTCAGTGTTTATACATGGCTCAAGACATAAGCTAAAAAAGGCACTTTTTTTTAGGTCAAATAAAACTGTGATAAAGTCATGAGTTCAGACAATTTGTAAAGGCCTTTCCTTCACTGCTTGCAGGCTACAGAAGACTCTCTATTCAAGCTCCATGATCATGATAAAAAAGTGAACACATTTCACATACTCAACCATTAAAGCACTTATTGCTTTAACTGTAACAGGTTTTCATCGCTTAGAGCCTAAAGGACAGCAGAGAGACTAATGGGGACCTTTCTTCACTAGTGATCAATTTACCAAAGGTCTTTCTTTACAGTCAACCCTCTTGTGGCGGTTAGCAGTATTGCCATGTGGAAATCTCGAGCAACATTTACAATATGTTTCAAGTGTCCAGGAGTTTTAAGAAGGTGCCATTGCCAATCAATGGCTTTGAGACATTCCACAGCGCAGGGATCACAGCTGTTCCTCTGACAAGAAGAGAAACAGAGTCCGCAGAGTTCACAGAGTTACTTTTCTCTCTCTCTCTGTGTGTGTGTGTGTGTGTGTGTGTGTGTGTGTGTGCGTGTGTGTGTGTGTGTCATGAGTCACATCCCTGAAATATGACTCACAAAAAAAAACAAGGCCACTCTTTGGAATGATGCTGATTAAAAACAGTGCATAAGTCTATTAACAATAAAATATCATTTAAGGATAAAGAAAGTGCTCAGTGTCTGGTTTCTCTCTCAGAGAGCTCAGTGGCTGAGGCAGACAGTTCGTCTCCCAGCATGTAGAGGATGGAAGAAAAGGCCGCGTTGAGTCTGGGGTGCATCTTGCAGCAGGTATCAGTCCTTAATCATTGTTCAACTAATTTCCCAGCATTCTTGGTGGGATTATATTCGGTTTCACCCGCGGACACCTGAGAGATACGACGTGTGCTGAACAGCCGTTGGAAATGTCCTGTTGGAACCTAAGAACATGAGACAAAACGTTAATCTTCACTCCAGGGCTGAAACAGAGACACAAGACGAAAAAGTCGCTCCATTATCATCTGAAAAACCTGGTTGTCAGCGAGTACTTAGCATCTGAGTGCTATCCCCTCTCCTCCTCCTCCTCCTCCTCCCACACATAAACATGCACCAGCTCAACACTCACGCATATCATAAACACTTGATCTCCTTCTCACCTCCTCCGGCTTCCCTGCCCCCACCACGATTAGCTTCCCGTCCTCCAGTCCCACCAGGATGTGGCTGAACTCTTTGGTGACGGACACACTCCTCACAGGAACCTTTAAGGCTAGAGGTGGTACTGGAGCATCCAGGCTAACGAACACAAAGGAGTACGAACAGGAGAATTCAAGTTTTACAATCAAAGTTTTGAACAAATGCTACAAAAAAAAAAAAAAATTAACAGTTCTCTTTTTCTCTACCTGCATAAATCCCGTATGTGAAGGCTGCCCTCCACTGTCCCCAGGATGATGTACTCAGACACTAAGTGGATAGCAGTCACCTGCTCCTCCATACTGGAGGAGGACAGCAGACAGCCATTCACTGAGTAAACATGAATGGAGTACTTGCCCTGCAGGAAGAAGCACAATTAGAATATTCAGAATAAACGTGCTGAGAAACTAGTGTAAGCTTTTGTTTCTGCCCTTTGTTTGTGTATGCACTCAACTATATGGACGTACCTTTCTGTGAGAGAGTTCCTCCAGCGATGTCTGCACCACAATGTGCCCCTCCATGCCCACCTGCAGCCCGGAGATCTGTGCAGGCACACAGCTGTCACCTGGAGGCCGCAGTGTTCGCAGGAACTGGCCTCGTCTGACAGTGTGCACGATCACAGTCCCGTCCTGACGGGCGGCAAAAGAGCAAGGGAGTGTCAAAAAAAAGAGACAACCGCACCACATCTTTGTCTTAAAATTCAAACCAGACCTTTTAAACAAAAGCAATATGGACTCACAAGCAGCTATCTTAAATCTGTTTTTGTAATCTTTCCTTCTTTTTGGCAGCCAAATTAAAGAAATGCAAAGCTCCTCAAGCTGCAGCTCGTCAAAATAGTTTTTAGTGGGCCATGACTCTTCTCTAATTTTAATACCATTAAGAAGGAAATCCACACGATTAGTTCAAAGAAGAGCCATTCAAGACTGAGGTTTGCCTTTGGTTAATGTTGTTACACTTTAAGCTTCCCAGCCAAGAACAACCGCTGGCTATAAGAAGCGAACATCTGTCTCTCGTGCCTGTAAAGTCCGTATGTTCTGTGGTTGTTTCCTGTAGTTTGTACGGATCACATTCTTTCTGCTAATGATCCACATCACAGTTTGCCTGGTGAGCCTCCAAGCAGACATATTGTGTTTATTGAAACAACATACTTAACACCATCACAAACCTTCAGAACTCAAACAGTATAAAAGAGAAAACAAAAGCCTTCTCATATAAAGGCGTTTAAAGGTTACTACAGAGAAAACACTTTTTCCCCTCCCTTTTCATTATTCGTTATTCTAACAAATAAAACAATTAGTCTGTTTCAGCTCTGCAGTAGTGATGAACTACGTTTCAGCACTTCTTTTACATATTTACTTTCTTACTTGTTAAGATTACTACATTTATATATATATTCATTTTATTTAATCAAGTCCCTACAGACTGGGCAACTGCCGCCCCAATATACTAAAGTGGAAATTCTTTATGATGCGATTGATCTAAATAAAGAGGATTTAAGTTTATTTGTCTTTTTTGGCAGATATGATCAGGGATGATGGAGGAAATCAACATACTCATTGAAGTTCTTTTTGTCTGAATGTGGTTGTTTCATGTCAGTAATGATAAAGGGAAGAAAAGGTCTTTTTTTTTTTTTTTTTACATGTAACTTTCAGTTTTCTCTCTGTTGTTGTTGATTTTGTGTATTTCCTTCTTTAAAACCTTATATGCTGCTTTTGTTTAATATGCCCTGGTTTTGGATTGGTTGGAGGAAAACGAGTGATTTTGGGGACAAAAAACTTTTGTAATACACATTTCTGTTTGCTTTTCTGTCACTTTTGTGGCTGTGTGGGTCCTTCCCTGTTTATCTTATGTGATTTTGCTGACCTTAGATCCTGAGACAGCCATGTCCAGTTCTGTGCTGATGGCCACACAGGTGACCTCCTGATCATGTCCACAGAGAACCTGCACCGGCCGAGGAGACAGGCTACTGGAGAAGCCGCCCTAAGAGACAAAAAGCAAACAGGATCAATAAGCGTTCCTCCTGTCAGCACAACACACAAAGAGATCTAAGGATGTGTACCTGCTGTAGAACCTGCCACACAATACAGGATGTGTCCCTTGAACCAGAGATGAGGTAGATACCACAGAGATCCAACGCCAAGCACGTAACAACGTCTATATGGAACATGTAAACAAAAACAATTAATAAATGAATATGTAACATCGAAAGAAGGCATACTTTTATTTTAAAAAAGACATAACTGAGAGCTAACCAATGTGTCGGCAGATCCTGCCCACCAGCTTGCCCTTCCCCAGTTGTGTGACACGCAGGCTGCAGTCCCAGTGTCCTCCACTGAACAGCAGACGGCCGTCGTTGGACACCACCAGAACCTGAGCACTGATCTCCATCCCCTGAGCGAAAGGCCCTCTCAAGAAACGCTGCGTCCTGCGAGTAAAAGCACGAGTGAGCTCTGGCTTAAATGCATAGGAAATGTATGATCTGCACATTAAACTGTCATAACATCTGCAAAATTACAACCAACATGAAACCCAGAATTCAAATAGTTCTAATCCTGATTTATTTAGTGTTCATGGGATCCACACTTAAGGCCAGCAACATATGAGATCCATTAAAAGAGAATTAGACTTTGAAGCCTCACAAAGGGTTGTAAGCCAGATGTTGTGCTCTCATTCAGCTGGAAGGAAAGGTTATTCATCCTTTGAAATAGTAAGACATTTTAAAGAGAGTATATATTGATTACATTATGATGATACATTTCATATGTGTATTTTTCTTGAAGCCACTCACTTGGGATTGGCTATTGTTGGATCCTTGGTGAAGGTGAAGTAGTTGGCGATGTTTTTGTCGTATGGTAGCCAGCTGTGTGTCCCGATCAACCCGTTTGAACTCACTGTCACCTACAGCACAAAAGAAAAAGTTCCATAATTCCAAAATGCAAACGTGTTATCTAACACAAAAATCTTTTTTGTGAAAAACTATACCAAGATGTCTGAACCCTGGATGATGAAGGAGCGGTTCTGGTTCTTTGGAACCACCGCCTGGACCAGAGGGAGTCCATCACTTACAACCTGAGATACAAACACACAGATACAACAACATTAGAACAAAGTGTTGTTTATTATTTTTTGAGAAATAACGAGATCATGACAGGACTAAGATGTGTCTTCAAACGCACCTCCACAAAAGGTCGGAGTTTTGTGAGCTGCTCAAAGATATTGAGGGGCAAAGTGTCCAGACGGGCCTGCCGCCTTGTTGCGTCAACAGCCGATATCCGAGTAGGATGAGGTTCCTGGAGGAAGGTTGGAATGTGATAAGCAGAACTTAACATCTATGACATTCAAGGATTATATCTAAAACTCACAATTCAGGAGATGATCGCTACAGTCTATTACATCTATGGTATGGAAGGGATTCCTTTTGTTCATTGAGTTCCAGACAAAGTCTGTCAAATATAATATACAGCACTGAGGTGGACTGTGTGGTGCCAACAAATAACCCTGTCATGTTGTCATGTCTTACTAAACCTCATTAATGTATTTTCACTTTACTCTCTCCCCGAGATATTTTCCAAAACTCTTTTGCAAACACTTTATCTCGTCCAAGATGCATTTAGTCATAAACCCTGTAATAGTGTGGTTTCATCATGCAGAAGAGTACCAGACAGTATTCTTAACATTTATAGGATCTCTTTATGAAATAAGTTGTAAACGCTTGGACAAAAAGGTAAAGAGCTTTTGCGTGTTCTCGTATGCTTCCCGCTCAGCTTGGAATCTGTTGTAGAATGACTTGAACTCAAGCTGTTGCCATTAAATGTTATAAAATGTAAAATCAAAGACTTATAAGCAGATTGTTTTGGATGTAGAGGTTTTAAGCTGAACTGTTTGAACTACTACTCCCAGATTCGAATCACTTTTAATGAAAATTTAGTGTTTTGTAAATTGTACTTTGTCTCGCTTTGTGTCTCTGTCTGTTTTTTTGCTGATGACTGTCCTGGCCAGGTCATTCTTGAAAAAGATGTTCTTAATCTCAACGGGACAAACCTGAGTAAATTAAGGTTACAAGGAAGTTAATCTGTTTTATGCTTTGTGATGTAAACCATTGTCCCCAAATAACATTTTACTTTAATTTGTTCCAGAAGTTGTACCTTGAGGAGCTGGCATGGAGTCTGTCCAAAGTTGCTGATGATTCCTTCAAGGGCTTTACGCTCTGTCTCATTTACAATTGCATCCAGATCCACGGCACCTGCAGAGGAGCAAAAGGATAAGCAAGGGTGAGACACAGACTGTGTTAACAGCTAGAGAGGACACAAGGAGCACAAAAAAAACACAGAAAATAAATTGGTCACTTCTATCACAATGAAAACAGCGTTCACTTTTTCCTTACCCTCGTAAGTGCAGTAGTAGAAGACATTGAGAGCGTTCACAGCCTCCTCTCCTCTCTGCTTGTAACCAAAGATCAGGTCGATCCACTCATGGAGGTGATTTGACACATGTTCACTTTCCTGTTGTTCAAGTGACAGGTTTTAGTCTTGTAAAAAGTTGTATTATTACAACAATACGTGCATGATTTTCTGGCTGATGTGTGGACTCACCAGGGCTTTCCTGTGTTTCCTGATGAAGTCTTCTCTTGATGTCGCCCAGGGTGGCAGCAGAACATCTGCAACCGACTCCTGAGACATCTGCAAATGTCCCAGGTCGAAACCTACAACAGTGAAGGCAGTAGTAAAGTCGCTTACTTCATAAGATAGTATTTGTATATCAACAACAATATCAATTTCCCTCACCGTTCATGTTCTGCAGGAACTCAGGGAGGTAGAAGAATTCTGGGATGAGCTCTTTCACGTCAGCAGGACTCTCCATGCGAGCCTGCCAGGCTGCCGCTACAGAGTGGAACTGCCTGTCTGCACAGTCGAACCTAAATGACCGCATCAAGCACCAATATGAGACCCCGAAATAACAGGATATTTTTTGAAAAAGTATTGAGAAACCAGTCAGCCCTCCCACCTGCCACTCTGCAGCTGGATATGTAGAGTTGTGAAGGGCTCCATCCGGATCATGTAGTGCATGACCCCTGCTGCATTAGAGTAATGAGTGCCATAGTGGAATTTGTCAATGGTGCCTGTTGAGTCCTCAAAGCTTTCATACCTAACAGAAAAGTGATGATTGGTTAGAGCAATAGACGTGTGTGTGTGTGTGTGTGGGGGGGGGGGGGCATTGTCAGGTATTATCACTAGGTTTTGACACCTACTCATACATGTTCCGTATGAGACACACATATCTGAGCTGTAACATGACATAGCAGTGGATTTACTCTTTTAAAAACTGAAGTTAAAAAAGAATAAATTCACTTCCTCTAAATTCACAAGCACCTAAGAGTGTAATGAAGAGTGAAAATCCATAGGTTTCATTTAACTAGCTAAACTGATCAGCCATATCTTCAGAAAACAGCTAGCATTAGCATTTATTTACTTACTAGCAAATACAACTCTTGAAAGTGGCTAGAAGCTAATATTACTACTGGTTAGTGTTTCATTATTTATTATTTTTAATTATTATATTGTTTACTTAATTTAAATAAGTATTTTAATTTCTAACTAACATAATAATAGTGAGAGATTCCTTGCTAATATGCAGGAAGTGGCTGTATGCTAATGTTGACGTCTAACAGAAGCTCATGGTTGATCAAATATATCTCAGTCTTTTCATGATATGAGATGTCACACAGTTTCACTACTTTTCACTACTTCATTTCTTTAATCCATTCACCAGCAACCAAAAATACAATGAAGATTGAAAATCCATCGCACGGTTTGATAAACTAACCACTTACTTTTCTCTGACATTTTGTGCATGACGAGGGTTGACCACACCTATGGGTTTGGACAAGTCCCTGAAAACCGACGGGTCCTCCAGATCCAGATTGGGAGAGGTGTAGTCACACAAGATCCAGGGGAACTGAGGAGGACAAGAAAAGACAATTGCAACACAATGCCTTCTAAAACAAATGATATTTAAAGGATTATAAACAGAAGAAGCCTTCACAATGAAGGGAGAAAGGAGAGAACTCACCACAGGATATTGCGACAAGTCGTTGTAAGTGCGTCCAGCAATGGTGTTCAGCTGCATCAAATACTCAAAATTGGAGATTTCCCTGCAGACCCATTTCTGTTGAACACATCAGCATTAGGTCATTATAAGACAACAATTGCAAGTCGGATGATAATTTTTGTGAAGTTTCATAAAAAATGAATTAAATACCTGTGTCAGTCCGGATGCCTTTAGCAGCTCTTGTGGAGAGCGAGAGCCAAAGTAGAAGAGATTTGGAGGCCGCAGCCCCAGAATCCTCGAGTACACTTTGTTTCGTACCTAAAAGAGCAGAAAGAATTTGAGCCTCCGTCTCATTTCAATGATTTTGTATGCAAAGCAAAGGGAGTTGAATTTCACCTTCTTTTTAAAGTTGATAAAGTAATGAGCCTGGTCTATGAAGAAAAGCTCCAACGCAGACCTCCGCAGGTTGTAGCGCCTCAAATGGACTTCTCTGAGCTGAGACAGGGGTCTCTTAAAATCAAACCCGATTCCTAGAGAAACAGATCGTATTCACTTCTCAAAGAACCCTTTAATAGCAGTCAAAAAGTTGTGCAATGATCACATACTGTCTTACCTTCTTCCGTCTCTTCTTTCTCACTACTGCCGTCATAGAAGTAAAGATGATGCGTGGTGACCTCCAGGCGACCCTGCACCACCGCCACGATGGTGATGAGCTCACAATCTTCAGACAGAACCAGTTTTTCTTTTTGGCTCTCGTCTTCTCTCTCCGCCCTGAACGCATGGGAAAGTTAAACTTGATATGATCTACAGTTCATTTACACAAATACAGGCAGACATAACAGAACTTAATTTTCAAGACATTTTAGTACAGTATTTTCATGGTCTGTTTTATTTTTTTATTTTTTATATAACCTGTCAAAACCAGTGAGCTTTATTCAAGCAATGTGTGTCTTTATGTTTTGTCCACAGAACTTGAAACTGGAGACTCACTTATCATCCAAAAAGACAACATCCTCTTCTCCTAACCGGTCGTCCTCCATGTCGCTTACTTTTGCTTCCTTTGCAACAGCCAGTGGGAGAGTTTCAGAGCTACGAGGGCTGTCAGCTCCTGAAGATTAAACAGTAACACCATCACTCGACTGCAACTCTATAATGCTTACATGAGCAAAAGAGGAACGTTATTTTGTTCATACCCATGTTATCCCTCTGGGCACTAGCCTCAGTGTGAGGATCATAGTTGTAGTTGGGCACAAGTTTTAGACGCATCTTTGAGTAAGTCTCCGCGTTAGACAGTTTCAGTTTCACCTCTGGTTGAACTCTGTAAAAAGTACAGCAAAGGAAAGAATGAACATTCAACATAAGGATAGTTTGGTTCCAGATAAAGTGTTTCATAATGTTTTATTAACCTTTGAAACGGTGTTTGGCTCTAAAATGTAGTCCAGGGCAGAGACAGACATATTTTAAAAATACCATACCTGCTGGCCCATGCTCCTCTCTCACTAGTCAGAAGTCTGCGGAGAACTCTCCAGTGCTGCAACACCACCCCCTGCTGGCTGGAGATCTGCTTCTGGCAACTGAAGTACCTGCTGTTTTCACTCCTCACACGCTTCAGGTAGGGGTCTACAATAACGTCCTGCTCCCAAACAAACATACAGAAGAATCAGATCAGGGATGGGAAACATCTACGCTATTAAAGTGTTTGTTGCATGAATCCCAAAAGTTTTATAACCTGAAACTTGCTCTTGCTGTCTGATCGGTCTTTTTCCCGTTTAAGAGTTGTATTCATCAGGTCATCGAAGCAAGAGTTCCAGAAATTGGACATGATGTCATGGCTCCTCCCAAACGTGTCCAGCTCATACAGCTCCATAGTGGGCTGAACCTAAAAGCAGATTTTCAGAAGGTGGACAGTAAAACACTCATTCAAATTATGGTATTTGCAACTCTATGTAAGTATAAACTTGTTTCTATGTAAAAGTTAAACATTTACATAAAACAGATTGCATATAATGTGAATAAAAGCAAAAATGTTCTCATATGCAGAACAAACACATTTATGTTTGAAGGAGGTTTATATACACATATACAACCACTTAATATAAACCTGTCTCTGGTTATTTAAATTCCATTTATTTCCTTACCACTACATACTTAGACTACTAAAGTAATACAGTATAAAACTAAATAGATATATAAAACTCCTCTTAACATTTGTTTGAAGCAAATGCAAAGGCTACACTGCAGACAAACTTAACTGTCACAACATCAAAATGTATATCATGCAGGTTAATATATCACAGGACCTGTATACAGACGTAAACTAAACTAAACTGATTTATGAGCACGCACTCGCTCACACAGCCATGATAAATCCACTTCTCAGCTGGTGCTCAGCATGTCTGGTATCTGTTCATGAAATACGTCAGCTTTAAGTTTGAGAATAAACTGATGTCTACTTAAAATAAACTGAAGGTCAGCTAAAGGACACTTGGGAGTTTTAGGTTGTTTTTTTTCTTTACTTTCTTAGCTTGTAAAAATATTTTTTGAGAGCAGTACTCAAGTGTTCCCCTCAGGGATGAAGAACTTGGCATCTGACATAAGATGGTTTATTTTGGTTGTATATTTTTACCAAACACTGGAGAAGATATTCTCCAGCCTCCTTAAACTTAAGATAAATTCTATTTTTTGAATGCACAACGTCATCCAAAACACTGACCTGCTGTTGGAAAAACTCCTGCCACTCGGATGTGTGACAGTAAGCTTTCAGGTCCTGGGCGAAGGTGGCGCTGCCGTTAGTGATGGGCAGGTTTGGTAGTAAGTTTTGGAGAGCCTCGGGCTCTGCGTGCTGGTCCAGCAGCGTACGCACTATCGGGACTAGTTGGGAGAAAGTCTCTGCATTTCCACAATTGTTGCCATCAATTACACCTTCTGGCCACAAGGGGGAGCCAAGGTGCCCGAGCAGGAAGCACACCTCCTCCCAGCTGAGAGGCAGCACTGTTTGAAGAAGACTGTGGAGCTTCAAAAAGGCCATTTCACGCACCTGAAGAGGGAAAAAGGTAGATCTGTTGGTAAAATCCAAACTAATAACCCATTCAGAAAGTTTATAGAGATGTGAAAAACAGCTTTATACGCATAACAACAAATGTTAAAGTCTTGCAAGGATCTACATAACACCACACCTAATTAATTAATTGATCCTTGAGAATAATCTGGCAATAACATCTCCTCATTTAATTTCTTCAATCATTCATAAAATATTGTAATTTTAAAAAAAACACATTTAATCTTTTTTGGCTGCTTCAAGAAAGAGACCTCTTTACCTCTCATGTTGTAGATGAATATATATATAAAGATAACACAAGTTATCTTTATAGAAAGAATAGAAAATTGGAAAGTAAAAAATGTATTAATAGACTTTATGGCCAATTAGTAAGTTATTTGATGTCATTGACAGAAACGCACATTATATTTAAATTTCAATTTTACCAAGGTTGTTTATCCAAAGGAATGTGTGAGAAGTGTTTAATGCAAAACTGCTTATTTAAACAACATCCTACTAAGATTAGAATATGCACTTTATGTAAACCGTTGTAAATGTTACCGTTCCAAAAGATAACCTTTTTCTTTGGTCTCTTTGCTCTTTTTTTTCTTTTCAAAGAGTTATATCTGCACCCTTTAAGAGAAAACATTTGTTAAGCAGGACTTAATTATTGCAGGAGAGCGACAGCAGATCCTTTGCCTGGGTCAAAATCCCCCTCATCGAAGCATCTTATAAAGTACGTATTCAAGTTTTTACTAAAGAACAGAACATGTATGATAAAAATGTGCTTAAGAGTAGCAGAAATGTATGTGAGGCAGTGGACCCCTGTCAGTAACTCAGTAACTGTTTTCATACTGGTGTATTTTGAGGAGATATTGCATATTTTCAATAAACTGGACTATGAATTAAACTATTTAATTCATAGTATAGCACCATATTTAACAACCCATAAACTCTATATGAAACATCTCTGTCTGTTAAGTACATACATTGTCTCCCTTTGAAATGGAGGATAAAAAAAGACAAATTAATTGTACATAAAAACTTGAACATACATGAAAAATAAGTACCTCATAATTGATGTGATAATGGCACTGAATGTTATTTAATACATTGAATTCAGATTCTAATTAAGAAGCACTCCGCTATTTCCAAGCCAAAGCTGCTATGTCAGGATGAAATCAAGTTTAATTTATTTCAGACTTGACATTTAGAAAACAAACTGCTTAAGGGGGACCCGTGCCACTGGAGACTGACCTAGCAAAATGTGATGGAAAGCCTTACGGTCAGCTTGTTCATGACCGCTTGCTTTATCCCACAATCCCACAGACGGAGCAGCAATAGAATCCGTCATAACTCAGAGAGGAGCTGCCCTTTTTCACTGAGCACTCCCTCAGAGGAATGACTGTAATGTCCATGAAAAGAGAGCCATAGAAGGATTGGTATTGCTACACTGGTTTATCTGAGGATGCTTATCAGGTTAAATAAATATTTTAACCCCCTTTAAATTCATTTTCTTCAAAGCTCAGTAACTACAGGTGTTTGGTTTATGAAACACAGGGAGGCATATTTGACATGTTTTGGTCAACTTTGTGATGGACCAGACAGTTCACTGACCGGTGAGAGCTGCTGATGGATGTACGCCGTGATGATTCGCAGGCCAATCTGTGCCATTTCTTTTAGTTCGGTGTTCCCGGGGCTTCCAGGGGTGCTATGCCAAGCCTGCAACCTGTCCAGCAGGTTCACCACCCCCTCAAAGATCTGCAACATAACATCAACAGTTAACAAAAGGCTCTAAAGAAAGGCTAGACCTGTTTCCACACCTCGTAGCATCAACAACCTTCAGCTATTCAGAAGCTAAATAAATACAGCTCAACCTGAATTTGAAAAGGTGATTCAGATGCTACCTACACCCAACCATAACTCTCCACCCTGCAGTCAGAAAAGACAGAAACATTTCCCCTGATAATAAACACCAACTGACGACAACCACACCCAGCTGCACATAGTGTGAGGACGTAAGTCTCTCCTCTTATAGCAACATATTTAACCTAACCTAACCTAATATCTTTCAAATACTGAATATTTGATCTGACATTCAAATTTGTATTTTGTATCTAAATGATTTACTTCATAGCCCCAACTAACTAATCACTTTCAAGAAATAAATGAACTATACATTTATTTTCAATGTAATGCACTGAGCATTTAATACTGGAGAATAAAATAAAGAGAACATTAATGTGGACTGCATGTGGCTCTGAGCAGTGACATCCTTTCAGTTCAGCAGTTGTTGTTTTTTAATCCCTCTGGTGTTGAGTATTTATAGAGTGCAAATGTGCAGTCTGCAGTACTGGTATGCGAGGTACTCCTCCAGTCAGTAATGTAGTCCTTAATGGCAGCTGACATGCTAAACTAATAACTGAAAGCTAATCACTCGCATTAGAAAGTCTCAGACATCAAGTTAATTCGGGGCCCTGACTGACTATCTCACTTGATCCCAAAAACTAAATTAAAGGATAATATGAGCATTTTTGCTTCTTCTTTGTTGCCGAGAGCTACAATAAATGAGGTTTGAAAATAGCTTCTCTGTGTCTATGTAAAGACAAAACACAATCATTATGCTGTTTCTCATTAAGTCATACAGTACAACAAAATAATAAAAGTGGAACACTTTAGTGTGGCATTTTAGAAGGGTTTCATGGGCTGGTCTTTGTTGGAAGACAAACAGTAGCATAGTGTTAGCATTGTGTTACGCTAAGCTAAATAGCTGCAGCTTCTTTTAAAACTAACTTTAGACTCACATCTTTCTTCTCACCTTAATCCAGTTAAAAAAGCGTGAACATTTTGCCACACTGGTTAACTGTTTCGAAAGTCCATACATAATCTTGAATTGAAAATAATGGTTTTGCATCTTAAAATTTAATATAAATTTAATTAAGTCAATTATTAAAAAGCAGAACCAGGACTTTTAATTAAGGATTCAGTGTGGATTGTTTCCCAGTTTCTCAAATGTTACTTTTTTGTGGTGTAAAAATAAACTTTGAGAAATATCAGTTATATATTGTTGTGTAATAAAAATGTTTGATTGATTAATAGTATTATTTACATCAACTATTTAGTAAAGTTTTTACATTTCAAGTAAACTAAGTAAGGATTATCTGAGATACAACTACTGTTTTTGAGTCTATAGCATCAGCTGGTTTTAGCTTGTTCTAACGTGGATATTTCTATCAGTTTTAGACCACAACATAAAGCTCTAAGAGATAAGATAACAAAATCCTGAGATTCTTCCCCTTCTTTTTAGTAAACTAACCTTTAGAACATTAAGAATTTGTCACACACGCACATTTGGCAAAAATCTGTGATATACCTTTTCACTCCACATGGTGTGATTGTTTGTTCCCTCAGCAAACAAAAAGTCCTGCAGGAGTCTGAGGAGCCGAACCAGACTGGGACAGAAAGGCAGAGACGCTCCCTGGGCCTCCCTCAGGTCTGAGAGAGACGACTCCAGCATCATCTCTAAAAGACTGCCGTGCACAGTGAAAAAAAACAGCATTTTTAATTCATCACTCCAGTATAAAAGGAAATGATTTATGGACTTTGAGACAGAGCGTTGAGGAACACAGGTTTTCTTCCTTTCTGAGAATGCTCACATTCCAGTTCAATGTGTCTGATTTCTGAAGGGAAATAAATGTCTTCACTGACCTTCGTTTTATTTCATCAGGAGGGCGGACAAGTTGGGAAGAGGAGCTAAGTTTGGTGAGAACGGAGAAAACCTGCCCTCTTTCTCTCCACACCACATCCTCGGTCCCCTCCATCCTGCTGCGGCACCACAGCACCGAGAAGATGATGTTGGTCAGTAGATTGCAGAGCTCCTCCTCAGGTGTCTGCTGAAATGTAATAAACAATCAGCAGCAATTTCTTACAAAAAAGACGTCTACTATTTCAAATTAAGAAACAACAGCTTCCAAATCAGGATTAATCTTGATATGTTAGTTGAATCTGGACATTAAGAGCAGTACCTGTGGGTTTGAGGTGTTGGATATTGTATCCCCAGTAGGGGGGTCCGTCCCATAGCTTGTATCATCCAACACATTGGAAAGACTGGAGCTCTTTCTGGGTCTGAGAGGTGGAAAAGGTTTGCAGAGCTCGAGAGGTGATGGCGTGTTTGTCAGACTTCCTACAGGAGTGTGTGTGGTCTCACCCATCCCTCCCAACTCCACTTCAAAGGGTGATGTACCAAAGGGGGAGAGGGGTTGGTAGTCTCTCCCTTCCTCATCGGGGCGAGAGGAATTGAAATCCACCGGATTAGAGATGGAGGACGAGCGGCTCCCCTGTTCCAGTGAATCAAACGACTTAAAATGAAGGGAGCCGGTGTAGTTTTTCAGCGTCCCTCCACTCGAAGGTGACTGGGATAAATCACAAAATCCCTCAGATGTATCTCGTCTTACACCTTCATCCTCCTCCTCGTCATCAATGTCTTGTGAGATTTGGTAGCTCAGGAAGATGTTTGTGTCCTCTATGGCCAGAGACTGATCTCTGCGTAATGGTGGCCGGTAGTTTTGTTCATAGGAGCTGTGGGTGCCAGAGTCTGAAATGCTGGCAGGGCAGTACTCATAGGACTCTTTTACATAGAGTTTGGTGAGAATGTCCTGCCAGCCAGGCTGCTTAGCGAGCTGCTTCACATAGTCCTCATTGGAGTAGATCAGATGAAAGAGCTGAGAGGGAGTTGAGAGGAGAAGTAGAGCTTGTTATCATACTAGATATAAGAGGTGGGTGGAAAAAATCGATTCATCGAAAAATCAAGATTCTTATCTGAGATTTTAAATAGAGTCATAGCTACAAAAAATTATTTGTTTGGGAGGACTAATCAGTCACTCTCTTGCGGAGTGCTAAAGCGACCTCTTTACCTAAGTAAAATGCCAAATGGAGCTGGTACAAATTCAACCAGTCTCACGGATTACTGGAGTAGATCCTGAAGTATACTCATTCAAAAACACACAAATCATGGATTGTGGATCATTGAATCCACAATCATTTTGAATCGAAAATAGATTCTGAATCAAATCATGACGCCAAGAATCGAAATCGAATCGTGAGACACCCAAAGATTCCCAGCCCTACTAAATAAGCTTCAGTATTCAGTACAAGTCATGTGAGCACACTAACCTTACGACAGACATCCAAGCGGACGG
Organism: Symphodus melops; assembly: GCF_947650265.1. Classification (NCBI taxonomy): domain Eukaryota; kingdom Metazoa; phylum Chordata; class Actinopteri; order Labriformes; family Labridae; genus Symphodus; species Symphodus melops. Next base: position 20,423,098 of record NC_136695.1, read on the forward strand.
TGAGTTCAGCTTGATGGGACAGAGAGACCACAGCCAGCAGGTCTCTGAAATTCGGGTTGTGATCTGTGAAGTAGCGAAAAATGTATATCAATTCAAATTCATCTGAAAGCTTTATTTACTCATCTGTTGGCTTTGAAAACTGGGAATATTCATGACTTCACATATCACCTTTCAAAATTTGAACAATTCTTGCTAATTTGTATGAAGAATTTGTCAAAATGTTGGAAGTTATTTTGAAGGGAACAACAGGTATTTCTACTATTCATTAATTAAAAAAGGAACTACTTTATCTACTGCTACACAATTTCTATAAATGCCTTTAAAGTTGTTTATATTCACCATTATCCTATAGAGGGACTACATGATTGGTCTCATATTAACAAAGAAGATCACTCTGTTTATTTTGTTTAAATTTTGATTTAATAAGCAGCTGTTGATTTCCAGGGGAATTCTTTTATTATTTTATTACTACATCTAAACTGAAGTTAATATTAATTTATTAGTCATTCACTGAGTACAATAAACTTACTTTGTCTTATAACTCGTATTCTTTGCATGCCTGCAGACAAATCTCATGTTGATGCATTTTCAGTTGATCTAAGGTTGAGCATGCTTAAATGTATTGACATGATGAATTAGTTGTGTTAAAAATCTGTGTCTGTGTTTCACCTGAATGAGTAGTCCTAATTTAAATAGTTGCTTTAAGAAACATTCAGGTCAGTACATTAATAGGAATTCATCCATCCATCTACCATCATCTATATCGCTTTTCCTTGTCTTGTTACACAGGGGGGCTGGAGCAGATACATTTCTTTTTTGTCTCTTTTTGAACTCAATATTCCAGGAATAGGCTGTTTTGGCATTACCTGTAGCTAGGACCTGCTCATACAGACATCGCACTGTCGTCATGGTCACTGGGAAATTTTCAAGTAAGAACACCAGGCCCAGATATCCAAAGTCCTTTAGCTTTAGTCGCTGTTTACTACGCTCAGACACCCGCTCACTCTTGAGGATTTTATACAAAACCTGCAAATTTAAGGGGAACTGTAAGTTTAATGCAAGTCACTTTTCTTATTTGATCATACATAGCACGTCAGTATGAATTACAAGACAATGATCGAAAGAAGTGTGTCTCTAACCCTGAAGACCCTCTCTCTGGCCTCGTCTCCAAAGCTCTGAGTGAGCAGCAAGCAGTACAGCTGCTCCACACCCCATTCAAGCAGCACAGCCTGCACCTGCTCACGAGGAGGGCTGCTCCTCAACAGGTCGTACAGCACATCCAATGCCCTCACCACCTACATAGGAGAGAGAAATTAATCACAAGGACAGATCATTAGAAAGTATCCTGAAGCATGGATAAGAAATGGTTAAACTTGAAGCAGCTCACAAGAGGAGTCTGAAAGTAGAGAGATGCCAAACATGAGAATCCAAAAGGATCTGGGGATGATCAAAGGTCGTTAACTCAGGGGTCGAAGTCAAGCTCAAGTGATAACTCACGGAAGAAACGTCATTAAAAGCATACCTGCTGCTCCTCTCCTGCAGTCAAAATGTAGGCGAGGACGCTGTGAAGCTCCTCTGGCGTGGGGGACTTGAGAAAGTCTTTCAGCAACCCAAACAGATATGTTTGAATTGTCTGCTTTTCATCAGACAGAGGGCTGCCATCTTTCTCCACACTACAGGCAAAGATATTCAGAAATACAAAAGTATTATTTTTATGGACTAATATGTTTCGGAAAAAATGAGAAAAAGTCAATCAAATTTACGCAAACTTTTTGACCACTTCACTGATCTTTGTCTCTACATACATAACCTCATTGTGGATGTCAAAGGTTCACCTGTAGTATGTGCGAATGGTATCCAGAATATACTGGACGCCATACTTCCTCTTCATGCGCTGCTTTCCCTTGTTGATCACAGACGACAGGTACTGCACATGAGCTTAGGAAGAAATAAAACACTTTTGTCATCTCCTTTTAGTTTGACATTTAGAAATATCAAACCAACATGCACGCTTATAACAAAAAGAGTGCATGACAAGGTAAAGGTACTGAAGTTCAGTCCGATCTCACATTAATCTCTGCCACAGTTCAGTCTGTGGCAGAGATTAATGTATTCTATCTGTGCTCCACTGTGCTTTTAAGCTGTATATACAAATAAAAGGGACACAAACAGCTCTGGCACACATGAAAAGGTTCACAGGTGTATAACTCAACAACAAAAGGGTTGATTATGCCTTACCCAGACAGACGGCAAAGTGGCTTTTAGTCCAAATGCGGAAATCAAAGAGCAGGTGCTGATAGAGCTGCTGTAGGAGTAAACTGTTGCCCTCGTTGAAAACCTGCTCGAGCAGCAGCTGACATGCCATTAAAACGTTCATGTCCATCATACTGCCAGGAACCTGCAGCAGAGGGAGCACAGAGGGAGAGGGGTTCAAGTGTGTAAGTGTTAAATTGTGTTTAAGTACTTTTCCATTTACTTAGATTGATCTCAACACGAGGGTTTCTCATTTGAGTAACACCTTAAAGGCTGATGAAGTGTCAACACTATGTGATTGTTAGAGTCTTTGCCACAACCAAAGCTGGAAACCCCTCGTGATTATTAAGACATGATTTCCTTTCAGGATGCTCCACCTCACTGTCGTGTATTTCAACATATCCTTTACACGTTAAGAACGTTTGTGTTGCACCAACGTGAAACCTCATAGGCTGAGAACTTTAAAGAGTCACATCTAGTCCAGCAGTGTCACAATGTCAGCTTGGGAACTTAAATATATATTGTCCTTAATCAATCAGGCCTCCTGCATTCTTGTCCAGTATATTTATTAGCACTCAATGAAAAAAAACATTTTCACTTGCTTTAGACTCAAGTTTGCCATAATGTGTCAGGATTACGTCACACTCAGAGCTGAGAACAGTATGCACCACAACGGACTGGATCGTATATGATAAGTAGGTTTTGAATTTGTTCCACATTTAATTTGCACAATTTCAACAGAAAGTTGTTGGGCAACAGATTTTCTAGTTGGTTTGTTCTCAGTCTCACAGACCTTACAGTCTTGCCAACTCTGCATAAATTCCCCCACACAAGCATGTGATCCCATCATTCTGAAAGAATCCTTGCCACCAACATTGTACCCATTCATTACTCAGTAATTACACAGCATTCATACAATGGAAAAGGTTAACTCAGATGGTAATTAGTTCTACCCACATAAAGTTGCCACTTGCTGAAGCGAACTGATGTGTGGGCTACTCACTTTGCTGAGCATTGCTCCAATGATGCTCGGCCCGTGGCAGTGCAGCAGGCTCTCCTGATTGACAGGGTGATGATGAATCAGGTTTTTTACCATCAACAGGAAGGCGGCGATGCTGTTCCTCTCCAGTCTGCCCTCTGAGAGAAACAAATTGGGGCAAAACAACCTTTAAGATTTCCTGTGTACACATGGTGGCTTTTTTTTTTTACATGACACAGCGCTTGTCTCAAAATGAATCATCAGTCATATGACGAGGTGTTTGTCTGACTTTTGTTGGACACTTTGTTCTTTAATTCTCCATTGTTCATGTCTGAATTCTGCAGACGTCAGTGCACAAGGCCAGAATGAATGAATGCAACTGTTTTGACGGTTTGCCCACGCTGTTGCTCACATTTCATCCATTAGCCATTTATCTAACAATCTTTGCAATGTTTTGATGACGGGTATAGTATTTTTCATGTCTAGTACTGTCTAATACTTCCTGGCACTTCTTGCATTCTGCACGATGTGCAGGTTCTGACTCACTGCTATTCAAAACAAGTCTGAACTTCACAATCATTTTTAGAATTTGGCACTTTTACTGAACAAAACAAACCAAGAGCAGTATTTAAAAGATACTATCAGTGCATGTAACATATTGTGCAAGAAACTGAGAATATCTGAATGAAACAGGACCTGACCTGCAGACTTGTTTAGTGGCAGCAGCATGGCAGCACGGCCTCTGGGGGAAGTGAGCTCTGGTCCCAGCAGGTCTGAGATCTCCCGACCGCCATTATAAGCCTGCTCTGCCTCACAGACCTGCTCGAGCAGGGGCATCAAAACCCCCATACCCCCTACTACATTCACAACATCCTGCAGGGGGAAAACATTAACTTTTTACTTTTCACAGTCTTCCACATGAGCTCTATTTCATCAGCAATGTAATTAATAAAAGGGACCAGCCAACAAGAAAAACAAGCCATACAAATGAACCTGTCAGCAGCATTTCAAAGCATTTAAAGTACAGATTAAATGCTATAAATGAACATAATGGATACATCCTTACTAATATTTAAGGACCTTTTCGGTCATATACGGTCTGATATCTAACCTTAATTTCCCAGTTGACTACCCGGTGTCCTGTAAGCCTTCCATCATATTGGTGATTGGGTGACAAGTCCAGACAAATTTGACTCTTGAAGGCCTGAAAAAAATATATCATAAAAGAAATTGTCAAAAGGAATGTTAATAATGACAATCAAAGCAGTGAAATAGATAATGTACGTTTGCCCTGAAGTTTATTGGTTCACCTGTGGAGTGTAGTAGAGCAGAAGCCTGCCGTTTATATCCGACAACTCTCCATCTGCTTTGAATAAGGGCACGTGATTGGGGCCTGTGATGGAGAACATAAACCAATGTAGGTCAGAAACAATGCAAACAAACCCTGGAGTACATCAAAATGACCATTGTTGGAGTACTCTTTCAACAGATTGTCTCTCCCTCTGTTTCTTGTGCCTTGAATGAGACAGTTACCCACCTGCAGCGTGCAGTGCTCGGGTTTGATTTAGCTGCAGAGCCTCGTGGCAGATAAAAGCAGTGCCCAGCAGCCCGTCCAAAGACGTAGGTGTTCCCCACTCTGTGTCCTGTAGTCCTGCTGAGATGGTGCGCACTGGGGAGTCTCCCAGAGAGTCCCAGCGGCCTCCTGCAACAGAGGCTGGGAAGGACTGGGAACGCATAAGAGCAGGGGTATGAGCGGGGAAGGAAAACTCCGATGTTGATGCATTGGATGAAGAGGACATCGGCAGGTTGGGGGAGGTGGTGGTGATAGTGGTACGGTGGCCTGCAGAGCCGATGCAGCAGGAAGTAAAAGGCTCCAGGAAGAAAAAGAAACAGAGGAAGTTAGATTGAAAGCGAGGAACTACTTTGATATAACAAAAAGTTCTCCAAGGAACATGAGATGATTGTTTCACTTACCTCGCTGAAAGACGGAAAGCGCAGCTGAGCAGTTTTGCACAGCTCACCATCAATGTATATGGTTACAAGGTTCTGACCAAATGGGCGACGACCTGGTATGTGGACTATATCCACCGAATGCTGTGGTGAGGATAAGAGTAAGGAGTACTTTACAACTTACATAATTTTACTACATTTAAAATTGAGTTTATTTCTTACTTTACAATCCTCATTTTAGCAACAACAAAATCAAGGAAACTGTCTCGCTTTATTTTTTTATTTCCTACAATAATTAATTTTCAGGGTCACACGCCCAGACAGCATTGCATAGAAAAAACGATGTATTGTGGTAAAACCAATCTGTAAATGAATTGGTTTTTAATTTGCTAAATGAGGCCAAATGTTGGCAACCACTCTATGTATCCTACGTGCATCAAAACTCACCCAACATGAGTCAGCCAGTGGGTGCTCAGGGACAGTGACAGCCATGTATTCTTTTTTAGTGCAAACAGCCACAACAAGTACACCTCCCATGGTGAAGAAGGCTTCCAGCCCCGTTCCACTTGCAGTGAAGAAGCTTTACAAAAGAAGAAACAAGATTTAGTTGAAATATTGGCAAGACACCAAAACAGCTTATGGTTTCTTTTTTTTTTACCTGTAGAGCTGTTTCCTACGAGGACCTTTTCCCATGTCATGCTGGGTTGCGTTGCCAGAGTTTGCAGAAGGCTTCCGGTTGTTTGAGAACTCTGAGGGGAACTCCTTGTTAAGACAAAGCCAGGCATGAAAGGCAAAGCCACTACCTGGCCAGCGTTGGATTGTGGGTACCATAATACCAGCCACAGGGCATGTAAGGTCAAAGTACTGCAGGGCACTGTCCTGGCCTTCTCTGGCAGCCATGGCGGAGAGCACTCTGATGATGGGGGTGCAGTAGGGGTGAACCTTCCCTACTGCTGCACCATTGTCCTGATCCACCCTCAGCAGTCTGAGCAGGCTCTTCAATTCCTCTGGCCTCAGGCACAGGGAGCCCAGGTCCTGCAGCAGGCCAAGAAGGGCATCCGCACACTGCCTGTCCAGATTCTGTGGCTGGGAAAGAACCTGCAGCAGAGCCCCCATCATGCCCGCCTCCACAGCCACAGTGCGACAGGATAAAGAGCCACCACAGATAGCAGCCAGCCACTGGGCCACCAGCAGCTGATGGTCCCTTTGACTCGACAGGTCAGGCAGCCACTGCAGGAGCAGCAGCAAAGGCTGGTCGTTACTTATGCCAAGATGATGGGCGTGGGCATGCTCACCCTCCACTGCCTAGAGACGAAAACAACAAAGACATAGAATGAAGATAAGAAATAGACATGGGCCATAACTTCAGGTTTAACAGGAAACACAATTAAAGGAGAAACAAGGTCATTAAAGAGAGGAAATTGACTTCTACAGTCTCTGCACTCAGTATGGATGATAAGTAAATATGATTTTCACCATGTTCATCAGTTCCTGCAGCAGCCTTTTAGTGGGTTGACCTTGACTCTTCAGCACATCAAACAGCTGGGGGTAACCAATCCTCTCTTTGAAAACCTCCTGAGATGGAAAAAGACAAAAATAGTCTGAAGAAAGCTCCTCCATTGGGATCTTTAGTTGGCACACTTCCATCCATTGGAAGATAATAAGATGACATTTCTTTAATGAACAGAAAAGAGCTTTCCTAATCAGGCAGTAATTGTAGGCATGAACAGAAGTATTACAGATATATGATCATAAGTGATCACAATGGGCCTTACCTTAGCCGAGGGAGAGTTGCTCATAATTGCCGTGAGGACACCGAGGGCATGAACTGTAATACTGTCCGTTTCTTTCTCCAAGACCTACATTTGAAAACATAGTCACATTTGATCGTAAAATAATAGAATCGTGTGGACACCAAGAACAAAAAAGAGCACATATTCCACAGATGTTTTTGAAATTTGCAAGAGAAAGCACACATTTTCCCAAATCACAATTATTGGAGCAGAATGAGTCAAAGTAAGTGAACTTCTGTACCAGCCTCTAAACAATCCCTTCTTTGTTTATTACTGTTAGATCCAAGCATGCAAAAACGGAACTAAAGCCTTCCACCAAAAAACACTGAAGAAACCCCGAACTAATGCTGGAAATTAGGCCATATCAAATCCAGGGTCATGCAAGGACTCAAGCCAGGTCTTCTGTACAAGTACAAGCATGACCGTAGAACAGCCAAAAACAAGGAAAGAAGAAAAGACAAAATCTGCAGTTTCATGCACTGTGGACAAAAAAAACTCAAATTCTTCTTGTCAACAGGGAACTCAGCCTAAAACTGTGGGTGATAAAAATCCAGCCATTAAAATCTAATACTGCTTTGAGAGCCAAGAAATAACAGTAAATCCCTTATCATACAGGTTGTGAGTAACTGGATGCAAGATAAAACACATAATAAATGAACTCCAGGCAAATATCGGGTATAGCTGTTCAAGCTACTTCATGCTACCTGCATTGTTTACAAACGAGCGTAAGCCAGACTTCCTGTCTCGAGTTTCCTGTTTAAATAGTTCAGAGCAGCAAACAGGTGTAAAGGAGGCTGAGTTTCCTGCTGACAAACCAAGTCCACACACCAAGCAGGGGAAGTACCTGGTCCACTTCAACCTCTGTGAGTAAACACGTAGTGAGGTCACTCACAACCTCAAGCTCCAGTTTACACCTTTTGCTCTGAAAGAGCTGCAGGGCGTATACATGCAGGCACGAAGAACACAGAAAGACAGACAATTAGACAAAAAAAGCAAATCTGTATGTGGTAACAGTAATTATTCAGACTGCTGCCATTTTCCTCTGACCTCATACTCAGGATGAGACGCTAAGATGTGGTTATATTCACACTTTTCTTTGTTGCAGGTTGTAAATTACATAAATTAAGATCATCAGACAAAACCAAGCGGTAATCTTTTGAAAATTCAATCAAATGCTCAAATGGCCAAGCAATCCCATTTAGGCTTATATTAAATGGGCCATTTTATCCCCCAAAATAAACATGTTTACAGCCGGGTACAAAAAACTATTTGGTATTGGAACTCATATATTTGTTTTTTTCCTTCATATTTTCTATGTTCAGACAATAGGTACAGTTAGCAATTAGCTACTTCTAAAGAAAAGCACTGTTAGCTTTTAGATGATATAGCTAACATTACTGTTTAGCAGAGATGAATGATACAATACAAATGGCATCAATTTCCTTGTAACGTTACATCAGAACAGAGCATCCTAGCTAATGACTTACAGTATAAGATAGGAGCAAGTTGCATCATAACATTTAGCTTCCCACCCTAAGCATAACCTGAGAGGAAAAAGCATGGCAGCCTTCTGAATATGGTAAATAGAGACATGGCTAGCCTTAGTCTCTTTAAAACCACGAAGGAACTATGCAATGCAATAGTCATGAAGTTCAATAATGAGCTGAGTTTGTATTTCTTTTTTAAATATATTTTAGATTAACCAAATACAAAGTGGTTAGCCTATGGCAAAAGGGGAATAGACAATGCAAATTGACATAAGGAGAGAGCACACAGAGACATTTTATTCCGACAGGGCTCTGACCTTGCTGTTCTGAACAAGCCTGAGGATGTGTTCAAAGCAGTTGTTGTTAAGGAACACAGCCTGCAGCACTGGTCTGTCAGGGCACTGCAGGATTTCAGGAACAGCAGCTAAAAGTATCAACAAAAAAGCATGTTGACTCATTGCTTTATTACCATGACACAAGGAAATTAATTCTATCAGTCTATCAATTTTGATAAGTAGAGATAAAGGTAGACTTGCTAGATTTGAGACTTGGTGGGCATGTTCTTACTTAGCATTTGGCTTTGCAAGGATATCAGACTGTCCTCCCAAGTCTGCCTGTCTTGCTCCTTGCTGCTTGGCGGACGGTTCCAGTTAAGGAGCTGGAAGAAGCTCTCCAGTATCGTCCTGATCTCCACCTGTCGCTCTGCAGGGCTGCTGGAGTGCAGAAGATGGATCATTGTGGTCAGGCACTGCAAGGTCAGCCTTGGGAGACCTGTGTCTTTTGGTTCAGAGGAGGTCCGGCAGCACCACGCTCGCAGGACAGAGAACATATCCTCAACAGACTGAGGGGTGATAGAGAGAAGGCCATTTTTCTGGTGGAGAAAAGACACAGTCACTTGTTAGAAACTATTTGTAGTGTAGCAGGAGTTGTGTTTTTACACACTGTGGAATAATCAATGATGAATAGCACAGATATATGGGGAATGACCTTCGCTCCACTGATGACAGCACCCTGGAGATGAACCAATCTGAGTGTTAGGAGATCTGGGATCTGCTCGCTTTCCTGGAAACTTTCTGTGAGCATGCATAAGACAATGTCATGCAACACAAGCAATCATTTGACAACAATGCAGAAAAAATGCACACATTGCTAGCTAAATAGCATTCTAAAAAATTGCAGTTTGGTCTTATTCCAGTCTCTGCAGTTTTATTCTTTCCTTTTTGAATGAATAAGAAAAATAGATACAAGAAAATCAGTTCAATTAAACTGAGATCTAATGAAAAAAACCCAAACCATTACACCTTTCTGGGAAGTGACACAAGCCTGATCCATGCTAATCAGCCTGGTATTTCACAATCGGCTCTTAACAAACGCAGCTTCTGTTACAGAATAATCCTCCAAAATGTGGACATACTGAAGCTTGCCAAAACTGAGATTAACCCAGTGGTTTACAGATGAAATACTTCTGATCAAATAGGCTTCTATGATTTGAAACACCAGATCAAACCTTGACAACCCAGAAGCTGAATATCTCGGATTTTAGAGCAAACCTTAGCTTCCCACTGACCTATATGACTTGTTTGTTCTTTTTCATAACAGGAAACAATATAAGAATGATTTAAAATTCGGTTCGGAGAAAACGAAAGGTCTGACTGATCTTGTGTTGACTAATGTTGTGTTGTAGCAGCGGTGGGTTTGATTCTTGTGGTATGTAAGGTCTGACAGAGATCAGTTGTGAAGGGAGTGTCTCACCATGGAAGAGAGCAGGCAACTCCTCTGGCAGGGTGAGCGGGGAGAACTTATACTTGTTCCTCTCCAGCAAGCTCACCTCCTCCCTAAAACACACAAAGCCCAAAGGTTGGGCAAGATGTTAAATGCATACGATAGTTTGTCAGTCTTCGTGGTTATTTTCCACATCCCACACATTCACACAGGGGATCTGCAGGTTTCAGCAGCACACACTCACCCGTCCAGGCGTCTCCTCCACGTCTGATAAGGGTCAAATAGACTCTCACATAGCACAAGGCCGTACTGCACAACCAACTCCAATGAGGACTGCTCCCCTTGTCCCTTTTTTAGCTGACGAATATGTACAAAATTATAGTTTAGAACATGTTCATTTAGCACAGATTTGTGTGATTTTAAATATTTAATAAAAACCAATAATGTGAAAAGAAATGTCAAGTATGCAACCTGCTCTTCAGTTTAAAGCTCAGTCTAAGGATAAGACATACTGTCAACTGTCTCCCTACTGTGTAAAACATGTACGCATAGTTTTGTTAAAATGGCAAATGATAATCTTCTGGGAAAGCTTTGGAGCCGAACACAAACATGAATCCCTAACATCGCTTTTCCATTTAAGCTTCAGTTTATAATGACATTACCTGGTCAATACAGTAACTCAGAAGCTTAATGGTTTCAAACACAAAACCAGGGGTCTTGTCTGGGTCAATGTTCTCCATGTTCCTAGAGATGGAGAAAACACTTGTTAAATTCAGTGTTGAGAACAGGATGACCTTCTTAGAAAGAAAGCTGAACAAACAGTTGATGCACAGAGAGTACAGGCCAACTTCCTGTGAAAGCCTTGCCTGCACATTTTAGTCATCACATATTGCAAATTCTGATAGTAAAAATAAAGCCTATTTTTAGATGGCTTCCCATTATACAACTAAAATATCCAGCACAGAAAAAGCCAAATATACCACATTATGTCAACAAAATCTGTATTCAGAAATGTCCTTAATATTGTTTATTCCTTATTTAGCCGAATAATAAAAACTTTTAAATTTATATTGTATTATTGATTTATGATTATTGTTATTATAAGCACAAATAGTAGTAGACAAATAAATAAAGGTTTTTAGGGTATTATCAGTATTATCATTGATACTGTCATCATAATTATCATTATAGCATTATTATTAGTATCATCATTATTAGTTTTATTTCTGAAGAAGAATTAGGAAATGTTTCAGCTGGAGAGTTTGTACAGTACTTCATCTCCTTATTAATTACATTAATCTGCTGGTTATTGTGACTGTAACATCATCTCTACTTGATTTCAGTGGCCCACCAGTCCTATGTGTTCCATGGTTACAGTTATGTGTATATGCAGTACCGGGGCCCTCACCTGCACACAATGATGAAGAACTTGATGAGGAGCAGTGGGTGAGGAGTGCTGCCGTTTTGCTTGGTGCTGGCGGTGAGGTGTACCGCGCTGTGCCATAGTTGGGTGCTGAGGAACAGCAGGACATCCCTGGGGAGCAGGGGCACCTCGGCGCTGCACTCCTCCAGCCTGGTATGACGAAGAGGAGGAGGAGGAGGAGGTGGAGGAGGAGAGATTGGAAGATAGAATAGGGGAGCAAGTAGCACAGAGGTAGAGCGTTTACACAAAACATAAACATGCCAAAATGGTATCTCTACAGGAGGTCAAAAGTCCTCCTGCTTTAAGGAATGAGAGCTGGTGGGAGCGTTTTGCTATGTGGTGTTTGTAAAATAAATAACCGTAACAACTAACCTCCGTGGCTCCAGTGACTGCACATCAATGAGCCTCTCAAAGGACGACACGAATGCCTCCAGCCACTGCTGCAGATAACCCACATCTTTCTGTAGGGGGGGAAGTGAAAAGAACACATACAACAGTGTGAGTTAACTTTACTTGAGGAAAATAATGTGCCCCTGAACATGACCTTTGGTTGTGCTAAGTTCTTGTAAAAGTATCAAAAAAAAAAAAAAAAAGGTTAAGCATTTTACTGTGACACACTGTGGCTACAAAACATTGCAGCAACTAAACCATGTGATCTGTTTTTGAAACAGGATGTTGCATAGAGATTAACATACAGAGAGGAACACATGAGCCGAAAAACAGGTAGGTTAAAATCTGCATAGTCCCCTTTTTTTTTAAACCGACATTTTCATTGTAAAATTCAAAAAAACAAGTTCTACAAGTTTGTATGCAGCACACACGAAAATAAATCTAGATAAGGCAAAAGACATTCCTGCATTAGAGCATGCTTTATAATATCATTTAAGAGAGTTTCAATTGTGCACAGATGTTTACATACAGCAACCATTATCTCAGCTGTAATCAGCATCTACAGAGCAACATATCCTGCCACTCTTCCCCCTGAACGTCACTCTCTGTACTTCACATAGACCAAAGAACAAGAATGAAAAACACAGGTCACCACCAGAGAACTAATTAATTCCTTCCCCGCCAGATATTCCTTTTAAAGAAAGCCAGAGACATATTTATATGGCCTCTGATGATTAATACAAGTAGTGCTAAACACTTAGTACGTTTAGAACTGCTCCTTCATGTTCTCTGTGATGGAAGAAGTTGAATGTTTACTTTTGCAGAGAGCGCTAAAAGCAGTTTTTTTCTGAGTTTTGCCACACAGTTTGGTAAAGCAGACACTCTGAACGAGGACACGAGTTGTTCCAGACTGACTGACTCATTACACACAAATAACATCCAGCAGCGTAAACAGCACATGGTACAACAATCGGTCAGGTACTTCCTCTTAGTCTGCAAGCAAATGAGCGAAAAATGTGGTGATGCAGTTGATGTCGATAACTTTAAAAGCTGCACAGGGACAAAGAATGCAAGCACAGAACTTTAACATGCATACTGTAACTTCATGCTCCAGATCAATGCATGTCTAATGTGAAGCTAATTGAAACAGTCCCTTGACTTCGAGAATTCAAAACGTAATGCAGTAAGTTAACTCTCAAAATGCATGAATAGCCATGTTTTCTCTAATCTTACATTAAATGTTAAATGTACATTACCAACTGGCAGTGACTTGTGGGCCAGTCCATCTCTCATTGTACGAGGCTGAGCAGGGTGCCAGGCTCCTGTGAACCCGGTCTCAGATAAAACTTTCAGTGTTGTTTCTCAACCAGCAACTCAGGAGCTGCACATCAGCTTCTGACACGCTGCTTTCTTGTCTTCCAACCCCAAGTGAGCAACCAGGAAATGACATGTCACTTTAACAGAAGTTTATTTCCTTCATACTAGGCCTCCACATCAAACCCTTTCCTCCTTTGGTTCCAGTTTTCAGCAGACATAAAAGGGGACGTTATAAAAAATAAAAAATAAACTTCCCATAGCAAGAACAGAAAAACAGAAGCAACAGAAAGATGTTGCAGAACAAAAATACTAGAATTCTGTTTTCTATGTCAGTCCATGATTCACTGGCTCACTTTATAGAGTAATAGAATAAACAATAAAAGGCTGATGCCTTTAAATGTCTTACTGAAAGTGATCATGTACTCCAAAAAAAAAAACAACGGAAAACAAAGTAATTAAAAATAAATAAAAGAATGACAGTTATCACACAAGTCTATGAATGTCCCTTGTTAATACAGAATGAAACGGACATCCAATGTGAGGATAAGTGGAAGATCCAGAGGAGCGTGGCCAGGGATTGCTACGGCCACCCTAGAAATAGGATTTGCCACTACAGTGGCCACCCCAAAATCCAAACTATGATGGACTATGTGCCTTTCAGAGTCAGTTCCTCAAAATCAACTATTTGTGTTTCGAAAGGCAGTAAGTAGCTTTCTTTGCATTTCCATAGGGTTCATTTTATTTTGTGTTACTTTAAATAGTGGTTTTCTTTTAAACTATTGCAGAATTAGGACAATAAGATGAATATGTTATCAATCTGTTGTGTTAATCATGAGTTAACACTTTCAGGCCACCCCTGCATAACCAAATTGTGCAACCCCTGTCAATGAAAGTCTGGCTCTGCCACTGACGAGGATGGACAAAAACATTTTGTTTTAGCTACGCCCTTTAAGCTTTGTTTTACGGTCCTTTACAATAGGAAATAGCTGAACGACTGGAACCTCCCAAACTGAGAATAACAAAAGATTTATAGGCTGACAGTAAGTGTGCCTTGGTGTTGTAGATGATGATGCTCACGGTGACGTCATTACATCTGTCTACTGAAGTTCATGATGTACAAAGAAACACATTAATGACGGTCCTTTTTTTTTATTTTATTTTTTTATTTTGACATACTTTATTAATCCCTGAGGGAAATTAACACAGTTATTTTTTAGGGACCTGAATCACACACAGACACACACACACACACACACGCACACACGCACAAACAGAACCGGCAACCCTCAGGTTCCCAACCCAAGTCCCTGCGGACTGAGCTGGTGCCGCCCTTATTAATTAAATGACACGTATTGGAATTTACAACTATGTGTGATGACAGCCTTTAGATTTAAACCAAGCATGACTCAATAAAGCCGGTGTACTCGTCTTTACGGTTTTTATGGGATAGGAAGTGTAATCTTTCTGTTCCTTGTCGAGAAAACAAGTCAGGTATTTAGCGTGTCATAAAAAGAGAGAGTGAGATCACAAATGGGAAGTGAATTTTGGGAAGTGCATCTGCACTCAAATGAGCTGCAACACCTGGTATACCCTGCTATAAATATGTCCTTGGAACATCATTTTAAAAACTACAAGTCGTCATCTTTCAGACACATTCTTTGCTCAACTTTTCCCTCAGCATCACTTGTGGATTTCTTCAAAAAAGAAAAGTTAAAGCACGAGAAGACACTAGATAAGAACAGATGTCAAACCAACCGTGAGGCACTGATCTCTATAAACTGTGTCATGTATCTCTGCTCTCTCTGCACATGGCCAGGCAGCTGTGCCGCTCTCTACTGCTTGGCATTCTGCTTTGCTCCAGCTTCCTGCACGAGTGAAAGCAAAGAGCACTTTGATTTTTCCTGCTTGGCCCTTCTGTTGGTAAACAGGGGAGAGGGAGGCGCACCAGGGAATTCAATCACAGGGCACACAGGAGAGTCACAGTGAGCTGCAGGGATGCTGTTGTTACATCTCTGGGTCCTGAGCATACATCATATGAATCATAGCATGATCATACTTGAGACACATAAACAGCACAAAGCCTGATGGAATGGAAAAAAACTAAAACGAGCTAAATGGCACTTGTTCTGTCTCTATTGTAGGCAGAAGAGTTGGTTTCACAGCTGTGTATGGGTGGCAGTGAGGTTGTCACTGCGGTCCGTTTTCTTCCTCTACAGGCTTAAATTAGTGGCTTCAACAGTCTCTCAAGCTAATGATCACAGGATGATCACAGTTCATTTCTCTGCCAGCCTGACAGAGCGCTGAATAAACACTGTTGTTAAAAAGCTGAGAGGGATGCTTCTTTTATTCTCACTTTCATCCTGAACCATGACATCCAGGAGATTTGCTCAAGTGTGTTGGCTCAGTTATTACAGCACATGGGACTCTGTGTTTTGACCAAATGTGCTAAGTGTACGTTCCAGCTTTGTCATTATTAGAGTTCAGTCGTAGTCACTTAAAAACTGTATAAAAAGGCACATGTTTATTGTTTATCTTGTTTATTATAACTAAATGTGCTAATTTTTCAGTTTCACATAACTTAAAAAAATTCTAAAGTCTAAAAATTGAGAATCTGGCACCAGGGGTTGTTTGTATATTTTGGGCTGAAATATGGACTAACATTGGTGAATAAGGCGGCAAAGTTTTTCAATGTTGACAGTTGTTTAATTTTTTCATTAAACTGTTTGATGTAGTTTCTCTCTCATTCATTTCTGTAAATGGAGTATTGGTGGACTGACATTTTAAGACTTTGGGCCTCGAGAACTTGTTGTTAACATTTGTCATTAAATAAGTAAAACATTTACATTCAATTTAACGACTAAATAAGGGTGATAATTTCTAAATTAACAGTCAAAGTGAGGACTTCGTAAAGCTGCAGCTCCATGCTCGTTGGGATACGAAGGTAAGTTTATTTCATTTATGAAATAACTGATGAAAACTTAAACAAAGTTCAATCTATCTGTATGAATGTATTGTTAGAGAAGAGCAAGCACAGCCAAAAATGATGGACAGGATGAGAAAGGACATGTTACTCTTTCAGTGATTACATCAGGGTCCTCCGTGTGTGTGTAAATCTGTCAGGACTGAGCGCTTCATGAGGGTCTAAAAAACTGTTCTTCCATATCTCAGATGTGAGATATGGAAGCAGAAAGATGAATTTCAAGAGCAGCAAATTAAAAAAAAAGACGGCCTTGATGTTAGACTCTTGGTTTGCTCTGAGCAGTGTTTGGCTTTACTCTCAAAACATGATAACCAAGAAGCATTGAGCGAGCAAACATCATATTTTTATCATTTCAACACCGGTCCTTACAGCTCTACATGATGAAATAAATGCATCGATGTAGAACTATAATATTGCAGATTACATAAGAGCAAATCATCTACTCACTGGTCTAACCAAAAAGGGAACACTCTCCATTTCTCTATCCCTGCCTGTCTGTTGGATGTGAACAGAAAGTGTCTCGTTTTTATCTGACGATGGCTCTCAAACATCATACACCAGTCCTGAACCTCAGCTGAGCTAAGTATCTTGCACGAGGTGTGTGATTTCTTGCACAATAAGAGGAAGCTGAGCTCTTTTATCACTGACAAGCCTGAGCAAGTTTTGCTTTCTTGCTGCAAAAACGATTGCTGAGATATGTCGTGTAACACAAACATGTTGGAATCGTTGTAAGGATTCATGACACTTTAAAGTCACATGTACATGGATAGTATATATAAAAAGGATATTTACAGGATTTTGCACTAACACAGTGAGGTTAAAGATGTTGGGGGGAAAAAATGAAACAGCCATAAACAGTAATGAAAAAGTTTGATGATAAACTATAAACAGCAGAGGCAAGTCAGTCAAGAAATATTTACAGACTTAAATTCAGATGCGCTGCGTGTTAAGACAGCTGCCTGGGTGTGTTACTTGTGAGTCCAACAGAAGGAGTCAGGCCTTTGCCACAAGTAACAAAATGCTCGTTCACAACGCGATCAAAAAGCCCATTAAATAACGCTCAGGTCTTTGCTCCTGTTTGACTCTTTTGGAATCTTGACACAGGCTACGGAGTCAGAAAACCTGTAAGTCCAAGACGTGAAAGGTTAAAAAAAGTTGACTGTTTGTCAACTTGACTAACAGGCAGACCACAAAAGCAGTGCACACAGTGGTATGTGGATGTGTATAGGAGAGGCAGGTTATTGTTCTCTGAAGTGGTTCGGCTGCCTTTCTGCTGCCTTTTGTGTTCCTCTGAGTCACATCAGGTGGTGACGTTTAATACTAGGCTCCATACAGGCAGGTCATTTGCACACAGGCAAATCCGACTCGCAAGAAAATTTGAAATCTGTCTGTTAGTCCTTGCTGGTAAATGTGTAGAGTTATAACATTTGTTTCTTAAGCTCTGAGAGTAAATAACTAAGAGTCATTAAGAAGCTTGAAAGACATGCTCTCACGTGTGGTTGA
This sequence comes from Symphodus melops, assembly GCF_947650265.1. NCBI lineage: Eukaryota > Metazoa > Chordata > Actinopteri > Labriformes > Labridae > Symphodus > Symphodus melops. Next base: position 20,440,895 of record NC_136695.1, read on the forward strand.
TAGCTGTCAGTCAGATTTAAAACATACACACACTCAAACACTCAATGTCTTTTTCTGGTTGTTACAATTTGTTTTGTTATGTACCAAAAGACTGGGGCAACAGTATGGAGGTTAAGGTCTAAGGCATGGAGTAAAAGGGGCAGATTATTAACCACAATGACTGCGTTGATGGTGAATGCTGTAAGATGTGATAGCGTTCATTTGTGACACTGTTGCACTAATGGCATTTCTGCAGGAATTGAGGCATTTCCCTCTTCCCTGTTTAACATATTTTGAGAGGTTTGTCAATGGTGAATATGCTTAAATTGAATGAAAAAGAAAAAAATACAGATACATTATACACATACATAAAGATATATATTCTCCCACATATTCTTGGGAGAGAAACCAACACTGATCATCTTCAGAAAGCTGTCTTTATGGCACAGAGTGAACAACACAGCGCATGCAAACTTGGAAAGAAATCATGTCTTGTTTTCTCCATCCTCAGGCATGGAAGCAGATTGCACACACATTAAATAGTAATAATTATTCTCAGACATCATTCCATCCGTCTCAATGAGGCAAACATAACCCTAACAGTTTTAATGGTTATTACTAAGACATTGCACCTTCATGAATAGCAAAAGACGAGATGCTTTCACACCCACGAAGGAGTCATGTTTAAGACCTAAATACTGACAAAGCAATTTAATCATTAGATTTGAATATGAACTAATTTTGGTTTTAACACCACAGAGAAAAGCACATATGGATTCTCATTTGCTATCAGATTAAACTAATGTGAATTGTGCTTTAAAACAGGTTCAAGGTGATAAGAGAGAAAAAAGTTCCCTTCTCAATACAAAACAGGCACGATAACTATAATAACTCTATCATGGTTTAAATATGAGGACGCTTTAATAAGGAAGAGCAGCATGGAGGAACAGGAAGTAGCTTCAACACCACCTGCATCGTAGGTACAGCATCAAACATACTCCAATAAGTGTGCATATAAGCCCTAAAGACCGACAGGCTCATTTATGTGTTTCCATTCAGTGAAGAATAGACTCAAAGTGTCGTATAGACTAATAGGATGTGACATCCTTAGCACGCGCAGAGCAATCGCCGCCATAAGGTAGCCTAAATAAACAGCTCAGTGCAAAAACAGGAAAAAAACAACCTACTTCCTTGTGAACCGTTTCCAAACAAACGCCAAAGACATTTATCATGCGTTTATCGCCTCATGTTATAAAGTTCAGACAAGGAGCTGCTGCCACAACAGGTGTCACCGTCAGCTCGCTCAACTCTTCCGCACTCACTCACCTTCGTGTAGTATAACATCCACAGCTCGTACAGCCTCTCCTTCGATGCCATCCCACCACCCTTGTGGTTGCTCATTATTATTTTTTTTTAGGTTTTTAATAAATCATGAAAGTGGTTAATGTAAGAGCCAGCGTTGTTTGAAGTTGTTTCCCGAAGGCAGCAGCAGCAGCAGCAGCAGCAGCAGGACGCGGCACGCTGCTCCCGTGAACCATTCCTGCAAATAATCCACACTAAAGTGTTTTTCTCTGTCGCCACACGCAAAGTTATCAGAGAGACGTCAAAAAGCCAAACATGCCGGTGTGACTGTGGCAAAGGTGCGATCACTGTCGGAATGGTAAAATCAGGAAAAGAAATGCGTGGAAATGCATGTCTGGAGAAACACCCATGTCCGTGTTTATATGGAGCTTGACGCTGACTGATTCCTATTGGAGAGAGTTCCCACGGAAACGACACATGCCATCCGCTCAGAAAGCAATAAGTGACTGCTCACACACTCAGAGTGGAGGTGTGCTGACCTCTGCGTGCAAGTAATCATTCACTAGTGTCTGACTGACTGTGTTAAAAGACAAGAAACAGGAGTTGATAGATCCTTCTCACAGGTAGGCTGATGTTCTTAAAGACACACACACACCCACAAACACACGAATGCAACTGGAGTCTTGGTCTTTGTAGATTCATTAAAACAGTAATTCAATTCAATTTTATTTCTATAGCACATTTCATACAAACGTAAACCCGATGTGCTTTACAGAAGACAAAGATAAACACACAAACAGAATACAATCTCATTGAAAATAATAAACAAAACAAGCATAAACAAAACAGACAAAGATAAATTAGCAGCCAAAGGCACGAGAGATAAGCAATGTTTTAAAAAGAACTTAGATTTTCTACAGACCTCAGATCAACATGTAGTTTATTGCATAAAAATACCCCATGGTGACAAAATGCACCTAGACATGATACAGGTTTATACTTTATTATTGTAACAAACACAAGTAGCTGAACACTACACAGGCCTAGGCCCAAGTGCAACTGGTCATAGTTTACTGAATAACAAGTCCTGTTTTTCAACTCACAACTTCAGAATCGAACAGTTACTTAATGTATAATAACCTTACTCTGTTATAATATTACTGATTTTAATCAAAGACACTTAAAAACTGAAGGACCTGTATGAGTAAAAAGACTCACCTTACAAAGATCAAAACTCTTTGTCAAGTGTACACTGGAAAATCCAAACTACCCATGATGAAGAGTTGTCCCTTCATCCCTCTCAGAATATTCACTTATACTAAGTATTTCGATGTTATAAGAGGGCCTGGTGGTGTTTGTCTTATAACAATGTAAGTCTACATAGGGCAACAGCATAATATTTTATCGTAGTACAAGTCTCTTCACATACATTTACATTTTTGTTGTTGTAGTATAAGACACAGTTACCCTTCCCTCGGGATCAATAAAGTATCTATCTATTTACCAAGTATTGGTTCTATTTTTATCTTGATTTTTTTTTTAGCCAATTTGGAAAAACATCTTAGAAAGTGTAATCTGCTCTTTATTAACTCTCAAGCTGAAGCTAAATGATGTGTCTATTGTATTAAATTGATGGTTCACATTATGGCAGCTTGATTTATTTAGGCTAACACTGTAGGATATGGAGGTAGGTCTACACTCTAAAGTGTAAATTAATGTGAGGTCTTTTTATAGTTGATCTGTTAACCTTTTGAGCATCTACAACTAAACCAGGTTTATGTGATCACACGTGAAATTGTTCAGTAATGACAAAGGGAAGCTCGAGGCAGCTGTATTACCATGGCAACGGCCTACATTCCGAATCAGGACCTGACATTGGGACTATCAACAGGCGGGCATTGTGCGAGTCTATATTATGTATTCAACATGATGTAAAGGTCAGTTATTAGAACATAAGTAGGTCTGAATAGGCTGATCAGATCAATTAGTCAGTCAAACAAAACAAACTAAAACAAACAAAGCTTCTGAAAGTAAAATACAGTCTTGCAGTCAATCTATTATAAGTGTATACGTGCTTAGAATGTGGAAAATCTAACTTTTTGAAGTAGGAATTTAATTTTAATATAACGATGCTTAAAATCAAATAAAGCTATTAAAATGATTTTCAACAAAATTGTAAACAAAACACAAGTACATCACATGATCAGGAAACAGGTCAATACAATCAATGTGCTCGACAGTCGATTTTAACTCCCTCGTTCACTTCAGTCAGGACGGTTAATGGATCTCAGAGTAGAGCGAGAAGCGTGTGTGTGTGTCTAGACTAAACATGGAGAGAAACGTTGGGTCATTGCAAGAGCAGGCTCTGAAGAGGAAAGAGAGACTAAAGGCACTTCGAGAAAAACAACTTCATGTAAGTTTCTTGTCTGTGTACGTGTGGTTTGAAGTGAAATCTAAGAAGGAGCAAACACTTTGTGCGCGAGGTAACGTCAGCTAGCTTAGCTTGTTGCTAACGTTAGCAAAGTACTGAAAGTTAGCTAAATAATCAAAACATAGGTTGATGCTACCATGGAGAACATTATTTTAGATATATCTGCGTCATATTAATGATTGATTAATGACTGTTCATCGTAATCGGAGCTGAAGTCATATCGTGTTGTTTGTATGAAGGTGTCGTGTTATGAATGATAAAAGCTATAAAATAATCCTTAATTCATCTCGTGTTACAGCAGCAAAGCAGGTTAGCAAAAGAAAATCACACAGTGCAAAATTAAATTACATAAAAAATATGTATCAAAAACTAGTTAAAAAGATCCAGTAACTTAAGCCTGTATAAACTCTATTAGTCACACAGTGCATAGAATGAACATGTTGTTGCACAATTGGTCCCATGAACTATTATTGCAAATAAAAGTACAAATAAGATCAGGTGACATCTTATAACATTATTTTTGCACATTATGAAAGGATCTCTGCTGCACCAGTGTGAAGGGATGTTTCTGTCAAAATGTGTCTCTTGCTTAGTAGCCTATTTAATGACTAAAACACTTTTGTAAGAGACTGTAAGAGTAAATGGCAGGTAGCCCAGTTCATTTGCCATAAACACAGATAATCATGAAGTCCTGGAGTTTCAAATGGTTATCATCGGACAAGCTTCCTGAAGAATCTTTAAAGCTGTTTTAAAAGTTCTTTGAAATGCTGGATGTATTTTCCGGGGTTTTTTAAGCTCTGTTCTGCAGAGTTCGCCACAAACCCAGATAAGCTGGGATGTGATTCAGCGTCTGAACCATTATACAATACTTGTATCTTTATACAGAATCTGAAAAGGTGAATAACTAACAGAGATGATCTCGTTTACACTCAATGAAACACTCGCACTCGAATATCGTCATTAAAAAGATCATGCATTTTACAAGAGGCCATAAAGTATAACTGACTTAATTCATTATTGATCAGCTCACTGAATTATTTAGACTGTAACCTCTGTGAGTAAAATGTTCTTCATTCAAACTTTAAAAATCATAAGTAGGTTAAAGTAGAGTCTCAGTTTCTAGTCGGTGCTTTCTAGTGATTTCTAATTTTTTCTTGTGGCCAAAATAAGACAACAAACAATTTTATTCATTTACCACAAATGATGAAGCCTTCAGACGAAAAGAGCGACCCAGCATGCGGCATAACTTAAAGATTTTGTCTTCATGATGGCGGGTCGCCCAGCCCTGCTGCTCTCTACGTGCTACATAGTTGAGTTTAATTTATGAAGATCCTGGCTGTGCCATTTTACAACTTCAAACCTACATAACTCTCAGTAGGGTTATGAACACATCGGGGTTATGTATCGTGGAGCTCCATTCCTGCTTGTTTTAAACACAACTGTTCTGTAGTGCACAGTGTATGTTTAGCCATGGTGTGCCACTGAATCACTTTTTTCTTATTTTGGCAGAAAAGAGAGAAGGGAAAACCCCGAGTTATGTGCATCAGAAGATGTTAAAAACTGAGAATGGTAATCTGTTTGGAGCCAGTATTGCCCACTGTACTTGTAGTAATAATTCCAGATAGATGCACACACCCTTTGTGTGGATTTATAAAGTAGTAAGGGTTGGTTTCTTTGCAGCAAAGTTTCAGCTGATTCTCAATAGAGCCTCAATAGAGCTCTCAGTGTCATTCAACATTAAACATTACAGTCACTGTGTGTAAAGTCTTCATTCAACAGGAAATCCTGGTCACTGAGCACGTCTCTGTTTTCACAGTAAGACCAGAACGTGTGTTTTTATGAAGCTGGAGTTCAAACCGAGACAAAGCGGCTTTGCTAACCATTTTTTGATAAACGACTGTTGACATTCCTGAAGCTCTGGGTTGTTTCCCTTTTGCTGCACGCTTCAGAGTGAGCCAGTCGACTGAATTGTTCTAGCAGGTGGACAGGAAGCCTCTTCAGGAAAATGCAAGATGGGAGGGGTTCGATTGTCATTGTTTGCCACTGTTCCCTCGGCGTCAATATGATCTTTTTTTGAATTTCTACAAGGCTTTTTTTTTTATCATTTAGTTTGCTCCTTTTTTTTTTTTTTTTTTTTTGGGGGGGGGGCCTACCTCATCGCTTAGATAGAAAAGTGTCCAGAATAATAAAGCTGGAGAACATTTTGATGTGTTTGAACTGTTGAAATGTCTTGTCTTGTGCATAAACTGTAACTTCTCTGAAATGGTTCACATTTCAAATGTTTGTTTGTTGTTGTTTTTTTCTGCCTTTGTCTTGTGTCAATGTCAGTGTTCATGTAAAGTCACTACAACAGAACACAGAACTGTGTGCTTTAACAATTCCTGTTGTGATATATCGACAGGGGCAAGGGGAGGATGGAGAACCAGAAAGAAAAAAGGCCTCACTACAGGAGGAGGCTTCTGAGAGGCACAGGTTAGTTCACACACACACCAAACTAAATGTTTAAAAAAAAAAAAAAAAAAAAACTGAACTGAAACTGATCTGGAAGTATATCATCACAACATCAGATCATGTATCTGGACACCATCTGTTTGTACAAGTGAGCCTGTCTCGATTCAGGTTGTGACACTGCGTGAGTGTTTACGCTGTGCTGGATGCCAGCCCCGTGTTAATAGCTGCTCAAATATCCCACAGCTCACTCAACTGTGTGTCTTAGTTATTAGGAAGGAGCAGCTATCTTTCCTGTCCTACAGGAGCTTTTTTTTTTCCATTGTTTATATTTAATGACTTTGAACTGACAGCACTGAGGGAGTGCCGCTGTTTTTCCTCCAGTCCAACAGGACAGATCTCTCTCCTCTCTCTCCTCTCAGAGTTTGAAGGCTTCATATAGACAGTGTTTGTCAGTGAAGATAAAGGTCGGTGTTGGCTGTACTTTTTATTTAGTCTGAGGTCTGTTAAGTCAAGACTCACATTTGTAGCAGGGTGGGAGTGTCGTGTGTCTTGCGAATGTTATTAAAGTTTCATGGGTGATCGAATTGCCAAACCAAGGCGTGAGGGAAAAACGACATGTTTCCCTTTCAGTTGCTGCTGTTTAAATGAAGGATCAAGATCCGTGGAAACAGTAAAAACCTGAGCAACACTTTTTTTTTTTTTTTTTTGTGTCACACATTCCTGTAAGCATATTCCAGAAACAGGCTCCAAACACAGCATGATGCGTGGCCACATCTTTCTTACGGCTGCTGTCTTTATATAGACGCAAAGGAACGCTTTTATTTGTCAGGGGAATAACAAGTGAAAATACTGACCTATTGAATCTTTAGCGATCTGCGTGACTCGTGTAAAGGTGGATCGTTGTCTGAAGTTCTTTTTTTTTTTTTTCTCTCTCTCAGGTGAAAGGCAGCAGGTAGTTTGATGTCAGTGTAAACATTCAAACACTCTGCTGCAGCTGCAGCTCCTCCTCCACAGGTCACTCTAAACACTTTTGAGTACACTTTTGTCAGCCCTCTGAATTTATCACCGGCTCTCTTTGATGCAACAGTTTGCTTGAAGTGGAAATGTGTAAACACTCGAGTGGCTTGGCAGCATCCAGTGAACAGACAGCTAAGAGAAAAAGAGGTGATGTCAAACTTTGAAGGCATTAAATGGACATGAGCGGGCTGTTGACCCTCTGCGGGACATGTTAACTATGTCGCCATGTTGTTTATGATTATGTTGTTTTAAATAGATGAACAGCTTGTCATTTGCGGGCAGCGATGGCAGAAAAGTTGAGCCTTGATGATCTTCTTTCCTCAGAGGTTGATTTCTAACGATGTTGAGGGATCTGCTCACTATTTGTTTAGCGCCCCCATCAGGTTCAACACGCACACACACACACACACACACACACTTTCTTATGCTTAGACCTTAAATGTTTTTTTTGTTACATCCTTTACATTCTTTGTAATATTTATGGTCCTCGTTTATTTGACACAAGACAAAAAAAGGCGTGCTGAGATTGAAAACTCGTCTCCCAGGTCACAAGCTTTAGAGGAAAAACGTCCACTTAGCACAAAAGATATTCAATGGAATGTTTCCTCCTGATTACTTTGTGCAGTCTCTGTTCACTTCCAGTGTTTTTAATAAATCCATCCCAAGAACACACTTATTGAGAACGGGCTGACGCAGTGACATTAATGCTGCTTTTATTGTCCCAGACTGCGATGTTGTTACTCATGAAGGTGACTCAAAATGGAAAGACATACTGAGACATGCTTCATGTACAACCTTCTTTAAAGCTAAAGATAAAGGCCGTATATCTGTTGATACAACAGCTTGCTTAAAGTGGAAATCTTGTAAACACACTCCAAAGGTTCATCGAACAAGAGTGAAGCCAAACTCTGAAAGAGGAACACCGCTGTATGTAGTCCATAATATACAGAGAGATGTATGTTGAAGCCTATATGACCCTCACTCAGTCTTTGTTCCTCTCTACATAGGCGAGGTCTCTGCTTTTCTCAGCGCCCAGTCGTGTGTGGTTAGAAACACTGATGAGTTCCTTTTTTCAAAGGCTCAGTATCACTCAGCCTGGTCGTCGTCACTTCCTGATGGTTTGTCGATTTATTGTCCGGATTATTTCTTCTTCGGTTATTTCTGAGTCCAGGACTCGATGTTGAAAGAATCACTCTGGTTCTGATCCACAGTTGGATGAGAGGGAAGGCGTTTTAAAAAAAAAAAAAAAGTCAAAGTCCCTGCAAATCTCATCTTGTTTGCTCTCTGATATTTTTGTGGTCATTTCATATTTTATCTGTCATTTCAGTTTTGTTTTTTTTATTCCAGTTTTGTTTCAGGTGTAAATTCCGATGATTTGCAGAAGTAAAGTGTTTAAAAAAACAACAACAACAAAAAAAACGTAGTGTGTGACTCATGTAGACTAGACAGACTAGACTAGATAGAAAAACTGTCCACACATCCTGGTGCAGACTTTTTGAAAGGGGTAAAAGAAGAGGCGTAGGGATTCTATTTAAGGATGAGTGAAGGGCATGTTTAAGATTCAGGAGGCAGAGATGTGTGAACTAGGAGTGGACCTCGGTCCGCAGACGGAACATGACTTGCATTCCTGCCCATACCCGTACAAGGCATGGGTCTGTCTGTTGGCAGCAGAGGGGCATGATGAATGTATCAGCCGTGTATTCTCTCCAGCTTCATCACAAATGCATGCTAAGCTCGCAACAGTTGATGACCGTCTCGGTCAGCGCCTGGTCAGACAATAGTTTACCTCTGACTCTGGACTCTCTCTCTCTGTGTGTGTGTGTGTGTGTGTGTGTGTGTGTGTGTGTGTGTGTGTGTGTGTGTGTGTGTGTGTGTGTGTGTGTGTGTGTGTGTGTGTGTGTGTGTGTGTGTGTGTGTGTGTGTGTGTGTGTGTGTGTGTGTGTGTGTGTGTGTGTGTGTGTGTGTGTGTGTGTGTGTGTGTGTGTGTGTGTGTGTGTGTGTGTGTGTGTGTGTGTGTGTGTGTGTGTGTGTGTGTGTGTGTGTGTGTGTGTGTGTGTGTGTGTGTGTGTGTGTGTGTGTGTGTGTGTGTGTGTGTGTGTGTGTGTGTGTGTGTGTGTGTGTGTGTGTGTGTGTGTGTGTGTGTGTGTGTGTGTGTGATCTGTTGAGATGTCGACCGAAGCTCGCCAAGAATTCCTCAGTGCAGAGATGTGATGAAAGACGGCGTGATTCAACATCAAGGGAAGCATTCCTCAGCTGTTTGCTGCAAGTCTGTGCCCGGGCACAGGTGGGACATGTTAATCACAGGGAATAAAGAGGGACATTATCCCGGCCCCCCGCTAGACATTCGATGTGCAGCTGTGCAGGGTGTGCAGATGGTCTTTTCTGCTGCTCAGTCTCTGGTGCGATATATTTGGCCACACTGCCACCTCCTGGACGTTTGCGAGAGTGTCGTCAGAGAGCACTGCCGACTGGAAACGTACCCTTTATTCTCTCTCATGAGGCCTCCTGGTTTAAAAGTGACAAAACATTCCTCTGAACTTCTTTCCTCAGAGAGCTGAAGCTGAGGAATTACACCCCAGAGGATGAAGAGCTTAAGGAGAGACGGGTGCCCAATGCCAAACCCGCATCAGGTTCGAACTCTTCCATTAGAAAATCCAAACCTTTGGGTGATATTTACGTCGCTGCTCCCTTCTGTTTGTTTTTGATATCAAACTTTCATGATGTAACATCCAGAAAAGTAATACAATCAAACATGGTAAATGACTGATAAGTACTACGCTTTGTTTATAGTGGAGGATAAAGTTAGAGACCAGTTAGAAGCTGCTAATCCTGAGCCCATTATCGAGGAGGTGGTGAGTACTCCTTCCTGCTTAAGTGACGTTTTCTGTGATGAAGTCTCCTGGTCGTAGAATTTGTGTTACTCTTGTCTTTTCTTTCTTTAGGATTTGGCCAACCTTGCCCCAAGAAAACCAGACTGGTAGGACTTTATATATATATATATATATATATAGTTTTTGAACCTGTGTGATGCTTGAATTATATCGAACTGAAGCTGACCTCATTTTGACTCCTATCATTTTATTGTCATTGTGAATGTAGGGATCTAAAGCGTGACGTGGCGAAGAAACTAGAGAAGCTGGAGAGGAGAACACAGAGAGCCATCGCTGAGCTCATCCGTCAGTATTTCTCCTTTTTTTTTTTTTTTTTTAAATCGCTGCTTGTTTCAGACACCTCAGAGACGAGCAAGTCTGGGCTGGGTGTGAATTATCAGGCTAATTGCTTTGAGGTCTCCAGACTCCACTGAGGCTTGACGCCACCTGATAAAATCTGTGGCTGTGATTTCTGCTTTGATGTGTAATACACTATAAATAGCTGCGAAGCTGTCAGGCAGAACACAAAACACCGTTTTACTGCTCGGGTTTCCATCGATTCAATGTATGTACAGTTTGTTTTGTTATGATTTACACATTGATATTGTTTATCATAATACACTAACATTACACAACATACATGTCATACTGTGCATGCAGCCTTTTACAGGGTTTTACTTTGATCACAGTGTTAAGCATTTTGTAGAAAACACTGAAGTTAGATGACTTGTCTGATAATGTTTTCTTATTTTATTAGTTCTTGATTTAGTTAAAGTTGTTTTTGATGTTTCCAAATTCTCAGAATATCACAATGTTTTGAAATCTCAGTATTGTCGTATCGTGACTCCACTGTCGTGATAATGTGGCATCGCGGGGCCTCTGGTGATGTCCCGGCCCTCGTCATGGTCAACAAACAGCATCGAGGTTTAAAGTGTAACAAGTGATTGAAGAATTTATTGAATGAATCCGAGTGATCAGAGAGTTTGTTTTTTTGTTTCCAGGGGATCGTCTGCGAGGCAGCGAGGAGGAGCTGGCTGGTGTGGTGGGCGCGGTAGGAGTGGAGGAAGGAGACTCTGATTGATTCAAAGATGCGAGCGTTTTAAAAGAGAAGGATGGACTGTACTAACACACCTCAGCTGTGCTCAAGGAGAAGGTCACTTTCATCGCTGCAGGGAGGGGAAGGAAGGGTTTCTTTTAGGGTTACAGATCCACTTTGTGTCATTCTGTATTACAGATGGGGATGTAACAGATCACTCTGTTCTTGTGCTCAATGGATAATGTAACTGTCAATGTATTTTTTTATATTTTCAAGTAAACTAATGTGAGTTATGCTTGTGTTTTTTTTGCTTTCATTTAAAATGAAGGATGGGTAATAAGGATTTAATCATCTTCCATTTTGGATCAAATTATTGATTAGTTTATTTTGTGGAAAAATACTTCATAATTGTGAGGAGAAATTTTATTTTTATTTTTTTTCCCCAATTCCTTATAAGGGTTACTGTTCAAAAATCTAAATACTTACTTGCAGCAGCAGCCCAGATCAAATGTGTTTGCCAGCAACACAGCTATAGATGTTCAGATGAGATCTAAAATGTATTAACAGAGTGAGAGTTGTTAATTTTGTTGTTACATGATTCAACCCTTCTGAAAGGAAAGGGTTGGTAGGTTTCTTTCACAATACATGTTTTAAGATTTTGGTTAGTCCATCCTGACAGACATTAATAATTCATGTGCTCTGAAAAGGAACAAAAAATCCATCTGTAAAAACTTTGACCAGTGTCTGCCACAATGTACCAATTTCGATGAACCAATCAGCCTCCATATCTCCCTGCTCGTATTTAACCCCTTGTGCGCACTAGCTCACACTCAACGCACATCACAGATGATGGAGTTTACACTGTGAGTTTACTTACCACTGAATGACACATAAGAGTTTCTATATAATGCAAGCGATAAACTGAGGTCAGCTTCTGGAGCTTCAACAGTCATGCATGTGAGTGAGAGGCGTGGCTTTAGAGGGAGCAAAGAGGGGAGGGGCTGGGTGCAGGCAGAGCACTGAGGGAATGCTACTTTCAAAATCATGCTAGTTTAATACAATTACCAACCCTGCCTTGAATTAACTACATTAGTGATCAAAAAAAGTCTTAGGTGGAATTCTTTTTTTTATCACAGTGCATCCAATAAGGCAAAAAGACCGTTGTTAAATACATATTTATTCAGAAAATTTTCTTTAAACTCGCTTGAATCATGAATTCTAATGTGACATCGACATGTAGGATGGTTTCTGCAACATAAATGCTACACTTGAATCAAAGAAGTGTTTTGATTCACTTGGTGATAGAGGAACAATAATGAACACAATGAACTGGTTTTGGTTTGACATTCATAAGTGATATCTATTGCAAGCATCTAAACACCTTTTCTCATTTGAAACCCTCGTTTCACCATAAAGTGCATCTCTTGTCCATGTAGGCCCAAACTGTCTCCTCCCTCGGAGCATATTGCACTGCTATATTCCCACTCTTAAAGCAAGGCCACCTGATCCATTCACAAGTTTTCCTCTTCTCTTCAAAAGACAAATTATTGAGGCTCTAAAAAGAGACTAAAAGCATTTTGAAGTTCACAAAATACTAGACGAGTATGTGATTAAAGTGTCATTGAAATGGAAAATAGCCCAAACTCTTCTACAAAACGGACTCCTACACATTACAACTTTCAAAAATCTACAACACTGGAGATGAAGCTCTCAAGCTACAGACATTTAAAGCTGAATGATTTAATACTGCAAAAAGGCATGGGGTTGATATGGTGGCTCTGGAAGCTGAATTGAAGCTTGTAAATACTGCAAGGAAGAGCCTCAACAGGCTGATAAGAAGACTCCTGGATTTTGGTTTCATAAAAAGAAACTGAGATATTGTAGTTCAAGGAAGCCTCAAAGCCTAAACGGTGGGGAGTCAGAGTGAAACAATTAATCCTCCTGCATGCAGATTATCTAATGATGAAGGGTTGTCAGACGCAGAACATGGCAAGGAGGAGGCCGATATCCTCAACACCTAAACTCAAGGTTTGGTGCCTGTCCTCCACACATTTAGCCCTTGAGCAGGATTGCTGTTCTCTATAACGCTGAGGGGTATGACTTGTTGTTGATCAACTGACTGGTGTATTTAATGGTTTCCTGGTGATCCCTGGGATCAAGAAGGGGCTGATTCAGTCGCACTGCCCCCCACCAGATTCAATCTTCCTGGCTGCAGGACCCAGCTCCACCTTGCACACCCTCTGCGCAAACTTCAGTGAGCACAACGTTTCTCCCACATTACTCTCCAGAGCAGACACCTTCAGACAAGAGAAAAAACAAAAGACTCAAAACTATTATCTACAAACAATATGTCAATCCTTTAACGGCTGAATATCAATCTCACCTGCACCACCATGACAGTCTTGCTGCCTTTGCCCAGGGAGTCTTGTAGCAAGTACGTAAGACGTGAGTTCCTGAAGGGGATGTGAGTCTGCCGAGCTCTCAGTGCCTGAATGACGTCCCCCAGTGCCAGCAGGGAGCGGTTTATATTCTGGGCTTCCTTCAGCCTTTCTCCTTCTGCACCAGACTTCCAGACCCGCTCAGAGCCAGCCAGGTCCACCAGGTTCAATTTACCTGAGGACAGAGAAGTGTTGATGAAGATGATGAACGCAGTCACCTCAGCACCCACACGTGTATGACTGAATCCTGATGAGAACCAATCCTGCTTCTTTAGCTTAAATATCAGTAGGAAAGATTTAGAGGAAGTGTCCAAACACAAGGTGACCAAGTCATCTGTGCTACTTTTCCACCTTCCCTCTGCTTAAGAATAAACACTGTCATTCGCTTTTTTTAAACTGACTATTTTGCCCTGTGAGCGTGTCGATATTATTTTTAGCAATCTGCTTTCTTTTAAAAGTCAGCTGTACAACTCATGGTGAATGTAAACAAAGGGTCGCCTGATAGCCGAGCGGTTATGACGCGGGCCTGATGTACAGAGGCTAATAGTCCTCATCATCCATGGGTTTGAATCTGACCTCAATCATTTGCTGCACGTTATCCCCCACTCTGTTCTCCCAACATTTCCTGTCTCCAGCTGTCCCATCAAAATCAGGCAAATGTGGCTGTTTTGGCAGCGTGCTGTTATTAACTTCATGTAGATACTATCCTCTGATTGAGGTTTAAGGCATTAATGATAACAATATGGAAATAATCTATCTCGTTCCTGAGGGTCCTATTTGCTTTTTTAGGTCCTAAAGAGATATTGGAAATAATTTGAGTCTGCTTCATAACCAGTTTAAAACTAGAGCTGGTGCTTCAACAAAAAGATGTGAAGACACATTTATTCAAATATTCAGTGTCACAAGGCGCCTTTCCACACTTTGCATGTAAAAGGAGAAATGCATTAGTTACTGACCGGTGGTCTTGGATCCAGAGGCGAGGTCTGTGCCATGAACGGTGATACAGAGCAGCGCGTGAGAGCGGGAGCTGTGCTGGTTCATCTGAGTACCAAAGGTGATCCTGTTCCTTCTGGCTTGAGCTAGAATCTGGATGAATGTAAGTTAGGTGAGAATCAGTGAATGGCGTCTCTTATCCCATCAGCATGTATAGTTTGAAACACCTTGCGTCACCTTCTTGATGTGCTGAAAGCTCTTAACCTCGATGACCCTGAGGCCCGGCACATGAAGCTGTCCTGTTCCGTCCGGGTTGATCTTTATGTCCAGTTTCTCTCCATCCTTACTCAGCAGGTCTCTTAAGAACACAAGAAAAAAAAATCAACCAAAAAAATAAGACAACCGCTGTCTCGATGCTGTGCATAAAGCTGTGGTGGGAGACGTGCAGCAAACTGTACCTTAGCACCTCGTTGTAGATCTCCACAGAGCTGACAGTAATGGTGTAGGACCACATGTCCTTCCTCTCCTCGATCACATTAAAGAGTTGCTTCAGGGCTCGCTGGTTGATGCCAGGGTTCTCCACACTGCCCTGAAACCAACAGGTTCGATCAAGCACACGGTCCAAACTAAATTAAAGTGTTTTATTCGTGTTTTAGGTTTTCTGAAATATTCTAAAACTACTCTTGAAGGGGGAACGATGATACAAAAAGGATATTTAGTCTGCAGCCAAATATCTGGATCAACAACTACAGCAAGAATAATTCTTTTGACCTGATTAATTACCTCCATTGTGTACGTTTTTCCAGAGCCAGTTTGTCCATAGGCAAATATGCAGACTTGGTAACCATCGATACAAGACGTCACCAGAGGTTCAATCTCCTGAAAGACCTGACGACGACAAACAAAGGGTTAGAGTTCCTGCCAAATACCTTATGTTCTGCAAAAGTTGTTCATGTGCATACCTCCTCCTGTGTGGCCTGAGGATGGAAGACCTTGTCCAGTTCAAAGATACGACCCTTTCCTTTGCTCAGCACATTGAGCGAGGACTCGTTGTTGGAGTCCGTGGTCACCACCACAGACTGACCCTCCTCATGCTGGTCCTCCTTCAGCACAGGCTTCACGCGACACAGCACGCGGATGTTACCTAAAATAAATAAATGTCAAGTCAACAAGAGTGACTCTCTTTTACGGGCTGATTTTTAAGTCTTGTTCCCTCTGCATGTACCTTTGAGCTCCACCAGCTGCTCGTGGTACTTTCTGCGCAGCGCTACCTCCTTCCTGTACTTCTCCAGGAGATCTTTGTTGGCTTCAGACATCTCACTGATAACTGCTGAAATCTACCAGAGAGGAAAAAACACAAAAACATAAAACACCACTAAACTTGTCAGACTCATGCTTTCTAATGGGAATGGGGAACGTTGTGTGTACCTGTTTCTTTGCATCATTAATAGCTGATCCGTAAAAGTCTGAGAAGTTTCGAATTTGGCTCCTCAGGCTGGTGTAGTCTGTCTTCATGGAGCGGAGAGTTGGAGGAAGTGATGTCAGACGCTTCTGTAGGCCTGAAATTCATGTTGAATAACCCTCATCAAGATCTTTGGGTTTATTGATTATTTTTAAAGGGCAAGTTTTACTTTGAAAAAAATGCCACTTTGTTTTCTTGCCAAGAGGGACATGAAGAGATTGATACTGCTCACATATCTGTTAGATACAGTCTACAGCAAGCAGCCAGTCAGTCAGTCTAGCTTAGCATAAAGAGAAATGAAAAGGTAGTACATCTCCCAGTAAAATGTCATCCTATTGTTTTGGTTTTTGTGGTCTTCTTATCAAACAAACAAAGCATAAGACAGTAGTAGTAGTGGCTACTGTGATTTTCAGGGGCTGGTAGGTGGATTTTATGCCAGCCATCACTTTATTCCCAGTCTTCATTCTAAACTACGAGCTCTTGGCTGTAGCGATATATTTTGGTTCTTCTTGTAATGTTTGCAAGAAAGCAAATAGACCTATTTCCCAAAACATCTCTTTTCTTTTTTATTTGGTTGTATAGAAATATTTTAAAGTTTTCGGTGTAACTCACTGAAGAATTGTTCCTGCAGGTCCTGAAAGTGCTCGGCCGAGCAGTTGGCAGCAGCCTTCACAGCTTCCTCCTTCTTCTCCTCCAGGTGTCCGATCTCTTTCAGCAGCTCCTCTCTCAGTTTACTGATTTCTCTTTCATACGCTGCGATCTTTAAAAGGGTTCAGAACAGCAATTTGTCAGCCTGTCAGCTCGACTGGGGAAATCTATGCAGACTCAGCTCTTTAATGAGTTTAAAGATCTGGATCTGTGATTCTGCAGGGGAGTGGAGGTTTCCTCTTTAACTTCTTAAATAAACAACATTAAATAAGTATCTGGGATTTGTAGACAATTTACTCTGCTCTAAACTCATTGCTAAGCTAACAGCCAACACTAATAATCTATTAAATGATGAAAATTTAGTGTAATTATGGAGCACATTGTTAACAAAAAAACAAGATGATAGTTCACAATATAAATTATGATGAGCTGGTGGGGCACATTGAAATGTTAAGATCAAGGGTAATAAGATCCAAGTATACATTTGTTTGTACTACAAGTTAAACAGCTTGAGTGTAGTTAATGTGTCTGCTCACTACACAGCAGACCTGATGGATTACACTTCAACATACACAGTTTATCCAGTTGTTGTTGTTGTTACCTTGTGCTGCAGATTACAGCTGTATTCATCAGACTTCCTGATATGTTCCTCCAGCTGTTTGCACCGCTCATTCTGATTGGACAGCTTTTCAGACAGCAGTTCGTTCCTCTGTCTGGCTTTAGTCAGATGCTTTAATGTGGCTGGTGATTCTACCTCCACTGTCTTTGTGACATACTGAGAGGGGGAGACAAAAAAAAAACATCTGCTTAGGGCGCTCTACTTTCAACAACATGAAAATGTGCAGAGGCAGATTTATTTCCTTTCACGTGAGTTTTACCTTCACCACTGGCTCTTTCCCTCTCTCTCTGTCTAACTCGAGCTGCAGCTCCCTCACTCGGTCCTCTCGTTTCCTCAGCTCTTCTCCTCTCCTCCATTCGCTCTGTTCACTCTGTCGCTCCAGTTGTGACAGCTGCTCGGCACGCTGTTGCAGAGACATCTCCAGCTGCTGCACTCTGCAGCGGAGGTTTTCATTCTCCTAGCAGAGCACATTAAAGAAATAATCAAAGATGCTAGTGGTTGCTTTTTGTGGTAGTTCTCAGCTACATATGTTTGTGTTTTTACCTTGATGAGCATGCTGCTGGACTGGGACGGGATGGTTGACAGCTGCTGGAGGAGGCCCTGAGTCACGCCCAGACTCTGTTTCAGACTGTCGTTCTCTGCTGTCAGACACATCACCCGCTTCTCTGAGTCGGTGGCTCCCTGAGGAAACAAACATGAGGCTCAGCACACAGATGAGAAACTATACCTCACAAATATACACTCCTCGATTATTGTTTCTACATAATGGAGTTATAATTCAAATGTTATTAGAGGCATGTTTAGTTATTTGGCGTTTGAATTGCAAAGTAGTTCATTCACTGTGTGTTGGAAAACATTAGGGAAGCTTCACAAACACCTGACAAATGATGAGGTGGATAGTTGAGATCACTTACGGTGGCTGTTCTCAGTCTGGTCAGCTCCTCCTCGCGCTCCTCAATGCAAGTCTTGAGCTCATCAATCTGTGCAAGTAATTGGAGGTACAAACTCAAATTGGATTTGAGGAAATAAACATGTTCAAGTTCCAGATTCCTGACATCTTTTTTTTTTTAAGTACAATGTAAGTTATTTAATGAGTTAATGAGTTTAACTTTCTTTTAAAGAGGCCTCATGAGTTGAAAAATCTTTGGCCTCCTGGCCTTAATGGCAGTGTAGGGTAGATTACATGGAGGCACATAAAACATTGAAAACATTCTCATTTATGCAGAGTGATATGGGGACTTCAGAGTTATTCTACATTTATGAGGATATGCATGAACAATGATTGGTTCTCTACGTTGTTATTATGTAACCTAATCTACCTTTTATAAAATTAGCCAAAATCTTTAAATACATCACAAGTTACAGTGATGTCTTTGGTGGTGGGTGTTGAGATGTGGCTTATTTTCTGTTTTCGATATAGAATGTGAGATATATTCAACACACAGCTCCTTACCTGCTGTTGAAAGGCCTGTATGCGTGAGTGTCTGTCTTTGTTCTGTTGTTCCAGCTGTGAGTGCAGCAGATGCAGTTCACCTCTCAGCTTACTCCTCTCACCCTGCAGACCGTACAGAGACTCCACCAGCCTGTGCACCCCGGCCCCTCCATCACTGCTGGGCTCACCTGAGAGATGTTAAAAAAAAACATAATCGGCCTCTTCATCTTCATCATCATCATCATCATCATCATACCTTTCATTAATATTAGCCTGAGTACTGATGTTGCAGAAGTAAAACCACCTCACCTTTGAACTCCTTCTGACCCTCTTTTCAAAATGAAATCTGTTAAGTTATGACTAAGCTCTGCAGCATGAGCATGCTTCAGAGTGTGTGTAATATTAATGAACATTAAGTATGCGCTTAAAGTTCTTTTATACACCGTGTAGTCATTATGCCAGAGTCCACACTATCAAAGCTGGGTTTGCACTCTCAATTCTCCAGGGAAACTTCACAGACCAATATATGATCACTGCGACGTCTCATGTGCAAGCTGCATTACTGTACGTGCAGAAACAAGATTCATATTTCCTTTGTTTATCAGGAACCTGAGCAGCGTGCCCAACAGCATTTTTAATCTATATGTTCCTCATCAAAGATGTACTGGTTTCTGTCACCTCTGATTTTCATTGCAGGGCCTGAGGCGGATTGTATCAACACCCAGTGACAGTCAGGTTTAACGTGTCACAAAGGTGTAGGGAGAGGTGGCAGAGGACGCTACAGTGGTGCATCAAGGAGGTTGAACTGGTCTGTATAGGAGTTAGCTTTGTTTTACATTAAAAAAAACAACAGCTGGAGAATATGCAAGAAAATCCTCAAACAAAGAAATAGGAGTGATTTTTTTTTAAGGAGAGCACCAGCCAGTCATTCAAATCAAATTACTATTTGGACAATCACAACTCAGCCAAAATGCACAAGCTGGGAAAATTCTGCACATCAAAAAGACACAGCATCACTCCTCCATTTATTACAACAAACAAGCTAAACACCCCTCTTACACTGGGACGAGGACTCCGGGATATTTTTAGTCCAACACAAGTACACGTGGCGCCTTGCATGTGCCAGGTCTTGTAAGTGCAGTTGCGGAGAATAAAACAGCACTCGCAGGAATGTTTTATTCATGACAGCCACGGAGTCACTATCCAAGTACCAAACACACCCGCCTCATAATCGTGTATCTCCTCCCTGTGACTAATTAGAATCAGTGCACATGAGGTCCTCGGCTTAAAAAGGCCCACACACTGGGAGTCATACATGAGAACAGTCTTTTTTTCCCCCTACATATTAGGATATTTCTCAGAGTCTGTAAAAGTCCGCCTAAGGACAAGAGTCTGAACCAGTCGTCAGGATTCATGCACTTGTTATGAGCCTGTACATGTGTACAGAAAAGCGATTGCAGTTGGTAGGTCTGGTTGAGCCTCCTGCTCTGAGGTCACAGAGCCATATGGTCACATCTGAAACATAGCAGACACAGACATCCAAAGCCACTGACACACACGAGTCTAATCAGTCTGCTCCTCTGATACGTTTCAAAAATATGATCTCGTTTGAACCAGCCAGAAGTGAACTCCACTGACACTGCTTGAAGAATTGATGACTTCTGGGAAGTCGGAAAGATTTTTATGCAGAAATAGAGACATGCTGGATTATACATGCACAGCATATTTAATCTATATTGTGTATACCCATGGTCATGTGACATCAGCTGTTTTCATTTCATAGTCCTCCTAATCCGTTAGATGATCTCATCCAATCTCACGTCTCACATTGATTTAAACCTGCAGCCTTTCTGCTTCTATTTTCACACCAGGTCATCCATTTACGAGCTGGGTTATTAAAACAGTCCCATTAACTCTGCCTCTCCCTTTTTCATTATCATCCCAGCCAACCCCTGCTCGTGCATACCCATCATTCATGCACCTTAATTTCCCCCTTCAACCCCTCCTTTCTTCTTTCCCATTCTCCCCTCACCTCCGCTCAGTGGACTGGGGGTTTGCTGCTGGTTAATGGCCTCCTCTAGGCTGCTGATGATGCTGTTCTTGTCCCTGAGGCGCTGGCGGTAGGACGCTCGCAGGGCCTTCATCTGGCGGCGGTGCTGGACACGGTGCCTCTTCAGTTGGACGCGGTACTGGTCGACCTGCTGCTGCAGCTGCTGGAAGTGGGAGTACTGCTCCAGAAAACTCAGCAAGTGGGACATCACGGCCACCAGGGGAGACTCCGACAGCTGGTCAGAACAGACACACACACACACACACACTTTGAAACACTGCAGATCCTATTTAGGTGACTGCTCAGGTGAGCAGCTCACTCAAGGCAATGAGGTCTGCTACCTTTCCTGTTGTCTCAAGCTGAACCTGCGAGGCCCTCCTCCTCTCACACTCTTGCTTGAAAGACAAAAAGGCGGCCAGAGGAGTGCATGCTGGGATGTCAGAGCCATCCTCCCCATCTCCATCACTCAGAGACAATTCATCACTGTCACTGCTACTGCCTGGGCGACAACAAATCCAATCAGTAAAGACAGAAGGAATGTATGCGCTGAATAATTAATAACTTAGAAAGTGTTCTTATATTCATTGTTATTTTTCTCCTGTCAAACACAAAAGAGCTTTTTTTTGTTGAACATTGACAATTATAAACACCCACTTGATTCACCATGCTGAACAGGAGCCTTTTTTCCCTTTTTGGGGGTGTGGCCATCTCTTCTCCTTCTCCCAGTTTCCATGGAAACAGCTCCCGGCTCCTAAGCAGAGACGCATAAAGGTCAGATAAAAACAAACAATGAAAACATGTAAACTTTCCATACATTGAATGCACAAAGAAAGAACAATGAAATCATTTCAACTTAATTTGAGCAAAAGGCTATTTTATTGTGCTGTCATGGGCTCGGTGATGCATGCATATTCCCCGTCAAAAAAAAAAAAAAAAAGGCTTCTGCCAACGGAGAACCCCCGAGGCTGGACATTGTGTGGCCAGACATACGTCTGAGGCAGCTCCATACGCCCCCTCCAAGGCCTCCTCCTCCTCTTCCTCCTTTTTGAAGACAGTGTAGAAGATGTAGACTAAAAGGGAGTAGAAGGCGTACATCTCCACACCGTCCAAGAGTCCCTGTAAATGACAGCTGAACTCAATAATCCCATTCAGCATCAGACATGGAGATTAAGTCCCATTTCTTACCCTGATGTGGATAAAACACATACAAATAAAACATATCACAGAAAAATATTGATGATAGTGGTCTCGGCTTCTCCAAAGGTTAAACATTTTTTTCTCTCAACCGTCATCCCATTCCCCTATGCATCATGTGTTTTACCTTATTTCATATTGTCTTCTCCTTTGTGATGGTGATCTAACCCTCCAGACACCAGTGTCCCTCTTTCACGCTCCATCTGCGTGTGTTCAAATGACAGCTCTCCTCATGCAGCCTTTCTTCTCTGAGCTGCAACAGCATCCCTGCTCTGTGTGCAGCTCCTGTGTGACTCCCTCTCTGCCCTTCTCTCCCTCTCTCTCTCTCTCTCTCTCTCCTCCCCCTGCTCCTCCTTCTCCACCTCCTCTCAATCTACAGGCTGCAGCTGTGGTGAGCATGCTCAGTGCACATTCGGGATCCGCTGCAGTGCTGGAGTGAGACTACAGAATGGAGACAGACTGAGTTGGGGAAGGAGGGTTGATGACGATAACAGCAGCCAGACAGAGGCGTGGATTATATTTCAGATCTCATAAATCACAAGCATAATGCACAGTACTGTATATTATTTAATATTATCAAAATACATCATTTGTATCATTTAAGATATTAAGTCGTTTGCAAAGACTACAAGTGGCACAATAGCTTGGGAATACAAGACGCTTTGAATGCAATCAATAATCTTACACCTTGGGTGATTCGGGATCATCTTTTTTAAATAGTTTATTGATGACAGTTAGTGTGCATTTCCTTGGAACAAGAACGAAAATCAACAAAAGTACAACACAACATATATTCAAACAATTCTCCCTCTCACAAAAAAACAAACAAAAAAACATTAGCTGAATTCAAACCATTTAAATAAACAACACAAAGAGCCCAACAATCATTATTTTTTGGCACCACATACTCAACACAGTGTTCACTAAATAATGGAATGCATTGAAAACATCCCTACAAGCCTGTGTACTCTGAGGTCTGACAAAGGCACTGTCCCACACACAGGTATGCAGCAATGCAAGCTGGCCGAACACTGCAGCAAAAGTGCTGCTGCAGCCGCTCGACACTCTGAACTCCTGAGAGAGAAGTCGCAGCGTCCACTGTCAATGTAAATGTATTTTACAACAAACACTGTGGACAAACAGAATAATACAGAACTTGTTGCTGTCACTGTGACGGACACTAAAAAGAAAAGAAGTACTTTTAAAAAAAAGTGCACTGATAAGTGTGAGCATGGTGAGGTAAGAGCAGAGCCAGGAGCTTCGATCACTGCAGACATTTTAAGTGTGATACTGCTGAGTCTGCAAAGCAAACAGGACCGAGAGTCGGAGGCAGCTGCATGATTTTGGATTCTGCAACACTAAAAGTGTCAGCAGAGAGATGTGTAGAGAATGACAATGACCTGAGAGAGTGCTAACACGCTGGCACAAATAATATGAAGAGCTTGTAACGGAAACCAGGCACTTGTAGTGTATACATTCTGGATGTGTTTTTTGTATGACCATCACTTTAAAATGAAACAAACATTGCTTTTTAGAATGCATGTTATTCCCCACAGCCTTCTTCTTCATATTTATTTCAATCAGACTGATTGAATTATTTCTATCTATACCTTACCTTATGACTAAGCAAATAAAATAACAACGCTCGTTTAGCCTATAGTAAAGTGTTGCCATTTATTTTTTTATGTTAACTGATTTGTGGATTAATCAGCACCTACACACTGCACTTTTGCAAATGAATTCAATAACTTTCATATTTCTTAAGTGCTTTGCATAGGATGTGTTTTCTTTTGTGGTGTTCAGTCTTATTCTGTCAGTTTTGTTGAACTATGAGGAGGTCCACTCTTCACTTAACGTTTCTTGTAACAGCAATAAAGTTCACTCAGCACCTTCAAATCTAAAATGTCCTCACGAAGGCTTTCATGTTCGGCACTTTATGATTTGCATAAGTCCAATTAGTCCGTCAGTACAACTTTCTGTTAGTGAATGCCTATGGTACATCTTTCAGTGACATCCAACAGAAAGATGTGAAGGGCCTTTGTGGAGGCCCAACAACCAACAGACATGAATCCTTTCAAAATACACCTCATGAGTCCTTCGCTGGCTGCTGGAGAAATGAGGGGCATAAAAGTGTTTTCTCCACCTGGTGGAGCCACCAGCAATGGGAGGCTGAGGGCAACACCACCCAGGGCTCCTAAAGCATTACTCGCAAACAGACAAACAGTCAGGCAGCAGGACAGGGAGGACAGGCCCAGGCAGCGTGTCATCAAAGTCAGAGCTTCAACCGACAGCCAGTCGCATACTCCCAGCAGAATGCAGGAGCCACACAGGAGAATATGTGCAGTATTGTGATCTTCACTGAGCCACAGGAAGTCAAAGGAAACCAGAGCTGGAGCCAGAACCTCACTGGCCCACTCTGCTTCCCTCTGGATGGATGTGAGGTATGAGCTGGAGGGATGCAAGAGGCAAAGTGCTGCAGAGAGTCCAAGCAGGAAGAGGCCTACTGATGGAGCTCTGTGATCCTGCAAAGAAATGTGGACGTGGAGGAAGAAGAAAATGACAAAGGTCTACACTAGCATTTAAAAAAAAAACAAGTATTCAAGATGCAAAAGGACAATTAAGTTCAATATATAAAATGCATTAATTATATATATAGTTATTTTGGTACCTTTATCATCATTATTTACACATCAAGTCCAACACTGTTCATGCATAAGTGTATTCAGGGTAAACATCTCCTCCTGCTTTCAATTTTAAGGAGCTTTTCTTCTTCTGTAAATTAACTTTACTTCCTGTGGTTCAAGGTGTTAAAAGTAACAATATAAAATAGTCAATCTTGTTGCTGGTGGTCAAGTTTATTTTTTGTGAGTAATAAAGTGCAATGTTTCAAAACCAGCAACAACTCCTTACACTGTAAGGCTTACAGTGACTTTAAATCAGGCCAGCTACAAAAATATTTATTTATACTGATACAATTTTAAATGAAACCTACCTTAAAGAGTCTGTAAGAAGAGTGCAGCGCTGTGGCAGATAAAATGACGTTTGTACAGGATGTCATCCACTCACAGGACGCCATTGATCCTGAGTACAGGGGACAGCACTCGTTGCCACGGTGTTAGCAACGCAACCGTTGCTGACGGCAACACCGATTTTTTTCCCCTTACTAAATTCCTTTAAGGGAACTAATATAACCGACCGACGTATGCGTCTCTAAGGTTGAACAGTGTTTACTAAAGTTGCCGCACTGCCTGACACAGACCCTGAAATCCAAACTTAAAGCACGTTTGTTTGGACACGTGACCAGCGCCAGGACATGGACAGTGCCAGTGCGCATGCCTCAAAAAGATGCTTTCACTGTTACTCGTAAAGCCTGAGACCATGAAGGAAAGACGTATGCGACGGCTACGAGAGTGGGACTAATGCCACTGATATATTTTGTTTTTCTGTAAATACTGATACCGTTTATCATTCTGGAGACGTTATGTTGTGTTTTTATGAGATTAGGCCGCACAATTAATGTTAAAAAGAAGATTTTGACTTATACGACAGTACATGAAGGCATCTTAAATTCGAAAAGTATGGCCGCGGAGTGTTTGACAACAGTAACAGAGCAATGGATACGGGACAGACTACAACTATATCATCCATGTCTCGGTAATGTTGGCTCATTCTGATACAAACTCTACAATCCAAAAAGTATTCGTTCATACTGAGGCCCAAGCCCATGCGTTTATTATTTTGCAAGCACGATTGGCTAAGCTAGCAACAATTAGCCAGCTGCAGTAATACAATAGATTAAAAAAAAATACAGTTCAATCTTATCTTAACTTGCAGAATACTTGATAAACAGGTGATGTCCGCTCATTGAGCCTCCCTGGGACGAATGAAGAGAAGATCGGACATCTGGGAAATTCACTGAAACATTTTGTACGTTTGAAGTCGCTGGATCTCTCGTGCAATGCGCTCGTGTCTATTGAGGTAGGTGGGAACTATAAATTTACTATTTATTATAAATAAGTATCTTATTCCAACGAGCCTGACAGTCACATTTTTTTGTGTGTGGCTATTTAGAAGTCTTTAATGGATGCCTGGGATTATTCAGCCTTTCTCTCTCTCTCTCTCTCTCTCTCTCTCTCTCTCTCTCTCTCTCTCTCTCTCTTTCTAAAATAACAAGTATTTGCAATGAAATATGAGATATGATATGAGAAGCAATTGTTTTATCCTCCTCAGGGTATTCAACATTTAAATTTGCTCGAGAGGCTGATTCTCTACTTTAACTGCATTCCTTCCCTCGAGGAAGTGAAAGTCGTGTTCGAGCTGCCAGCTTTGAGAGAGCTGGACCTCAGGCTGAACCCTGTGACCAAACGCAACCCAAACTACCGCCCCTATCTGGTACATGCTATGCCCAATCTGCGCAAACTAGGTAAGATGCAGTCACATACAATTGAGTTATTCTTCAGTCAGTTTTAAGCCTCACTCATGAGTCCATTGCTTTCCAGACAGCTGTTCAGTCAGAGACACTGAGCGAAAAGCTGCAGTGATGCAGTTCTCCTCTGATCTTCTACCTCAGCAGCAGAGCTCTGCTTTAAATCTGGCTGCTGACCAAAGGTACCATCATTGATTGTCTTAGGTTTGATTAAATGAGTGCATGCATTTCAGCGTAACTCGATAAAACATAGAGCTCTGTTTTTTTAGAACATAGAAAATATTGCATGAAATCAAACGGAAAACAAATCTTTGGAAATCTATCTCTCTAGATCTATCTACTCCTTTATCAAAGAGTCTGCTGTTTGCTTGAGTTAAACTGTTGCTGTCATTGTTTGTGTTTTCCAGACGCTGTAATAGGAGACTGGCTTTAGTTGACCGCTTAACCAAGAGGCTCTCGCTTGTCACTGACACTGATGATATTGTTTTGAATTGTGTTGAGAAGGGTCAGACGGAAACTGTGGCCCTCCCTGCATCAGTTCGCAGGGAAGCAGATGGTAAAATTCAAAAGGAACATTTATAATCAAATACAAAACAATACAATACATTTTTTTTGTTTCGTGTTTCTATGTTTAAATCCTAAATTCTCTGTCAGAACCCAAAGAAGGAGAATTAAAAGATTTTACAGAGCAGAGAAGTTCTACTCCAATAAAGGTAATAGTCATTTCACCTTCGGTCAAAGAAATTCAGTAAATACACTGAAATGGTCATGTATTTTTTTAATTTAATTTATTTTTAGGAAAATGCTAAATCCATCCTCAGGTATCCTCCCACAAAATATGGTAAGTTATTTAATTTTCAATAAGAAATTATGTAAGTAACTGTTTGTGGTTCAGTTGTCATATCTTTTGTCCCTAGTCACTAATGTGGTCCAAAAAAAATCAAAAACATTTTTCATATAACACATACAATCAGCGGTTTTGATTCAGTGATAACAGTAGACAGTCAGATCTTTGCGATAAGAGGAGAATTGTCCTGAAATAAGGATGTGCCTTTTGTTGTTGACTCATTAGAAAAACACCACTAGGGGGAGACAGAGGGTCATTCTTCTGTATTTAATATCATGTTTATCTACGGTCCTTTAATATCTGTTTTATAATGCCATTGTCTATTGACCTGATCAAACAGAGTCCAAAGTGTCACACGTGAACCAACAGCCTCATAAAAAATGCTCCACCTCATTAAACGTGATTGAAAGACCAAAGGTGTCCTTCGGCCCGTATGTAGAGAGACACAAACCTGCGCCTGAGAAACAAAATCAAAAGGACACCGCCAATCATAGCAGGCGTGCAGCCAGGGGACATTTTACCCCAAACCCTGGTAAGTGCTGGACATCAGTTCAGAATAAAACGCGTTTTAAGATGATACAAATAAACACATTCTAAATGTTGTTGTTAAAGTGTTGTTCCTCAACTTTTTCCAGATCAAAGTCGCCGTCATAGCTTCTCATTTACTAATATCCGGCCTCCCAGTCCACGTCGACCTGGTTTGAATCTTTCTGACCCCTCCAACCCTATTTTACACCCCCCAAGGCTGACCTACTCCAGCTCCAGTAAAACAGAAGGGGGGTGCAGCCTGCCGCAGAATAAGGAAAAGAAACAAAGGGTGGAAAATTCTTTAATATTCTCAAACTCAATCATTATTTATTATTTGTATTACAAGTCTCACGGCTTGTAATTAACATATTTTATTGGTCTGTTTTTCTTAATAGCTCGATTGGAGTATTTTTTTTGTATTGTCCACTTAGTTTATTTTATTGGACTTTCCATTTGTTAATGGTGAAGAATGGGGGTAGGACTTGACAAGCCTAGGCTTCTTCCTATCCCTTTTCAAACTAGTCAAATGTGTATTATATTGAAATTGGCTAGATATAGATATTTCTGTAAATGTTTTCCATTTGTTGATTCATTTTTCATCAGTTTTTAATCGTTCAAATAAAGAATGTCTAAGGTTGATTGTTTTCTCATACCAACTAATCTGTGAATTCGTGTCTCAGGGTAGTTACAGGAAACCCCTGGAGATGCTTCTCAACCTTGTGGACAAACACTGGACTGGGGAGAAATCGCTGCATCAGAACAATAACTTCCTGTGTGAGTTTGGTTTAAGGAATGTGCTATCTGATTACGAGAGCCTGAATGTCTTCTCATCGTTTCTATTTTTGGCTCTAGCTCAGGCAGTCCAGATCCTCTCCATGATGGAAAACGATATTTCCAGTCGAGAGGCCGAGGTCAGGACCTTAAGACGGGAAGTTGATGAGCTGAGCTTTCAAAGGGCTGCAAGAGAGGAAGAACACAAAACTGAAGTCGGTAACCTCTCTTCTCAGCTTGAGGAAGCTCGCAGTGGAGTCGTGAGTGGATGAGGGTTCTAACAGCAACACTGAGCTTTAGGCAGCTTTACTAAGCACCATGTATTTACTGCTTTTACTCTGACTGATGCAGGGCAAACTCAATGAGCAGCTGAGGATTGTCTTGGAGGAAAATGTCGCACTGCAGAAACAGCTCATCAAGTTAGAACGACAATATCTCAAGTCTATGATGAAAAGTTCTCCTATGACTCAGATTAAAGGTGGGTGTAAAATCCCAGTGGGAGACGCACAAGGGATCATCTTTGCGTTTCCCTCGCGCGCACACTCTCACACTTTGTGTTCACACATCCTCAGAAGCTCAGTCAGAAGTGGAGGAGCTGAGGAAGGAGATCGAGGGGTTGAGGCGGAAAGTGCAGGAAGCTGAAACAGTCAAGGAATTGTCAAACATGCTGCAAGAAAACCACAGGTAATGAGACGCAGCAAATTGCATGTTGTCACGGCTGTCTCTACACGCCAACAAAAATGATCTCGCAACCGCTTTTCTGATTCTCCGTGCACGACTGCAGGTCCCTGGTGGCGACGAATGAATGTTTGCTGTCCGAGCTGAAGAGAAGCGGGGATCTTTGAAGGAGACTTTGAATGAAGAGATGCACACTGGGATAAAAAAAATATATCAAAGCCCAGCTACACTGAGAGCCACATTAGCAATGCATTCGCAGCATGATGCCCAGCAGCTACAGTCTGTTTTTCATTCATTTTTTTTATTTCAGTCACTGCAGTGTACAGTCATTTCTTGCCCCTATTGTGTTTATAGTAGTGTATATTACCTTGAAAAACATGGCTTTGGTTTGTGTGAAGGAGTGTCAAAGGGCTCTTAATTTAATTGATTATTTGAGGGACATATTAGCGAGAAGGTTCTGATTTATTTCCTGGATCAGTGGAAAGATAGTGCCTCTATGCCATTTCATCCCTTTTTCTTTTTAGGTCACTCGTGTCTCCATCTGCTTTGTACGCTGTAGTGGAATGAATGCATCCAGACTCCAGCTGCACTGACTTTATTTATACCTCAGCCTTAGGGCCAGAGAGCTGCATGCTTTGCTCTCACAAACACTAATGTAAGACACGGAAAAGCAGGTTAGAGCATGTGTGTTTCTACATAAACTGAAAGTGGCTTCTTACTTGAATGGGACTGTTACAGGTCAAAGGTTGGTGCTACTGCTTACTTGTTTGGGAATTTGCTGAAAAAGACATGAGAATGTAAAACATTGTGTTTGGACTTGAACACCCTGTGACCTACTCAGCAGAGGTTCTTCAGTGTGTGTTTTATTTTCAATAATGCATTACAAATCATGAGCACACATTAAGAGGTCTAAAGAACAAAACACTGCATGCACTGGGGCACAAGATTACAATAAAAGTTATTTAAAAAACAACAAAAAAAAGACATTATTGTTCCTCCACATGAAAGGTGCACAATATTTGGCATTAAGCACAGAAAACTAGATCCTACTGGAACCACTGCAGCAGACAAAAAAAACCAAATACTTTGCTTTTTGATGCATGATTCTTCATCAGCTGAGGCAGGTAGTGTGTGACAAACACTGTCACTATGCTGGAAAAATATTCTACAAAAGGATTTTAATTGTTCGCAAATGTTCCCTTTTTCTCACAATAATTGTGGATACAACAGTAAAAACCTGCTTTAGTCTGAAGTTGAATTTGTGCCTTGGATGACGTACCACTAGTATTCCAAGTCTACACCTAAAAGAAAGTAAATAAGCTTTTATGCGTGTAGCTGACTTTGAATATGCACAGGTTGATACATTTAGATTTTGAGCATACAATATTTCATCATGGCTGAACAGTTTGGAGTTTCTTTTTTAGCAAGACAATGTTTAAGTCTGTCCAGTAGTCTGTCCTCACAGCAGGCACAGCAGGTCAGATAGATATGACCGATTCCTACTGTCATTGTTGCGCTTCTGAATCGAATGCAATATACATAACATGCACAAAGTACAGCAATACCAAAAAAAAATAAAAAATACGAGGCCAGTGTGATAATTAAGCCATATGGCTATTTTTTTTTTCTTTTTAAAATATACACAATCTTACCACAAATATATTAGAACTACAGTATAGAAATCTGATGAGGAAATATAAGTAAAACGTTAAAAATACAATCTTGTACAACTGAGCGACTCCTCTGGTGGGAGATTCCCTCTTCAGCTGAATTCACCAATTTCAAATTTTAAATGCATGTCAGCAAAATGGTATGAGGGTGGACATAAAAGGGGCATGGATAACAACAGCCACGGAGAAAATTCCTGTTTCTTTTCTTTTTTTCTACTTGTGTTTAGGTGGACCTGTTTAAATGGTTTACACAGAAGGGCGTTTGCTTTTTGTCTGTTCAACATGTTCACAGAAGGAAGAGGATTTGGCAAAGGTCAAACAAGTTTAGTCTTAACAGTGAACTACATTGTATTTTTTTAAAAACTTTTAGAAAAATGGACAAAACACTTGATTTTTCTTGGACTGTGCTGAAGGCATATTACTGAAATGACGAAGCTTGTACAATAAGAACAAATAAACAGTAGATTTTAGGACTTAAGAGTTTAGGGTGGCAAAGCAATTAACACTATTATGAAATGACCAGTTAAAGCTTTTAAAAAAGAATTAGTCATCCATTATATGTTAAAAATGTGTGCCAGTTGTTGAAACTGCAAAACTAAATCAAATGCAATTTAATAGCTGAATATGGGAATAGAAACATTTCCATTAAAAAGTGCAATGTTGTAATTCATCAAACTGTCGTTCCACTTTTTGTTTTTCTTGGCATGTGGTCTCTATTGTGCTTAATAAATGTTAGAAGGCCCTATCATAACAACAAAGCTTCATTATTCATAGCAAAGCAGTTGCTCTCATTTGTTCTCTTCAGCGTTTGGCAGTAACTTAGAAATTAGACAGGAATGTACCAGCTGGTGATGACTTAGTAAAAATAGATGTAAACAATTTTCCAGTTCTCACACTTCACAAAGAGAGGAACTCAAAAAACTCTCTCTCAGACACACACACACACATAAAATAAAAATAAATGGCTGGGAAAATATATGAAATCCTATTCTTTTGTGCTTTCTTTGAGGACTCATTTAATAGAAAATGACCCTAGATGTTGATCAAATGTTTCTTCGTCATCCCTTGCCCTCACATGGGTTTTCCCTCTGTGGGTTTGTTCACTTTCTTTTCGTACGACCCTCGATGTTTGTATCCTGAGACATATCCTGAAGTGTCAACTATGTCTTCTCTTCCCGCCTTACCCTTCCCACGCCCGGTGGGGTCGAAACGCTCCTTGTGCGACCCTGTAAACTTGCTGGTGTCCGTGAGACGGCTCACAGTTGGGGAAGCCACGGCTCTCTGTGAGGAAGTTTCAGAAACATTGGAGTTTTATTTTCTGGGATTTCCAGGAGTTCATATCTTTGCTTAAACATCGCTTTTAGTCAAAGGTAACATTCAGGGTGGTAAGTATAAAAGCTGTTTTCATGTTATAGTGCTGTGAGGTTGTGCGAGGTATAATGTTTGGCAATGGAACTATGGGCATAAAAATCTTGTGACGATTCACATCTGCAGTTTGCAGTCATGTATGGAACATTGAATTATAAGATCTGTTGGATATTTCTTAAGGACTGACTTACTGTCGAGCCAACAGCAAAGACAAAACGCAGCAGCACAAGATGTTTAGATGTCTGCATCTTTCTTCCAGGGGCGATTTAGACAATGGTATTCTATTGAAACAGAGTTTGTGTTTCTTCTTGTGCTATTCTGACATCCGACGGCACAACTAGACATTTTTTCCCTTATATCAGGGAAAAGGCCTACTATTCAACGTTTCTCTCCACATGTAACTGCTGTATTGTAATTGTGACGTCTACTCCAAATTGGTCCATAGGAACGGCCTAATATCCTGGCTGATGTTATTTTAGCTGATAAGATAATTATCATCCATTGTCTATTGAGTTGCTGGAGAATGAGAGAATCGATAAAGACTGCAAGACACCCTTCATTAATTCCAACATTTAACCCGGAACACAGCAGTACCCACTTATGTAAGCATTTCAGTTTCCCAACATCAGAGGTAATAGGCTGCAGGGTGTTTTGGTGAATTAAGATATTCAGGATTTTTACCGTGACTCCAGCAATAACAGGAGACTTCCCCTCAATCAGCTTGAAGACTTCGGCCTCAGCCTCCTCTCCTGTCTTGTCTTTGTACTTCTTCCTGGCCAGCTCTGCCAGTGCAACCTTGAACTCGTCAAACACGATGTTGCGGCTGGATTTCTTCCTGAAATGTAGGTTAAAATAAAGGAGCTTAAAGATGGGATACCACTTGTATCATTGCAGCACATGCGTCTACCAACAATGGAGCTGCTCAACTATGTTACTGTGTTGAGCTGTGCTCCATCAGCGGCTCGTCTCTACTGCTTCTAAAGCTGAAAAAAAAAGAAAGAGCAGACAGTAGTGTACACAGAGCCATGTGAGATCACTTCAACATGGCAGATGGAGGACACAGCATGGAGATGGTATTCCTGAAAGATAAACAATGAGAAAACTTTTACCGTTTGGATTTTGTCTCCCAGTGTGACTCAGTACTTGAACAACTCCACACACACATCACATATACACCTGTAGACTGTATATTGAGCTGTCTCTTTTATCATGTTTCATATATAAAGCTCTATAGTTCAGCTCCAGTAGTCTGGACTCAGAGCACTGGTGTCTCTTGTTCCAGTAAAGGGACATTCAGACCTCTCTTATCACTATATAAAATAGTATTAAAAAAAAAGTTGTTACCCTTGAAAAATCAAAACACACAATTCTCAGCAGTCTGTAATTTAGTTCAGTTGTTTAACTGGACACGTGCCCAGCCACGTTAAAAGTGCATAGTAACACAAACACAAACAGCCATTGCCGTGGTGATTAATCACCTAAACAACTACCTATAAACCCTGCAGTCTCCCTGGGCAACCTGCTGTCATAGCAACAAGCTACAGTTAACAGAGATGTTTGGGTTTATTATTAATTCGACTCATCCAGTGACCCCTCTTTTTGTTTGGGCAATCCTTCAGTGGTGAATATTTGAGAGCTTCAGTCCTGTGCGCTTGTTCCATGCTGTCTATTGTCAGGAGAAAACTGGAACTCCAGCTGCTGTTTCTATCTCGGGAAAATACCTGGGGTTTCTCTGCAGATCTCTCCATAAGGAGTTTTTATAATCTCTGAAGTGTAAGAATGATTAAGCTGTGTAGCAAATTAGAAACAGAGGAGGCTGAAGTAAGAGTTGAAACAGACAAAGGTTGGAGGGCAAGTGGAACTGAAGTTTTATTCACGGCTCTACTGTAGCTGACCTTCTGTTTGTGTTCCTAAGTTTAACCATCTGCAGTACAGGATCCATATGGATCTGACGCATTGGCAGTTTTTATTTCCATGTAAATATGCTCCCGTCTACAATCGTGTTCAGCGATGAGGAAACAAAACTAAAGCCTAGAAAATGGAGCCACTATAACCATGACTGATTAATTAGCTCACACCAGATTTCTACCTCATCCATAGTTCATGCTGTGGTGTTCTGGCTCCAAGCAGACAACATAGCATAGACTCAATGTGCTTCAGCAGACCTCAATACCCCCGATAAACAAGGATTCATTCAGCCATACTGCGATCAGTCAGTGCTCATTAGGACGTTTAATCTTTCATGTGCAAGCAAAGAGTTTTGACACTGATTAAGAGGAAAGTGGATCTGCATCTCTGGCATGGCAGCCCTCCCTGCCTCAGCCATGCCGTGAGTCTGAAACTGTATGAAAATGAGCCCCTCCCCCCAGTCTGCATGGCTTTTTAAATCTGAAATGATCACGTCTGCTTAGATTATTCTCTACTACACTCATCAACACTATAGCCTGTTTTGAATGCATGCTAAACTATCTTGGATCCTAATAAGAACCTGCAGGCCTCAGACACCAAAGGCTGCAAATTCACAAGCCATGTCACGCATCCAAAGACAAAATGTAAAAAGTATTACACAGATTCACCATGAAGAACGTGCATGACAGGAAACCTTTTTTCACCTTTAGATCCTTGATGTGGTTACAGCAGTGCACATTTCTAAATACACGTATTGCTCTGCAATGGAGCAGTATGTAGACACGTTTTAGTCCCACAGCCAGCTTTAAGTTTCCTCTGTGTTTTGCCAAGAATATTTCCACAGTGGTAAACATAAACACACATTACCATGCCAACAGTGAAGGTGTTGATTACGGTAACTAAAAATCAAGAAAAACAAGGGAAGCTTTAAGCTTTCCAACTGGATAATGCATGACTCTGAGGGTTGCTTTGTTGGTCAATGCCAGCCAGGAAAACGTGCAGAATACAAGAAATAATTGTGTGCATGATGCATTCTGCTTTGTTATATCCTGCAGACAAACCTTGTATTCAATCCTCTTCTTAATTGGGAAGAATATCCAAAACTTAACTTAATGTTGTAAACATGCACAAATAAACCTGAGCACTGGGCACAAACAGGGACATGGTTGGTTACTATAAGTTATTTTTTTAAGCTCTTGTGTTTTGAGAAGTTTTATTATAATTATATGTATATATTTATTAAATAAACTATTTTATCTTACAATTTCAAAGAAAATCACAAAACATGGTGCAGCTTTAGTTTTCACCATATGTGTGCTGTAGTGGTAGTCAGAATGTCCTGGAGCTACTTTTTAAAAATTCTTTATCCTTCCGGAACATCCTTGTTAATAAAAATAAAAAAAAATAAAAAAACCTCAAACCAAAAAAAACATGAAAAACCATTTTGGATTCTCCTGTATAAACGTGTGTACACAAAGGGACTTAGATTAAACTGTGATTACACACCAGCAGTAAATGGAAAATCCAGTAAATCATTTTTCAGGGCTTCTCGTCTCCAATAGCAAGACTCGATGATGAGTGGCTTCCTGCCATGCTCTTCTATTCCGGCGCCTTGTAGCAGAACAATCTTTATTCAAAACGATCAGCCAGAATAAAGAGGGAGCTCAAAGCTGCTTTGTGTTTTAATGAAAATATCCATAAAAACCTTGCAGGAGCTTTATACTTTGCCTGTTATGCAACAGTGTGAAATGTTATTATTTGGCCAGAATTACAACACTTGATGAGCCCAGAGAGACATCTACACTTATTTTTCTACCAGTCCAAACAGTTTGTCACACTGGTTTAACATAAGCACAGCTGTACAGATGAAAAGTTGCGCCTCCTCTGTGAAACAATATTGAGGTCACCGCTTCTAATAAGACTCTACTTCACTTAAGTCAAGCAGTAAAGGATGAATCAAACTAGCCTGGGGAGGCACAGGATGAGCCATTTTGGCCTCTTGCTCTGGCGACTGTTTTCTGATGGACAGCTCCACATGAACCAACTTAACATAAGAAACAAAGTCATCTTTCAAAAGAAAGTGCCTGGAAACATTGAAGTCAATAACTCCAGACAATGTGCCTGAGAGTTGACTCTATCGTGCCAATGGTTATTTCAGTTTGACCAGGACTGTTTGCTTCATACCATATCTATGCAGACACTAATTAAACGTGAAGAAATTGGTTGACACCTTAATGAATTCTAATCCCTTCTGGTTGACTTTGAAGTCAGCCAGAGCACAATAATGTCTGTGCCTGTTTGAGATCACTCTCTTTGTTCAGATGATGGATTTGAAAGTCTGATGAAAATAATCAAGTAGAACAATGATATGCTTTGTAGTTCAGTATTCTACGGTTCAGTATTCACCTCTGTGTTCTTACAACCACAATGCTCTCATGACTGCGGCACTTAAGTGACCTTTCGTTCATGCTGATCTGGGTGACTAAGCCTCTTGTCATCTCTGCTGCTGTCGTAAAAAGAACACACTCCTGTAGAGGCATGCCTGAAACGAGATCTAATCTTGTTGTAATGTTTGCAGATTTATGTAGGGCCATTTTTTAGACAACCAATATCACAGAAAATCTTCAAGACTTTACCATTTAAAGCATAAAACATCTGGTTCATTTCTTACTTGACTTTGCTGAAGACAATGTCCACATCAGTGAGGGTGATGTTCTTGCCATCAATCACGCCACAATCTTTGCAGAGCTTGGACCAGTTCTTGCCGTGCATCTCCTTGCCGGTAGCGCGAGTGTCACCGTGGATGGCGAAACGGCGAAATGACTCTTCCAAAGCGGTCACCTCAACCGGTGTGGACGAGCCCATTCCTCCTTCACTGGTCCCGTTAGACTCGGTTGAAAGCCTTTTGGACGTGCGGTCTCTAGACTGTTCATTATGTGTCCGTAGAGGGACCGTGCTCATGTTAGGGTGCTTGGCTGTTTGAACTTTGAAGTCATCTATGTTGGCTCTGAGTGGGAAAGCAATCGATAGTAATCACTTTGGGGTGTAGCCTAACACTCAAACCACATCATTTAAGTGACGAAATGAAAAGGTTACTATACAGTTTTACAGGAAATTCTCATAAAGATAATCAAATTCAAAAGGTCCACACAAAACACAACACACAATCACACCCTGATCTTCGGTTGAAATCCATCTCATCCAACCCTGTTCTGCCAGACATTCAATGGACAAACCCTTCCACAGAAATCCAATAGTGTGTCATGCCTGCAGGTCAAGACACAGCTTGCAGATTGGTCTTTTGGCTGTTTTTTTTTTTTTTTTTTTTACAGTACTTCTGTGTTACACAGTTTAAACTGTCCAGACTGAGGTGTGTTTCTGTGTTCACACTGCCTGTGAATGGGCAGATGTGTTCCGTGTTCTGGCACAGAGGTGAAGGATATAAATAGATCTCAGTGGAATTCCGAGGCACACAAATCGAGGAACCGAGGGAGCATGTGGATATTTGAAGTAAAACATCAAATTGTGAAGTGAAGGCTCGTGTAACTCTTTTAAAACTTACTTGTGGTCTGCCATGCTCGTGCAGGAGTTTGGTTCCTTCGGTAGAGTGCTTGAATTAGCTGACTTTAGTTTTCTCTTTGTGCTGTGGAAAAATCAGAATGGAGGTGGATACAGTGAGGGGATGTGTTTGCACATTCAGTGTGTGTGTGTGTGTGTGTGTGTGTGTGTGTGTGTGTGTGGCAAATAGAAGATTGAAATCAAAATCAAAGCAATTCACTCAAAATATCTGCCAGAAATGTACAACCCATCGTCACACTTTCATCATTTACATCTGTGACATAACATCTAGTCCAGTCTGTCACACAAACAAGGCTATACTTTAAAGGGAACCTTCCGAAACCACAACTTTTTTGATGTTAGATATTGTTTGTTGTGACAATTCTTTTAAGGCGGTATTCCCTAAGACACGACTTCCCCTCTCTTTACCTCCATTCTCGCTTAAGACGATGATTTCATTCAGCCTGAGTTCAGGGATTCCTCTTCAAGCACATCATCATCCTAATTTGTATTTCTCTGTACACAGCAGTGGAATTTCTCCCTCACAGCTTAGCCTTACACTTGAACCACATCTGAAGTGCTTATATTAATCATCATTCATAGATGAGGATGCAAGGAAATGAAATTACAACCATACCAAAAAAGCAAATGTCTTATCTACAACTACTATGTAATTCTGTGTAAATTTACAGAAAGTGATGGTTCTCTCCTCACCTTTCAGCTGTTCCCATGCTTAGCGCAGCATCCTTAAAGGCAAAGAACCCTCCAACAAAACAATCTCTCTAAAACAATCTTGTTAAAGATGCACTCAGTCCAGTCAGAGGAGATTAAAAACAAGATGCAAACCGCAGAGAGATGTTGTGGACTTAACTGCCGCTCCAGCTAGCAATGGGTCTCGCAAGTCTCTCAAGTAGTCAATGAAGAGTGTTCACTCACCCTAAGTGACACCATGTGAAGCAACGGGTTTTTGTTTGCACGACTCTCTGGCCAACAATCACAACTATGACCTCGCGGAGTACAGTCCACCCTTAAATTGGTACAAAAGTTCCAAGATTGACACAGCATAAAGCCATTATGATCGAGATGAGATTCTTAGGGAGGGGGGGGGGGAGAAGAGATGATTAATGTCTATGAATAATGGCATTCAGAGAAGCACACACTGGGAACCTATTGTCCAACACTAGTGGCTCCTCTGTCCGGCCCATGCCTGTTTCTTCACACATACACACATGGTGACATCGCAGAGTACCACTATTGATGCCAGGGGTTTGTAGTCATATGTCATCGAGGGCTCAGGCCAAGTCAATCCAGTATGAGTTGTTGAGGTTGTTCAGGCCACTGCCTTTTATTCGAAGCAAATATCCAAAACTATGCATGTAAATGATTTTATATATTCCACTGAAGAGTAAGAGATGAAGACAGAGGAAGTTTGCATGTTAGCTGCAGTGAGATTGTAAGTGTGCTGTACTTTGTGCACAAATATCTTCTTTTTTTTATTTCTGGAATGGCAAACCCCAAAAAAGAGACAATCCAGTGCCCCTATCTTTTGTAATTAAATGCAATCTATTCAAGCTTCATCCGACATAGTCTAATGTCTAATCTACCCGTGTCTAAGGAGATCTGAAAAAAACACAAACTATCTATCTAATATATATCTAATCTAACACTGTATCCGTCTATGAAGTGGTGAACTGCCACAAGAGAAAACTAGCCTGTGGCAAATTGGACACTGTTATATCACAAAGTGTTGTCCCACTGTTTTGTTTTTTTTTCCGTTTTTTTTTTCAATCAAATCTTGGTCAAACATACAAATTAAGAGAACAAATCCCTTTGGGAGACCCTTAAAGAACCCAGTTGAGGAAATGGTAAACCTGTGTGACACCATTGATTACTTTCTCTAAAGTGCGATAAACTACTGCAACAGTTGTGATACAGTCTCCAAGAGCTTTAAATGATATCTACAGATTACATGTTAGCAGCACAAACACATTGATGCACTTATATTTTTAAATGTAAGACAGTATAGATCAGGAAAGCAGCAAATCAGATCATTTGAGAAACTTTAAGAAGAGAAGCTTTGGAGTTTTCTGGGTAGACTTTTGCAAAAAAAAAAAAAAATGTTAACACAAGTATGGTAACTTTTGTTGATGGATTGATTCAATATGGGGTTCAACTACAATTTTAGCCCTTGGTAGGAGATTTATCGATGTACAATCTATGCAATTAAGGGTAATGCAAAAGAAAAATTAAATGTCATTGTTGCTCTGTGTTTTCGTGTGATGTAGGTTTAGAAGTTGTCTTTTTGATGGAATGGCTTCCTGCAATGCCCACACTGAGGTTTCATCTGACACTTCACTTTTTTGTGGCGATGCACATCCTCTCATAGAAAAGCTTCTGCTGTGTGTGTTCCGTTGTGTTTCAATGACAGCAGCCAAATCTGAGAGAAACAAAGGAATCTTTTCATTCGCAAACACCAATTTATAGTCAGTAGTTTCAAGTGAGTCCTCAATAGAACAACCCTCTTCAAACCACATCATGTTCAATACATGAGAGAAAGAGAGAGAAAGGTCATTATACTGCTCTTCATTCAGAGGCCTGAAGAAGACCACATAGAGAGATTGAAGGGAAAGTAGAGTCCTGAAAGCTTATTTAATCAGATTATTGCAGACTGTAGACTATTCCACAGTGTTAGCTTACTAATATGGAGTTTTTAAGCTAAATCGATTCTCTGAAGTATCAAATAGAAAGTCAATTACAACCATCGTTTTATATTAATTTTGTCCTGTGCCTTTATTTCTGCCCCACTGTCACAGTAAAAAAAAAGCAAGAAGCCATTTGGTTAAGGGCAGATCTCCAGAGACAAATCTGTGACTGGATGACAGCATGCTTACATACACTCGCCTTCTGGCATAACACTGCACAGATGAGTGCTTTAGCTATAAATTGACCCATTTTGAACTGCATCTATTCATAGCAACAATACGCTGGAACATTCTATTCATTCTCGAGGGAGGAGATCAGCCAGCAGACAACGACGCGTATCCTGATATACCACAACGATAAATTTTATGTTTTACTGTTTGTTTGGCTGTTGGTGTAACTCGCAAAAAGATGGCAGGGTGTGATGTGACTTAGAGAGAGAGAGCTATTTAACAGCAGCCTCCTCTCCTCCATCATGCCATCGTAATGCGTGGGCACACAGAGATCCCATCTGCTTTCTATCTGGATCAGCATCGTTTCCAGGCTGCTGCTCTGGAATGTGAAGGTGTCAGTCAATCAAAACCATCATTAACACACTGAAGACCCCCACTCTGCCCAGGACTGACCTCCATCTAGAAAACAACATGTCCGTTTTATGATACCAGTAATTATACCTCTGGGCAAGGAAACCCTGATTGTTGCCCTAAATCTATTCAGACGTATCCAAGCCATATTCTTAAAGCTACAACGTGGAAAAATGTATCCAACATTTAATGGATCGAGCTCTTCTCCTTTCAAGATTTACTTAGATTCTTACAATATGGAAGTTTTATGTGCATTCAAATAAAAAAATACAATTAAAATAAAAAAAAGGAAAAAAACCTTTGCACATCCATTTCCAAACACAGGTGCGTAGGAGAGCAATGTTTCCATTGAAAACTTAAAGGTACACTCCTTTACACGGTCGAAGTTGCAAAGAAACATTCATTGGCAACGTTTCGGTCATGGGCAAAATTTTCCTGATGCCTGATTGCAATCTTCAGCTCCATCCCAGGATGAGTGACTCCTGAAGCTTTACATAAAAAATGATCGATCACATATTTAAGAAAATATCGATCGAGGTAAAGACAGATTGTAATATCATTAATATGAGCCCCAATGTAGCACTGGCCCATACTTTACAAGGAACATGGGCAAAAGTAATAATGTTAAACACATTTTTACACCACTTTATGAGGAGAGTAAATAGGACTCACTTCCCTTTAGACATTAGTTTTAGATTTAGTTTTTCTCACAAGTGTTTTTTTTTTACACAATGCTGCCATTTCATGGCAAGTGGTCCAAGTATTTATTAAGGATATGTTTGTGATGATGGGGATTTGTCTCCTTTGCAAAGTGTGGAATCATTCTAACGAAATATCATACAGTAAAAAGACAGCTGAGATGATGACCCTCCAGTTAAACGTGACCATATTTTTATATAGTTCACATTTTGGAACCATATAACATATATAGTGGTTGCATTTTAATTTGTGCTAACAGAAAACTGAAATATTGACCTTGATGCCGGTCTACTCACTCTCAATGCTTTTCTAGTTTATTTTGAGTTCGTTCAAAGACGAAGGTTTTGCACAGGCTTGAGATGAGAAGTCTACCATGTAATCTACAGTCCAGTGATGCTGCCTTCTTTTCTACTTCCTGTTTCTTATCTGCATTCACCATGTAAACTATCCAATGAAGGACAATAATGTTTACATTAACTACATCAGCACCAAAGTTGTATTACTCTT
Organism: Symphodus melops; assembly: GCF_947650265.1. Taxonomy (NCBI): domain Eukaryota; kingdom Metazoa; phylum Chordata; class Actinopteri; order Labriformes; family Labridae; genus Symphodus; species Symphodus melops. The sequence continues at coordinate 20,483,001 of NC_136695.1, forward strand.
CAGCTAAAAATAGTCTCAATAATGCCCCATTCTTCATGTTTAGAGCTCAATTTGATTTTTTTTTTTTTTTTAAACTACAGTGTGCCGCAGTTAAAGGAAGTTACTTTGCACTTTTTCAAAACAATTTGATAGTCAGTAGACCCCAGCAGGTTTGGAGACAACATGTGGAATCGACACACTGTCAGAAATGAACAAGCTAATTTTATTATATGGAGGGCCTTTCCCTGAACACTATTCTACCACTTCACATCACTAATTGGTTAAAAGAAAAACAAAGCAATTCTACTAAATCTACTAACCATTTCAAGTTTGTCCCCAGTTCCAACTCTCACTCTTCAAAGACACAGGAGAAGGTGCGTGAAATCAGAAAGCTGCAGCACAGATCTGAGGTCACCACCTCGCTGTCTCCGTCAGTAGTCCTCACCTCCCTAAACCCTTTAACTGCTCTGTGTGAGTCAAAGATCTTGGCAGGCCTTGTGCAAAAAAAAGCAAGCTGTTTGAAACAGGCTACAATGGTTATTGTTGGCAGCAGAAGCAGCAAGCCAAATAGAGGTATGAGGCAGAGTGAAGACAGCGCGGGGGTCCTTATGCAACCCCACATTTGTGAGGAATACAAGATACAGCAGAAGTGTCCCTGACATGGCTCAGATGGAGAAAGGCCTGCGTAGCCAGGAGCACATTCGCTCTGAGTAGAATCCAGTTCAAGATTTATGAACTGTGTTGAGTTATGAGACACTTAATCAAGATAACTTATTTTAAAGTCTTTATAATGTCACAGAAATGCCATCTGAAGTCTCTGTTAAATCAATGTATTATGCATAAGCTATAAACACTGTCAAATCCAAACCACTGATACACACAGCTCCTCCCTAACGTAAAGGTCAATACAAATAAATAATCCCATTTGCTTTTACACTGTTCAAACAATGAAGGCAGACTACAACGTTTCATTTTGCTGCAGAGCATTAGCTTTATTTGGAAAACCTGATCTCAGTTTGAGTCATCACAAACAAAATAGGGTAACTTACACACTGAGGTTAATTGTTTGTGACAGAACCCGAAGGCTGTTGGGCCATTGCAATAAAACCTACAACAGTAAAAATCTGGGACAAACTCAGTGAGTGTGTCTTCTCCTCATGCATGCATAATTCAACCTATGGGGAGAAATGCAGCTACAAAACCCTTCACCGAGAAAGAATACAACACCATAACGTATTGTTATCTTTTCTAATGATATAGCACAATTCAAAGTATTATTCTGTAGATCAGTTTATTTGCTAGGAGAACAAAAAAACATGACATCCATTTAGAATAAATCATATTACTCCATTTGTCATCCTTCAGAGATTAATTCACAAAGAATCAAGGAGCTAATAAAAGAGAGCATAAATCCTTCTTTTTTTTTCATTCATAATTATGTAACTAGGCCTACCTACATGTAACCTAACTGCTTGGCATGAAGGCTGCAGCCACAGGTCTAATGAATTGTCAATCATTCTCTCTAACCAATACAGGAGCATGACAGAGAAGCCCTCACTGTGGTTCTCATTGAGTCCGCGTTTAGAAGATAAACAGAGAAGAAAAAAAGCTTGTGTTTTTCTTACTGGACGTGACTGCAGCAGAAGGAAACATGTTACATAAACTAGCAAATGCCACATTCACACAGAGTCCACGTGAACCGTTTGTTATTGTCAGACCCTGATACATGTCTGTCAATGCAGAACAGAGCTTTACAGATTTAAAAAAAAAAAAAAAGAAAAAGAAAACAGATCAGTAATGTTTCCTTGGCTGTGGGCAATAGGCTACAAGCTGCCAAGCGTCCTTACAGCAAAACATGCATTCACAGCGCACACAACAGAATAACCATCATGCAGTAAGCACGCAGGGACGTCAATCAAAATAACATAAAAATACCAATAAAGTGAATTTGTGAAGACTCATCGAATTTCTCCATTCAGATAGCCTATTGTGAGGGATACAGTCAAGAGAACAAAAAACATAATGCATCTGCCATGAAAGTTATCATGCCGAATAAAATGTAATCACCTTGTGTTGTTAACCTCCACTTCCCAGTCAGGTTGACAAAATTATATTTGCGCGTCGTGGTGTCTCGATGAGTTTTTCCTCCCTGCTGCTGCCTAAAAGAGCTCTGATCTGTCTGTTCTCGATGGTTCAGTCCCTCCAAGATGCTGAAGAGAAACCGGCCCTCTGATTGGCTGCCGCCGTGCGCGCGAGCTTGTTTTCTTCTGGCCTCGTTGTTGTGATGGTGCTTCAGTGCTCAGTGGAGCGCTGATAAACAAGCAGTTTGAGGCCGGAGCATCTTATTTTTGGTGCTTTAGTGGGCGGAGGTGGAAGACGTAAACAAAGGAGGAGTGTGATTTGATAAGTAGGGTCGTTGCAGCTTCATTAATGAACAACCAATGTGAAGTCATATAGAAAGGTAACATCATCAGAGAGGCCAATGGTCACTGGCAGCAGTAATAAACATATTTATAAAATGACTGAACCTTGATTCTGGCTTTTATTCAACGCTGGAAGACTTGATGTTTTGATTAAACTCAATGGACGGATTCATTTGACTGTAGCCTTAATGAAATCATGTGGCACGTTTTTAATAAAAAAATATATATTAAGGCCTACACTAAAATATGAAACTATCTAAATTCCAACACATTTAATAATTGATGTCCAGTACATGACAGTGTTACACAATCAGTAATAGCCTAGAATGGCTGGACATGTATGCACTGTTATGTAACCCTGTCTTTACTGATGGTTCAGATGTAGCGCTCAGATTTACAATTCGAAGACAAGTGATAAAAACACGCATGCCTGTGAACCGAAGAAGGAGCTGGGAATAGGGATAGGGCTCATCATGATGAAAGCATCATAGACTTGAGAGTAATCACTGGATGACATAATAGTTTATCTAAGGCTGCATCAATTGCGCCACTTGGTGGCGAGAGGCGGCAGGCATTCTGGGTCCCTTTAAAAAGAAACTGTGGGCCTTACAACCTCATCTTAAGTCAAACCACACAATGACTATAACGACTGGAGCCTAAGAACAGCTGGTCTTTTTCAAGGTTGAAATACAACATTTTCCAGAAATAAATTCATTTTTAAAACATTTTAAATACCAACATTCACAGGGCGTTTAGAGAAGTACAATCTAGTGCAGTCTCTCTGGTAACCTTTTCTCTATAACTGCCTCATAAAGGCACCATAAACATATATTATTGGAATTCTGTCAGTTATAACTACATCACAGTAGTATGTTAATGTATTTAGTATTCTGTCATTTAAGAAAGGTCAGCTTGAAAAGGTAGACTGGTTAAACCAAAGACAACCAATTGTTTATCATTGCATGTTACCAACAGTATTACATTTAAATGTTCTTATGTGTGTCTGATCTGTATCTGTGAGACTCTGTATAAAACAACAAATCAGGACGACCTTGCATGTCCCTAGCCAATCACAGGGATTTTGTAAGGAGAACGTTTGGGCTGCAGACAGGTTGCATTGACAACGACTGCTTCTTCATTTTGCTCACTATCAGTTTTAAACTCAAGTGGTTTTTCGCCCTGTCTGCTCGGATACCTGGGTACCAACCACACAGTGCCCTCCAGTGGTGAAAATGGGGCACATTTTACCTATGGGCACTCAAGTCTGTGGAGCAACAGGTGACTGGCAAGATATATTTGATGTGTAACAATAAATAAAATATTTTGATGTACAATAGTCAATGTGTATCAAAGTACAACCTGAGTCCCCAAAAGCTCAACATGTAAACTAGTCTAATATAGTTGTTCTGTCCTGTTTAAACGTTGTAATTACCATGTGCATTTGTAACATTTGTTCGCCTTTTGTCATTCTGTTAGCATGTAACTGCAGCATTTCTTAGAAGTATGAGCATGTAAAATGTAATATGACGCTTTTTGCATCACATGAAGAAAACTTCCAGGCAAAGAAAAACATATTTTTCTTGTCTCAGGGCAAAATGAGGGCTGGATTCATGACCATTCAACACTACTACCATGTTTCTAATGATACAAAGCTTCATGCAAATGGAGGAAGTATCCCTTTAAGTGACTATGTGTGCCGTTAGCATTAGCCTGGGTGTTTTGTGTCATACATTTCTTCTGAGCTTGTGATGTAGCATAGCATGTTATTTAGCTTGAGCATTAGCCTTGTTGCTATGTTTTATGTAATGCAACTGAGGTAGTGTAGCATAGCATGTAGCATAGCATTAGGATGTAGCATAGCATTAGTGACAACTATGCATTATTTTTTATATATTTGCAGTACGTCAGCATTTAGCATTTAGTTAATAATTTGTATTTCTTTAAGGGATGGGACTTTAACCAATTGATTACGATTAATTACAAGAAAATAATTTAATCACAGTTTGCCTCATAAACAGAGCAGAACTGTTTGTCATTGCTCCGCACTCACTCTGCGCTAGCTCTGCCACACGTACAAACAAGAAGCATTTGCAGCCTAAACTTGACAAAATGACAGGACCAAAATTAGTAATTCAACATCTAATAAACTTAGAAATTCACTCGCTAAATTGGTTGCTCTGGAATGTAGACCGCTATTAGTGGTATAAGATAAGGGGTTAGAAAATGTGCTAAACGTGTGATCCAACTTTCCAACTGCTGTGCAGAAAAACTAATTTCAAACAAGATCCAAAAGCTTTATGAAACTGAGAAGGAAGTAAAATTGCATGCATTGTATTCATTCATCCACTAAAATCCATTTAGATTGAAAAGTGTTGCTTTTTAGGGCAAATATTGTGATGCACTTCTACAATTAATTTTGATTAATTAATTAGAAAGCCCTGAGTTAATTAGTTACATTTTTCCCACCTCTAATATTTTTTATATCAACCTTTTTTTATGACAGTAATCTGTGCATTTTCTTTTGTCTTGTAGTTTTCACTCCTTATTCAATCTGGTGAATAAATCAAAGAACAACTAACTACCTGAATCACTCACTATTGAATGGAGTTTGGCTGACAGTCCAACTGTGTATTAAGCAAGTAGGGAGGACTGTTTCAATAGGCTTCACTTAAGCACATCAGTGATATTAATTTACTTTCTTTAAGTCTTAATGTTTAATACTGTACCTATGTAAGAATATTGTTAAAGCCCAGGTTTATTTTTGGAGATAAATACTTCCCCTTATCTCAACCTTTTGTATTCTCTGTGGAGTATTGTATATTTCCTTGAGTGTTGATATAGAAAAGTATGCATAAACAGACAAGCCCAACACCCCCACCCAAATGATTTGTCAATGTTCTAAACAAAGCTTTCATTAATGAATGGCTCTTCATATGCTCTTAACCATATCCAGCCAGTCGAGTAGTGTTGAACCTTTGATAAAGAAAGAAAAATAAACCTAAATAGATTAACACTGGACTACAAAATATGATTTACACAACTGAAGGTGTGTAAATAATAAGACTACAATGGGCTCTGAACTCAAAATGTCATTATATGTAATGAAGTTAAATAGAGCTGTCCCACATTCATAATACCAACTTCTACACTCCTCTCAAACACTAAAATGCTCTGTGCCTTACAAGGTTAAATGACAAAGTATTAAAATGTAACGGCCTGTGCACTACTACGTAAACCATTTGGCTAAAAAATGGAAGTTACTTCCAGTAACATGATTCTGCTTTTTAAGCAGATTTAAGCAGAAAGATGCAAACATGATCAATCCATCTTCATCTCCATCAGCGAGATTAAACAATACTTTAAATATTTGAACTGTTGACATAAAAAACAACAACAGTGTATATAAAAAAATCGAAATAAAACACAACTACAGCTTCACAGGAATTCAGACTGAAGTAAAAAAATAAATTAAAAAAATAGGATCACGTATCATACTGTCCATATTCCAAAACATTTGTCCTTTTAAAAACACAAGTCCATGATTGTTTTGGTCCGTTTAATGAAGCACGTTTCCGTAATAAATAGTTCCACAGAGTAAAATATCCGGATGCATCGCCACAGGTATGGGTTATTCATCATCTGGAGTCATCACTGAGCTGCCCAGAGGATCCTGAACGAAAGGGATACAGTCCACAGACTTCCTACAAACTTTCCGGGCCTCTTCATCAGGGTTAGGCTTCCAGTTTTCTATGTCTTCCACAGACATTTCCCCTTTAAGAGCCAGGAAACAATAACAGAAAATTACCGACAGCGCAAAAGCATGGACTAATGTAGTGTGTACACACTCACTTACAATCAACACTATAAACCCAACCGTAGAGCCAAAACACTTTGGAAGTCTAGTCCCCAGAGCTCAAATCAGAGTACAACAACACTGATGTTATTCTGATGAGGGTTTGTGTAATATTTGTTTCATAGACTTATTTCATTTTGTACTTCCAACATTAAATGTATGGTCATCACGAAGCAGCAACATCTGATCTTGAAAAATTAAGCCAATGCAGAAGTGCAATGTCCTGCAACTTGATGCTGGCTCCAGGAAACCCAGAAGTCACATGTACACCATAGCCAAAAAAAAGGCAGTTTTTTCAGCATTAATAAACATGTTTACAGCTAGTTACAGAAAACAAAATAGGTTTGATTAGTGAATGATATGTCTTATCCGTAGTTTGGAGTGTCGCTGACATGATTGACAATGTAACCGTTTGTTTGGCTTCAAACTCGCCTCAGCTCCAGCTCTCAGTCTGTTGTGAGATTGACTGAAAGTTACGCTGAGACAGCTTTTCCAGTGCTGCTGGCAATGAGCCTCTGGCGCCCCTTGCCGTAACAGATGGGTGACGTCACTTAGGCTTTGCCCATTAATATTTACAGTCTATGGTTAACACAGATAAATGACTACTTACTTGTTGTTTTCTCTGTTGGATTTTCTGTTCCGTAATGAAAACTGTTCTCCTTTTCTGCTGATTTTTTGAAGTTTTCCAACTAGACCAAAAATGATTTACATTTGCATTTATAACCACTTTTAAGCATGTTAACTCATTCAAATTGAGTATTAACATAAAATGTCTACCTCAGTGCATATGGACTCTGAAAGCCGGCTGGTGAGTTGTCCTCGATCTTCAAAGTTGCAAGAACTGCAAAAAACAAGGGGTTAATTATATCGACAAAAACATGTACCGTACAAGAGGAACCATGAGGAGATTGGTTCTACCTTGAAGTCTGCGATAATGCTGGCTCACAGTCAATTGAGCTCCCTTGGTTCTTTGAAGAAAAGAAAAATCATACTCCATCAAAAAGTTAGCAAGTGAGAATGCACAAGGAGAGGGAAAGTACCAGTCTAACCTGTGCAGCCATGTTTTGGATTTTGGAGTCCTGGGAGTTTCCTGCTTCAGTGTCTCTACTTCTGGCTTGTTTTTGCCTCTTGATCTTTACTTGATCAAATGTGCTCATTCCTTTATAGACTGTCAAACCAAGAGAACACCAAGGAAAATGGGAGAGCATTAGATACTGGATGAGGGGGGGAAAGGCCTGTTCACACCATGTCTGTAAAAGTTTGTGACTCACACAGGTAGATGTGGAAGAGCAGCAGGTGGCCCAGCTGTAACAGGCAGATGATACTCAGCATGACTGTGACAAAGGCTAAAATGAGAAGACCTGCTGAAGTTGTTTTTACAGGCGCCAAGGGTAAAAACATTAGCCAGGTACTATTTCCCAGACCTATAAATAGAAGAAACCAATCAATGGAAGCACGCAGCTGTTAAAAAAGAAATATATGTATAGTAAAAGAAAACATTATATGATGACTCACTATCAAACTGTGGGGCTGTCCGTAGGCTATTTGGATCCAGGTAATGCTGAGTAAATACAAATATAATTACACCAGTAAGCACGAAGAGCCCAAGTGTAGCAGAAGACACTGCTGCAAAGAAGCACCTAAATACAAAACACAAAGATGTTAGTTCAGGTGAGTTTCACATTTCAGTGGAACATTAGACATTTACTTGGTTATAACTACGTTGTCTTACCGATAGTTTCTACCACCCACACATGTGTTCAGCCACTTGCAGTGGTGATCAAAGTCTTCCACACACTTGTTGCAAACACCACAGTGTTTCACTTTAGGACCCCTGTGTGAAAATGAAGTATCTTAAAAAAAGCTTTCATCAAATTAGAGGTCACATAAGAGAATACCGCTTTCAAAACTTACACCTTGACATCACATAAATAACACTGCAGGTCCTGGATGACATGTGGTTGCTTCGAACGATCAAAAAGTGGCATTGGGTTGGAATAAGTCGGTTTGGCTCTCACACTGGCATCCGCAGGGTCAATGGTCAAAGTAGCAATATGTGTGAAGAAGTGCACAATAAAAGGTATTCCCGTTAGCTGAACACAGCAACAGTCAAGGAATTTGGCAACAAGGCTGCATAATGAATCGCAACTTTATCATTAATGTGAATAAAAAAACTGTTAAATAAAAAAGCACAGTTTCATGGACTTTTCTGTGTCTGAGTAAAGCTTCAATTAAATACAGCAGTGTGAGAATAATGCAGCATTCAACATGTGACAAAATCCCCAATGATTATGTCTTTTGGCTTCATGAAGAGCACAGAAACAGAGACAGAGTCATGTCTGGTGCAACCAGACCCATGCACGCAGCTCACACAAATGATCCCTTGTCTCATCCAGCAGCATAAAGAAAAGAGACACAAAGACTATAATGTTTGCTCCATATTCAAATCTGAAAGGCCCATTCTGGTACACTTAGCAGTCAGCTACAAATAGGTTTCAGCTGTGTGCTCAGGATACGGTATGCAGCACATAGTTCCATGGTGAAGGAAGAAGAGGGATGTAGATGCCGAAGCTGACTATGGCGAGGTAGCAGTAGAGCAGCCAGCTGGCCACTTGGAAAGGCTGCAGGGGCCACGACCATCCGTTCACCCTGGGAGGCTTGGAGGGGACCAGCTCATTTCTGCTGCTGCCATGCATTGGAGCTGTGCGCCTCAGCTTTTTACTGAAGCAGTTCATCTAGACAGCACAGGAGAGAAATGGAAACAATCAGGAAAGAAAAAAACTTTGAACATTTATCCAAACGCTTCACATTCTACACTCCAGTCTACCTGTGGCAGATCGTGTGGCTGCATCTGGTGGGGAAATGAGTAGGGAAATGAGTAGAGTATGAAGATAGTGACTGCTAAGCCATTACAAACCAAAACTATGCTGTATAAGAGCTTAGTGACAGAGAAACAGGAAACACATATAACCTTTGTGTAAGTACAGCCTTAAACCAGTGAACTAACACATTTTTCACAAAAAATAGGATTTGCTTATTATTAGCCAACAGATGTTGCATTAGTTTAAGAAAAAAAAAAAACTTAATAAAAGAGGCAGCTGTGTGGACTGTATGACAGAGGTAGGTAATCCTTTTAAAACGACAAAGGATTAGCTGCATTGACAAACAAGAACTATATTCTCACATATCTTGCAGGAAACAGAGGATCCAGGATGAACGAGATGAACAAATTACTGTATCGCTTCGCTTTTTTTTTTGTAAAAGGCCGTGAAATCACATGTTTGTTTGGCCCCATGTCTGACACCAAAATGAACTCTGTCAAAGGTTCTATGAATGAAATAAAAACGTGGATTCAATTAACTGTTTTCATTCACAAATAAAGCTAATTTAATGTTAACGTCGTCGGCTTTAGATCACTCAGAATTATGAATCAAAACAATACTTTAGTTTTAGTTTAGGTTCTAAAGTAAACAAAGTCATGACAACCACAACCTGCAGGACAATAGGCTATATGAAGTGTTCAGCTGTAAAGTGAGTAAAATGGAAAAATACGTACTTTTGCTGGTAGAAAAAGCGATCACACAAATGATGTTTCTGTTTAAATACAGAAGGAGATTTCCACCGGTTGAGATCCCATGAGTCTGCCAGGCAGGTGCTTCAAAAGCGCTGAACTCTCACATGATGGAAAAAAAATGCATCAAAAAAGTTTGAAAAAGAACAAACAAATAAAATGATAAAAACTGTGGGAAAAATCAGCTCAAACGTCGTTGTATTTGTGTCGCCGAAAGACGCGAGTCAGGAGAAGTTGAAGAAACGACTCACTCAGCAGGTCGCAACAGCGCTATGGTAACAGATCTACTGCGCATGCTCACTGCGACTCTTAAGAAATAGAACGGCTTTTTTTAAATGTTGTGGCTCTTCGAGATTGAAGCTTGCTCTATCTCTCTCTCATTTAATATATCAAATGTGTATTCCTGAGCATAGGGAACTGCAAATAACATATGTTCACATGATACTTCTGCTTTGAAACAAGCTTCTCCTATAGTTAACTTTTATCACAGGGTCCTTGTGTAAAATAATAGTGAATGTAAATGTATACTACTTCACTTTCACTTCCCTATGGTGTCTTCATATCCTGAGACATCCTTCAATGGGAAATGTTGCTCAAGTCAGTGGGACTGAGGTCTGAACTGTGCAGCATATTCAAGATTGTCCATGTTACATCCATAGTCTGTAAATAATAATTATACAGTCTATGGTTACATACAGTCTATAACTAAAAAATAAAGTGTTACAAGTACACCGTTCCACTGTTTAGAGCTGCTCCTTCAGAAGTAATGCCTAACAAAGTAGAATAGTTATAACATTCTTATCAAACCAAACACATGTAAGAATACAGGGAACACATATTTATTTTACAGGTCATAAAAAAACGTACAGTTACACTACAAACAATCTGTACAATCATATAAAGTCATTAAAACAAGTCAGAACCGCCTGCTGACTCCACGGTGTTTAAACAGTCCAAGGCTAATTTCCCAGTGTCGTTAACACCAGGATAACAAAACGGCTGTATGTGTGGTCAGCTGTTGGCTGCGCTCTCTGACTCAGGAGATTGCAGGAACTCATAAGGGTCGTGAACCATTTCTGACTGGTCCCCAACGCCCAGGTGTGATGGACTCCCTGTGAGAGAAAAGAAGAACTTTCAGTTGATATTGATTGGAGATGAAAAACATACTGTCATATTTGATTAATGCACTGGTGCCAATAATATCACTTATACACATGAACAAATTGCATAGTTTAGTTCCACTCCTTTCACAGGTACCTAAGTGGTGCTGGTCCCTCTCTGACGCATTGGAGAGGGAGGACAGGTTGGACGAGGGTCTGGAGCCGACTCTGTCCACCTGAGCCTCTTGAAACTCCTGCAGGAGTTTGTCTGCGTCATCAAAGTGCTGCTGGCCCTCCTCATTCCCCGGCTCTTTTTTCACCGTTTTACCTGAAGAAGAAACGATAAATGCAAGATCTTGTTGGCAAGGAAATACCCGTCAAGAAATGTGATTCTGCCTATTCAACTTTCAACAGGATGAAAGGTGTTTACGCGTCTATAAATCCCTTAAATACTCTTGAGGTCTTACTCTTCTTACAATGCACCAACTCATCACATCAATAGAATGCAAAACGTATTATCTAAATTAGATCAAGACACAATGATGTGATTGCAGCCACTCTCAGATTGTGATGATTGGGATAATCACCTAAAGTGTTCAGCATGGATATATCCAGAGACATGTCAGGATAGCTCTTCATTGACATGAAGTCCAGGACTGAGCCGCTATCTCCAAGGCCAGCGCTGTCTGTCATCTGCAGAAAACGACACAGCTTGAGTCAGATTAGTCCAGCTTATGATTTAAATGTACCTGAAATTCAAACAGCAGCAGCTTACCTGCATGTCGTGGATGTTTGATTTGGTTTCGTCAGGTTTCAGCATCATGTTTCTTTTCTGAAATGTCAAACGTGCATCATACACAACACATAAATAACCTAGAAAGACAATGGAAGTAATGTGTGTTATTTATGTGAATTCAATATAAGGTTTGAAAAAAAAAAAAAAAGAAAATACCTGTCGGATTTGATTGACAGCTTTGGTGTGATCTCCTGCGGTCATCTTGTCGAGAAGCCCGTCGACCCAGTGCTTGGTGACACTTCCGCAGCCTTTCACAAACTCCTGGATGCTAAGGAGGTTAAAAATGAAAACGTGGAACATTCTTCCTCAAGATAATCTTCGCTCATAGTTGACACTTTGACAGAACGGTCCCTTTACCTGAGAGCACACTGTACACCTGTGTCGTCTCCATACGCTGAATAAAGCATGTCCACCTCATCAGACAGCAGGTCAGGAAAGACGGTGTTCTTCTGAAGGCTCTGGACATTATAGGCACTGCTGAGAAATGTAACTGCACAAAGAGCGACGAAAGAATCTTAAATTAAACAGACCCAATCGGCCAAACTTAAAAAGCAGATAAGAAAATCACTATGACTTAAATAAATGATACCAAAGGGCACTTCATACCTTTGTGTCTCCTGTCATCTTTGAACCCCAGTGTTGTTAAGCCAGGCAGAAGCTTATTAGACAGGGAGCTCAGGTCTACTTTATGAGTCTCCTCTTCTGTGAAAAATGAAAACGCTTACATGTCGCACATCTAACATGAACAAAGTGCTGAGCAGGATGCTAAAAAGTTGAGTCTTAACAAACCTTCTGCATCAGGGTCCAGCTGATTGACAACAGTGTACAGAAGAGAACTGTCGGCCTCTTTACGCAAGTAGCCCATCTGAAAACACACAGCAGAGACACTTTTGTCGTTAAAGAAACAACACAAACAGAAAGTTCAACCTAAATCGCGTCAACAACATACAACAACATATCTTCACGAGGAACACAATGTAAAAAAGCGTTCGTTTTTTTTTTTATCACATTATGTCAAAAGCTACAGCCGGTAAAAACTATAAGTAGGGAAACCTTGGAGTTGGGCATGTATCTGTTGATCCGATCTCGAGCTTCATCAGCAGAATGCTCAACGAGAGCCAGGACATGCTCCTCTGCTGTACTGTCGGTCAAGCTGCAAGCGTTTCCCTCCGGCTCATACAGATAACTGAAGGAACAAAGGAGCGAGGTTAGAGGTCCATGACGCTCTACTGATCACACAACATCGACACTCACAATATCCCGACCCGAGCTTTTCTTTTATTAAATGTAGAAATCAGCTCTATTTAATTTCTAGAACCCTTTGGGAGTTATATAAAATAAGTCAGCTTTAGCTAATTTCTTTAAACATATATGGGTTCTTTATTTAATGCTAACCAATAGTTGCTGGGTCTCTGCTTGATCTTAGGAATACTGAAGACTACCTGATGACCTCCTTCATGTCCTTGACTGGCTGCTTCTTTGTCTTTTTAGCTGATTCCACCGGCATAGGAATAATCTCTGTAGGAGGTATGTCAGTTGTGAGGTCTTCATCTCCCAAAATGGCCGCCTGCTGAGTGTAGTCCATTTCCTGCATGAAAGACACGCTGCGCTTCAGAGCCAAGAGCCGATCCTGCACACAGGACAGAGAGGGAAACACAGGCAACGTTTAACTCTAACAGGAAATGTTTAGATGGGAGCCGAAACGTTAACGAAAAGAGACAGTGGTTAAAAGTCTTTAGAAGACTACAGGGATGTTTTAAAGGAAGAATCCGCTCAAAGTAAAATGTCTAACATGGTGTTAGAGGTGTTCAGCAGTACAGTCATATCATTGCATCAAGACCTGAATCTGTGATGACACCCTCAGGACATTGTCATTAATGGGCTTGCATTGACTTTGTTTGGTTTTCCTCATCCAAAGAACTTTTATTTATATATTGGGCGTTGGGAAAACACAACACCGTCCTGCTTGGAATATATTTCATGACTGAAGTGTTTATCGAGCAGAGCCTTGTTTAAACTCTGGGTGACATAATGAATCCATCCTGTCCGTCATTCACCTCATGATTATCTAAACACAGCAGCGCTCGTTTGGAAAGATAGACACAGAAATAGATGAGCGGGAGTTACAAACAAGAGAACTGAAGCAAGGATAAAGGAGATCTGTTCATTTCAGTCAAACTACGGCTAAGATGGACAGCGACAGAGCCCAACGGTTTTGTTTTTCCTTGATTTTATTCCATTTGACTTTATTACCTTGCTCATCATCTTGAAGCCCGTATGCAGCAGTTTCTTGGCAGCCTTGTAGTAAACGGTCTCTGGTCGGTTGTACACCATGGCATTGTCACACATCAGCTTAAAGTCCGCCTGAAGGCCAAAAGTTGTTCAAACGCAAATGAAGGTGGGTAACTTTCTCATCAACTCTAAATGGATTAACCTTCAAAGTGTTCTCTGTTTGTCTTGTTTTCTTACCTTGAATTCTGTGACTGTGTTGTAGTCATTGTTTTCTATCTTGTCTTTCATGCTGCTGAAGTCCATGGGATGCTTGATGATCATTGAGTAACCAGGAGCAATCGCGTCCGTCACTGGGAATGCAAAGAAGCCGTGGGGGTCTTTTCTGGAAAGAGGAGTGACAAGCCATCAGTGTGATGAGGAGAGCAAACATCTCGAAGACTGATAAACTCGTATTTAAGGGTGCATTTGAACTCTGGGCACAGTCCCTCCCTCTCAATTCCCCCCGCTGGCCTGTACGCACACTGCTCCAGGACTAGCTAGGACCGAGCACGGCGGTTACCGCTTGTAAGCAAAGGCGGCAATACAATACATGCATGGCTTTATGTGATCATGAAGCGTGCTCAGTTTACAAGACAGGCGGGTTATAAAAAATACTTTAAAAATAAGTGAAAAGGACAAATCAATGTCTGCACAATGGAGAACACAGACCACTACTTTACTCAGATCCAGCTGTAACACACTGGGATTTCTAGATAATGGAGGCAGGTATCGATTTTCTTCATGTCCACATTGTGTACCTGTGCTCGTGTGCTTGTACTGCACCGCGCCAAAGCTACTTTTCATCATCACTGTAGTGAAGCGTGTTTTTCTAAATAATCTCTGAATCTCAACATCACATGAGGATAAACCAGACTGGCTCAGAGATTCTTACCTCTGCAGCTGACGTAAGAAGTGCTCCAGCAACTGCTGTCGAGGAGTGGACTCGCTCTCTGCGTTTGGTAAACATAAGAAAATATCGATATGAACTCTTTCAATACTGAATAATCAAATAAATAACATTTGCCGGAATGTATATTTGATGCTACGTTCATAACGCAACAGGCCCTCTTACCGTGTTGTGTCCTACATGCTCTAACTGGTCTGTCTCCTTGTTGATCCATCTCCATCTTCACATGGGGGTGAAACTCCTCCAACTCGGGCTCTATCTCAAACCTCTCTTTCTTCTTCTTCTTCTCCTCTGGCTGATAAGATACAGTCATGTTGAGTGAGCTTGTAAACAAAGACTTTAAGAATGCAGTTATTCTTTTCAAATCAAGCCTCCTCACCTCTAACTTAATTTTTGACAATGTGAAAGGCTCAACAGGAACACCAGCACTTGCAGCTGGAGCAGTCGCCGCCTCGGATTCATTCTGCTCTCGCTCTCTCTTCTTCCTCTTTTCTTCCTGTTGTTTGGAATCAATCAAGTACCAAACAATTCAATCCAACTGTGACAATGTGCAATAAGAGGCATTTCTTTAGTTCAGGCTTACCTTTCTCCGCCTTCTCTCCTCATCATCTACATATTTATCTTTATCCTTTTCAGACTTTTTCTTCTTCTTCTTCTTTTTCTCTTTGTGGCGTTCTCGCTCGTGATCGGATCGGTCATCATAGTAGCTGGAGTCATGGCCCGATCCAGACAACTCTGTCACCTCGCTCCCCCCAACTTTCAGTACAAGCTTCAGGGGCTTTTCAAGGGTCTTATCCTCAAAGTCTAATCAGAAAACAAAATGAAGGCAATGCTTTCAAATATTAATTTCTCTAATAGGTTATTAAAAAAAAAAAAAAAAAAAGATTTGCTATATGGACATGAAGAGTATTAGCTAACATCACTTCAGACACCTGTTCAGGTACAAGATGTAAAATGATCAGTGAAGTAAGACGTGGTGTATCTATTAGTATCAAACAGTCATCATGTGATTAAGATATTATCTAATAATGTTAATGGTAACACAAATACATGAACAGAAATAAATAAGGAGGCTTAACTTTACTGCTGACTTGACTGTACTTTAGCACCACTAATAAAAACATATACAGTATATTTTCGAAATATATAACAAGGATTTAATAATTAACTACTCCCAACAGCAAAGGGGGTTGCACCTTGTTGATTCATTTAAAAACATTATTATAAATAACATCATTATTGCCAGTGTTTACAGCCTGGCTGTCTCTGTTTAGCTACCTAGCATAAAGCTAACTGGAACAAAAGCGATGCAGAAACAAATAAATAAAATGCGATCAGATACCGTCAACTGTTCTCCATTCCGGTTTGTGCTTCTTGTGTTTTTTCCCCATTTTACACGATCCTTACTCCTACAATAATCTATAAACGGTGATATTAATGATCGCTAACGTTACTCTCAGTAAATGAAATACTTGCAGCTAAAGTTAGCAGACGGCAGGCGGAAGTGATACCTCAAAACAAATGATGTATTTCCGGTTTACAGAATCAGCGCGCTGGATTTGAGAGTCGGCTTTCTAACAGTGCCCTGGGATTCACTACTTCGGTCATTATAAGTCATCAAATTGACATCATGAATGGTTTAAGGTAATGTTTCTGTTTTTTAAATGTAGAAAAAAAAACTTAAAACTGTTTTGTGAGAAAGATAAGCGTTAACCAGCTAGCGACAACATCGCCCACTTCCAAAGCTAACAATCAGGACAGCAGCCTTCTGTAGGTGGACTAAAGTCATCCACTGAGCACAGTTTACTTTAATTAAACTTCTCTCTGCAACAAATACTAGTTTTCAAAACTCTCCACGTATCTCCAATGTCCTCAGTTTTACAGGAATGGAGGGTGACAGAATGGAGATGGCACAGCAGAAGCAGAACATCCATGTGGAGGTGCATGTTAAATCTCACTGGTGAGTTTACTGACATATTCAGATACAGTTAATGTCATTAATGAGATGTTCAGATACAGTTAATCTCACTTAAAATTCCTCAACTTAATCGGAGTGTGCGATGAAAGATTTGTTGTGAATTGTCCTGATTTTGTTATATTTTCTACACACTATATGTCCTGTTTTGCTGTGTTTCGTTTTTCATTTTTTGTTTGAAAATTTCAATTGGGTAAAATACATTTGTGATAGTAAATATTTGTACTTTAAAAAAAAATCTATTTTAACTTTGTTCAATCTCTTGAGGTGAGGTTTTGAGATAAGCCCTCAAAGTTTCTGCCTGGCCTGCACATGTGATTTATTTTTTATCACTTTTTCTTGTTTGACTTTAAACGGTGGTTAAAAAATGTGTCAGCTGACTCTTTAACTATTAAAGAATATTGACATATTTGAGGGCCTGGCTGAAATGACTCTTCTGATTTTAGTATGAATATGAAAACACTAAAAGCCATCAAAGAATGGGAGAATAAAGAGTTAATATCCCGAGTAATGTCAGCACTTCCAGTCCTTCTTTCCATTCATATTTCAGCACAGCCAAACTGTCCGAGGTAAAGATGCACGTTCTGGCTCTGCTGAATCGACACAGCATGGTTTTCGGGAACTACAGATGGGCCGAGTTTGATGAAGACTTCTTGCAGAGAAATGTAGAAAGCGTGTCGCTTGTTGATTTGGAGGAAATAGTAACACAGGTTTGTTTCAGCATTTGAATCTTCCTTGTGAATGTTTTTCTTTTTATAAATGTTTGCAATTGTTTTTTTATTCTTTTTGGTTCCTCACTCAGCCTCTTGACTTGAAGTCCTGTTCTGTCTCTGTTGACATCTTCACTCTGAATGAGGATGGACCCAGCACCCTCAGCTTGGAGGAAGACGAGGAGCTTTCAGCAGCCAATCACTGGTTGCTGCCTGCAGGTAACTCTACAAGAAATCTGCCTTTTATTATTTTTGATTTATTCATTTCCTGAAACCAACAGATTCTCATTTAGACAGACAACATTTTTAAGTATGAATGCAGATGATCCTTAAACAAGATAAATATGACACCCACCAAATGTCAGAAATACAAAGCTGGCAGTCATTGACTGACATTTTCTGTACACTTTATAGAAAAGTTGCTAGTTTGTCATTGGCAGACGATGCTGCTTGATCCATGTATTCCACCTTTGTACTTATTATCTGTTATAAATTGTCTTTAGATTATTATATTATTTAAATAATAATAATAATTATTATTATTCTCTCAGTTTAAGGTCAGAAGCAGTGTCTCTCTTGGTCCTCATGCAATACCTTATAGAAGTCACAAGGTGGTGCCCTGTGCTTAAAATACGAGCTTTAATCCCAGTTAAATCCATACTTCATCTTTAAAGGCCTTAAAACAATTTAACAATATCATCAGCTCTGATGTGAACCCACAAATAGTGATGCAGCAGTGTTTCCTTGTTACTGATCTGCTGACGTATACACAGATTCTAAAATATCTTGTTCGATGTACCATTGAGTGATAAACTGGCCTGGTTCTGATGGATAAATGGATACCAGTAAAGAGGATGATGAGGCGGGACTGATACAAGAAGTCTCAGTGAAATGTATCTGCTGTCCTTTAGCAAATCAAACACTGTCATTATCTTCTTTATCTGAGATGGAGAAAACCACTCTGCTTTTGTCACCACATGTCATCTTAACAGTGTTTGAGTATTCTGTACTGAAAAGATGTCATGTTGGAGAGAATTGTTAACGTAGCCGTATATTAGCTGTATGTCATGTTTCACTCTGAAAATGCCAAGATGAATATTCTGCTTCTATTCCTTCTTCTTCTTCATCTCTCTGCAGGAGATCACATACACACTTGTTTTTATAACAGGCTCTTGAAAGGACCTTTGTTTGTTTGTTTGTTTTTTACAGCTGAATTCCACGGGATCTGGGACAGTCTGGTGTATGAGAGTGGTGTCAAAACTCAGGTATAAATAACCCCCCCCCCCCCCAACATAATCACAGGTTCGAGATGAGAGAAAATAAAAACAAACATTTCTTGTTTTCTTTTTCCTTCAGCTCCTGGATTACGTCACGACAACAATTTACTTCTCAGACAAAAATGTCGACAGCAACCTGATTTCATGGAACCGTGTCGTACTGCTTCATGGTATCTAACTTAATGATCATACACAAATAATCATTTTCACTTGCTGCTGGGACAATGAGCATATTATAACTGATGTATCTGTTTGTTGTGCCAACATGCAGGACCCCCGGGCACAGGGAAAACCTCCCTGTGCAAAGCGCTTGCCCAGAAGCTGTCAATCAGACTGTCGAGTCGGTGAGATGAAACTCATCGAAGTAAAACCGTTTGAACAGAAACTGGCCTCTGCGCTTTTCACTTTAAAAAAAACATCTGCTCTGCCTGCAGGTATTCATACGGGCAGTTTGTTGAGATAAACAGCCACAGCCTGTTTTCAAAATGGTTCTCAGAGGTACACCTGTCTCCTTTATGATGGAAGAAATGAATTGGAAATCTTCCTGTATAAAGCTGAGGCTCTTTCGGTAACTTTACATGCCATCTTTGTTGCAGAGCGGCAAGCTGGTCACGAAGATGTTTCAAAAGATCCAACAGCTGATTGATGACAAAGACGCTCTGGTTTTTGTCCTGATTGATGAGGTAACAGAAAAGAGAGAAGGCCTGCTGCATATGGAGTTGTACATTATTCTTCCTCAGGAAACGTCTCTGGTTTTTGTCTGACCTGTTGCTCGGTGTGCAGGTGGAGAGTCTGACAGCAGCTAGGAACGCCTGCCAGGCGGGAACGGAGCCCTCTGACGCCATCCGAGTGGTCAACTCCGTCCTCACACAACTGGACCAGATCAAACGGTCAGAAAGCAAAGAACTCCACGTGTTGTTTCAGTTTATTTAGTCGTATTAACCGGTTTGTGTGTCTTTGACTTTGGGTTCAAACTTCAGACATTCCAACGTCGTGATCCTGACGACCTCCAACGTGACGGAAAAGATCGACTTGGCGTTTGTTGACAGAGCAGACATCAAGCAGTATATCGGACTTCCATCAGAGAAGGGCATCTACAACATCTACCTCTCCTGCCTGGAGGAGCTCATGAAGGTGACAGAACAACCGAACAAAAGTTTTCAATCTATTCAACTATTCCTCCATTTATAACACTGGATACAATGTTAACACGTCTTCCATCTCCTTTCTTAAAATTTTAGCTGATTAAAAAAAAATAGAGTCATGACGTACAAAACTACCAGACGGATGAGTCCGTTTTTCCCAGGTTATGCTTGAAATATAAACTACAAAATGTTTTTTGAAGGAAAGTACTGTTAATTCAGAAACAGAAACTCTTTATGAACATAAACACAACAGCATCAAGGAGTTTGCATGTTCTCCCCGTGGATGCGTTGGTACTCCGTCTTCCTGCTTCCTGCTCGACTGCCGTTTTCAAGACTCGATATTAACGTCTCTGTGATGTTTTGAAATTGAAAGCCTTAATTGTCATTGTGTAACAGGATACAACGAAGATTGAGACACAAATATTAGGCCTTTGTGGAGTCAATATGAATGTCTTGAGGCGGGATGATGGCGAGGCTTTGTTAGGGCGCTGTAGCAGAATTGCAGCGATAAATTAAGGATGTACTGTTTCAATGGTGTGTATGATATGTGCAGTGCCAGATCATCAACCCCCGGCAGCAGCTGTTCACCATGTTTGAGCTGGAAACGATGGGCTTTGCAAAGAGCGAGGTGTCCGAACACAGTCTGAACCTGAGGAGCATTGCTCTGTGAGTACAGCCTCCCATAATGCATCAGCTCTGTGCTCCCAATCATAACATGTTGTGAGAAAAGGAACCGCCTGAGGCTAATATTTGTTTTTCTCTTCCCTTCCAGAAAAAGTAAAGGTTTGAGTGGAAGAGCGCTCCGAAAATTACCATTTCTCGCCCATGCACTGTTCATAAAGGTAACTTTTGATTCTCATCTTCAGAGGAAATATAGAAAGATATACTGCATATATATATATATATATATATATATATATATATATATATATGTGTGTGTGTGTGCTGTATTTTTTAAATTCCGTTTATCTGTAGACACCGACTGTGACTCTTGAGAGGTTTCTGGAGGCAATGGACCAAGCAGTGGACAAACAGAAGGAAGAAAAGGACAACCTGGTCGACGCAGTCTGAACACATTACAAAGACCAAAAGGCTGACTCATGATTGTTGTTAAGGCTCAGTCCCATGCCTTGTTTTGTTTTGTTTTGTCACATTTCCAACTCATTTTTATAAAGCTTTATTAATTCATGTGGTACCACGATGTTTACTCAATTGTCATGTCACATGGTTTTAACAGTTAATATCAATAACACAAGTGGTTCAGGTTGTTTTGTTGGTGCTACTTCTTTAAAAACCCAAAGTCCATGTATTTGTTTCAGTCAGGGAGTTTTGGTTTAACCCAAGAGTTTACTCGTCTTGTTTTCAAAGAGATATTTTCATGTAACACGCAGCTTTAACCTTACAAGCTCTTTTGCTTCTTTTTTTTCCCCCACTTGTGGCGGTTACTTTTTTAGTCCTGATTTCTCTGCTCTCACATTAGCCCAGTCTGCTAATTCTGTCCAGGACATTGGTGTTGTAGCTTCTCAGAAAGAAATGAATGGGAGTCCCATAGAGTAAGATTACCCGAGTTGTGTTGTGTTGTATTTAAAGGAACTTCATTTCTTACATACAAGTTGCTAACTCACTGAGATATCTCCATTGGTTCGATCAGTACAGCACACTGATGTTCATGTTCAAGTTAATGTTGAAAAAGTCAGCTGTCTCTTAAAAATCAAAGTTTTTGAGTTGTGCTTAAAAGGGATTTTATCAGTTGATCATCAGTATTTGTAGTTTCAAATATTTATTCTAACATCATTCCTTTTGTAACGCTCTTTATTGTTTTGTATATAACATTGTAATAAACAACGTTGTCTATGAGTGTTTGTTTTGTCTGGAGAGCTGAACAAAGCCTGTGCTTCCACTTGGTGGCGTACAGATGCTGTGGTGCTTTTTCTCACCTACACAGAAACACTGACTTTAGAAAGTGTGTTTTGAGGTCTCGGTAAAAACAGCAAAACTTGATTTCACATAACCTTGAATCTTTGTTGTTAATTTTTGAAAATACATTGCTCATAAACTCCAGCGTGCCTCACTAATGGATTTTTTTTTACATTTGCATTATAAAAACCAAATCAGGTTGTTGAATGCAGCTAATTATGCAGCAAACACAAACTACACAGGGGCGTCTATGATAATACCGTCTGCCAGTGTTTGTTTGTGGTTGCCACCAGTTTGACCTGGAAACCAAACTCTTGAAAGAGGATTCAATTTTGAAATGTCATTCAGCTGTTTACATGAACAGATGAGGGACTCTATTGTTCATATAGCATGTTTTGCATTCTGTGAATGCTCTGCATGTCAGCTGCTGGGTTCAGACAATGTGCCCTTTGTTTGTTGGGCAAGAGCTTTTTTACACTCCACTTCAAAGGTGGATCCTGTCGCCTGTTCCTGAGTGTAAAAGAAAAGCAAACACTGAGTTCATCCTAATTCACACGTTTGGATTCCTGCTCAACGCCAACGCTGTCAGCTTTGAAAATCACCCTTCATCAGATGTTTTATGACACACCTTTCACATTGACTTTCAGTGAATTTGACATGCAGTAAAGTCAGTCATTCAGAAAAAGCAAAAGGTTGATGATCTATACTGTAAGCACGACATTCAAGAAGAGACTATGAGACCTGCACATAAATCTCTGGTTTTATTGAGGATGCCTAACTTTTGTTTGTGTGAGTTACACTTGGTTTCTTTTTAAAGGTATACTTTTTTCTCACGCTTTTTTAAAAAAGGGATTTGGTTTTTATGTCTGATGAATAGAAAGAGGAAGCTCTCTTTTTTTTTTCCTCTAATCTAATGAATGATCACAAAGTGGACAGAGAAAAAAGAAATTCAGAGAAAGGCAGAGCTTTAAGAATGAGCGTGGTAAATAAAACCATAATTGCTCTGTCTGGAGGCCCTTTTTTTTTTCTTTTTGACTGTAGTCTGTCCAAAAACCACGCAGCTGTTAAAAGGCAATCAAGACGGAGAAGGAAGAAAAGTCAAAAGCCTTATTGTTGCAGGGGTTTTTATCACTGTTTCAAGCAGTTAGAAAATGTCAGAAAAACTCCAAACAAAACAAACAGTCTGATGTTTATCCTCTCAACCGTTGTTCAGGTACATGGCTAAAAGCAATGGAATATCAGTGCAAGTGCCAATGGTGATTCACATAGGGAGGGAATAACTTACACACATACTTATAGGCATGTTTAGAAGAAAAGAGCTGCACATAAACTATGGAAACTCTAGCTCATAACTTGTATAAATCCATACTGAAGTTTGAAAGAGGTTATGGTTAATCTTTGAGATGACTTTTTTAAAAGTGTAATACTGGATGGATGTACTCAAACAAGTAAAAAATAAAATGTGTTTGCCAGCATAATGATCCACATCCTGTACAAATACACAATGAGAGCTCATAAATCTTCAGCTCTGCCAGAGCTTCTTACAATTCTTCCTCTACATGACAGCCTTTGATGATAAACCAAGACTTTTATCCAAGCGAACATTGCCCTGACAAAAAGACAACTCTCCCTTCTCCCTCCCTACCTCTCTCTCTCTCTCTCTCTCTCTCTCTCTCTCTCTCTCTCTCTCTCTCTCTCTCTGTCTCTGTTCTCTGTCCCGTTTTCTGTCAGAAACTGTAGTTCTGACACATTTTGCTTCCCACATGTGTGTCATCTACTGAGGAGGGATGTTAGAGGGAGATAGCCGATGACGGGTAGAGATACCTTGGAAAGAGGAAGGATCCTGCGAGCCAGGCTGCATAAAGAAATGCTGATAATTAAGGCACGGTGAGAAGGATCAAAGAAAGCTGCCATCAATGAGCTAAATGCAAATGTCGGCTCAGTCTGTCAACCACAGACTGTGATCACGTGTCTTTGTGGAGTCACATCTCAGACAGACTGACAGGAAAAAGAAATACAGGGGCACTCCACATGAATCATGGTGTTTTGAAACTGACACTCTAGCACAGAGAATAAATGTCCCTAATGTACCTGCAGGAAGAACTCCTCTGTTTAGATAATAAAAGAGAGAGAGAGAGAGAGAGAGAGAGAGAGAAAACAAAGTTTAGTGCATGGATTGTCATTTCATGGAGCACAGCAGCACTTTGGAGCAATGACTGATTTACACCAAACTTTATAATCATACTTTATGCTTTGAAAAAAAAAATCCACTGATGAAAGAAACCACTTTTTGAATGTAATCTGCAGAGGAGTGGAACATTTACAAAACACAAACATCACAGTCATGTTTTCATACTGAACAAAAGTTTGCCTTGGTGGATGAATATTCATAACTCTTGGCATGCATCCTGCGGCCAGGCCCTTCTCCAACACCCTGCCAAAGGAAACAAACTATAAAACTGCTCAAGAGCTTTTGAAGTCTGCCGGTTGGAGTACGGCATGTTCTTCCTGGATCTCAGCTATAAACAAAAGTATATCTACACAATCGGTTGTGCACATAGCACACCTAAAATTAATGATGGATATAATAATGGACAGTTTATGAGTGCCTGGTTCTCACACAGACAATAAACACCCCAACTAGAGACAAAAAATATTACTGAATGGACCAATAATATTCTTTAGCCTGTTAATTGTGTGTTTTGTAAAGACGTTATTATAAAAGACAGTCCTGTAGAGAGGACAGCCTATATGCAGCTGCAGTTAGGCGTAATGTTTTCTGACTTGATCTTTTGGGGAAAATCTTAAGAAATGTGTAATGGCTTTACATTTAGGCCGACCCATATAAACTAAATATTTAAAGTGATAAATAAGAAGTTTGTAAGTGTTCTGGAAATGGGCCTAAAACGATCTGCTTCCTAAACCATGAATGGAATTGTGCGGAAAGCAAAAGAGCAATTTTGCATTCAACAACACGCGCTGCCAAACCTGTGCGTAATGTGTCAAGCTGAACAAAACCTACAACAGGAACAGGACTGCCGGAGCTTTTCTAAATACAACTACATTTTCAGGACTTCACTTCTAATTATCTAAGTTGTTCTTTGTATATGATAAAGTTAAAACGTTGAACACACAGTTAAAAGTAAATTAACAGTTTTGTGTTTGGTCCTCTCAAATGTTGTTGACTGAATGCAGAATAAACATTGCAGGAGGAAATAGAAACAGCAACAGAAACACGCCGATGTAAGAGTATGAAATGAGCAGTTTTGTTTGGTTCTGAACTTAAGGCTCTTTGTTGTGATTGTGGAAACAGATCTTGTAAAATGAAACAGCTGAAGATAATAAACTTGATGTCTTTCAAAGATATCATGGAAAACAAATAAAGGTCTGGGCACACTCACTTAATTTTTCTGATTTATTTGATTGTGCACAAAAGTTAACCTTCAAACCATGAGCAGGTTTTGTGTTGCATTTATTTTTTCTTAACATAAAGACAATAATAATCAATGAATAAAACCAATCAATGCCTGCACAAAAATGATTGAACAATACATTAGCACATTTTACATTAACGTATCTACATTTGATTTTCTTCTGAATTACTTTAACCGGTCAATTATTTTTCTGACAACTTTCCCCACACGCGTTGTTAATTGGTCTTTTATTTTGATAGAGCAAGTACCGGAAGTACCGCATTGTGTCGCCTCTGCCTTCACACTATGTGGTTTGTGTTGAGTTCAAAGCGCCTTCTCGCTCAGTCGACTGGAGTGGAGACAGACCGTCAGTCCTGCTCCTTTGCTCGTCAGAGATCTTCGATAGCTCCTGTTAACACATTTGTCGCCTTCCTGCTCCCAGACAGCTGATGCGTCAATGAACTCTCGCTTTGACGCGCTGCCTTTGGATGAAGTTGGACTTTTCTTCCTGCAGAACAAACACAATGTGACCATGCTGAGGCTGTGACTGTGTTATCCTTGTCCGTTTCATCGGAGTATTTCTGTCGATCCAGGGAAGAGAGTGGGACTAAAGAATGGGCAAACTTCAGTCAAAACATGGTAAGACGCTTTGTTAATTGTAAGAAAATAATTATGTATATTTTTTTTATACCATATTAATGGTTCAAAAACTAACTGCCTGTCTGTCTGCACCCTTCTCTCTGACCATCTGAAGCGTGTAAACGCAGGGAAAATCCTGAAGGTAAGAAACCAAATGTATAGTGCATGATAAAGACTTATATTGATAAACGATTATGATGTTATGAAAATAACAGGCTCTACATGTTTAACCCTCCTGCTGATTGGTGTGTTGTTCTGTCTCAGGAGACAGTTTTGTTGTGAACGCCTTCCTCCGGAGAGGGATGGAGGAATGTGAGAGGTACGGCGCGGCGGATCACAAGCTGAAGAGCATGCAGGTAGGCCTTATGACAATTTAACTTGATTTCGTCCCTTAGAATAATACTTAGAGTGTATGGAAATTATTAATTTAAGTAGCTGCCAAAAACTCTTCTAAATGTGTCTGCTTTAAATTCTAATGCCCCCACTTCTTGTGTGTTTTTTTTTACTTACATACACTAAAGTGATATGTTGGTAAACTGTGCATGCTGGGCATGTGTATATGTCTGTGTGTGTTTGCTGATGTAATGATCCTGTCAAGCACTTCAAAAGTTGTCTGTTTGAAGCTGTTACATCCCCTCCTCCTGAAAGATGAGCTGAGAGCCTCTTTACTTCAGAGGAAGCAGACTGTATTCACACGCGTGTGAGAGGACATGCTGATGTCTTTGCCGAGTTGTAGCTTGTTGTTTTTTCTGTCATGTCTGGCTCCGGCGCAACACTGCGGTGGTTATTCCCCTGCCAGCATCACTGGATGGGTTATGACAGTGTGTGTATGATGTGTGTGTGATGGCTTTGCGGAGCAGCACACACACACACACACACACACACACACACACACACACACACACACAGACATGGTGTGGATGGAAAGGAGTCGTTTTTCAGACTGTAAGGGATATAAAGTTTGCTTTTGTGGCTGCTGGCATCATGACTCAGGGCTGTGTCTTTTTCCTCAATGCCTCCCATTCTAGTGTGGCTCCCTCTGTGGCAAAACATTACATCACTTCAATTAGTTTCTAGTTTTGAGGGGCATGAGAGTCTCAAACTCTCAGACAAAATGGGCTGGAAGTTCGCAGGGAGTTGCTGAAGATGTGTGAGGTGGGTGGCTGTAAAAGTAGAAGAGTTATAGATTATATCAGGGCCATAAAACGCCCACTCGTGGCAAATTAAAAGAGAACTTTACTCGGCTTCAGAGGAGTCTGACTTCACACTCCCCTGAAGGGAAACCACCAAAGGCAAAAGCTCAACACTTATTAGTAGACGGGCCCCACCCTCACTTCTATCAAAGTCAGTTCCTGATTTATTCGGTCATTAGATGGTTACATTAGAGGCTCGGTCACAGACCAGAACTGGAAAACGATCAGCGTTTAACCAGGGATCTATTTTACTGCTTCAGTTATTCTGAAAACTTCCGTCCATCACAGAACATACTGCGTCATTTTTTAATCTGACTTTGTAGAGTGGCAGGGTTCCCTGGTTATGATTATTCACTGCTTTAGCATCTGTCTTCCATATCATGACTGAAAACTTTACATATAGGTTTAGGATTTTTTTTTTGTACTGAGAGCACAGTCTACCGAAGTTAAATTCCTTGTGT
This sequence comes from Symphodus melops, assembly GCF_947650265.1. NCBI lineage: Eukaryota > Metazoa > Chordata > Actinopteri > Labriformes > Labridae > Symphodus > Symphodus melops. The sequence continues at coordinate 20,510,631 of NC_136695.1, forward strand.
GTAAAACATACCTGGCCATTAAAGCTGATTCTGAGGATTTGTTTACATTGTAAATATCTCTAGTCAAATAAGGGAAGCGTTTTCCAAGATGTTCTAACATGCTGTTTAAAATGAAAGTTCACCAACTTTAAAGTGAAGATAGACGATGTCCCTAGGGGAAAACAGTCCATTTAACTTCCCATATAACAGACCGACTGTCTTCACACATAGAAGTTATCTCTGCTCTATGACAGTATTTTCCAATTATTTCTGTATAGGATGGGATTCCACTTATAGACATAAGTATTATGGCTCAGCAGAAATTTGACCAGAAATGGTCACATTTTTTTAGATATTTTTTTTTTTACTTAGTCCTGGATGCAGGCAGGGCCCATTAAATTATGATTTCTTACAAACATGGTGTTTAGCCCTGACCATCCCCCTTCCTTATTGTCAAACGGGGGAGTAAGATTCCTGAGCTGTCTGGCTGCGACTTCAAAGCACTGAGCTGGGAGTTATAAAAGAGCTCTGATATCAGTGGAGCCTCCAAACCCTCACCCCTCTATCCCCTCACCCTGTCCTGTCCTGGGGGGGTGGAGTGAAAGAAGGGGGGAGGAATAAACAACGCTTACATAGTCCAAGAATCAGTTTGTGCAAACCTATAAATCTTCACAATAAAGCACTCATTTCTATTCAGCAACTTGTGAATGCTTTGCTGTGCGTGAGCAAGAAATAACAAAGGCTATTGCTGCAGACTGTGATTCAAGATTGCGGCTGCCCTCAGTTTGTGATCCTATAGGCTGTTTAAAGTGTGGCTTAAAGAAAGCCTTATTCAACAGGAGGAATTGGCTCATCCTGTTGGCAGCAGTTTTTGACACTTGGTTGCAGGTGTTCAAGGGAATCTTACAGCTGGTGTAATGTAGTAATGTTACAGGTGAGATCAAAGTGGCGGTCCAAGGTGCAGTCACCCCACCCTTAACGCAGCCTAGTGTGTAGTTATTGAATATGTAATGCAGAAAACTCCTTACCCTGTACTTATCCAAATAATGGGAGAGTTCTGTAAAGGTTCACTGTGTTTCACACATGGAAACATCAACACACACACACACACACACACACACACGCACACTCTCTCTCTCTCTCTCGCTCTCACAGCAGCGCTTCATTTCGGAGCTTCAAACAGACATGCTCGGATGCCCGTATAATGACAGGCTAATTGAACCTTTCAGCACCATCTTTTGTCTCAACACTTCCCGCAAACTTGGCCTGTGAAGAGGGAGCATGTCAACATTTTCAAGTCCACAACAAAGACCTTTATTATTCCATTTCAAAAGCTTCATAATATCACACTTGAAGTCAAGAAAGGAAAAGAGCTCCTTCAGGGATTCACTTGGATGTGCCAGAAGCTCAGAGACGAACATTTATTTTGACTTACGGAGAGTTACACAGCACTCAGCCCTCGATAATAAATTTAGTTTAAGAG